>NC_139020.1:78797835-79498092 GCF_964662115.1 Mustela nivalis
GGGCACCTGGGTGGCTCAATGGGTTGGGCCTCTGCCTTTGGCTCAGGGCATGATCTCAGGGTCCTGGGATCAAGCCCTGCGTTGGGCTCCCTCTTCAGTGGGGAGTCTCCTTCTCCCTTTGCCTCTGCCACTCCCCCTGCTTGTGCTTTCTCTCTCTCTCTCTCTCTCTCAAATGAACAAGTAAAAAATCTTAAAAAAAAGTTTATTTAGTAATCTTACTCTTTTTTTTTTTAAATAAAAAAAGAATCTTTGTTTCCTTTGCTTTATTAGCCTTTTAGAATGTATCTTTTCTTCCCACAAGAGATTTTTGTTTAACTTTAACTTCTAGGATCTTACTGTTCCCTTCTTTTTTCTACATGGGTGGTGTCTGATTCCAAGGTTGGCTATGTTGGATTATAGTATTTTTTCTATCACTTATATGTAAATTGAAATTCACAGTAGTATCTGACTCCTAGCTATTCTGTGGATGTGGATTATGGATGATTTTACTTGCTTTCCTCTGGTGGATATGTGGGCAGATCCAGATTATCGGCAAGGATGCTGAAAGATTAATTCAGTATAAGACTAATAAAATAAAAACATGCAACTGAGAAATATTGACTAAAGGGGAATATTTTAGATAGACAGATCTAAGAAGACCTTTACAAGAAGTAGCATTTGAGGAGAGCCCTAAAAACAGTGAGAAAATAAACCATATCTAAGGGAAGAGTGTTCCAGGAAGAAGATACACCCTATGGAAGGTTAAAGAAGGACCGCAAGAGGCCAGGGCAGTGGAAGTGAAGTCAATGATGGGAAAAGCAGCATATGAAGTCAGAGAAGTAGCCAGTGATCAGACCATGGGATTTCCATTTTTTTCTTTTTTGAAATATTCATTTATTATTTAGGGGAGAGCGAGAGAGAGAACGAGAGTGCAGGAGAGAGGCAGAGGTGAGAGTCCAGTGGAGAGTCTGGAGGGGAGATTTTAGAAATTATAGAATTAGTGAGAAGTATATCATTAGAGTCTAGGTGGGACCATTGTACTGGGAGGCTAAGTGGGTGGGGAACAAGATTAAAGGAAGTGAAGAGATCCAGGAACAAAAATGCCAGAGCGCTGGGTGTAACCTCCAAAACGAAGTCAATGTCACCAGGAATGATGGTAGGAGTAGAAGTGGAGGCTGGTGCAGAAATCAGCGATGAGACATGGGGGATGAGCCATGTAACCTGGGGGGCAGTTCACGACCTCAGGAGGCCAGGTAGCGGGTGTTACAGACACAGGCACATTCTTTGTTTTTAGGTGTGTGCTGTTAGTGGCGGTGGTGGAGGAACAGCCTGAAAGGCGCAGTGAGGACAAGTGATTGAGATAAAGGGACGTACAGATCTTCCTGCTTATAATAAGCACTCTATAAGTGGTAGCTGATACTTAGTTATAAGTGTCTGGGGAATAAATGGTCTTAAAAATGTAAAAACTGTGTCAGGTGGGCTCAGAAAATGTGAAATTGGTTCAACAGGGTCCCAAGCAAAAACCAACTCCCTTACTCACCTGAAGGGGGATTCTGGCCTCCTGTACCGGAATGTGGGGATCTGTCCTACTGAGACTTGCTGGTGGATACTAATCTTAGTCTAGCCATCTCTGCCATGCTGGTTTCTCTGTGTGCATTAGATAAATGACGCAGTGAAAATGCAGATTATTGGCAATCTATGAAATGATCATATAAGAAAGAAGTTTAACAAGACGCTTTTTCTTTTAAATGTTAGAGCTATTTGAGGGATCTAGCAGCATGAGTGATTAAAGTTACCTGGCTCCCCATTGCACAAACTCTCCTGGAAGGCTTGGAAAAAACGAGAGTTAGGGTTAGATGTAAAGTCAAATAAATGCTAACATCTAACTTGAACTTTGCCCTGGCCTCCTGCTCATTTAGAATGATTTGATCATTGTGTTCACTGAGAAAGTCAAATTAATAAGCTTGTTCTGCATGGTTAACTGCATGGGTCCAAAGGCTCTGAGGCATAACTTACATATTTTTAGCGATTCCTGGAGGGAGGAAAGCCTAGGAAGTTAGGACTTGAAACATGAAGACAATAGATATTCATGTTTGCTTCTAGTTTAACCTAGGGACTATTGATCATTTCCAAGGACTGATTTAGAAGTAGCACATCTGAGAAGATAATTGGAACATTTAATCTGCCTATCAGCAAAAGTGAAAGAAGCAGGAATTTCTTTTATTAATGTTTCATGTGAGATCAGCTGGTAAGGTAATTTCATATTGAAACAGAGAGCGATCTAAAAGTGAGGTAAGCATGGGTTATGTTTGTTCAATGTTTAGTTCACTTACTGAAGGACGTTAAGCTCCAGATGTTTTTCCATATTAAAATATTTGTATTGGGATGCCTCGGTGGCTCAGTGGGTTAAGCCTCTGCCTTCGGCTCAGGTCATGATCCCAGGTCCTGGGATTGAGCCCCACATCGGGCTCTCTGCTCAGCAGAGAGCCTACTCCCCCCCCCCCCCCGCCTACTTGTGATCTCTGTCAAATAAATAAATAAAATCTTTAAAAGGATTTGATAAATTATAATATAAATATAAATATGTGGTTATCACTGGAAATTTTAACAATGCTGAAGTCTATGGTGTAAAATATAAATGTCCTCTTTGACACTCTCCTGCTTGCTGTTCCACACTTTGTAGGTTTTCATGACAGTTTGGTATATATCTTTTCCTAATGTGTACCCTATACGCGTGCAAACGCATTTGAACAATAAAAATGTATCTTATTATGCATTCTATTCAAATAATCAGTTTTGGTTTATCTTTCTCTCTTTTTTAAAAATTTTATTTATTTATTGGACAGACAGAGATCACAAGTAGGCAGAGAGGCAGGCAGAGAGAGAGAGGGGGAAGCAGGGTCCCTGCTGAGCAGAGAGCCCGATGAAGGACTCAATCCCAGGACCCTGAGATCATGACCTGAGCTGAAGGCAGAGGCTTTAACCCACTGAACCACCCAGGCGCCCCTCCCTTTTTTTTTTTTTTTTAAAGAGAGAGATCATGTGTGCACACAGGTTAGTGGGGTGAGGAGGGGCAGACAGAGAGGGAGAGAGAGAATCTCAAGTTCCACACCCCGCACGGAACCTGTCACTGAGCTTGCGATCAAGACCTGAGCCGAAATCAAGAGTTGGATGCTTAACCCACTGAGCCACCCAGGCACTCCCCCGTCCCCCAGCTGTATTTTCAGTATTTTGGCTATACCATATTTTAAGAAACCAGGTCTTTTTTGACAGTTGTTTGTTTTTTCTCGTTACGAATCATGCTGTAACAGACAGTCACTCACATTTGCCTTTGTGCCCTTTTGCAGTGTATAAATGTTAAGAATTGAAGTTGTAGGCTGGAAAAATAAGAACATTTGGATGCGGTTAAGGCTCTCCAATGGGTGAGAGTGCCTGTTGTCCCCCACACACTGGATGATACCAGCCTTTTTTTTAAAAATTTATTTATTTTTTTATTTTATTTATAATTTTTTATTAACATATAATGTATTATTAGCCCCAGGTGATACCAGCCTTTTTTTTTTTTTAAATATTTTATTTATTTATTTCACAGAGTGAGATCACAAGTAGGCAGAGAGGCAGGCAGAGAGAGGAGGAAGCAGGTTCCCTGCTGAGCAGAGAGCCTGATGCGGGACTCGATCCCAGGACCCTGAGATCATGACCTGAGCCGAAGGCAGCGGCTTAACCCACTGAGCCACCCAGGTGCCCCCTGATACCAGCCTTTTAAATCCAGTCTACAATAGAATACCATTCTGTTTTATTTATTTATTTATTTAAAGATTTTATTTATTTGACAGACAGAGATCACAAGTAGGCAGAGAGGCAGGCAGAGAGAGAGGAAGGGAAGAAGGCTCCCTGCTGAATAGAGAGCCCAATTCCGGGCTTGATCCCACGACCCTTGGATTATGACCCAAGCGGAAGGCAGAGGCTTTAACCCACTGAGCTACCCAGGCACCCCACCATTCTGTTGTTTTAATCTGCATTTCTTGAATTATTAGCCTTGTTGAGCAGCTTCTCTTGTTAACAGAATTTTCTTTTCTCCATGTTATCTAAGTTCTGTAACCATTTTTACATCAGTTTATCTTTTTCTTGTTGATTTGTAAGAGTTCGCTGAATCTGAGACAAATACATTGACTGTCACATGTACAGCAAATATATGTACCCATTTTCTTTGTTTCTGACTTGGTTTATGGTGTGTTTTGTCATTTCTTTTACAGTTTATTTTTTATTTTATTTTTTATGGTTTTGAGAGGGAGTGAGAGTGCAAGTCGGGGTGGGGTGGGACAGAAGGAGAGGGACAGGGAATATTTAGCAGGCTCCACACCCAGTGCGAGCCTTACGCGGGGCTTGATTTCACAATGCTGAGGTCATGGCTTGAGCCCAAATCAGGAGTTGGTCGCTCACCTGACCAAACCACCCCTGGGTGCCCTACTTTTGCAGTTTAAAGATTTATTTATTTATTTGAGAGAGAGAGAGAGAGAGAAAGAGAGAGAGAGAGAGAAAGGGAGAGAGTATGCCCAAGAGTGTGCTTGTGGTGGGGGGCGAGAGAAGGAGAGAGTTTCCAACTAGATTCTCCACTGAGCACGGAGCCTGACTTTGGGGTTCAGTCCCTTGACCCATGAGATCAAGACCTGAGCCTAAACCAAGAGTTGGCAACCTAATGGACTGAGCCATCCAGATGCCCCGCCCCTGACTTTTTTTTTTTTAAAGATTTTATTTATTTATTTGACAGAGAGATCACAAGTAGGCAGAGAGGCAGGCAGAGAGAAAGAGAGAGAGAGGAGGAAGCAGGCTCCCCGCTGAGCAGAGAGCCCGACGTGGGACTCGATCCCAGGACCATGAGATCATGACCTGAGCCCAAGGCAGTGGCTTAACCCACTGAGCCACCCAGATGCCCCGCCCCTGACTTTTGAAGTTTAAAAGAAATATTCCAGTTTAATGACTTGAGTCTGATTTCAGGTTCCTAGATAGCATTTGGTTTAAGGGGCCTCTAGCCCCCTGCCCATAGCAGTCCCCCTGCCAGGTATGCCATGGATAACCTCTGGCAGGCTCTTTAAGAGAACAGGAGCCCACTGAGGGCTTGTTTGTGGTGCTATTCAATTATTGTGTCACTTAACAGGCAATGTGTTCTAGTGGCAAGAGTATGGATTTAGATATAGAAGTGCTTGAGTTTTATTTGTTGTTTTTTTCTGTGTACTGATTGTATGATTTGGGGTGAGTTTCACTTTTGAAGCAAGGATTATACCTGTTATGTCTCACAGGACTGTAGTGATAGTCACAGGATATAACGAAAGCAAAATGACATAAGCTATAAAGGGCGCCATACCTTTTTTTATTCTGTGACAGGTCTTTGAGGAAGACCACAGGAAGTTGTAAAAGTATGATACTGTCCTGCCCCATGACTCTCTATGCCCTAGGTCACACATTCTGTGTCTTACTAATTCTACTTTCATACTCATTTGTTTTTTAATTTATTGTTAGGTGATTGAATACTTGGAGGTATTTCTTTTTTAAAGTAAGCTCTACACCCAACATGAGGCTTGAATTCATGACCCCAAGATCAAGAGTCACACGCTCTACTGACTGAGCTATCCAGGTGACCCCTAATTCTACTTCATAATAGACTGTGGAATTCTTCTCTGTCCTTCCATTCCTTCTACAACCATCCTAATTCAAAATCAGAGCTGGATTAAAGATGATTCAGCTCAGTAACTGACCAGAGTGCTGTATGATAAGGGAGTGCTAAAACGACTAGAACTATGAGATGGAGAAAATTGGTTAGAAGTGACTAAGGGGGAGAGAAATGAGACCCTCTCCCTCCCTATCCCCTAGTAGGGCTGCTCTGAACCGTAGCATAGGGTGCACACTGTACAATTTATGGTCTGCCCAACCAGCACACCATATGGGATGGTCCTGCCTGAAGGATATGCCCTTGTCAGATGGCTCCTAGGTCTGCTTGGAAGGAGAACAAGGTCTACTGAGTGTCATGATTTGTTCTGTTCATCAGGGTATTTAGGGGCCAAATACAGTTCTGAAGGGCAGCTGAAGAGAAGCTTCTTGGCCTCATAGTTCTTGAGCAGTTTCAGACGTGTCTCTAAATCAGTTTTGAACAAATATATGAACACCACTGTTAAAGAAGACTCCAAATTATGAGCCCACGTATCTCCTTTCTGCCTTGTCTAAGTCTGTCCTAGTGCACACGGGTTTCTCCTGTTGTCCCCTCAGCCACACTCTTGTCCTCCCAAACTGTCCAAGCTACAACCAAGGCTGATCATAGAAAAGGGCAGCCTCATTATGTTACCTCCCTGCTTGAAAGCTTTCGGTGGATTTCTGTAGCTCTTAGGATGAAAACCCAAATTCTCAGTGTGGCCTAGGAGACCCCATGAGGTGGGTCCTGTTTTCCCTCCCAGCACATTGTCGTAGTGATCCTGTGCGGGTCACCCCATTGTCATGACCTGCTCCCGTTCGTCTTTTGCCTTGTTCACTGCTGCTCCTCCAGGCTCAGACTGAGGACTGCCTCCCTGGAGAGACCTTCCCTGATGCCCCCGGTGGTCTGGTCCTCTGTCAGTTGCTTTCTCTTTATAGCTTGCTCTTTTTGGCACACTTAGGACAAACAGTATGAACCACTTTGTTGTCTAATTTGTTGTGTCTTGTCACTCACTCTTGCATCATGAGGACAGGCATTGTTGTATTCATTATTGTATCCTTAGCAGCTAGAAATACATCTTGTGCACACGAGGCACCAGAATAGATTTGCTGCAAGATACAGCATTAGTCGTGGTGATTTGGGAAATGTAAAGGGGACCAGCTTTTTATCCCGCGGGGAGCTGGGTGTTTGCCAGGCAAGTGGGGCCTTTTGCAAAGGAGGGGCCTCCTTTGGCTGAGAAGGGCCTCATGACGGAGGCCTGGAAACATACCTAGCCTACAAATGGTCCCACCTTCCCTAACGATGCCTCTTTCATGCCTTCATGCTGGACACCAGCATCTTATGGTGGTGGTTTCTCTTCCTGGTTGGTCTTTTCGTTTGTAATCTGACTTGATGAACGGGAGAGGATCGAAGCTGGATATCAGGAAACCTCCACCTCCCTCCCTGCCCCCTGGGCTTGGGGAAGATTTTAAAGTCCTTAGCTATGATCCTCTGTATATACTACTCCCCTGGCAGGGGAGTTTGAGATGACTTTATCAGTAATGAAATGAGGCTTTTTCTCTCACTTGATCCAAGAGTCAAATTTTCAAGCAGTCTCAGCTTTCAATGTGAAAGCATGTGCCAGTTCCTCTTTCATTGCCTTGCAGGAAACTCAGCAGGTCGAAGACATAAACTGCTCATGCCCAGATCCTGCCAGACTGTCTCTGCTGCATATAGTAAAGGCAGTCAGTACTAGGGAAGCGGAAGAGAGTGAATTAAGTGCCCAGGATGTCAGACTCTAGCTTTGCCAGAGGCTCAGAAATTCCTAGACAGAACTGGGTTAGATATTCTGCAGACGTTTAACACTACTTGCTGGGTGGCTGGAAGAACTCTATGCTGGCTCCATCTTACCTTCATGGTCCTTTCTTTTTCTCTGACTTCAGGGGTTTAAGTCTATATTTTTTAAATTTCTAAATTATTTTTGAAAGACTTTTGAAGTTTCTTGTGAAATTTTAGAGCGAGGATGCAGGTGAACCGTGTTTGCTGGTCATCCATTAAAACCTTTTCCACGTCAAAGACCATGTGGGCAGTGCTTTACCCGGTATTGTTTCTTAAAGCTCTTTGAACATCTTTTTTCTCTCTGATCTCCTAAATCGGCTGCTTTGTGGATCTGCAAAGGAAATGCAATTTCATTTTAACTGTGCCCCCTGAGCTACCCAAAAGATTCTGCAAGTTTGGGAGAAAGAGGCTTAGGAAATGTGCCTTGGCTTGATGGTGCTCTCCTCAGGAACATTCTTATTAAAGTACTTTTGAATGAAGCAGTCAAGCATCTTTCATCCTGGGACTGTTAAAGTGTATGGAGGTAGTTATTGAATTGTTAGGAGCACACATGCTTGTTGTTAGGCTGGGTCAGGGAGCACACTCATTTTCCTTATTGACTCCCAGGTTAAGAGTACATGCATTTTTTATTAGCTAAGCTTTTACATCCTCAGCCTGCTAAATAAGAAGAGCAAATGGGGCTGGCCCTGCATGATGCTGCATTTATACAAAATCATTTCACTGTCTGGGAAGAGAGCTGGAAATCAAGAACGAAGGTGATGGTTAATTTTGCACAGCTGAGGAGAGTCTTGGCTCTATATCGTATTTGTTCTGGTGAGGCCTCCTATTTGTGAGATATGAGTCACGGAGACTAGTACATATCCAGAGCTAAAAGAATTGGACTTTGTGTCTCCATGACAGGAGTGTCAAAGAATCTCTGGTTCCATTTTATTTTTTTAAAGATTAATTTAGTTGTTTTGAGAGAGAAAGAGAAAGAGAGAAAGAGTGTGTGTGCATTCACTGTAGTGGGGTAGGGGTTGGGGTGGAAGGAGAGGGAGAGAGAGAAGTCCAAGCAGACTCCCTGCTGAACATGGAGCCCTGGAACGGGGTAGGGGGGCGGCTGGGAGGTGCTCAATCTCACAGCCCCGAGATCTTGACCTGAGCTGAAATCATCTGTCAGGCACTTAACCGACTGAGCCACCCAGGTGCCCCTATGGTTATGTTTGAAAACCACCACAGATTCGTATTGTAATGTCTTCTGTACTTACTTCATTGTTTCATTGAGTTTTTTTTTTTTTTTTAAAGATTTTATTTATTTATTTGACAGAGAGAGAGAGATCACAAATAGGCAGAGCAGCAGGCAGAGAGAGAGGGGGAAGCAGGCTCCCTGATGAGCAGAGAGCCGGATGCGGGGTATGATCCCAGGACCTTGGGATCATGACCTGAACTGAAGGCAGAGGCTTTAACCCACTGAACCACCCAGGCATGCCTCGTTGAGTTGTTTTATCCAAAGGCAGCCCAGCAGAACGAGTCAGAGACTGTCAGAGGCATGGTGTGTTCACTGGCTCACATTTGCCCAGTTAGTATGGGTATGGTATGTCGAAGGCACGAGCTGAGGTGCGGGAAGTGAGGGTGGCTGTTTGGGAGGGCTGCTCCAGGAAGGACCTGGTTTAGGTTCTCTACTTAGGCCTGTGTTTTCTAAGTGATGATGACCTTACCCCCTAGGTCATTCGAGGGAGTATCAGGATAAAAAAGGGGTATTCCTAGAAGGCCAGTTTTACCCAAGGATGCTTGGGAAATCTTAGGAGAAAGTTGAAGCTAGAGTTTCTCATATTTTTTAGAGGATAAAATAAGGATTTGAGCCTGGGATTTAGGAGGGTGGAGTTGCACACTGAAAGGGTTCCTGTTGTGGTCAGTACTGAGAAGGGAAGAGGGTGAGGTAGGTCTCCAGGATGTCATTTAAATGGTTTTGGAGAGAACCAGGGTAGGAGATAAAGGACTGAGTAGAGGGGAGCAAGGGGAGGTATGCAGGAGGGAGAGGCCAGGCTGTGTTAAGTAGCAGAATAGAGAGTAATCAGATACAAGGACTGCGTCTTCAAGGGAAGGTGTCTCAATATTTCCTTCCCATTCTGTCTCATACAGTTGCTGTGGAAAATAAGGCAGCTTTTGTAGGGCAAGGGTCTATGAGAATTGTGAAGTACTACTAAATAAAAAGTGATCTTATCACTTTCCTTTACAGTCTAGGGCTATGTTCTGTTGAAAAAGCTGTACTTCTCTGAGAGTAAGTGTAAAAGGAATATTGCCATATCCCTTTGTTTTTGAACCTCTATTCAGACAGAAACTTTTATGGGAGTTCCACTGGCTGATTATCCCTGCCACAATACTGACTTGTGTTTGAGTTTTAAAAGAGGAGCCTGTCCTACCAACAGAAAAGGGGACTGTTAAGAAGTAAATATTTTTCTTTTTTATGATCCAAAGGTAGTAATTGGAGGTGTGAAATAAGAGTACACTAACCATGATAGCATAAAATCAAGATTTGGATTTCCTTTCTTGGAAACTAAGCTATGTGATATAAGGAAGAAATATGGTGATATAAGGGAGAGAGCTAGCGGCTTTGTTCAAGGAATCCTTATAATTCCAAGGTGTCTGCTGCAGCCATCAAATCTACATTCAGATAGTAGGAAGGGTCAAGAACAAAAGGGAACCTGGGGCACCTGTGTGGCTCAGTCAGTTGAGCTTTTGCCTTCGGCTCAGGTCATGATCCTGGAGTCCTGGGATCGAGCCCCACAACAGGCTCCCTGCGTAGCAGGGAGTCTGCTTCTTCCTCTGCCTCTTCCCTAGCTTATGCTCGCTCTGTCTCCCTCACTCAGTCTCTCCCAAATAAATAAATAAATCTTAAAAAAAAAAAAAAAAAAGAACAAAAGGGAACCTATTAATTGAACCAGGCCCCTTTTAAAATACCTTTTATAGAAATCCACTCATGGGGCACCTGCGTGGCTCAGTGGGTTAAAGCCTCAGCTTTTGACTCAGGCCATGATCCCAGGGTCCTGGGATTGAGCCCCGTGTCGGGCTCTCTGCTCGGCAGGGAGTCTGCTTTCCTTCCTCTCTCTGCTTGCCTCTGCCTACTTGTGATCTCTCTCTGTCAAATAAATAAAATCTTAAAAAAAAAAATCCACTCATGAATTTGTTCATACATCACATTGGCCAGAATTAAATCATGCGACCATTCATATGTACATAGGAAGCCGGGATGTATTTTTAAGCTGGGCACATGGCCATGTGTTTGTATAAGCAATGAGCAGTATCTACCAGATGTAAACAAAACAAAACAAAACAAAACAAAATTATCTTACTCTTTTTTGTATAGATTGATTGCTGGTCACTGAGATTGATTACTGATTACCGTAAACCCATCTTTGTTTTCAATAATAGGCCCTGCAAATGTGCATTTCTGATCACATGGGCCATTATTTTTAGGACAACACATTGAAAAATAATGTGCTTACCTGGATGAAATGATTTCTGAGGTCCCAGTATTTGAGAACCATTTTACCAGGAGAATTTGTTTTCTTTATCCCATAGAAATTCAAATACTACAGATACAGTTCTTGTATATGAGAGCAGTTCTTCATGTGAATTTTTGGCCATTATCCAATCAAGGGTCTGACACCATCCAAACTGGACAAAGAATAGGTGTGCATTCTGTTTCCTATTTTTTAATTGGGTTACCGAATTATCATGGAATTAAAAAAAAATGCTTGTTTGTCTATAGCCTTATCTTCCTGAAACAGAAAATAGGATGTTTGGTCCTCGTTCTGCATTGACTTCTAATTCCCTGATTTTTTAAAAAGCCCAAACATAAACTTAATGTCTAGAAGAGATGAGGCAAAAGGCAAAATTCTCTACTGGTCAGTATGGGAGATAGACAGTTATTTAGAATAAATTGTTAGATTAATGGCTAGGGATGAGGAGGGCTTTAGATCAGTGATTCTCAAAGCATATTCTCATAAAACAAAATTTGGTGAGCTACACTAAGGTTAGTTTGCTGGAAGTTTGTATAATGGAGGTTCTCCCAACATCCACTATACCAACTGGAGAAAAATCTAAGTCAGTGGAAGAATATTCCCATGCTTTAAAAAATTCTCTTTTGGTGTCTGTTTTCACTTAAATATAGACCATTGACAAAGGACAGGTAGCTAACAATACTAATGTGGAAAACTCGAATAGCTGACCATACTAGGTTGATTTCTTTGATGACATTCTGACTGCTTGCTTTATGACTGGTGTGTGTGACGGAGTTAGGTATATGAGGACTCCGCAAAGAGCCGGGGTTGTATCTCAGAAAGAAGACTGTAACCCAGTGTTGCTCTGTCCTCCATCCCAGCATACACTGATCGTCTCTCCCATCTTGAGGGTGCAACTTCCTTTGACCCTTAATTGGGAAATGTACTTCACCTCTGGCTGCCGTAGGACCGTTCCTATATTAAAATTATATACATTAGAAGTCTTCAGGATGCCATTTATTTTTACATTTGTCTTTTTTAAAAGTGGCTTTTGGTGGAGAGTTTAGAAACTACATGCCCTTGAGATTAAGAGTCACCTGCTCTATGATTTGAGCCAGCCAGCCAGCCCATCCCCACCAAGACTTCTCTCAGTGGAAGTGATGGGGGCACCTGGGTGGCTCAGCCCTTAAGCATCTGCCTTTGGCTTGGGTCATGATCCCAGCATCCTGGGATCCAGCCCTGAATCCGTCTCCCTACTCAGCGGGAAGACTGCTTCTCCCTCTCCCACTCCCCCTGCTTGTGTTCCTTGTCTCGCTGTGTCTCTCTCTGTCAAATAAATGAATAAAGCCTAAAAAAAAAAAAAAAAAAAGAAGTGATGGTGTCCTTGCTGGTAAAGACAAAGTTTCACCTCAAAGTTGTAGGTAAGTTGTAATGAACACATTTTAAAAAAGAACGCCATATTCTGGCATGCATGGCTAAAGAGTTGTATAACTTGTAAGCAAGATACGCATTTATGAAGTGAGTTAGACAACTTGAGGTGAAATCAGAGTATGGAATATAGATGATGTAGCTGCAGACTGTAGAATGCTCAGGACCAGTATGGGTCAAAGCCCCGCCCACCAAACAGACACCAAGCATTTCCTCCTTACCAGTCTCTGAAGTGCCCTGAGCAGCTGTGGACGGCCAGGCTCGCCCTAAAAGGGCTCGAGTCTCTTGTGAAGCGCTCGCTGGAAGCACCAGCTGTAAGTGAACAGCAGCGGAAGCAGACAGGAGAATGACCAGTCTCTGCACCGAGTAGCTGCCCACCTCATTTCCCTGGTTTGCTTGCAGACACTGCCTCATTTGTTGGGTGAAAACAAGGAAAGAAAGAAAGAAAATACAAAAGAAATTTGTAGCAGAAAAGAAAAAGTGATGGTGGAAACTGCATGGAAGAGCCTGCAATGTACCTTGAGTCAATGTTTTCCTTCTTTCATGGTACCAAAGGATGCAATAATTTCAAATCCAAAGTCACAATTGCGCCTTGAGAAGTTCCGTGTGTGTGTGTGTGTGTGTGTGTGAGAGAGAGAGAGAGCGCGCGCGAGAGAGAGAGAGTCCTCCGCCAGCTAGCACTTTGCTGGTGGTGTGACCTTGGGGGAGTGACTTAGCTTATTTATGCCCCCAAATCCTCTGCTGAATGTAGAGCAAATCGTAGCATCTATTCATAGGGTGGTTTTGATTATCAAATGACTCCAGGCACTGTGAATGGTTTATTGTGAGTACATATTAAATGCTCAATACATTTTAGCTATTCTTCTTTTTTTTAGTGTTAAAGCTTTTGCTATTTTTGTAACTGGAAAAAATTACATTTGACCCTTTTTTTTTTTTTTTTAAGAATGCAACCCTTCAGCAGCTGGTGAGTCTTTGAATCAGCGGTTTTACTAGGATTTTTGGCTAATCTAAATAGAATTAATTTCTGGCTTAGTATTTAATAACTTCTGTGCCAGAGAAGCAGTAGGTGTTTCTGAGGGTCTGATATGAATTTTTAATTAGCAGGATTCAGGTGCCCTAAGACTGAGTTTCCATGAAGATCTCCCCCACCTTCAAATTTTGAACACAAAATGGATCAAGCTTAATTAGGGAACATTTGGTCTATTATACAAACAGAAATATGAGGCAGTCTAACATCTCTGACCATTCAATTCTAAGATAAGATCGAAGATCGAGGGCGCCTGTGGCTCAGTGGGTTAAGCCTCTGCCTTCAGCTCAGGTCATGATCTCAAGGGTCCTGGGATGAGCTCTCTGCTCAGCGGGAGCCTGCTTTCCCCTCCCCCTCTGACTACCTCTCTGCCTACTTGTGATCTCTGTAGGTCAAATAAATAAAATCTTAAAAGAATTAAAAGATCTAAGATCTATAAGGAGTCTACAGGAAGCACGGATTTGAGTTAAGATTTTTAATTAAAAACAAACAAAACAAAACATGGGCCAGTAAAATAATCTTAAAAGGTGTTGTTTTCATGGTTTATTTTTTAGATTGGAAGTCAGTTTTGAAAATGCATTCCCAGAAACACACCTGCTACGGGCTCAAGTAGTTGAAAGCAGAGTTCATTCATTCATTCTTTCTTTCTTTCTTTCTTTTTTTTTTTTCTTAAGATTTTATCTATCTGATAGAGAGACACAGCAAGAGAGGGAACACAAGCAGGGGAAGCGGGAGAGGGAGAAGCAGGCGTCCAGCTGAGCAGGGAGTCTGATGCCAGCCAATCCCAGGACCCCAGGATCACCAGCCAAAGGCAGATGCCCAGTGACTGAGCCACCTCCTGTGGAGACACCTTGGTTCTCATTTCAGTACCTAACTTCTACTCTACCTAACTCTCTTTAGCCAGCCTAACATTCAGTTATATTTAGAAGGAGCTTGGAGAGCTGCAAATCTTAAGGGATTTAGAAAGATTTTGTGAAATTAGCAAAAGTATCTGCTACCAAGTGTTACCTTATGAATTCATTTGTTGAAATTTACTTTTGGAGGCTTAGGAAAGGATCTACAAGATTCAGGGAGAAATGTTAGAGCGCTAAAAGAGCAGTAGAGTGATACTGTCCCTAGGTGATTCTGAAATACGGCACTGGGAAATAATGGACACTCCCTGGTGACTTAACCCTCTAGTCTTAATGATTTAATTACATAATCATGGAGCTTTTGGACTAACAGACTAATAATTTATTGTACTAGAGTGACAAAGAGTGAGTTTTCATGTAATGTTTACAGATCTTACATAAAACATGACCTTTTGAAGAGAAATAGCCCATCTGTTTAAATTATGCCAGCAAGCAGCATCCCATATTGGCAACATACTTCCCTGAGACCATGGCTGTTGGATTACCACAAAAGCATCCTCACGGCCCTCTTACACCATTCCATTCTGTCTTTCTCTCAGCCAGAGTGTCTTTAAAGATGAATTTGTGGGTCCCTCTGCTTAAAGCCCTGCAGTGGTTCCTAGAGTTCTCAAAAGAAATCCAGACTGTTACTGCATCCTTTCTCTTCAATTCTTAATTTTATTCTATGCCCCTATCCCCCATTTTATTATTCACACATCTTGGGTATTGAGTCAGTTCAAGGAACTCAAAGATGGCCAGGCTTCACAAGAGACTGGGGCTGGATGCCTAGGTAGTCCTGAGGCTCCAGCTCTGATTCTTGGGGCTCTCCCTGCCATCTGCCTTATTCTCTTTCTGTGCTTTGGCATGCTTGCAGATGGCTACCTGCAAACCCCCTGGCTTAGATCTCTTTCCTGCAGTTGATCAGCTGAGACAGGGACTAGCTCTCAGGTGCTAATGCAAGTTCCTGGGAAAGTGAATCTGATGGGTTAGAGTAAGGCGGGCTCTCTGTTATTCCTCTGAGCCTGGAGGGTGGTCCCACGGGTAGTGTTAGCTATGAAAGCAGGCTGTTGTTTTGTTGGATGGGAGTGTTCAATGTGCTCCCAGATAAAAACATTTCCGATTTTCAACATTTGATTTTTCCCCACCCCTGCCAGTTACTCTAAGATATCTTTATATAGACTTGGGCTTTTGTCTTTGGTATTAAGAACTGTGATTGCCATCTGCATGGTTTATGTATGAGAAGCTTAAAGCAACCAAGAATTTACTTTCCCAACTATGTTGTGGAGCTTGTGAATTTTTTCATTTACTCATTCATTTGTTTAACAAACATTTATTATCTAGGTTACTTAAGGTGCTCTAATCTACAGATGCATGGGATATGATCATGTAGTTTAAAGTCTAGTTCATTTTTGGAAGAAACTAGAATTGCATATTTAATTTAAACTGTTATGTACTTCCTTATTTGGGGTTATAATCCTTTATTCATTAATATTTTCCCCCAAATCTTATCCCAATATTATGGTAGACAGTCAAATTCTTTCATCATTTACTTTTACAGATGGCTCTGACTTATTTAGGAGTTTTTATTCTAGTTATGTGTAGGAGAATAGACATGTTCAAAAAACAGAAGTTTTCTGACAGCAATGTTGCATGACATTGAGATTGACATTAATTAAATATCAGGAGATAGATTTTTGTATAATCTGGGGAGCCGGAGGCATTAAGATTATGAACGCGGCAGCTTGCCCAAATCATTTCTTGAGTTGGAGGTAGCTCAAAGCCCAAGTTTTGACAATAAACATGCACATGCAAAGAGAAAGATCAGAAAAATCATAGCCTAAGTTCAAAATGAAGTCATAGCTGGCTGCTCTAGGAAAAGAAGCATGAGCTCCGAAGGCAAAGTCAACTATTCTGCATGTCCAAATTATGGGTAGCAGACTCTAAAACAGAGTTTCACCTCTCTCGTTAGTGAGGCTTCTATTTAACTCTTTGGGAGAACTGCTACTTGGTGGGGGTCTTGTGCGTGGCTGAAGGTTTAGCATTGTATTTTTAAAGTTTAATAATGGGAACTGTTGAAGGGATTAAATCCCTAGATTTCTTAGGGTGATGATGGATGAAAAGTAGTAGACCTCTATAAAGAGACCAGTAGGTGACCCTGTTTGTTAAATATTTGAAACTACTTTTTCCTGTGATGAGGGAGGGAGCATACTTAAACTTGAGTTACTAAAAAATACTTGGAGAAGTGTGTCATGATAACCAATAGGAAGTAAATAAGGAGAAGTAAGCTACCCACTAACAAATGCCATCAGTGGACGTGCTCAAGTTTAGAATGATTTTTTACTCTCAGCCTTCAATTTGAGAATCAGTTTAGCATTCTCAACCTGATTTCCTTTGTGGCCTGGTTCGCGCTCTCAAGGGATGTCTGGGAGCTTTTCATAAGAAGGTGGCATGTTAATAATTGTATAAAGCTCCATCTAAGAGCTCAATTTGAATACATTTTGAAATGGAATGTTATTTTTACAGTTGGTGATTGGAAAGGTTACTTTAAATCCACTGAGTAAATGTATCCAAATGGGTGAGAGTTTCTTTGTTTGGTTATGAAAATGTGCTACTGATGTATGCTAATTATGGTAGAGGTAATCTCCTAATTTTCAGTATTAACTAAGGTCTGTCCTGTCCTTCTTTATGGAGAGATACAAGAATTAATAGGATTTCTGTCTGAGAAAATAAATATAAGATATGGGACTGTGTACAAAACACATTTCCATAGCAGAAGAGCTGAAGTGCTAATTGAATGTAGGTGATCTTTCTATTTGAAGGAAAATGTAATATAAATTTGGAATCCACTCCTTAATGACAATGACAGTTTGCTCATTGTAAAGACTTTTCTCATCTTGTGGTAGGACAGGATCTAACATGTTTTTCCAGTAATGCTGATCAGTCAAATTCATATACAGTTTTCTCCTACTCCTACTTTTTTGTTTTGTTTTATTTTTAGCTAGATGTTGTGTTCTGGGACCTAGCCAAAGACAAAGGTCTAGTGTCTTCTGGAACTGACAAGTTGACCAGGCAATGGGTCTCTGTCCTAGGGATTTGTTCTAGCCAGTTTTATCTTACAGTGCAATTTTTTTTTTTTAAAGATTTTATTTATTTATTTGACACACAGAGAGAGATCACAAGTAGGCAGAAAGGCAGGCAGAGAGAGGGAGGGATGCAGGCTCCCCGCTGAGCAGAGAGCCCCACCCGGGGCTAGATCCCAGGACCCTGAGATCATGACCTGAGCTGAAGGCAGAGGTTTAACCCACTGAGCCACCCAGGTGCCCCCTACAGTGCCATTTTTACATTCAAGGAAATTGTACAATTTTCAGACCACACACTTAGCTCTAAAAGTCCTAGACCTTAATTTGGCTTGGAGGAAAAAGCTGTTGAGATTTGTTATGACAGTCAAAGATAAAATTGAAATTGTTCTATGTATAACATTTAAACTACAGTTAGACAAATTGCTTAGGGCAATCTGTCTGATTTTTTTTTTTTTTTAATTCTTAGGCCATTGTGGACTGATAATTTTGTAGAATTAGAGAAATTATATAGTAAATACAATAAAAATCAACCACTACTAATAAAAAAGAAGACACAAGAAGTTCCAAATTTTTCTTAGATTTAACACATAAAAAATTAACCTGTCAAATGTTATAAAAGTATCTAAATTCTTTCAGTTTCTTCACTCATTTCCTTTTGGGCCCATCACAACCAGTTTGCAGACAAGCATAGATCCTGGGATTACACTCTGACACACCAAATCTATTTATTCAGTTGAGGGTGCAAAAGTTAAATCCTATCTAGAATCTTCTATTCGGAAAACTTCCCAGAATTTTATTTTGATCTAAAGGTGCTCCATTAATACTGTTGCCACACAGGGACCTCTTTTTTTCTAACAGATTGTCAGTCAGGTAAATTCTATTCAAGAGAAGTCTGAATGTCTGCCCCATCTGTGTGAACCTTAGTCAGATTCCTACTCCAGTTTCCTCCAAATGATTGGTGTAGGGAGTGAGTAATTTTGGTCAATGAGATGTGAGGGAAATTGGTATACTAATGAGAAAATCTTCTTCTTAAAAAAAGATACAAAGAAATGACACAAAGATACAAGGCGTAGAGCTACCAAAACCATCTGGCAGCCTATCAGTTTAGGAAGAAACTTGGGTTTTTAATGAATTTTTCAATTGCTAAATAAATTAACCATGTTACTACCTTTCAAACTTTTTATCATGTGGGGCTGAAAAAACTTGTGTTTTAGCAATGTATAGTTGATCTTTTTCTTACTTGCTGTGTAAAGCATGTAAACAGTAATTTAGGGACTCCTGGGTGGCTCAGTCAGTTAAGTGTCTACTTTTGGCTCAGGTCATGATCTCAGGGACTTGGGATTGAGCCCCATGGCGGGTTCTCTGCTCAGCGGGGAGTCTGCTCTCCTTCTCCCTCTGCTGCTCCTCCAGCTCATGCTCACTCTGTCTATATCAGTCAAATAAATAAATAAAATCTAAACAGCCCCCCCCCAAACCAACAGTAATTTAACAGTAGTTCAATGCATAAATTTTAATAATGAGTTTGATTTTTAAGGAAATGCAGTAATTGACGAGTTGCTTAAAAATCAGTTTTCCGGGGGCGCCTAGGTGGCTCAGTGGGTTAAGCCTCTACATTCAGCTCGGGTCATGGTCTCAGGGTCCTGGGATCGAGCCCCGCATTGGGCTTTTTGCTCAGCGGGGAGCCTGCTTTGCTCTCTTTCTCTGCCTGCCTCTCTGCCTACTTGTGATCTCTCTCTCTCTGTGTCAAATAAATAAATAAAATCTTAAAAGAAAAAAAAATCAGTTTTCTGTGCAGTGGTCTACCATGAGGCATGGCTTTCCATTGGGTGGCGGATTCCAGATTTGGGGGCACAAAGCCTACCAGAAACACGGATCTCTGTCGGGTTTGTTTTGCAAGCAGACCGTTTTAAGCAGCACATGTAATAAAAACAAACGCAGAAACACCCAAGGTGTACTGTAGCTGGAAAGACTTTTGTTTTGAAATACGGGGTCTTTCTAACCTTTGGGACAGGAAAGGTTGAAATGAAGTCAGTCTTGAGAGTGGTGACGGAAAGTGCACAATGTACGTAATACTGTAAGACCGTACGGTTTAGATTATTAGTAACTGCTCGAAGTTCTGACGCAAGGGTTGTACATCTTCCTTTTCTTCCCCCGCGGCACTCTGCGCCCAGCCTTTAAGGTGTACAGAAATGCCGAGATGGAGGGAGATAGAAGCGGCAGGGCTTGAGAAATACTGAGTGGTGTAAAAAGAGCTACCACAGGAACATTTTGGGAGTCGGAGTGTTTGAGAAGTGGACGAAAAGAAGAAAGGAAACAGAGGCCGAGGGAGGCTGTGTAAGCATGGCTGGCGGAAGAACTGTGAGATTTTAACTTTTTTAATTCCAAAGTGGCTCTTTAAAAGTTTGACATTATTGTGTCCCAGGTATTGTTCTAAGCATTTTTCCTATATTAATTCATTTAATCCTGAATGAAGCAGATACCATTATCGTGCCTTTTTCTGTGCTACTGATGAAGGGAGTGAGTCCAGGGAAGTTAACTTGCCTGAGGTCCACCACCTCCCTAGTCAATGCTTTTACCATTGAACTATACTCCCCCCGCATGGACAAGTACAGAGAATAGCATCAGAATGACCCAGGTAGCCAGCCAGTGCTCCACTGAATCATTTAAAGAGATACAACAGGGGCGCCTGTGTGGCTCAGGTGGTTGGGCATCTGCCTTCCACTTGGGTGATGATACCGGAGTCCAGGGATCGAGCCCGAGTTGGGCTCCTTGTTCAGCGGGGACTCTCCTCTCTCTGCCCCTCCGCCTACTTGTGCTTGCTCTCTCTCTCTTAAATAAATTAGTAAAATCTTAAAAAATAAGTAAAGAGATACAACATTACACACATAGTGGGTCCCTGAGCACCTCTCCCTGCTCCTATCATCCCCCATCCCCCCCGCTGCTGCCCCTTCGGGTCCGTGCTCTTTCTTTCTCTGGCATGAGGTTTGGTTCCGTTTTCAGTAGAGAGACTCCCTCTACTTTTTCATACCTCGCTGGGCCCTGTTAAGCAGCAGTTCTGAAAGCGATTGGAAGTGGTTTTCTCCTTCCTGAACCCAGAACCACACCTCAGCTCCATACCCTAGCCAGTGAGCCTACCTCTAGACCCCCATTCTAGGGTGGTGTCTTTTAGTCTTCCTTTGATGCTTATTTCCCTGCCAGTGCCCGCAGTGCCCCTACTGCCCACTGCCAGTCCTGTTAACCTGCTGCCCAAGATTCAGGCCCTCTTATCACCCTGAGCCTTACCTGAGGGAAAATGAGAAGGGTGCTGCCACTGTTGGGTCTTGTGATTTGGGGAGAAAAGAGGCTTCTCTTGTTCAGAGCTCCCTTAGACAGGGCTTATTCCCTTTTTGTTCAGGACTGTTATATGAAATTGTTTTAACATTAATTTGATATTGAAATGCAAGTTTTCCTGCAACCCTAAGGTGATAAGCAGTGGAAAGTTAAAAGGTATTCTTTAGGATTAGTTATTGATTAATACTATTTATGCATCTCAAAGGAATTTGGAGAAGATAAAGATATTAGCCCATCACCTCCTAAACATATATTTACCTTAAGTAAATAAATTTTAAAATATGATGGAGTCAGGAATGCATCAGCCTGGACTCTGTTATAATTTATCCTTTGATGTATTCATCAACTATTTATTGAGTTTTCATTGGGAGGTATGGGGGGATATGGTGGTAATAAAAACAGATAAAATTTCTTAACCTCATGGAACTTACATTCCAGTGGGAGAGACAGATGACAAAAAAGTAAAATCAGGACATTTAAAATACATAGCCTCTTGGGGCATTTGCATTTTTGGACTATGATGTATATGAGGAGGTGGGCATCTGAACAGTAGGCAGCTCTTGGTACTTTCAGCCATGGGAGCTATGGACTACTCTCTACCCTCAAGGGTATGTTCACACTTTGCCCCTTTGCATGTTCACGCTTCCTGCCCCTCCTCCCCTCTGGCCCCAACAGTAGAACTGACCATTATAAAAAAGGGAGAGATGAGGTTTTCACACTCAAGGTGGGGGAAATGCTGAGTCTGGAAATATTTTAGGGTAGCCTGTTGCCATCATTGGCAACTTTAGCAAGTAGAAGTAAAAGGGATTTTCCTTTTCCAGGAAAGAATTTTGATGTATGTGTGTCTAAGTGAGCTAGGGAAGGGAAGTCAGCCTATGAATCTGCAAGTGGGAATGAACATTATTTATTTTTAAAGATGTATTTATTTATTTGAGAGGAAAAAAAAAAAAACTGGGGGGGGGGCAGAGGCAGAGGGAAAGAATCTCAAATAGACTTCCCTCTGAGCTCAATCTTACAACCCTGAGATCACCCCTGAGATCAGGACCTCAGCCAAAATCACAAATCAGGGGCTTCACCAACTGAGCCACCAAGACGCCCCGGAAATGAACATGTTATTAATATCAAAAATCTAAATGGAGATTACTTCCCTAATGGGGCTGCCATGAACATTCATAATATTCATATTATAGATCATGTGCAGGCTGTCCTCTTTAGTTTACTAATACAAGAGTCCCATAAATCAAAACTTTAAGAAAGCCTGGCTGCCTGTCTTCCTTCATTCTTTTAATTTAATTTAATTTATTTATTTTTATTTTTACATATTTTTTTCATTCATTCTTTTCATTTTAAATAAGCTGTACCAGGAACATGTTTTTTTTTTTTTTTTTTTCTTTCCTAAGATCCTCCTTTAAGCAGAACTCTTAAAAATCTTTTGGGATCTGGGGCACCTGGGTGGCTCAGTTAAAGCCTCTACCTTCAGCTCAGGTCATGATCCCAGGGTCCTGGGATCGAGCCTGCATCGGGCTCTCTGCTCAGCAGGGAACCTGTTTCCCTCTCTCTCTCTCTCTGCGCCTGCCTCTCTGCCTACTTTTGATCTGTCTCTCTGTCAAATAAATAAATAAAATCTTTTAAAAAAATCTTTTGGGATTGAGCATTTTAAAGTGCCTACACGGCATGGCTTTATAGAGATAAGTTAAATTGACTTAGACCGTGTTGTCTCAGAATGAGAAGAGAAAGCAGAAAATCGTATTTTAAAACTACATTCCCCCCCCTCCCCGGGAAATCGTTAATCTTCAACGATAAACTGCTTTACAAGTGATTTGTTCATGGATAGGATGATGGCTTTAGAAGATAATATACTTGATTCAGTTGCTCGGAATAATTCCAAATTCTGGATTAAATCATGGTAATTGATTTAAAGAAGATAGGACTTTTTCATTGCAATAAAGATAGTGTGTGTTAAAGTGGATTGGAATAAGGCATTTTTTGACTACAAATCTGCTGGTTTTGTGGGGTTTCCACCTGGAGCATTTTGGTAGCTAGAATATTTCTGCCACCATGAACAGTCTTTTTCCAACACAGTAATTATCATTTACTGATTTGGTCCTCTCAAGCCACATCCTCCATATGACAGGGCTGATGGTCACTGTGGAACTACTGGAAACTGCTGTAGGTAAGTCAGGTTGGCCAGTTTGTTTGGCTAAAACTTTGGGTCCCCACATTGCAGAGCACAGAAGGAAGGGAACTTTGGTCAGAAATGTGATTTCAGTTAAATGAAACTTGTCAATTATTTATGTGTTCCTGAGTTGAGAACTTTGAAACAAAACAGAGTCCTTCTGGTCCCTTGCTCACCTAGGATGGACTTGTTTCAGTGGCCCATAGTGGTAATTGTTTCCTAAATGCTGACAGATGCTTTTGCATTATTCATCAAAAGTTTCTTCTATCATTAGAATCACACTGCTTTCACAGTGCTGCAAATGTTTTCCAAGAGTTGAAGAAGATGTAGGCCTCCTTGGTGCTTTTTTATCTTTCAGACGGGGATTGTCGGGATAAATTTTGATGTTTGAATTGCCCTGGTTCTGCTAGAGGAGAAGAATTTCTGATTACAGTAGTTATCAGCAATTGGAGTGCTGAATCAGTTGCACAGACTTAAAATAGTATGCAGACTGGCACATATTGTCTTGTGAATAGATCTTTAGGGAAGCAGCCTTATGGGATCAGTGAGGGTCTGTATGTTGTTCATTCCTATACTGAATACTGTGACCCAGGCGGGGAGAGCAGGCATCCCGGGAAGGCTTGTGCATCTGCTGGATATTGACTTGTACTGCTGCCGCAGGTACTGTGTTTTTAACAGAAGTCCTGTTGCTTCGAGCACATACATCATGTTCAAATACAGCATACCTTGCATTTCGCAACAATCTTAGCATTATAGGGGGGCCGATACAATCATTTATATGCAAGAACACCATCCCATTCTTAACGCTTGCAATTTATTGTTTGTTGGGTATCTGCTCTGGGTCTACTCTGTGTTCTTGTGAGTTTACCAAACTACCAGAATTGCTTTCTATGTTCTGCTTAGTTCTGGCTCTAAGCCAGGCAATGTGGGACATAAATGTGGACAGCATAATTTTTTTTTTTTTCCTTGAGAAAGTGGGGAGGGGCAGAGGGAAAGGGAGAGAGAGAATCATAAGTAGGCTCTATGCTCAGTGGGAAACCTGACGAGGGGTTCAGTCTCACAACCCCGAAATCACAACCTGAGCTGAAATCAAGAGTCAGATACTTAACCCACTGAGCCACCCAGGCACCCCTGGACCAGTATAATTTTTTATAGTAAATTTAGATCTGAATTTTAGGGTTAGATAAAGGAATAATCTTTAGAAATAACAGATATTTTTGCCTTAAAAATAAAAAATTAGGAGTTGTTTTGTGGTGAGAAAAAATATTTTGAATTCTGAAATTTTCCATTATGTTAAAGTATTTTTGTCTTCTAATATATTTGTCTTGTAATATTCAAATCTTTTTTCAGTTTTTGTTCTGTGTGGACAAATAGCTAGCATATTAGATAGTTAAAAATATTAAGTTTTAATTTTAATTATTCAATTTTATTATTTTATTTTAAAAAATCACTTGTAAACTACATTAAAACACAAAAACAAAAAACAAAAAACAAAACTTGAGAAACCACAGAAGAGAATAAAGGAAAGTATCAGTCATCTATAACCTTGTAATCCAGAGAAAACGAAAGCTGGCATTTTGGTATAAAGCCTTCTAGCCTTTCTCCTTTTTCCATGATGTACAAATGCAATGTTAGAGTTTCATTTTTGTGTGATTCACCTAGTGCCAGAGTCAGAATAAAGAACATGTAAGATGGAAGACAAACACTCGAGGAAGTGAATTCCAGAAAAACTAAAAGGGCCTGAACTGAAGCGTAATAATTCTGTCTCATCTATAATATGGTGAAATCTCATGGACAGCCTGAAGAGCTCATTTAGGAAGTTTACCTATATTGAATTTGGAGTTCTGGCAGAATAAAATATTTTAATTGGATAAGTTTTTCAACCAGCTGAGTGACTCCACTATACTCTGAAAAAAATCTAATAAAAACACTTCCGAATCATGTTCTTCATTATTTAGCAGAAGTGACACCCCTTGATTACTATGTAAGCCCATAGTTATCATTTTTCACAATTGTATTGACCCTTAGTCAAATCTTAGGTTTAAATGCTAAAAATCACTATGTGACAAACAGACTGATCTTCAGCATTTATTTGTAAAATACTTTTTTTTTTTTTTTAAATGGCAACATGTAAGGGTTGGGGATCTTGTTTAGATCTGTTCTTTGAGAACCACAAATTCATTAATCCAATGAACAAAAATGTATGGCATCACTGTTGTGTACCAGCCACTGTTCTAGGCACAGGAAATCATGAAAGAATGAAACATGTCTATCCTCGTAGAGCTTAGATTATAGTGGGCAGTAACAGAAAATAAACAATTAAATGGTATTAATAATGGGCAACCAGGAGGCTTCTTCAGATTGCGTCATCAGGATCTACCACTGTGGGTTACTTAATCTCAGACCTGAATTTCAAGAAGGAATCAGCCCTGCAAAAAATCTGGAGGGGAGAGGGAGCATTCCAGGGAGAGGGAGCAGTGAGTGCAAAGTGGGGAAGTGTATGGATTCCACAGATCAATAAGAAGAGACTAGATAGAGTGATAATCTTATTTATCTCTCTACTGGGGTTAATTATACTTCCTGTGGGAGGCTGTTGGCTTGTTTCAAAAAGTCTAATTGACCATTAAAAAGTACCACCTTAGCTATGACATGGAGAATTGCTTGTCGGGGGAAGCAGAAGGCCAGTTGGGATGCTCAGACATTCAGGAGAGAGAGGATGTGGAGTTTGGGTCATGGGGTTTCCATCCTGATAAACATGGGGCATTTGGGTAGTGCTTTAGATATGAGTCAAGGCTTTGTGAAGGATGGAGAAAGCTTCAACAATTAGTAGGGCGTGGAGCCACTTACTGAGATGGGGTGGCTGGAGGAGAAACAGGTTTTAGACCTATGTTTAAGATTCTTATTAGCTTCCCAGCTCTGTCATCTGGTGGTTGTACATACAAGCCTAAAACTGAACGTGGAGGATGGTGGTGGAGAGTTACCTTTGACATCATGTGTGTGCAGACCAGAATGAATACTCCAGGATAGGCTACATGGCTTGGAGTAGCAGAGAAAATCAAGTTCCTTCAACATTGGGAAGCAGTTTTATTGTCCTGCCATAGAATTTTCAGTGATTCACAATTTGCTGACAATACCTTGAGCTGCTGCTTTTTCTGAGCTCTGATATCATTTAGGGAGAAGGGAAAATAGTATTTGTTGAAAGTCTCTTGTGTGCTGGGCAAGACATTTTTGGTACTTGATCTGCTGATTCTTGTGTTTAACATGTGAGGAGACTGGGCCAGAGTCGGTGGAGTAGACCAGGTAACAATATGACTGAGCAAAGAATACAGAATTCAAACGCAGGTCTTTTGCCTTGTTTTCTACTTTATCGTGTTTGCAGTAGGCAGAGTTACAAACGAGTGGCAATATTTTCCTTTGCTTTTTCTTGCAAATTATGTGCAATTTTAAAGTAAATATAACATCTCCCATATGTTTTTAAAAAGATGCTTCAAAGCTGTACTTGCTCCTGGCAAGGAGAAAAAAACATGCCTCAACAATACAAAAGACTTTAAGGTGGGAGTTAAGTATCCTCCTCTCTTCCTCTCTAAGTATTATACTCCTTCCACAAATTCCAGAAATTTTCTGAGACTATATACATTCAAGTAGAATCATTATGGCATAAAAGTTTGTAGATTTTTTTTTTCTACTTAATAATATATCTTGGGTAGCTTTCCATTTTGGTAAACTTAGCTCTATTGATACTCTTTTTAATGACACTGTGATATTTCATTTTATATGGTTAACCCATAATTTCTTTATTATTTCATTTTATGGTTAACCTCATGGCCATTTAGATTGTTTCTAGTCTGTTATAAAATAGTTACAAACAAGGTGGCAGTGATTGGCCATATATCTTTGTCTCTATTCCTGCTTCATTCTGCAGTATGAGTATAGGATAAATCCCTGATTTATGATTGCAAGGTCAAATGCATGTTTCTTTTAAATTTAGAAAATATTGCCAAGTTGATTCAAATAACATTACCTAATTTATAGCACCAACTTAAAACCTTATTATCAGCCCCACAATTTCATCCACAGTGGTTTTTAATAATATTAAAATTGGTACTTATTAGACTGTTACTTTGCCTTGACTTTAAATTCTTAACCGTGGGTAATGTTAAGGCATTTTCCCCTACATTTGTATTGTTCATTTCTTCTGTGAATTTATTTATTTATTTATTTATTTTGCCTATTTTTGCTTGGGTTATTTGTTTTCTTCTTCTTACTGGCCTGCAGGAACCCATTGTATCATAGATATTGGTCCTTTATTCATTATGTGTCTTTGCAAATATTTTCTTCCAGTCTGTTGCTTATTTTGAAATTTGTTTATGATTTACATAGGTTTTTTTTTTTTTTTTTTTAAAGATTTTTATTTATTTATTTGAGAGAGAGACAGTGAGAGAGAGCATGAGAGGCAGGAAGGTCAGAGGGAGAAGCAGACTACCCATGGAGCTGGGAGCCTGATGCGGGACTCGATCCCGGGACTCCGGGACCGTGACCTGAGCCGAAGGCGGTTGCTTAACCAACTGAGCCACCCAGGCGCCCCTTACATAGGTATTTTTACATGTTGTTAAATTTATCATCCTTTTCCATTAGGGCTTCTGTCCTTTGTTTACATCACAGAAGGTGTAGAGTCCTTACTCTGAAAGAGCTTCTAGGAGGCCAGACTTTGTTACATGGCATTGCTTATGAGTTAAAAACTGTGTAGTCTGTAGAGGCTGACATGTATGCTCTGAATTTCCTTGACCTGCCAAGGTCATGAATTATTCTCCCAGCCACCTGTGCTTCTGACATTAAGGTGGCTGTTAGATGGTCATCATTTTTCCTATCTACCTCTAACTTTTTTTTCCTGGACTACAGTTCTTTTGTCTTTTGCTCCTTGTCTCTTTTTCACCATCAAAATAGTTGTTTCCAGTTGCTGCTTCTTGTCACTGCCACTGTTGTGCTTAATATTTCCTACTCTCTTGACCCATCCCTAACCTTTGCTCTGACCTCTATGACACATTTTCTGTCCCTTGTCAGTTCTCGTATGCTGCCCAAGATTTACTTGAAATACTCCACCAATCATACGGTAATTGTGCCACTTCCCAGCTCTTTATACTCGCTTGGTAGTCAGCCTTGCACTGCTAAAGATGTGCGTGATGGCTCGTGTTCACATGTATGTGTATGCATGTGTGTTGGTGTGCGCAGTTATTTCCGAGTAGAAAGAGAACTCAGGAATTCTTGCATCCAGATAGTTATGGTTTTAATGCTGGCCTTTTTTCCTGGGATTGACGATTTAGAAAACGCTATAGCACATCTGCTCTGATTACATATGCCAGCTTTGCTTCAAAGAAGCTTTCAGGTTTTTTTTTTTTTTTCCTTTCCATTTTCCTGCCATTTTTAGATTTTTCTATTTAAAAAAAATGATTTAAGATCTATAGTGCAGTGATTCAGGGTAGCAGCTCCAATCAAAATTGCTTCTAATAAGGCTGTGTGAATGCTCTCAGTCACTCAGTGATGTTTATGTGTTATTAAATTTTAAAAAAAGGAAGCTTATGATATTAGGACCAGGGTTTGGATGAGGACAAATAATTTTTGTAAAATAAACCTGAGAGGATTTTCCCAGGCATTTTCTTTACCACACAGAAATCTATTTTTCATGTTTTTTTAAGCATGGATTTTTTTTCCCCCCAACAAAAACATGTGCCCCAGAAATAAGTTGCCTGCTTTAAATGCCATACAGCTTGATATCCAACAGGCTATGGCCAGAAGGCGCCAGGCTTGCTTTAGCTCAGCAGGTGGTCTCTGAAACCTCCTAAGAGGCCATTGGCCTGAGAGCAACAAAGGCTTGGAGGGAGGGACACTTTGTTTTCTAGATAAAGGTGACCTCTTGCTCCATTTTCTGTTATTTGACTCTTTGATGGAGAGTTTTTTAGGACCTGGATGGACCAAATTAGGACAGTTTGCATGAAATCAGTTAAGCTTTTTTTGTCTCTCTCTCTCTCTTTTTTTTGCTGTTTTTAACCAAAAAAAGGGTTAAGTCCCTTAATCAATAGTTAGTGAAGGAAATAGGGGCTTGAGTGTAAGAATTGGGTACTACTCGGGATGTATGAATTTGTTGGAGTACAGAATAGACACTCTCTTTTAAAATGCAATTAACTGTAGGAAGTAGGCAGAAAGTATGTCCAGTGACTTTAAGAAATGAATGAGACAATAACAACCTCAACAAATACTTGCTCTGTATTAGTGTGTGTAGCACTCTGTGGAGATGTTTTTTCAGCTTTTTAGATGGGATGTGGGTGAGGAGAGATAAAAATATCATTGGTCATTAAGGGCTCAAAACTAAGAAAGCACCTGTGTCCTATTCAGCAGTGATAGAACAGATCTGAAATTGTGAGGTGTTGAGCTGCCTCCAACTACACAAGAGGTTCTAGAGAAACAATTTTGAATGATTATTTGAATATCAGAATTTCATATCTTGGGGTGTCTTGTTGGCTCAGTGGGTTAAGCCTCTGCCTTCAGCTCAGGTGGTGATTCCAGGGTCCTGGGATTGAGCCCCACATCAGGCTTCTTGCTCAGCGGGGAGCCTGCTTCTCCATCTGCCTCTATGTGCTACTTTGCCTGCTTGTGCGCTCACTCTCTGTCAAATCAATAGATAAAAATTCTTTTTTTTTTTTTTAAAGATTTTATTTATTTATTTGACAGACAGAGCTCACAAGTAGGCAGAGAGGCAGGCAGAGAGAGAGAGAGAGAGAGAGGGAAGCAGGCTTCCTGTGGAGCAGGGAGCCTGATGCGGGGCTCGATCCCAGGACCCTGAGATCATGACCCGAGCCGAAGGCAGCAGCCCAAACCACTGAGCCACCCAGGCGCCCCAATAGATAAAAATTCTTAAAGAAAAGAATTTCTTAACTTTTAACCCTTAATTTAATTAGGATATTTCATATTTTATCAGGAGGGGGTAAAGCCCTGTGCTACTGTCCTAACAGGCAACTGAACAGTAAGTCTTTGCTTCTTTCATTTAAGGGACTGAATGAAGACCCAGAGCTGGGCCTAGGAAACTGGGTCACAAGGACCACATGCCATGCAGTGAGCAATGATGGTACCCAGAGCTGTGGTCTCCGAACTGAAATGGGCCTTGGAAATCCTGAGAAGAGCTTTTAAAATGCAGAATCTCAAGAAACAGGGATTTTTGGAGGTGTGGTCTAGGAGTCTGTATTTTAAAGAAAGGCAAGACTGGGGACCAGTTGCCATCTTAGGGGAAGTGGGACTTGTCTAAGGAGCACATTCAACTTCTGACGTCATGTACACTTCCATCTTGATCGAATCACCAATCAAAGAATAAACTTGAGCTTTGAAATTAATGTGTGGTATCATAAACTTTTTATTCTTTTTAACATACCCAGTAGAAATACTTTTATGTTCTGCCATGACCATGCTTGTTGAGCTAGGAGAAAATACCTTGCTGGCTTTGGGGAAGGTTAAGTCTTCCTCATTTAACTGAATAAACTGCCCTTGCCCAGTGTCACCCAAGAAACAGCCAGGGAGATTAGGAATAAGAAATAAGTGAAAATGACTTTCTAGTTACTAAGAACAAGAATTGGAATCTAATTTTTTATATTTATTGATTTATACAAGATTTTATTTTATTTTATTTTTAGATTTCATTTATTTATTTGTCAGAGAGAGAGAGAGAGAGGGAGAGAGCGAGCACAGGCAGACAGAGTGGCAGGGAGAAGCGGACTTCCTGCTGACTAAGGACTCGATCCCAGGATGCTGGGATCATGACCTGAGCCGAAGGCAGCTGCTTAACCAACTGAGCCACCCAGGCGTCCCTATACAAGATTTTATTTTAAAGGACCCTCCACACCCACTGTGGGGCTTGAACTCACAATCTGAATATTAGAGTCTCATGCTCCCCCACTGAGCCAGTTAGGCACCCCTCGGGTCTAATTTTTTAATGTGGCTAACAGAGTATTTATAATTCATTTCGTAAATTTCAGCTACCATTTATACATTCTAAGTGGGGAGGAAAAATATACACAGACCCAGGACAAGAACAATTGAACAAGAACAATTGAAAAAAAAATGCACCAAGTGTTCTTACTATGATCTTTGGGGGTCAGGCTTAAATTCTGTCTCCTCTGGGGTGCATCCCAACCCGCCCCGTACCTCCTTGGTCCTTCGTGTCCTTATTTTTTATATCCCACTCCCTATTTTATTGTTAATTTTTACATATTATTTACCAGTCTTGTCATTACCATGACATAGTATTGCTATGATACATGAAGTTTCTAGAAGCTAGACCTAGTATGTTATAGGCTCCTAATACTTGGTAGGAAGGGTCTTAGGAGCCAGCAAAATTAATTCCTTATTTCTGTAGAGCAGAATGTTGGAGTCAAGACTGCTTAAAAAACTTACCAGCTGTGAGCAAGTTAGGGGCCTGGACAGGACCCAAAGGCAGACATTCTGTGGAGTGAAATGGAGAGAGAGATATCCTGGGAAATCTGGATACTTGGTTTCAAGGCTTGTCTCTGCCATTTACTAGCTTTATTATCTCAGACAAGTTCTTCTCTTCTCTAAGTCTGTTTTCATTCACTCTATAATGAGGGGCATTTAATTATCTCTACTTCACAAAGATATTTAGAGGTTAATTGAGATAACATGTCAGTAGTCTTATCTCTGGATTCCCAGTAGAGTCCTTGGGAAGATGAAGCAAACAAACTAACAAAAAACCCCAGATGTTCATCCCCATTCTGAGGGACGGTGACTTAATTGGTATGTGGTGGGACTTTTGTGTTCAACACATCTAAGAAGGTCCTCAATGATTTTGATGTACATAACAGCCAGAGTGGAGAACCATGAGCCTTGTTAGAGGAACATATTCTCTGTAAGTAAAGTCCAGTATTTATTGCAGCTTCGGAATTTTGTTCCTGAATATCCAATACCATGTCATCTCACTGAACAAATAATGGAACAAAATCTCTAGTCTTTTATTTGTGTGTATCTTAGAACCAGATTGTGCAATGGTGAAGACCCTTCCATTCCTTATGTTGAGGCAGAAAACTCTTTACATATTAGATAGAACTAAATTTAGAATTTAAAAATTAATTTATATTCCCCTCCCCCATGGGGTAACATTAAGTAAAGCCAACAAAATCATATTGTTATGAATTCTGTCTTGTATTTCATTTGTTTCCCTGGGACTAATGATTATGGAGCAGACACAATTGTTGAATACAAATTAGGTCTCATTAAAAAAGAAAGTATTATATAGAAGGCTTTAACAAAATAGAAGAAAGGGTTCTGACTTTTGAGAATTACTGATAGATTCCTTCCACCCTTTCTTTGATCTAAATCCCCCATATGTATTTACCAACTTTGCAAACATATGGACTATGTGCACATAAGGTTTGCAAACAAGTTCCAAAATGTTATCACGGACCAATTAGTTTCTAAAAACCTTTCAAATAATCGTATCTTCTCCACAAGAGTGATTTAAGCTTTGGAAAGAAAAATCAATGAACTCTGCATTGTTTGCTTTTCACTGGGAAGAATCATGGCTTAATAAGATGGAGCACTCCATGGTTGTTTGTAAGCACATTTATTCACAAGTTGGTATGATTTGACTTTAAGGCTCAACGGCTAGCAAGGAAGAGCTTTTCCCGTGAAGCCATTCCCTGTGAAGAGCAGCTCTATTTTATATACAGATCATTTTAAAAATTGATGTCTCTAGTAAGATACGCGGATATTAATCAGGTTTTTTTTTCCTTTAAAGTTATTCTGAGAGGCTTTTGGATGAACTAGAATTTTGTCTTCTTGAAAGATAAAATAGTACCTATGAAAGCTAGATCAGCTCTTTTATAGACTCACAGAGCTGAGAGGAAAATGCACCTTTAGGTTTGAGGGCGGTGGGATATTCAGAGATACTCCATGACCTTCAGAAGTGCACACGGCTGGTTAGTGACAGGATGTCCCCTCTCCTGCTCCTGGAGCTGCGCAGTGACCACCATCCAGGGCCATGGCCCATCAGTGAGATGCTTCAGAGCTTCCTGTGTCATGGGGCCCAAAATATGTTTCCCTCTTTTTCTGCGCTGGTGATTTCAGGAAATCTCCCTTGCCTTCCTTTGAGAGAAGCATTATCTGCATTATTTGGCACTTTTTCCATATAGAGATGAAATTGTTTTCAGAAGCTAATCCCTTTCCGTCACTCAGATTTACTCTAATCTGTGGATGCTGGCAAGAAATCAATTCACATTTTTCATGTACCTTTTGCTGAAAGAGTCTCTTGCAGAGGATCTGGACTTTTTTTTTTTTTTGTTCTGCTACTGCACAGTTTGGTGATCACTGTCCCAAAATAGATGTGTTTACAAAAGCATGCAAGTGATATTCTTGTATGGCCTTAACACAGGCCTGGTTGAGACCCTGTATGTGAGAAAGTATCTTGGGGTGACGTTTAGAGTAGAGAATGAGCAGGGCCCTAGTTTTCCTTATTACTGCTGGAAGTGATATTGCTTTTTGGCCTTTTAAAGAACAGCGCTAGGGAATATATGCGGCTGTTTGTGTGTGTGTATCCACATAGACATACACACACAAACATGCACATATATAGACTCAAATACTTACATATGTATGTGTATGTTTCTGTTTGCTTTCTGTGTTTGTTTTCCCTCCTTCTCATTCTTTTTGGCTTAATTTTAATTTGGAACATGGAGGATATGAAGAAAAGTCATGCCCTCATTCCTTCTACTTGATTTTCTCCCACTCTTGAGAGTAACCAGCTACGGTGTTGTCTGGGTTATCCTTCTTGTGTTTCTTTTTGTGAAGATAAGTATTTGCATCTCTAAAAATTTCCCAAGATTTTCTTACACAAAAGTATCATATTACAGATATATGCTTATTTATTCTTTGCCTTTTTACACTTACTAGTATCTTCTAGAAATTAACCCATATCACTGTATAGAGGTCTTTTTTATTGTCTTGTATGGTTATATAGTAGTGCACTGGGTGTAGGTATATATTATTTTATTCAACCAGTTTCCTATTCAGGATCATTTTTTACCCTAAATGTCAGGGGAAGAGTTTAATGTGCTGTGAGGGGAGGGGGGGAAGAGAAAACAAAACAAGAAAAATGGACACAATCATCATAGGAACCTCAAAAATATGCTGAGTGAAAGAAGCCAGAAACGCAGGACTGCAGACTATAAGATTTTCATTTATGTGAAATATCTCAAGAAGACCTATCCACAGAGACAACAGGTTAGTGGTTGTCCAGGGCTGTGGGTGAAATGGGGAATGAAGGCGAATGAGCATGGAGTTTCTTCTTGGGGGTGATGGAGATGTTCTATAATAGGATCAGCTCACAACTCTGTAGATATATTAAAGTCATTAAATTGTACATTTGAAACAGGTGGATTTTAATGTATGTAGGTTGTACCTCACTAAAACTGTTAAAAAATTAGCATCAGGTGGTATGATCGACATTCCTAGGAGAATGTGATGACCTCTAATTCCAGCATGGCTTAAAGAGTTAAACCCTCCTAGATGTCATGCATGCTTAGTGGAAATGCTGGGAATCTCTCTTATACTTCAGATCAGAAGTTTGTTTGTTTGTTTGTTTTAAACAGGATTTTCTGCTTGAGGCTTTTAGTGAACCGATAACCCCTAAAGACATTTACTTATTTTAAACTGTGACAGAATTGATTTAATACATTTAAAGAATTAAATTCTGAAGGACCTCGTAGACCACTTTGTTATGCCTCTCATTTCACAGATAAAACTCTGTTAAGAGTTTTAAAACTCTAATTATGTAATAAAGTTAGAAATACAGTCTACTGTATTTGTACTCATCTGTTTTACTCTTTAAATATTTATGCTATTCTGTTAGGCAGCCATTAAAATGATAATTATTAAGACTGTGTAGAAACATGGAAAACTGTTTATTATACAAATGAAAAAAAGCAGCATGCCAAATGACCTAAATATCATGATTGCCACCAGTGTGTCAAATTTGTGTACATATTGAAGCCTGGAGCATAATAGACAAAAACAATATGTGTGTTGTGGGTGTTTCTCTTTTAATATTCCTGAATGTGGCTGCATTTGTGGCCTGCCTTTGCAGACTTTTCCAGACTCCTTCCAGCACCGGGAGTGTGTGTGATAAGGTTACATCATTCTAAGCCCCTGGAACTCTTCCCTTGTTTACCTGCCCCTGGAAGTCTTCCTTTGTTCTCTTGTTTCTCATCTTACTTTATGGAATCTACCGATCCGGCATGGTTGAAGAATGACTTCTATGTGGGTGGCAACTACTGTTATCTACCTCTACAGAAGGCAGAACATAAAGAAATTGGCTTAAGCCATCACTTCGTGGTTTAGATGACGTTGGAAGAATATTTTGTCTCCAACGTTGAATGAGTTACAAAGAATGATTGAGGGCATTCTTTCTCTGGTTAGCTTTACAACTCAGTGGATTGTCTAGAATGAGGTTCGAGGAAGGGAGACGAGGTGACTCACCCCCAAGACTACCCTGGACTTGATGTTTCAGTGTGACTCTAACTAAATGCCTTTTCCATGTGATAAGCATAAAAGAGCTACATAAACTATTTAAGCATCCCACTGTTTCAGATCCTAACTCTGCCAGACACCTTTCAATCATATATGCTTGTTTGCTGTGGTGATGAAGCTGGAGTCTTAGCCCAAGGCTGAGTTGATGGGATAAATGTGAAGCTAGTGACTATTAATATATTATATAAACACCCTTCCTCATTGAGAGATTGGATCCTACTTTCTAAAATATTTGTGTTTCTCCAAATGATGTTTTTGCTAAATTATAGATGGTGTTTATTAGCTCAGATAGCTGATTATTATACTTTTTTAAAAAAAAGATTTTATTTATTTATTTGACACACAGAGCAATCAAAAGTAGGCAGAGAGGCAGGCAGAGAGAGAGGGGGAAGCAGGCTCCTCGCTAAGCAGAGAGCCTGGTGTGGGTCTTGATCCCAGGACCCTGAGATCATGACCTGAGCCGAAGGCAGAGGCTTTAACCCACTGAGCCACCCAGGCACCCTAATTATACTTAAGAGAAAAAGATTTTATTTATATGACAGAGAGAGAGGAAGGAGAGAGAGAGAGAGCACTTATAAGCCTGGGGATGGGGAGGGGAGGAGCAGAGGGGGAGGAAGATGCAGATTCCCCACTGAGCAGAGAGTTCATCTTGGGGCTTGATCCCAGGACTCTGGGACCACGACCTGGGCGAAGGCAGATGCCCAACTGACTGAGCCATCTAGGCATCCGTGATTACACTTTTATATCATTGTACTTTTCCTGTTGAAGTGTTGAGATGTTATGGCCATAGCAGTTCCATTTTAGGTTGAAAAAGGGGGTGTACTGTGAAAAGGAAAGAGAAAGAAAGGGCAGTGTGAACAAAGCAGAGGACACAATGTCAGATAGATAGGTAGTGCTTGCTGTTAGATCTTTGATTGTATAGTTAATTCAATTTTCCACTCTGGTTTAAGCAATTTATTTTATTCTCTCTTCCCAAAGAGACATCTTCCTGAATTATGGTTTTATTTTATTTTTTTAATCCCACGAATCCTTTGCTCAAATGTCTGGTGAATCTCTCATGACAATGGATTAAGATCTTATTCTACCAACATCCCCGACTTCCTACAGCCTACTTTTTTATCCAGCCCTTGGAACCTTCTGTCCCATCACTTTCCTTTTGAGTCACTCTTCCAAAGTTGGAGACCCATCGTTCCCTATCCTCTGAATATATCTCTACTCTTTCTCATCCCTGAGCATCTGATACTGTGTCATTACTACACTTCTCCTCATTCTAGCCCACTGTATTCTCCTTTCATTATGGAATCCCATAGTATTTTTGTCTTTACTTTTGACTTGGCATTTATTTTTAAAGTTTTCCATATATGGTTTTATTGTCTTATATATAGTTATATATATAAAACACCATTTATAGTGTTTATGATATGCCAGACACTGTTTTCAGTACTTTACAGGAATTGACTCATTCAATTCTCAACAGCATTTCAAGATTATTATCCTTATTTTATAGGTAAGGAAATGGAGGCACACAGGGACTAAGTAACTTGCCCAAAGTCATATAGCAAGTTAAGTGGCAGATCTGGAATTCTATACCAGGCTGTCTAGATTCAGATTTTGTGTTCTTGATCACAGCTCTAAACTACCATTAATAAATTGTCTTTTTAGGTGTTTCATTCTCACAGAGTTAACTTCTTTAAGTCAAGGACATGGTCTTGTTCTCTGCTTTGTGCCTGAAACAAGGAGTTTGCTCTGTGAACATCTGTTTATTGATGTGACCTATTATTATTATTACCTATTTTTATTTTTTTATAGATTGTTATTGTTAAGTAATCTCTACACCCAACGTGGGGCTCGAATGTATACCCCTGAGATCAAGAGTCACACGTTCATGCGCCTGGGTGACACAGTGGGTTAAGCCTCTGCCTTCAGCTCAGGTCATGATCTCAGGGTCCTGGGATCAAGCCCCGCATCAGGCTCTCTGCTCGGTGGGGAGCCTGCTTCCCCCTCTCCTTCTGCCTGCCTCTCTGCCTACTTGTGATCTCTCTCTCTCTCTGTCAAATAAATAAATAAAATCTAAAAAAAAAAAAAAAAAAAGTCACATGTTCTACCAACTAAGCCAGCCAGGAGCCCTGATGTGACCTGTTGTTATCAGTGGTCAGTCGAGTTCTCAGATTTTTCTAGGAGTTTTGGCTTTGTTGGTTTGACTTGATGATTTTATCTCGATACGCTGACACTCCGTTCTCCCTGTAATTACTGGTATGATGTGGTCAGTGTGGCTGTCAACAATTCAAATCTGGGGCTTTTGTTATTACCTAAATGAATGGTACTTAGTAGTGTGTGACTACTTAACGTGTGCAAAACCAAATCTCAAATTTTGCTCTTTGCTTCAAAGTAAGTATTTTAAGTTTGTGTGTTTGTTTTCATAAGTGCTATTTTGTTACTTTTGAATTTTTGATATGTCAGATAAAAGGAGAAAGAGCAGCCTATACTTCACTTTCCTTGCAATATCAAATCCTAAAACCAACTTAATTTTATGCAGTTCTTCTTTGATTTCTTTGGAGAAGAAAAAGCTCTTCATGCAAGGAAGAGTGAAAGTTGGTTATGCTGAAGTTACTTTTAGTCAGTGCCCTGCACATACAATATCTCACCTTTAAGATCACCTTATCTCTCCTGGTAAAGACAGGCTACATAGTCATAAAAGCTGACCTCTCATGTTGTTGAAGTTTATTTTCTGTGTTTCTTTGATCTGTTTCTAATGGCATACTGCTTGATAAGATAGGTACTCCAAACCAGATGTTTGTAGTGCTCTCGTGGTTATAAAGGTGCCTTTGTAATGGTCAGTGAAATAAAAGCTATCTCTGGATAATATAATAAGAAAGTATTTGGAAGAGTATTGAATAACTTGCAGAATCCAGAGGACAATGTCAGCCTCCAGGATAACCGTAACAACTATGGAATCTTAGGGTGGCCAGGCAGGAGTGTCTTTTAAGTTTTGGCCATTGAAATAGCTCAGTTCTGTTTCCTTCCCATGCTCAGCTCAGGATTTGTGTTTTTTGGAAGGGACTCAGATTTGCTCTTAGCTTAAGTCAGTCAGGTGCCCATTTCTTAGTTGGGGTGATTGGCCACCAAAAACACATGAAATGGAAAAGGAGTATTTCTAGTTACCAAAGAAGGGGAAACAGGCCACACCGGCAGACGCCCATTTCTAACAAGGTTCATCTCAAAGCAGAGAGAATTTAAATGATAGTTTTAGCTTGGACAGTGAGAGATTTGGACAGTACCTGAATTCAATCACTAAATTATTCTTCTAGGTGGAAAATCTTAGCAGTTTATTTCATTAATCAATGGACGTTTTATGCTGAATTGTGAAAAAGTGATTTTTTTTCTGATCACATTTTTAAAAGATTTATTTTCGTATTTATTTATTTAAATATTTTTATATTTATTTGATTTTCAAATATATACAGAAATATAATAGTATGAACCCATAGTAGTCATTATCCAATTTCAAAAATTGTTAACATTTTGTCAATTTTGTTTTTATTGATTGCATCTTCAAGGATTATCACAAGATGTTTTTACAACTGACTAAAAACTCACAAATATTCACTATGAAGTCTGAGAAATGCTTTCTAAACATAAATCCAAGCATCAAATTATTACTCTCATACCAAAAAGTATGTTGCCAGTTAGAACAAAAGATGGTCCTGTGTAACATTGATGCAATGTTTACCTGGAAGTAGAAATTTTCTTTCAATCAGGAAGGCTATTTTTACTGGTTTAAGACTGGTGAATCAGTTCCTCAATGGCTCTTTCCAGATTATTTTTCCCAACTTTAGACTTCTGGTTCTTGGAATCTTTGGGAGGTGAATCTGAGGTTTTATTTGACAGTAGATTTTCTTTCTTTCTTTAAGACTTTATTTATTTATTTGACAGAGATCACAAGTAGGCAGAGAAGCAGGCAGAGAGAGGAGGAAGCAGGCTCCCTGCTGAGCAGAGAGCTGGATGTGGGGGCTTAAGCCTGGAATTATGGGATCATGACCTGAGCCGAAGGCAGAGGCTTTAACCCACTGAGCCACCCAGGCGCCCCGTGACAGTAGATTTTCTGAACGCTAGTCTACACGTATACGGTTTAACAGCTAAACGTGCTCTAATCTCTCTTGGCAGTTGAAAGATGCATGAGTGTGATGCAGTCGGGGACACAGATGATCAAATTGAAACGTGGGAGCAAAGGGCTAGTCCGGCTCTTCTACCTGGATGAGCATCGGACCCGCCTCCGGTGGAGACCCTCGAGGAAGAGTGAGAAGGCAAAAAGTAAGACCAGTCTTTGAATTCTTTGCTTGACGTGATATAGTTCCACATGGGTTATATTTGCTGGGCTGTCTGGAAGCTTCAGATCTATGAAACTTTGATAGTTTTGTAAGTTTTGGGGTCAGTTGCTAAAGGATGCAGACAGTCTGAATAAGTAATGACCATTTTGTCTTTTTAATTCCTTGGGGATTTTAATCCATAAAAGTTTTCTTGTCCATGTGAGTGCGGTAAATGTTAATATTTGCCCTGTGCTGGAAACATGATTTATTTTTTAGTTGAGATAAGAGGTTTTATAGCCTGAGTCCCTCTATTTATTTATTTATTTATTATTTTATTAAAATTTTTTTTTAAAGATTTTTTTTTTTAAAGATTTTTTATTTTTATTTATTTGACAGAGAGAGATCACAAGTAGGCAGAGAGGCAGGCAGAGAGAGAGGGAAAGGAGGAAGCAGGCTCTCTGCCGAGCAGAGAGCCCAATGCGGGACTCGATCCCAGGACCCTGAGATCATGACCTGAGCCGAAGGCAGCGGCTTAACCCACTGAGCCACCTGGGCGCCCCATTTTTTTTAAAGATTTTATTTATTTATTTGACAGAGAGAGAGAGAGAGATGGTGAGAGAGGGAGCATAAGCAGAGGGAGAAGCAGGCATCTCGTGGAGCAGGAAGCCTGAGGTGGGGCTCGATCCCAGGACCCCAGGATCATGACTCGAGCCGAAGGCAGATGCTTACTGACTGAGGCACCCAGGCACCCCTATTTATTATTGATTTTTAATAAAAGTTGAAGGGTATTATAAATCCAGTGGACTTAAAAGTGTATTGCCATATTCTGAGCAAAGCTAACTGATCAGTGAGTTAGCTTTTAGTGATATCAAGCAAAAGAGTTTTGATCTGACCCCTACTGAAAGTCTCTCTCCCACACCTTGTACATTCAGCACCAAGTTGGTCTTGGGTCCTGAGTAGTGGCTCTCTCATCTCCTTCCTTCCTGTTTTCATAGGAACCTCCCTGGTCTCTGGTCTCTTCACCTATCTGGCCTGTCGACAAGTCTCCTGACCAGTCTCCATTTTGCTAGTGTCTTTTGTTTTTGTCTGTTAAGATGCTTTCATCTTCAAGTAGCATAAGACATTGACTAAATTAGACTTACACGAAAAATAAAGATATCATCTCACGTAACAAGAAACTCAGAGATCGGCAGGTCCAGGTGTGGGATGTTGAGTCTTTAGTTCTGTTTTCCTCAGGGCTCTAGGCTGTTTCCCCTGTATGTTGACCCTGTCGTCAAGGCAGCAGCAACATGGTGCTTCCTTTTTAGGAGAAGGGAACCCCTTTCCAGAATTTTCTCTCGAAGCGGACTGCCCCATGTCTCCTTGGTCAGAATTGCATTATATTCCCACACCTAAATCGATCATAGGAAATAGGAATGGGGCCTCTCCAATGTCTTAGACATTCCAGAACTTGCCCTGGGGACTGGGGGAAGCGGGGAGGCGTTGGCTCATTTCTCTATGAATTGTGTGGGGAATGAGTTGATACCAGAAGAAAATCGTGGCTTTGCCACGAAGGCAGAGTGGAGGAGATGGTATTAGAGGCAATCAGTAAGATTGCAATACTTCTGATCCACGCTTAAAAACAAGCAAGCAAACAAAAAAGTAGTATTCTAATTTAAGTAATCATCCCTGTTAGTGCTTCTCTGATCCAAATCTGCAGTGTTGTTTCATTACCTAAAAGATGCTCAGCTCTGGTCTCTTATCCCAGGCTCTCTGTGATCTAGCTTCTCCCTACCTTTCTGGCTGTATGTCCCACTATACTCTCTCTTGAGCTTTCTAGTCTTGCACAAGTGACCTATTTAATATCCCTGCAGTGGACCTCATGTTTCTGTATCCTATGTTTTTTTTTCTTCTGGGATACCATTTTATTCCTCTACCTCTCTAAGCCCTGCTTGACCTTTACCGTCCTGGCGTTCTTTCTGGAGATACCAGTCACATTTAGCCATGCTACTCAGTTACCACCAAACGTTTTGTTCCTTCCAATATTTAACTGTCATCTTATGCACAACTCCAGAGTTGGTTCTAGGTCTTTGTATGTTTTCCCTGTGCAAATATGCAAGCTGTAAATTTGATACATTCCTAGTCTCCTTTTTGCCCTGATCTGTGTATCGCTCTTCCTGTCATAAATTTCAACATGTCCTGACTCAGTGCCTGGGAAGGCGCGGTCCAGGCCCAAGGCTGCCCGGGAAGGTAAGGTGGCCAGTCTCCATTTTGCTGGCAGAAGGTCCCTAGCGGGAAACGATAGGGCTTGTATTTCACATTTGAACTTAATACCACAGTTCACAGACAGTGAATTTGTTCATGCTTATTTTTTTTAAAGACCTATTTATTTGAGATAGAGTGAGAGTGTGTGTGTGTGTGTGTGTGTGAAGCAGCAGAGGGAGAGAATCTTCAAGCAGACTCCCTGCTGAGTGTGGAGCCCAATGCGGGGCTCGATCTTAAGACCCAGGGATCGTGACCTGGGCCGAGACCAAGAGTCAGAGGCTTAACTGACTGGGCCACCCAGCTGTCCCTGTTCGTGCTTATTTTTAGAATTTAAGATGATTTTGCTGTTTAAAAAAAATTTTTTTTTCCCCAAATCCATTATGCCATGCAACTGTGTGTTCTGCTTTCCCCGCAGTACTTATCGACTCCATTTACAAAGTCACCGAAGGTCGGCAGTCTGAAATATTCCACAGACAAGCGGAGGGCCACTTTGACCCCAGCTGCTGCTTCACCATTTACCATGGCAACCACATGGAGTCTCTGGACCTCATCACCTCCAACCCCGAGGAGGCCCGCACCTGGATCACAGGCCTGAAGTACCTGATGGCCGGCATCAGTGATGAAGATTCCCTTGCCAAGAGGCAGAGAACCCATGACCAATATCCTCCCTACAATGTTAATGTTGAGCTGTGTGTGTGTGTGTGTGTGTGTGTGTGTGTGTGTATTAGACCGTGTTTTATTTTCCCCTGCAGTTTTGAGGCTTAAAGCCACCTTCCTCTCTCTCTCTCTCTCTTTCTTTACCCCTAGCACCTTTCTTCCCCCTCCTCCCTCTCACCCCAAGTAGATGAATGCACAGAACAGACAGAAATGAGCTGGCATGAACTCCGGCTTCTAAGGAGGAGACTGAATTTAGCTTCACAATCAGAGATCTCCAAATGCAGCCTAAAGTTTCCTAAGAGAGACGTGGTAGCTGGGAAGGTGTTTATTTGGATTAGAGAAAATCCTGCTTTGTGATCAAGTCAGTTTAGTTTAACAGGTACTCTTTGAGTTCTAATTACATATGAGATATTAAGCTCCTTCCTGCTTTTTCTGTCTCTCTTTTTAATTTACAGTATGGAAACTGATGGATACGGAAGGGGAAGTTATTTTTTGCTTCATATCATTTACCTTCTCTGAATTGTAAAAGAAACTAGGGACTTCTCTGAGTGTCCTTGATGAAGCCTGTTCTTGAGGTCCTGTGCTGACCAGATAGTTAACCTCCTTGGTCTGGAGATACCTCTTGCGCTGGTATTGGCCTGGTCATGGGACATGGACTTTCTGGCCTCAATTTCCTTATCTGTAAAGTGAAGACAATGGAGTTGTTGACTGCTTTGATTTCCTTTATCACATTTTTTTTTTTTTAAAGAAGACTTTATTTATTTATTTTGGAGAGGGAGTGAGAGAGAGCACACACAGGGGGGCAGTAGGCAGAGGGAGAAGGAGAGGAAGAAGCAGGCTCCTGGCTGAGCAGGGAGCCTGACTTGGAACTCAATCCCAGGACCTTGGGATCATGATACTTAACCCACTGAGCCACCCAGGTGCCCCCTTTTTCACATTTGGAATGGTCTGAAAATACATGTACCCCTATCTATGAAGGGAGTGGGACTACTTCCTTGCTGTCATTGGAATGTATGCCCTAATTTTTTCCCCCCAGAGTAGTGATAAATTTGTGCTGCTCTAGTTATGATTTCTCACCCAGGGTATTGTTTGAGCAGAGTGGAAATATTCAGCCCATGAAAGGAATTTTGACAGTGTGAAGGTCTGAGCTGATGAGCCATGATGTTTTCATCAATATTCACAGCATGCAGATAAAGGCACCTGGGATTCATAAGTGAGCAAAACACAGACATAGAAACTAACTTTCTGTGCTTTATTCTGTTAATTTAGTTCTTAACTCCTTAACATTTGGTAAAAAAACAAACAAAAATATTGAATAAAATTGCTTTCTGATATAAGCCATGGAACCGTACTGTGTCCCAAACTAAAGGAATATTAATTTTTCATGAACAGGAGAGGTGAGATGGGGCAGTTCACGGGTTGGTTAATCATGGCTCAGTGATGTCATCAGAGACCGGAGTTCTGCCAGGCTCAGCCTGTTGGGATGGTCCTTCAGCGGCTGCCCCATGGTCAGATAGAGGTACACCTGCTTCAGATAGCAGTTCCAAACACAGCACTGCTCTGAGGGATCATAGTTTCTTCTCATAATTCTTTTTTTAAGAACAAAGTAAATTTTCCCAGCCATGCCCTCGCCCACCCCCCGCACCCACTGCAAGGACTAAATCTCATCATTGGCCCAATGGCTGTTCTAGGCCCATTCCTAAAGCAGTCTTCAACAACATAAACCGATTAGCATAATTGGAGCTCGGGACTCTTGCACTCGTAAAAACTGAAAGGGTTTTTGTTTATGTGGGTTTCATCTGTTGATACTGTCATATTAGAAATTAAATCTGAGAATTAAAAAAAATTGTTAATACTCTTAAAATTATAATAAACTGGAGCACCTGGGTGGATCAGTCTTAAGTGGCTGCCTTCAGCTCAGGTCATGATCCTGGGGTCCTGGGATTGAGCCCCGCATGGGGCTCCCTACTCCGTGGGAAGCCTGCTTCTCCCTCTCCCACTCCCCCTGCTTATGTTCCTTCTCTTGCTGTGTCTTTCTCTGTCAAATAAATAAACATCTTAAAAAAATAAAATCATAATAACATTACATGTTAACATATTTTTATGAAAACTATTTTTCAAAACAAATTAGTGAAAAAGAATAGTGTTCTTTCCTCTTTTGCAGGTGTCTTCAATGTCTGTCTGAACAGCACGCATGTATTTTCCTATCCGCTTCTGCATTTAATCTGTACGTTGTATTGTTTTGGTGGAAATATGTGAAGAAAATTTAGCCTCACACAGATAAATGGTTGGAAGGGGGGGACCTCATGGTTAGGGGGATGCTTTGGATTCTACTCTGGGGATGGCTGCACTAAGGCCAGTCGAAGATTCACCTTCTGCCTCCATGGGAGCAAATTGTTCTGGCATACCTGAACGAAACTGAAGTTCTTCAACAAGGAAGAAGGAAGGGAAATGGTTGTTGGGAAGACAAGCAATTGTAGAAGTGCTCTCCTCACCCAGTTAACTCCCACAAGTTCACAGTGTTCCAGAGCTTTTAGCCACGTATATAAACGCTTCTCATAAACTCTGAAGTAGACCAGTAAGAGCAATGGGCATACTGTTGTTTTTTCTAAATGGTGGCAAAATTTACCCCTTCACTCGACCGTTCTAGTTAAGTGAGAAATGCATGCTTATTGCAGTAAGCCAAAGAATACAGAGCTGCATAACAAAAAGATCAATTGTCTTTATCCCTGTCTATGAATTTTGTACCCACTCTTTCAAGGTTACTGATGTTTGCAATCTGATACACCCCCGACCCGGTTGTCTGCTTTTCTGTTGTTGAATTTTGAGAGTTCTGTATATTAATTCCTTAGTAGTTACATGGCTTACAAACCTTTTCTTTTATTCCGTTGGTCTTCTTACCTTCTTGATAGTGTCCTCGGTGCACAATATTTTTGAAGTTTCATGAAGTCCAGTTTGCCTGCTTTATCTTTTGTCACCTGCGCTTTAGAGTGTCATACCCAAGAAACCTTTGCCAGATTCCATACTGTGAAGATTTCATTCTGTTTTCTGCTAAAGAGTTTTATTGTTTTTGGTCTTACATTTATGTCATTGATTCATTTGAATTAATTTTTGTGGATGGTATTAGGTAATTATCCAACTTCATTCTTTTGCATGTCAATATCCAAGCTTTCCAGGCCAATTTGTGGAAAAGACTTTTTTTTTTCATCAATTGGTCTTGGCGGCCTTGTCAAAAATCATTTGACCATAGATGTGAGGGTTTATTTGTGGGCTATTTTGTTATATTGGTTTATATGTTTGTCTTCATACTAATACAACACTGTTTTGATTACTATAGCTTCAAGATAACTTTTGAATTCAGGAAGTGTGAGTTTTCCAGTTTTGTTCATTTTCAAGATGGTTTGGCTACTCAGAGTTCCTGAATTTTAGGATGAATTTTTCTATTTCTGCAGAAAATGTCATTGGTATTTGGATAGAAGTTGCATTGACTCTGTAAGTTGCTTTGGGTAGGACTGACATTTTAACTAAATTGTTTTCCAGTCCATGAACATGGATTCCATCCAGTTATATCTTCTTTAATCTCTTTCAGCAATGTGTTGTGTTTTCATTGTGCAAGTTTTTGACCTTCCTTATTAATTCCTAAGTATTTTGTTATTTTGATGAGATGTACATGGAATTATTTTTGTAATTCCTTCTCAGATTGTTAATGTTCATATATAGAAATGCAGCCAATTTTTGTGTGTTGGCTTTGTGTACTGCTACTTTGCTGACTGAATTCATTTATTCTAACAACTTTTTTATGGAGTCTTCAAGGTTTTCTGTATATCAGATCATATCATCTGCAAACAAATAATTTTACTTCTTTCTAACTTAGCTGCCTTTTCCTTCTGCCTGACTGCCTTCCTGCCTGCCTTCCTTCCTTCTGCTCTGCCTAAAACTTAGTACTCTGTTGAATAAAAGTGGTGGAAGATGGCACCTTTGCCTTGTTCCTGATTATTGAGGAAAGCTTTCAGTCTTTCACTATTGAATATATTTACTGTTTTTTTTCATACGTGTCTTTTACTATATTGAAGAGTTTTCTTTTATTCCTTCTGTCTTGAGTGTTTTTATCATGAAAAGGTGTTGAATTTAGTCAAATGCTCTTCTGCATCAGTTGAGATGATGATGTGGTTTTTTTTTTCCCCCTTCCTTATGTTGCTGTTGATCTATTCTCATATGTTGAGCCATTGGTATATTCCAGGAATAAATCCCTCTTGGTCATGGTGTATAATTCCTTTAATATACTGCTGAATTTTATGTGCAAGTATCCTGTTGAGCATTTTTGCACTACTGTTTCTTGGTCTGTATATATATATTTTTCTTGTGGTATCTTTGAGTTTGGCATCAGGCTAATACTGGCCTCATAGAATGAGCTAGAAAATGTACCCTCTTGGGTTTTTTGAGAAGGATTGGTGTTAATTCTTTTAATGTTTGGTAGAATTCAGCAGAGCTGAATTTAAGTTTAAGTATCAAATATTGAGTTTTCTTTGTTAAGAGATTTTTTGGTTACTGAGTCAAGCTCCTTACTGGTTAGAGACCTATTCACATTTTATTTTCTTTGTGATTTAGTCTCTGTAGGTTTTATGTTTCTAGGATTTGTCTATTTCATTTAGTTTATCCAGTTTGTTAGCATGCAGTTTTTCATAGTACTCTCTTAAAATCCTTTTTATTTCTGTAGAATTGGTAGTAATGTCCTCACTTTTGTTTCTGATTTTAGTAATTTAAATCCTTTCTATTTTTTGTTAATCTAGCTAGCTAAAGGTTTGTTAATGCTGTTGGTCTTTTCACAAAGAGCCTCCTTTTCATTTCATTGATTTTTCTCTTGTTTTTCTATCTCTATTTCATTGCTCTTTCCTCTAATCTTTCTTATTTTCTTTTATGCTAGCTTTGGATTTAGTTTGTCTTCTTTTTTTCTAGTTCTTTAAGATGTTAAGTTGATGGTATGTGAAATCTTTCTTGAATTTCATTTTTAGTCATTATTTCAAAAATTGTTTGTTTTTTAATAGAATTAGAATTGAGGTGCAATGTTATATTAGCTTTAAGTTTATTTTTTTTTAATGTAAGCATTTATAGCTGTAAATTTCTCCCCTTAGCACTGCTCTTACTGTATAAGTTTAGTGTGTTGTGTTTCATTTGTCTTTAAGTGTTTTCTAATTTCCTTTATGATTTCTTCTTTGATCCATTGGTTGTTTAAAAGTGTGTTGTTTAATTTCCATAATTTTCTGAATTTTCTAGTTTTCCTTGTAGTACTTGTTTCTAATTTCATCCCATTGTGGTCAAAGAAGATACTTTGAATGATATCTATGTTTTAAAGTTGGAGACTTAATTTATGGCCTAAAATATGATCTAGCCTGGAAAATGTTCCATCTGTCCTTGAGAAACATGTGTATACTGTTGGTTAGAGTGTTCTGTTCATGTGTGTTAGAACTAATGGGTTCATTGTATTGTTTGCATTCTCTATTTCCTTATCTTCCATCTGGTTGTTCTGTCCATACTGTGAGTGGGGTAATGAATTCTCCAACTATCATTTAGAACTGTCTACATCTCCCTTCAATTCTATTAGTTTTTGCTTCATATATTTTGATTTGTCATTAGATTTGTCATTGTTATAATCATTATATCTTCGAACCTTTTATCAATATATAATGTCATTATTTATCTCTTAAAAATTTCTTTTGATTTAAAGTTTATTTTGTTTGTTATTAGAACCACCTCTGTTCTCTTTTGGTTACTCTTGCATGGAATATCTTTTTCCATCTTTTCACTCTCAGTGAGTGGATCTTAGTTGAGTCTCTTATAGTTGGGTCTTGTGTTTTTATCCATTCTTCCAATCTCGGTCTTTAATCCATTTACAGTTAAAGTACTTACTGATAATAAGGGACTTACTTCTGACATTGTGCTATTTGCTTTCTTTATGCCTTATATCTTTTTGTCTCTTGTTTTCTGCATTCCTTTTTTTGTTTAGTTGATTTTCTTTTTTTGGTAGAGAAATTTTAAATTCCTTCCTCACATCCTTTTGTATAACTTATAGCTGTTTTCTTTTTTTTTATAAACATATAATATATTTTTATCCCCAGGGGTACAGGTCTGCGAATCACCAGGTTTACACACTTCACAGCACTCACCAAAGCACATACCCTCCCCAATGTCCATAACCCCATTCCCCTTCTCCCAACCCCCCTCCCCCAAGCAACCCTCAGTTTGTTTTGTGAGATTAAGAGTCACTTATGTTTTGTCTCCCTCCCAATCCCATCTTGTTTCATTTATTCTCCTACCCACTTAAGCCCGCATGTTGCCCGTCACCACTTCCTCATATCAGGGAGATCATATGATAGTTGTCTTTCTCCGCTTGACTTATTTTGCTAAGCATGATACGCTCTAGTTCCATCCAGGTTGTCGCAAATGGCAAGATTTCATTTCTTTTGATGGCTGCATAGTATTCCATTGTGTATATAGACACACTTTATCCATTCATCTGTTGATGGACATCTAGGTTCTTTCCATAGTTTGGCTATTATAGACATTGCTGCTATAAACATTCGGGTGCACGTGCCCCTTCGGATCACTACGTTTGTATCTTTAGGGTAAATACCCAGTAGTGCAATTGCTGGGTCATAGGGCAGTTCTATTTTCAACATTTTGAGGAACCTCCATGCTGTTTTCCAGAGTGGCTGCACCAGCTTGCATTCCCACCAACAGTGAAGGAGGGTTCCCCTTTCTCCGCATCCTCGCCAGCATCTGTCATTTCCTGACTTGTTAATTTTAGCCATTCTGACTGGTGTGAGGTGATATCTCATTGTGGTTTTGATTTGTATTTCCCTGATGCCGAGTGATATGGAGCACTTATAGCTGTTTTCTTTATGGCTACCATGGGGATTACGTTTTACATCCTAAAGTCATAATATTCTAATATGAATCTACACCATTTTAGCTCAATAGATTTTGTTTGTCCATATTTACTGCATTAGAAAGTTTTCATGTTTGAATTAACCAAGTTGACAGCTGAGGGATTTTATATTCTGAAAATATGCTAACTGGAACTACCCCAGAACTGCACAGGGAACAATTTTATGAGAAACAGAGAAACATTTGATGCTTGTGTCAGTGAGGAGAGAAAAGGAAAGAGGAAATTAATGAATAATAAAGAAGAAGCTGATGTCAAAATTTGGGAAAGTTATGTGGAATTAGGGAACCATTCTCATACAGATTTGCCAGAATTTGATAGGGTTTTAGGCAATACCTTAATAACAGAATAATATCCTTGATTGGGCATACATTTAATTACACTAGTTGAGACGAACAGCTTTGGGATGTTCGTTATTATTACATTTCAAATAGGCCTGAAACTTTCAACTGTGAATGAATACTGAGAATAATGAATCTTCTGTGGGTATATGAAAAAAATCCATCCAGTGTAAAATGTAATTCAAGTTATTTCTGCAATATGGTTATGTTGCATTGAGGCAGTTGCAGTACTCATGTCTATTATAAGCAATATAGTATTGTGTTTAAGGACTCAGCCTGGCATTGTACTGCCTGGCATTCAGCCCCAAATCTGCCATATACCATATAATTTTGGATAAGTCATTCAGACTTTTTTGCCTCAGAGTCTTTGTCTGTCCCCTGGTGATGATATTAATCATAGCATGTGCCTTATAGTTTTGTGAAGATCAGATATCTGAGTTGATACACACAGAGTGCTTTATTTTTTATTTTTTTAAATTTTTTAAGATTTTATTTATTTATTTGACAGAGATGACAAGCAGGAAGAGAGGCTGGGGGGGAAGCAGGTTCCCTGCTGAGCAGAGAGCCCAATGTGGGGCTCGATCCCAGGACCCTGGGATCACGACCTGAGCTGAAGGCAGAGGCTTTAACCCACTGAGCCACCCAGGCGCTCCACACAGAGTGCTTTAAAACACTTATCAAACATACATGAAGCACTTATAAATAATAGCTACTGTTTTTATTGCTAAAGAGAGGTAAGAACTGACACATTTTTTCCTTTCCTATTCAGATAAAGTTTGAAATCTCAGTGGCCCCAGCCTGCAAGCCTCACCACTTTCCTCCATCGGTCCGCTCTCCTCCATGATTCCCCCACCTTATCTCTTGACCCTATAAGGAAAATGATTACATCCGGAGGACTTTAGGCAGTCCCTTATGGATGTTGTGAACCAAAGGTTTACACCTTGCCTATAACCAGGAACCTTGTAAACTGCAGCCTGTAGGGTACATCTGGCCTATCGCCTTTTTTATATGTGCTGCTAAGCTAGGAATTGGTTTTCAATGGCTGAAAAAATCAAAAGAAGAGGAATATTTTGTGAAATTGTGAAAATTATATGAAATTCAAATTTCAGTGCCCATAAGTACAATTTTATTGCAACATAACCCTGACAATTAATTTCTGTGTTGCCTGTAGCCACTTTCTTGTCACGGGAGCAGAATCAAATAGCTACAACTAAGACCTAATGGCTTACAAATCCTAAAATATTCACTATCAAGCTTTTTCCAGAAAAGGTTTGCCCACCCCTACAGTAAATACTAGCATTCAATGCTTTACATTTTCTTGTATTTTTTTGATAGAAAATTCTAGGCCATAACTTGTCATTCCTAGTTTTTCTTTTCAGAATGATAGTTTCCCTTCTTAAACTATCCCGTATTATGATGAGAATCATTAATTTAGAGCTTTCTTGGGTACTCCTATCTTAATTATGAAGAATGGCTTTAAGATATCATAAGAATTTTACCTGTAATTGTGTTGTATACCATGTGTGCTGTTACTGGAAGAGAGTGTTTTTTTTTGTTTTTTTTTTTTTTTTTCTGTCATAGAATCTTAGAGTTGGAAGGGACTTCAGGGTCATCTGGTTGTGTTCAGTGACCTTACAGATGAAGAAATGGGAGGTCAAGAAGTAACATAAGTAACCCTCTGTCACAGGGCGAGGTCAACAAAGAATCAGGACTAATGTGCATTTCCTGGTGTTATTCTACCTCTTTTTGTGTCATACCAATCCCATATCCCCTAAACCAATCGTCAAGGCCAGCTTGTGCGTCTACACAGAAGACCTTGCAGATACAGCCTACCCTTAGGGTTTATATCAGTAGAATACTCATCCTCAGGGTTTGCTTGTCTTTGCCTTTTCTCTGGAGAAGTCTTTGAGAGAGTTTGGTGAAGAAGTAAAAAATGAAAGGATGAGAATATTATCACTACTGGACTCATTTCATCACTCTGAACTCTGCCAGAATACCTTTTTGGGCACAGAGAAGCATCCATAGACAAAAGAAATAGATAGGGATGGGCATTGTGTGCCCAGAAAACAGAAAAAAAAAATGACATTCAGGTACTTATTAGAAATTGGCCCAAATATTTCACTTTTGATTCTTCAGCTATTTTTACTTTCATCCTGGGTCACCTGTTAACTTCCAGGGATCATGTATAATGAGCTCCTACTTGAACTCTATGAGGAGAAATTGAATTAGAAAGAACTGGGGTGGTTATTTTCAAATATAACAGGAACAAAATGTGAGATGAGGTATTTACAGTATTAAAATGACCTCTATATAAATTTAGATGAAATAAGATTTTTGGTTGTTTTTACTTCTTGAGGTACAGTCTCCCACAACCATAATTTGAATCACCCAAGAAATGTAAATGTGCTGTGTTACCATTGGGTGGACTGTTAATATTTTGGCTTTGAAGATCAGTGTGATGTCATCTGCTTGATAAGCAAATATTATCCATTTCCCCTTTTCTCTCACCTTAGTCCCATTCTCCCATTTGTTGGTTTTAAACCTATACCTTTTCCTTACTTTGATTTTCTGGTTTCTTTCCACCACCTGTTTTTTGCTCTTCATTCCCATTCAAATTTTGAAGCTCAATTTGGTTTTCTAAATATACACATGGTTCCCGCCTTCTGTAATTTACTCCCAACAACTATGAATCATCCATTTTAAAAAAGATTTCAGTTCATCCACTGGTTACCATTTATTCTGCTTCCTTACCATGTAAAACAACCCAAGAGCCATTCCCCCTGAGGGGTTTTTTTAAAACCTCAGTTCACCTGATGTAAATCTTTTGTATCCAAATTCAGCTTTATATCCTCAGTCACCTAATACTATACTGGCATTTCGAGGGTAACTTGTAGCATATCTGACTTGCCCTGGAGTTAGAAGTTTGACATTATTAGGCAAGAACCTTCAGAACTAGTAATAGGAAGACCAACATAGTCTAGAGATAGGCCTTCTGCATAGGAGACGAGAGTACTAGACCAGGTTGCCAAAAACCTGGATCTCTTAACTAATTTATCCTTAACGAATTCTCTCTTCTCCTCTAGCTTAATATCTTCATCTGAACAATGAGGACATTGAACTAGACCGTCTGAATTTCAGAATGTAGGAGTGGGCCTAGAGAAGGGAACTGAAAACATTGCCTAGTGTGGGGTGTTGTGAAGGTAAAAATACATTAACTGGAAGGTCATAGAGGAAGAAGATGAGGCCTAAATTTGGTATATATGCAGTTTCTTTCTTTTTTTTTTTTTTTTAAAAGATTTTATTTATTTATTTGACAGAGAGAGATCACAAGTAGACAGAGAGTCAAGCAGAGAGAGAGAGGGAAGCAGGCTCCCTGCTGAGCAAAGAGCCCGATGCGGGACTCGATCCCATGACCCTGAGATCATGACCCGAGCCGAAGGCAGTGGCTTAATCCACTGAGCCACCCAGGTGCCCCTATATGCAGTTTCTTCACATCATATTCCTTAACGTATTGGCTAAGAAAGTGTGAGGTAAAGCAGCTCTCAGGAGGACATGGGTTGAGTCTCCTTTTAAAGCGAAGGGAATCAGGTACGAGTGTCCAGCCACCCGTTGATTATGGTCACTATTAGTGGCTCACTCGCCCGTGGATGGCAAGCAGGGCCTCCTCCAAAGACTTTCTTCTCAAGTTCTGTGTTTATGAGAAATGTCCTTGTGAGGATTCTGTGAGAGAGCCATTTTTATTTTGATGAAAAAAGTGTTTTTCTTGACCTTTCTTCATGTGGGTGAAGCAGACCTTTGAGGAAGCTGATAAGAATGGTGACGGCTTACTGAATATTGAAGAGATACACCAACTGATGCACAAACTAAATGTCAATCTTCCCCGAAGAAAAGTCAGACAAATGTTTCAGGTACGTTTTCACAGTTGGGTTGGCCTTGTATAAAACACACTTTGGAGGTTATTGTTATACTTGGATATTTCAAGGACTGGTCCGTTTTGTTGGAAGTTGATATTATCTGTTCTGTATTATATTTTTCTTTGAGGAAAAGAGGCACTTTGTTTTGTGAAAGAAAAAAAAAAGCTTCTTAAGCTTAACACATATGCACGATTTCACTTCCCAAGATGCTTTTTTATTGTTGCTGTTTTCAGGGAGTGATTATAAGCGCTTTACCTGGCACTTAGATAATGGAGTAAACCCAGTCAAGGGCCTTCAAGGGAGCGATAGCATTTCAGGGGCCCACCCCACAGAGCTCTTGTGAGGATCAGAATCGGACTAGGTAGTCTGAGGAAATGACACTTATTAAAGTCCTTGAGAGGCTCTGTTTCGTTTCAGAGGGGTTTAAGATTTAGAACCCATGATGCTTAGAAGTGCTATCTCACTCCTACCATTTAGGGAACCCTCCATAAGTTCATTCAACTGCCTCCTGGTATTAAATGAAATGCTCTTTCCCTCTTGGTCCGTCCTTGAGGAAAACCCTTGGGGCCAAATGTACCCTGTGGCCCCCAGTTGGGACTATACCTAGTCCTCTATTGAAGGTACAGAAGTGAGCTCTATTGAGTGAGTACAAAGACAATGTCAGATTATTAGTAATTGCTAATATACTAATTAAGGAAGTGCTCTTATTTGGAGAGAAGTCATATGCGCGATCCGTGTTTTGCAATAATTTTCTGTTCTAAGTGATTAGGTGATATTTTGTACATGTAAAAGTAAGCCGAGAGTGTGATATTTTCTGATGGCTAATGTTTTGTGCTACTTTTGTTTTCTAACCGTTTGTTTTTCGAGGCGGTAAGGACAGAAATGACATGAGGGATAAGTTGCAATGATGAATTGAAGGTAGAAGCTGGTTCCGTTCTGTGACCTCTTATTCTTACCGTGGCCCTGTCCTTGGCAAGCTCGTGGCTGGACATGGTTTTCAATGAGGTCACATTGCACTGGAGAACAACAGAAGAGAAAGGAAAAGAAGAGAAGGCAGATGCTGTAGAACAAACCCCAGAGATGGAGAGAGGCTTTGGAGGGGAATTGTATTGCCACAAATAGAGAACTGTCTTTCGACTGTATGGAAGGATTTGCCATGTTCCTGGCACTCCCTGTGACATCTCACTTTTGTCCTGTTGTGAGCCCCACACTCCTAGCTGTTCCTTTCCACAGAAAATTCTCATGGTACTAAAGAGGTAGCTTCTGATCAAAGGAGAGGGGCCAACCTTAAAGAGGAAGGCAAAGTGTATACCTACAAAAATAATGATGTGGGGTTAGATAAGGGAATAACATAAAATATTGATCTATTTTTACTTCTATGATTTTCCCCTTTAGACACCTTTTATTTCTCATGCACTAAGCATTTTGCAGGGCAAATCAGGAAATGTTTATGTCAAATGTCTTATGCGTTCAAAGTAAATCTTTAGACAAGTCTTAAGAAAACACGAGGGGTCTCTTTTTATGACCTTAGGTTTAAAGACTGATGGAGCCAGAAGTAGGATAAGCAGTAGGACCTGCTGGAGAACATGTCCACTGCAGGCCTTGTACCTAGCAGGGTTGTGGAAATGCTCTTTGTCGGAGAGGGTTGGGACCAAAGGTCTTGGTATTATTTCAGGAACATTTTTCTTCTGGTTGAATCGCTGGTGCAGACATTGAAGCCTTCCTAGAATTTTCTTTGCTTTTTTGTTGCAAAGCAAGATTCAACTAAAATGTTTTAAAATAAATCTTTTAAGTTATGGATAGCTACTTTTTTATTATATAATTTTTTATAAACATATAATGTATTATTATCCCCAGGGGTACAGGTCTGTGAATTGCCAGGTTTACATACTTCACAGCACTCACTATATCACATACCCTCCCCAATGTCTATAACCCCACCACCCTCTCCCTACCCACCTCCCCCCGGCCACCCTCAGTTGGTTTTGTGACATTAAGAGTCTCTGATAGTTTGTCTCCCTCCCAATCCCATCTTGTTTCATTTATTCTTTTCCTACCCCCCAGACCCCCATGTTGCATCTTCACTTCCTCATATCAGGGAGATGATATGATAGTTGTCTTTTTCCGATTGACTTATTTTGCTAAACATAATACCCTCTAGTTCCATCCATGTCATAGCAAATGGCAAGATTTCATTTCCTTTGATGGCTGCATAGTATTCCATTGTGTGTATATACCACTTCTTCTTTATCCATTCATCTGTTGATGGACATCTAGGTTCTTTCCATAGTTTGGCTATTGTGGACATTGCTGGGATAGCTACTTTTGAAGTCTTTGAATGCTGTTGTTTATATGTCAGAGTTTTATTGTTCTTAATTGTTTATATTTATAAGGAAGTCTTGAAAAATGTTTTTTTCCTCTGTATCTAGGGTTAGATACTTTGAAACAAAGGTATGGCAGAAATTTTGAATATTAGACCCAGTTTCTTAAGACACAGTAACTGTACAAACAAGCATCTCAGGTTCCCAAACTGGATATTCTATAGACCATTCTCCTTCTACCTTTGAAAGGACTGAAGCCAGTCAGCTCCACAACGAAACTGTGTATGATTTAAATATTGGTTAAAGTGTGTGCTCATAGTTATCCCAAGGTTAGCAACATTTTTAAAAATATATTTTTTATGAACATGTTGACTTGCAAAGCTATGTCTAAAACCCCATAACAGCTGAGTATAGATGTTGCAAAACCTGGGCAATTCAAGATGCCATTCGTTCCCTGTCAGTTTTGGTTCAGTTACAACTGTGTTCACTTAAAATGAAGATCATATGAATGGATTGGCTGCTCATTACATATTCCCAACAATTTTAGAGTTTCCTCAAAAATTCAGCCAATCAGTAGGAAGATACACGTTGAAAGATTCTTGCTCAATATTTCTAGAAATGAATAATTTCAACTAGAAATCAGTCCAGGTAGATTTTTCAGACTTCTGTGGAGGGAAAACAAGGAAGTACCAATGATCCTGATGGCTGTAAGAGAAATAAGCTACCTAGGCCGAATTAAGAGAGATTCTATTATATTTAAAAATTGTATTTTTTTTTAAGATTTTATTTATTTCTTTGACAGAGAGAGATCACAGTAGACAGAGAGGCAGGCAGAGAGAGAGAGAGAGAGAGGGAAGCAGGCTCTCTGCTGAGCAGAGAGCCTGATGCGGGACTCGATCCCAGGACCCTGAGATCATGACCTGAGCCTAAGGCAGCGGCTTAACCCACTGAGCCACCCAGGTGCCCCTAAAAATTGTATTTGATTGAATTACAGTTCAGAAGCTGGTCACAGACTAGTATTTTCATAACATGTTAAATATTTTTTCTCTTTTATTCCTGGTTTGTCTTGTCCAACATTTCTTTTTCCTTTTTTTTTTTCCTTTTTAAAAGATTTCATTTATTTATTTATTTATTTATTTGAGAGAGAATAAGCCTGAGGGGTGGTTGGTCAGAGGAAGAGGCAGACTCCCTGCTGAGCAAGGAGTCTGAAGCAGGACTTGATCCCAGGACCCTGCGTCACAACCTGAGCTGAAGGCATTGTTTAAGCCACCCAGGCACTCCTCAACATTTCTTTTTCATTCTTCGAAAGACCAGCTCTTGGTTTAATTGTCACCCTTGGATGATATATCTGTTTTCTATTTCACTGCTTTTTGCTTGTTTATAATTTATTTCCTTGTATTTTCTTTAGCCTAATTTTCTCTAGCTTTTTGAGTTTAATTATTGAGTTGAATTATTATCTTATCTGTTTTCAGTTTACCTTGTTCTCTAATACGTTAAAAACTTTATTTCCTTCTAATTACTGCTTTAAGTCATCATACGGATTTTAATCTGTAGTGCATGTTTCGTTTCCTATTTAGAAACGTATTATGTTGTCTTCAGACATTTTTTTTTTAAACTTTTTTTTGGTTGGTATATAAATTTACTGTGACCAGAGAAATTGGTTTTTATAAGGTTGAATCTTTATAACATACATCTTTTTTTTTTGTGGTCTAATAAATAGTTAACTTAAATCGACCCATGTGTGCTTGAAAAGAATGTGTTTACCATTTGTGAAATGTGTTCTAGCCTTTTTATAGTAAATATGATTTCCCAGTACTGAGTTTCCTATTTCAAACTCTCATAATACCTTTATTTTTCCTCTGCCTTTAGGAAGCTGATACAGATGAGAATCAAGGAACTCTGACATTTGAAGAATTCTGTGTTTTCTACAAAATGATGTCACTGAGACGGGACCTTTATTTGCTGCTGTTGAGCTACAGTGACAAGAAAGATCACCTAACTGTGGACGAGCTGGCGCAGTTTTTGAAGGTGGAACAAAAGGTATCATTAGACTGTTGAATTGAATTGTTTACTTAAAAATACAACTAAATAGGTGTCTTCTGGTGTTGGACTAAGGTACACTCTACCTTTAGGATAGAGGAGTAAATATTACAATTCCATCAAAAAATCTTATGAGTTATTTTTAACAGATTTCTAGCAGCTTTTATGAGGGAGTGATAAATTGAACACTCACATAACTTTTTAACTGAAATAAGTTGAATATTTTTCCACAGAGTAAGGACGTTTCTCATGTGTTTCATTTTAGATATAATGGTTATGTTTTCTTTATACTAAAAATATAGGTAGGTATTTGTTAGGTATTTGTTAAATGTGACATAATTCTTTTTTTCTTCCTGAAGATCTTATTTTCATTTATTTATTTGTTGGAGAGAGAGAGAGAGAGAGAGCATGAGCGGGCTGGAGGGGCAGAGGGAGGAGAAGCAGAATCCCCGCTGAGCAGGAAGCTTGACATGGGGCTCAATCCCAAGACCTGGAGATCATGACCGGAATCAAAGGCAGACACCCAACCGACTGAGCCACCCAGGCACCCCAACTATGACATAATTCTTAACTAGTATTATAGTAATTCATTGATAATTTTGATAGGAAATCGACATTGGATCATATCAGAAGACCAAGTAAATTAAGTCCTGATTAGCAAAGAGAACCCCTAAATATATTTAAAATAAGAACATTTCTTTAAAAAAAAAAAAAGATTATATTTATTTATTTGAGAGAGAGAATGAGAGAGGGAGAGGGAGAACATGAGGAGGGGGTCAGAGGAGTAGCAGATTCTCCACTGAGCAGGGAACCTGATTCGGGGCTCAGTCCTGGGACTGCAGGATCATGACCTGAGTCGAAGGCAGGTCTGACTGAGACACCCAAGTGCCCTGGCTCTCACATATTAAAGCGTAACATGGGGCTCGATCCCAGGACCCTGAGATCATGACCTGAGCCAAAGGCCGATGCTTAACTGACTGAGCCACCTAGACAACTTCTATGAGTTTGACTTTTTTAGATAATACTTTTTCAGTGAGATCATGTGTCTTTGTCATTTCATGTAGCATAATTTCCTCTAGGTTTTAAAGATGTCACAAATGGGAGGGATGATTTAATCAATCAACCTACATAATGGAACCTCTACCAAAGCCCCTGCCCCACAAGGTTTGCAGAGCTTCTGGGGTTGGCAAAGCTACAGAATGTACTGGGTAGGGGAAGGGGTATACCCTGAGAGGGCACGGAGGATCTGAATACCTTCCCACACACTTGCCCTATGCATTTCTTCATTTGGCTATTCCTGAGTTGTATACTTTGTAGTAAATCAGTCCTAGTAAATAAAGCACTTTTCTTAGTTCTATGAGTCATTCTAGTGAATTTTGGGAACTCACAGGCTTTCTCCTTGACTAAACTCTAGGCAGGCTCTTCTGAGTCCTTTTTTTTATTTTTTATTTTTGACTAGGCTCTGTTGTTGGGCCTTGTCTTCAAGAGTCCAGCTCTAGCAAGAATCCTGCTAAGTCCCTTTAACTAAAACCCGCATCTCTGATACCTGATCACCTCAACAGCTGATAAAATTCCTTATTTTCACCATCTCCTAGGTGATATCACCACTTTTCCTTTAGCAAGAACCCTGTTAGGTAAGTTTACCCAGAATCCCCTCTTATCTCCGATGTTTCCTCCACTGACCCCCACCCAGCTTCTTGGGTATAAAGCCCTTGTATTTATCCTGTATCTGGACCTGAACCAGTATTATATACTGGAGTTCTCTTTTCCCCTATTGTAATAGTTACTGATTAAAATCTGTTTTTATTGCTTTAAATAGTGTCTAGGTCTGTTTTTTCTTCTTTTCTTTTTAAAAAAAAAATTTAAATTTTTATTTTTTATTGAAGATTTTTATTTATTTATTTATTTGAGAGATTAAGATTGAGAGAGATCACAGAGGGAGAGGGAGTAGCAGAGTTGCTTCTGAGCAGGGAGCCCCACATGGGGCTTGATCCCAGGACCCTTTGATCATGACCTGAGTCAAAAGCAGATGCCTAACCCACTGAGCCACCCAGGTGCCCCTGTTTTTTCTTTTTTTTTAAAGATTTATTTACTTGAGGGAGAGAACAAGCATGCACACAGGTGCATGTGGGCCATGGGGGAGGGGCAGAGGGAGAGAATCTTTGAGCAGATTCCCTGCTGAGTGCAGAGTCTGACAGTGGGGCTGGATCTCAGGACACAGGTGATCATGTCCTGAGTGGAAACCGAGAGATGCTCAACCGGCTGAGCCACCCAGTACCCCATGGTCTGTTTTTCCTCTGACAGAACCCCCAAATTTGTAGTAGGCCTAGCAGAAATGGGGGTAGCCTGAATACCTCATTTGCGGCTAGAATCTGAGGTGGAGCAGTCTAAGGGATTGAGCACTTTACCTGTGGGGTCTAATGCTAACTCCTGGCAGTTAGTGTCGGAACTAAATTACATTGTTGGATACTCTGTTGGAGAATCAAAAACTTGCTTGGTGCCAGAAAAAGATACACTAGATTTGGTAATGATTTACTTTACCCCATTCCACAATCACATACATTTTAGGAATAACAGATTCAGATTTAACAGATTTTGGTGTTGCTTTCAAGTATTAGCAAATGTTTCTATCAAAATCAGTTATTTTAGTTCGTTTGCTAATTTGGCAAAGGAAGAGATTCTCCATTAACAATGTTAGCTATGATACAGATACAACATGGGGATGTGGAGTAATAGAAGAATATTCCCCCCCCCCCCCCAGAAAATAAGCCCTACTACATACATTGCTTCTCTGTTTTCTGCTTTTGTAGCTACTTTTGTACTCTCACCTGGACAACTCCTCTAATACTGTAGAAAGAACATTAGACTGGGAGCTCAGAAGATCTACATTCCACGCCCTACAGGCTTTATTGATAGGAGAATTTTGGGCAGGTCATACATAATTGTTTCTGACCCTTTGTTTCCTAATCTATAAAAGGGAGCTGGTATCTACCTTTCCAATCTCACAGTGTCAAACTGAACATTGATTATAATGCTGAATGTGAAGAAGGCCTCTGACATAGATATTCAGAAGCACAGCAATGTGACAAATTAAAATTACAATATTTAAAATTCCTGACTTTAAATTCATTTGGACAAGTGGAATTAACCCGGTCCATTTGAATAGCAATAGTGAATGTCACTTGCTAAAGGGCATGTGTTTCTTCCCTCCTTTTGGTTATACTGACATTCAACGGGTAAATTTTTGTTAGGGAAAACAGAAGCCAGTGTTCTATGACATCTGCCCCTGGCAGACGATTGATTACCTGTATCCAGTTTAATTTTCTAAATTAGCTTGAAGCTACATATGGGCATAATCTGAAAGGAATTTTTAAAAAATTATCATACATCAAGACACATAAGTCATAAAGGAAAATATTAATGTCTTGAAACTTTTAAGTTTCTGTGTGATCCAATTTATCAAACACCATAAAATTAATGTCTAGCACAAACTAGGAATATATTTGTAATATACAAAGGGAGAAACAGTTAAATTCCTTAATGTGGGAAGTGCTGTCATAGACTACTGAGGAAAAAAGATGAATACCCATTAGAAACTTGGGCAGAACATTGGAAACATTAAACATTTAATAAAAAGTCGGGGCACCTGGGTGGCTCAGTGGGTTAAGCCTCTGCCTTTGGCTCAGGTCATGATCTTAGGGTCCTGGGATTGAACCCCACATCGGGCTCTCTGCTCAGCGGGGAGCCTGCTTCCCCCTCTCTCTCTGCCTACCTCTCTGCCTACTTGCAATTTCTCTCTGTCATCTTTAAAAAAATAAATAAATAAACATTTCATAAAAAGTAAATAAGCCTATTGAAAAGTTCACCCTTCATTAGGAATTCAAATATATGAAATAAAATGAAAAGACCATTTTTTACCCACAAAATCAGTAAAGATTAAAAAAAAAAATTCTATCAGACATGGTGTCTCATTTCCTTTGAAGTTGTGGAATGGTATAATCTTTCTTTAGGACAGTTTAATGATCATATTTTATATAATTTATTAAACTTTGACCAATGTGTTTTACTTCTATGGTTCATTCTAAGGAAATAATTGTGTACAATGAAAAAAAAGGATGTAAAGTTGTGCATTTCAGCATTCTTTAAAATAGAGAAAAATTGAGCACCATCTAAATGTGCACCAAGAGAGTCATTAGTTAAGAGTTTTGTGGGATTTTAAGTTTTAAAACGGGATTTTCACAATGGAACAAATTGGAGACAATTTGACGATTCATGTGGCAGTAATTCATTCGTTTCTGATGGCATAAGATTAGTGTAGACACCAGAGTATTCAACTTTTACTGATTCTTGCAGTTGTGAAATGAAATATCACTGCTGGTCACATATGTTGTCAAAGATTATATGAAATCAAATATTGGCCACGGGTCAAATTTTTATTTCACTGAATTCATACCTTTGACAGGCCCAACTGCTGTTTGATTAGGGCCTTTCATTTTTAAAACGTGGATGTGCTTGGAGAAATTCTCTCTCTGTTTTATACCCATGAAGAAGTGCCAGTTAAGAAGAAACCAGCGGGCTGACACTTCTCTTTCACTGCTTCCTTGCAACTGCAAATAAAGATGACCGACATCCACAGGTCTGTGATTCCAGAGTACTAGGTCTGGTTGAGGTTTTTTGTTTTATTTTTACCCACTGTGTTTGCCGAAAAGCAATCTACGTCTTCTCCAGATTTACTATGCATTTGATGGCGCTGGGGCAGAATGTGTTGTGTTCAGTTCTTTTCAGAGTTTTGGTTCAGGAGCGATAATTGGATTTCATTCCCCCATCCCCCTGACAGCTTTTCTTAACAAGCGTCTACTTTCTTTCTATCCTTTTGTGTTCACTTTCTATCCTTTTGTGTCTTGTGGATGGAGGAGAGAGCCAGGAGGAGTGAAGCATCCTTGCTGTCTGCTGTCTGAGCAACCATCTAGCTGTTTACTGAGTGCAAAGGCTACACTCCGTGGAGCAATGGAAAGCAGATTTCTCTTTATTCTGCACTTTCATCTGAAATATACATATGGATGGTTAATTCCAGGGGAACTTTCAGAGCTTTACGGATCTCTTGCTAGAGGGTCTTCTTCTTACTGTTACTGTTTGTCTGGCATGGATATATACATTCTATCATTGTGTTGCTTCTGCCAGTTATCCCCGTTGTGTCTTTATTCTCTCTGCTCAAGTAGTCCCGTGGTTCTTCTGATCCAATGACCAGTGTCACTTGCACCATCTCGCTTCATTATCCTTTACTGAATCCAGAATGATCTGGTGAGAGTCAGGGTCATTCCACCTTGTCTCTCTGTGAGAAATAATTTTAAACACTTCTTCATTTATAACTACCTTTAGTGCCAGTGTACCTTTATTTTTTGGTTAAACATTTTCCTCATCATAAAAGCATTCCTTTTAAGAGTCCTTCTTGAGTTTCTGTTTCATTTACTTAATTATTCACAGTTAAAGCAATTGAGAGTTTTCAGAGTAATTATATCTTGTAATATTTTGCTGCCTCAAATATAGTTCCCAAATTACATTTTCTGTGAAATAGTCATACCTTCTAATGCTTTGAAATTTGTGGTTGAATTTTAGGATGAGTTAGAGGTAGCCAGTTTGGGGAGGTAAATTGTTTTTTATTCAGTTGCAAACTGAAGGACCATTCATTTAGAGATGTTCCTCCACTCCCTTCTGAAATTACCCCAAGATTCAGGAAAGAGACTTCTATTCTTCTGCATAAAATGACAAGGACAAAGAGAACAAGGGAGGAGACAGAACAACAAAATCTTGAAATTTGTCTGATCTAAAGAAGACCCTGAAATTCAAGCCTACAGAGCAAGAAACATGAATCGACTTCACTCACTCAGTGGAATCCCAGAAAGGCTCAAGAATCGAAGTCACATGATGCTCTTGAAAATAGGAGATGAGGCGGGGTGACAGACACAAGCATGGGTTGGAAGTGGGGTTCTGGATCCTCTCTCCTACCTCTTGCAGCAGGACGACTGTTCCTTCTCCAACCTGGCATAACAGGGGAAGTCAGAACTGGAGAAGGATGGCCTGGAAGGGTCCCAAGGCGTGCCAGGCCTCCCTGAGTACTGGACACAGGGAATTGTGGTAGATAGTCTGTGAAGATGGCTGTAGGAATTCCCCTATTCCTGTCTGCGTGCCCCTTGTCAATGTGACCTTCCCTCTTCTCCTATCAAGGAGTGGACTCTTTTCCTGCCCCTTGAATCTGGGCTGGCTTCGGAATTTGGTTCGACTAACAGATTATGGCAGAAATGATGAACAAGGAATCCCTGGGCGCCCTGATGGTTCCACTCCTGCCCTGTTGGAACTGTGCAACTACCACATGAAGAAACCGGGCTAGTGTTTTTGAGGATGAGAGACTTCTCAGGGAAAGAGGCCCAGGACCAGCAGCCAGCACCTACCATAGGCATGTGAGTGAGGCCATCTTAGACCACTGAACTGTAGTCAGGGGACTGGGTACCTGTAGTCACTTGAACAACCCCTAGTAGGTGAAAACAACAAAATAACTGTCCAGCCAATCCAGTCCCACTTACCAGCTTGCACAAATGTGATTTAAAGAAAAAAAAAGAAAAAGAAAAAAAGAAAAGTGGTGGTTGTTTTAAGCTTCTAGGTTTTGGGTGGCTTGTTTCAGAGAACTAGGTAATGAGTTCAAGGACAAAGTGAACTTCTGTGCATTGAAGTGGGAGAGCCATACCCCTCTTCTAATACTCTGCTCCCACATTTATTTAGGGGAAATTATAGATAGGAAATAGGAGGATATTATAAGCCATGGTGGTTGGATAGTGGCCCCAGAAGATATATCTCGAGTCCTAACTCCTGATACCTGTGAGTGTGATCTTACTTGGAAATAGGGTTTTTGTAGATGTAATTAAGTTAAGGATGTTGAGATGATAAAATTTTAAATTTAGGGTGGACCCTCAGTCTAGTGATGAGTGCTCTTAGAAATGACAGAAAAGAAAACCTAGACACACAGAAGACCACGGAGGCAGAGACTGTACTTGGGAAGCCCCAAGCCAAGGAATGCCAAGGTTAGCCAGCAGCCAGCGGATGCGAGGAGTGAGGCATGGAGCAGATTCTCCCTCAGAGTCTCCAGAGGGAATTGGCCCTGCCAACACCTGGAGTCCGGACTTGGGTTCTCTAGAACTGTGAGAGAATCAATTCTAAGTTTGTGGTAATCCGTTAACAGCAGCCCTAGGAAACTAATACACCAATTCCAGGAAGAAAAACCCCAAACCTGAAGATATTTACATCAGATAGCTAGTAAAATAGTACAGCCAGGAACTTTTCCAGCGAAACCCACCAGTCAGTCAGCTCTGCCAGGAATACAGAGGTTCCAACTCATTTATTACTGACTGGGTTTTAAATACATGTTTAAATAATTTTAAAAAGGGGTTTTAAAAAGGCAAGGTTACCATGTTTGAGGAAATCCTCTACCATAAAATACAGAGACCAAGGTAAACTTGGAGGGAATAGAGGCAATGCAGGGAAAAGGCATCTTAAAAACTGCTATTAATGTCAGAGTGATGGAACACAAAACTTCAGCCGTGAAGCCAGAACACTATGCACTGGGAAAAGTCGGTTCAGGGGAAGAGCAGAGCAGAGAACTAAATTCAATAAATGGCTTAGAAGATAGTGAGAAAATCACCCATAAAGTAGAACAAACACAAAAAAATGGAAAATAGGAAGAAGAGATAAGGTAATTAGTGGATCGATCCAGAAGGTCCACTCTCTGAATAATCGCAATTGCAGAAAAAGATAAGAACAAATATAAGGGCAGAAATTATAAAATAAATAATACCAAAAATGGTTAGCATGGAAAGTTAGAACTCTCTCGGTTGACAGGGCCACTGAGTGTGAAGTGCAGTGAATATATAAAGATCCACAGAGAGGCACCTGGGTGGTTAAGTCGACTGAGTGTCCGACTTTTGATTTCAGCTCAGGTCATGATCTCAGGGTGGTGAGATTGAGCCTGGGGTGGGCTCAGTGCTCAGTGGTGAGACTGCTAAGGTTCTCTTTCTTTCTCTTCCCGCCCATGCCTCCTGCCCCTTGCACTCGTGTACTCTCTCTCTCAAAAAAAAAAAAAAAAAAAAAGATGCACCCAGAGATAAATCATAATGGAATTCACAATGCCAAGGATAAAGTGAAACCCTGAAGGTTTACATAGAGCAAGAGAGAGAGAGGAAAAAAGAAACACTGATCCAATTAACAAACAAAAACAGGTCCTGTCAAAGGATTAGAATCAGTACAGCATCAGACTTCTCATCAGCAACTCCAGAAACCAGAAACATAGGGCAACATTTTCTGACCTAGAATTTTCTGACCTAGAATTTTTCATACACATTTCTACAGTAGAAATGTGTATGCAGAGTAAATGTGTATGCAGAGTAAAACACAAGTACACAAGAACACTTATGCAAGAAATAATTTGCTTTCCAAGCGTTCTCTGAGGAGCATGAGGGCAAGAAGTCAGAACCGAAGCTGAATAAAATGCTGGAATCCTACTAGCCTGGAAGAAGAAGGACCTTGGTAGGGGGTAAAAAATTGGAGTTCATGGGTTATTTGTTACCTTTGGTAACTGAGAAGCCATTAGAGCCACTAGGAAGAATTTATGAGAGGGACACTAGAAATTAACCATTGGGTAGGAATTGCAGTAATTAACAGATTGGAAAAAAATTCTGTAAGAAACACAATCATTATACAATAGACTCAGTGTTCAACATTTGCATAATTAGAATAATCTACATTAAACAGTATTTTAATAAAAATTAAGAAATAGCTATCCTGGGTGGAGGGGTAGAGGGAGAAAGTTTGCAGGCCCAAACAGGCTAAATCTTTATCTAACACAATAAAAAAGTCAAGAGACAATGCTTGAAGTGTATAAAAACAGAAAATAGTATCATTAGTATCAATAGTATCATTATCATCATAATATATATATATATATATATATATATATATATATATATATATATATATATATATCATCATTATCATCATAGTCAGGAATATAAAGACTTCTTCCAATGGAAATATCTAGAAATGTTGACTGTTTTTTCTGGAGTGTGGTTCTCAGTATAGAAGGGGGAGTTCTACTTTCAATCATAAGCATCTTAGTTTTGACATTTAATTATGAATATATTACTTTGATAAAAGTAAATTGAAAAGAGCTTAGCAATATTAAAATTTTCTGCAAGTTACATTATGATTTTTGGGTTTGGTGTGCTTTGGGAATCATAGCTATAAGAAATAGAATTATTTACTTCTTTGTTTTGAAATTCTCACTCGTTGTCCAAACTTTGCTAGATAATGTACAAGCTGGGGATAAAAAGTCAGTATCAGAACAGTAGTATGTGATATAGAGACCTTTGACTTTGATCTCTGTAACTAGTCCATTTGAAGTGGGTTGACCTTTAATATGAGGACCAGATAGTCTTTTTTGGATGAGGCTAAGTATTACAGCAAACAAGGAAAGGAGAATGGAATCCAACCTGGACTAGTCAAAGAAGTTAAACTGCAATAACTAACTTGAGACCTCCAAGCATCTCAAAAGGGGATGCCTGGGTGGCTCTGTGGGTTAAGCCTCTGCCTTCGGCTCAGGTTATGATCCTAGGAGTCTCAGGTCACGGTCCCAGCGTCCTGGGATCAAGCCCTGCATTGGGCTCCTTGCTCAGCTGGAAGACTGCTTCTCCCTCTCCCACTCCCCCTGCTAGTGTTCCCTCTCTCGCTGTGTCTCTCTCTGTCAATAAATAAATAAAAATCTTAAAAAAAAAAAAAGGCATCTCACAGGTAAGAAGTTAAGATTTAGTAGTTTTAGCTATATTGAAAGAAACCATCAGTTTTGAAAGTAAGCATTTCAGTGTTTCAGTACAAATAAAGAACTCCCAGATGATAGGTATAGTGTAAAAGAAAAGGCTTTGGATCTGAAGTCAGAAGATTGAAATCGGATCTGTGGTCCTGCCTTCTGTTGGTTTTGTGACTTTGACATAGTGAACCTTCCCTAGCGTAAATTTTCCTATTGTAAAATGGGGATTAAAATTCCAAGTTTACAAGACTTTTGTAAGAACTATTTACAATTATGCACGCGAAGGCTCTTTCTAAACTGCACAGCAGTGCCTGCATTATATAAAGGTAAAGAATCATTATTGTATTCAGGTTTTTTAAAGCTCTTTTAGCACCTGTTGCCTGGTATAGAAAGAACAGTTTTCTGTGTTGGAAAAAGCAAGTGCCTCAGATATTGATACCAAACAAAACTTACGAATGTGCTCCACAGGGAACAGTAGAGAGAAGTTGTTTTCTATTTTCCTTATTAGCTATGTCACAAAACAAGGAGAAAGGAACCATACAGGGCATTAATCTATGTTGAACCCTGCTTCATACAGCAAAATCTCACAATAATTTTTAAAATAAGGTCTAAAAAATTGTGTTGTAGAAAATGCAGGATTTTGCTATTGGGAAGGTTAGCTACTGGGAAGGTTAATAAATTAGACCAGGGAATGGAGGAGGCATGGAAGCTGAATGAGTTATACATTTCCTTTCTCATTATTATGTGTTACTACTGTATATCACCGAGTTACTCCGTAATACTTGAATTTTGGTAGGAAATGGATTACCTTTCATTTTTTTTCTTCCTGTTCTTTTGTTTTGTTTTGTTTTGTTTTTTTAAGTAGGCTCCACACCCAACGTGGGGCTCGAATTTATGACCCTGAGATCCATAGAGTCGGATGCCCAACTGACTGAGCCAGCCAGGTGCCCCTCACATTTATTTTTAGATCATGCTCAGAAAATTGTACGCTTCTTAGAATGTCTACTGATAGTTGCACCAGTTTACTTCCCCAATAGGATGCTTTTAGTTAACACATTCTGCTTTGAATCTTGAACTAGTGACACGTTCCCTGTTCATTTCCAACTAGTTCTATCCCAGGATGATGGTATTTTGTTGTTTATTTTTTAGATCCCATGGGCTCCTGGTAGACTACCTGAGTCCAGGACAAGACCCCTACATGTCTGAACAAATTGCTTCATAAACCGAGTAATTGCAGTGTAAACTCAGGCTTCCCACGGCGCATGAATTTTTAGTTGTTGTTGTTATCAATTTGGCTCTTCTTACTTTGTGAGAAATTATTTGTTTTTTAGATTGTACGTGGTAAACCTTTCTAGTATGTTGCGGACAAATTAATGGCCTGCTCCAAGCCTGGGTAGGGCAATAGAGTTCTTATAGGTAGCATGGTTTCATTTATTTTATGGTATTTTCTGATGTTGTCTGGCAATATAAACCTCTGAATGTAGTAAGGGTTGTGAAATTTATGCAATGGATGCATTAGGCGTATTACACAGCTGGTTTGGGGGAAAAAGCCGTCTCTGTTTTTGCAAGCAGGCAAAAAAGAGCTGCATAACAGAGCTTTTGTTCCCCTGCAAAAGGTTTAAATGCTATCAGATAGACAGTTTAGAAAAATTAGATTTCACTAAAATGTAACTATTGAACCTAAGACTTAATAGACTATTTGAAAAACACTGTGAAGTATGAAATCCTGGCTCATAGGATTAGCTTCCCCTATCACTATTCATTAGTATTTTTAAATGTCATTGTTAGACTGTGGGGCTCAGTGGAATTTTGATCAAAATATCATATCCTGCATGTTGCTGTTTAATTAAAGAAATTATTCCAGAAGAGTTTGCTTTTCCCAGTGACACTGAGTATATAATGTTCATGCAGTGACCTTGAGAATGACTTAGTAGGCTGCACTGCCTTTTTGATGTCACATGTTGATTGTAGTTAATTTAATTCTCACAACTGCCTTATAAGATAGCCACAGAGAAGGTAAGTGACTCATTCAAGATCCCACTGTTAATGATGTGAGCTGGCTGATTTGAACATGAGCCATCTAGCTCCAGAATTCTTTGTTATGCTAGCTGCTTCACCTAGCTTTCTGGTTTTACTTTCTCTCACTCACCTTTGTGATCTTGAATCATCACGGCAGATTGCTCTTCTATAGATCTACACCTACACGTATGGATTTACCTAGAGCATTCTGTTCTGATAGGGAATAATTTCTTTCTATCTGTATTTATGATTGGCAAATTTTAGTGTTTGTCTAGAAAATATTAATTTGTAGATAGCTACTAGCTTATAATGTGTAGATTTTGGCAGTGGATTTGCACTTATTATTGGTTCAGTTTTATTAATTTTGCTTCGTGGAGTACATTTGTCTAGTACTTGAAGGGATGTTTTCACTGATTAAATCTGAAAGATAATGTGGAAGGATTGAGATGATCATTTCCCAAAGATAAAGTTACTATGACACTAGTAATCTCAAACACTGCTCATTTAACCACTCTGCTCTGTATCAGGAATGCTTAAAAAGTGTGTAGAGGCATGCATCTGGTGAAATTGTAGGTGCTTTACTAATGTTCTGTTTTGTTTAGATGAGTAATGTGACAACAGAATATTGTCTTGACATCGTAAGAAAATTTGAAGTTTCAGAAGAAAATAAGGCAAAAAATGTTCTTGGCATAGAAGGTAAAATAACCAGTATTGTCTCTTTTTTTTCCCCCTTTCAAGATTTCTTTAAATTCATGTTAGTTCACATATAGTGTAATATTAGTTTGAGGGATAGAATTTCGTGATTCATCCGTTGCTTTATAACACCCAGTGCTCATTATATCCCATGCCTTCTTAATGCCCATCCCCCAGTTACCCCATCCCCCACCAATCTCCCCTCCAGTAATCCTCAGTTCGTTCTCCATAGGTAAGAATCTCTTAGGGTTTGCCTCCCTTAAAATAACCAATGTTCTTAATTTCTCATTTTTCAATTCAGGTTGTTAAGTTAAATTCTAGCAAAATTTTTAGAAAATCAGGAGGTATTCATGGATTACAGATGATTCAAATAAAACTCACAATACAACATATTTTCCTACAAAACAGATGCCATGATATTGCTCTTTCTCTTACTTCTTAAATGATGATATGCATTTTCCACTCGAAGCAAATCAACTCTATCCCACCATGCATATGCTAGATCTCAAGAAATATTTGGACTTTTCTCAAATGGCTAATTTTGGAAAGCTTCAACCTGGTAATTGCAAAAAAGGAAATTTGGTCTTAAAATAACTAACCTATGACACTAGTGACTTGAAAGTACATGTTTTTTAAAAAAAATATTGGCAATGAACTTGTTTTCCCTAGTTGGTAGCAGTGGAGAGGTTGTTGGAATCATAAATTTTGTTAATACAACTATTTTATTACATAGTTGAGGAAAGTGAGGCTCTCAAAGAAATTAAGTAATTCGCCCACAGTTATGTATTCAGAATTAGCTTATAGGATCTTAGATATAAATGTGAATTTAGGTACATATATGTATAAGTTATATTTATTTAAAATATGTGGGAAAATAAACTTTAGGCTGCTACCCAATAGGAGATCAAGTCCCAGGCAGAACCAGCAATCTTAATGGAGGACCCCCACTGGGGCACTCCATTGCCCTCAAGAGCATCCAAAGCTGTAGTTTATCTTACTAATTTAGATTGTTGACCTCCTATTCTCCTCTACTTTCAGACTCAGTGTGGACAAAAGGGTTTTGATATCACCGGTTTACTTCCTGGGGTGGAGGGTAATTAAGAGAAAGGAATAATTTAAAACTTATTTCATGAAGAACCATTATTAAAACAACTAGAGAGGATAAATTAATTTAGGCCAAGAATTTATTTTTTTTTTCTGGTGGGGCCCCCCCAAATGGGATTAAACATGATTTCTCCATTATGGACATAAGGATAGGCAATGAAGAAATTCTCCAGAGTCTCAGAGGATATTTACAGACACTGTTTTACCCACGTAATTCTTGACGACTTGAAACAATTTACCCTGATAATTCTGCTTAGGTTGTTGGAGATCATTCCCATATTTATTCATTTTTGATGAGTGCCTCTTCTACTCAGGTGTTCTGTTTTGAAAAACTATGGAAAACTCATAGGATTTTCTACATCATATATATATATATATATATATATATATATATATATATATATTTGAGTATAGCTGATATACAATGTCAAATTAGTTTTGGGTATACAACTTAGTGATTTGACAACTTACATATTATGTCATACTCACCACAAGTGTAGGCATTGTCTGTCTTGTTACATTGCTATTACAGTATCACTGACTGTATTTCTTATGCTGTGCCTTGTATTCCTGTGGCTTGTTTGTTCCGGAACTGGAAGCCTAGATCTCCCTCTTCCCATTTTGCCCAGCCCTTTACCCCTTTCCCTCTGGCAACTGTCCATTTGCTCTCTATATTTCTTCGTAATCTTTAAACACTATTTTAAACTCATTAAAAAGTTGCCAGCTACTAGCAGCATCTTCTCAAACCAATTTCATAGTCCAATAATCACACTCTGAATTTAGGCAGTGCCTAACTTTTTACCTGTGGCCTCAACTATGGCACTAACAGTACTGTTTTTTGAATTAATAACTTATCACGTTGCTGGTCAATCAACCAACGGTCGAGCTGGTCAAGCTGAGTCAATATGGCTTGACCACTGCCTCAGTCTCCCATTAGATCATGCTCCGCAGTCATAGCTTGAGTTCAGTAGCTAACGAATGACTTTGCAGTAAGCCCTCTCCCAAGAACTTAATCAAAATTCTTGAAAAGTTGACTGTAGGTTATGTTTAAACTACTATTTCCCCATTGTATTTACGTTTTTGACACTCATTGACCTGAAGCAAATCTTATTGCTTTAGTATTCCTCCCAGTAGCTGTCCTGAGTGTAAATAAGCTAATGACTTTGAACGTACTTTGACCTCTGTTGTCCCCAGTGGGTTTGAGTAAGCACCCGTGCTTTGAAAGCTCGAGTCCTTCACTGTCTCTTTCTTCCATAGGGTTCACGAACTTCATGCGTAGTCCTGCTTGTGACATATTTAACCCGCTGCACCAGGAAGTGTACCAGGACATGGATCAGCCCCTGTGCAACTACTACATCGCCTCATCTCACAACACATACCTGACCGGGGACCAGCTCCTTTCCCAGTCCAAAGTGGACATGTACGCCCGGGTGCTCCAGGAGGGCTGTCGATGCGTAGAAGGTGTGGGCCTTGTCTGAGCTCTGCTGACTGTTGATGAACGTGGCCTTTAGTCAAGTCAGTCAAGTCTAGTATAAACAGTGGAGACTTGAAATAGGCACATGAACCAGAACCATTTTTTTGCTCGTTGTAGCATCATTCTTAACTCGTAATGTTCTCTGACTTCTCCTTACTGTCCAATCAGGAGGCAAGGAGATGAGCTGGAAGTTAGGAAGCACACCTACAGTTGGTGAAAGATTGGGATGACAATGAAAGTTTTCCTAGAAAGGGATTTTTGATTCGACAATGGCAGACATAGTTCTGGACCACTCTTTGATTTCAAGACGCTTCATAGTCTCTCAGTCAACGTTTATTAAATTTCTAATGGGGTCTTGCTAGTGGGGACATAGGTACAGGTGTCTGTCTTCAAGGAGCTGACAGTCTAGCAGAATGGGTGGCCATTAAAAATGGTAGGACAGTGTGAGAATTCCACCAGACCAATCACATACATGGTAAAGAAGTGGAAGTACGAAGAGAAAGGTGTGAGATAAAACGCGATGAGAAATAGGCTGGGAAGGTAAAGTTGGGTCCATCGTAAAGTGTTAAAGGGCTTGAGGAATTCTAGTCTTTGGTAACAAGGGTCCAATGCAAGGTCTTAATACATACTGTGGTGTCATCAGACTTGTAGTTTAGAAAGATCACATGCGTCTCTGTGTAGGAGGACAGTTTTTTTTTTTTGTTTGTTTTGTTTTGTTTTTTAAAGAATATGTGTTTGTGGAGAGAAACAGGGTGAAGCTAGATAGAGCAAGGGAAATGATGGGAAAGGCTCTTAACAATGATTTGGTAGAAGGGTTATAAAAACTTGGACTTGCATCGATATTAAAGAAGACAACTCAGCAGGACCTGGTGCAAGAAGTGAAGGATGTAGGAAATGAGGGTGAGAGCTATAATGAGTGAATGGTGTCACCATGTACCGTAGGGAATCTGGGGTGAGAGCATTCACGTTTTCTATCACTTGAGTTTATTGTCATTTGGTAACATTCTCTTGGACGTTTTTATCAGTCAGTTGGATAATAATATCTGAACAAAATGGAAAGATCCAGGCAAGATAAAGATTCCATAGTTCTGAGTTTTGTATGTGATAGTTAAGGTCTTGGAAGTGTACAAGATCACCCACAGAGAGGAGCGGACAAGCAATGAGGCCTGAGGAGTTAAGTGATCTGGCAGTTACATGCAGGAAGAGCAAGGGGAAACCACCGGGATAACACAGAATGGTCACTGGGATCTAAGAAATGAAATGGGCAAAAATGTCCCATGCAACAGCAAAGTAAGTTAAAGCAAACACTAAATCATCCAATCTGGTTGCATTTCACAGCTGGAAGGTTGCAGGTGTCTTTTGATAGGTTTGGTGACAGGCTAGTGGGAAGTTGGGGGGAGCTGCTGTGGATTCGTCACTTGGCATTTTTTTCCATTTGAAGAAAACTAGGTGATACAGTTTGGGGAGGTTTTGAGACTTGGAAGAAAAAGAAACGAGGACACAGATTCTGTTTTTAGATGGGATATGGGGGCTGAGATTTTCAAAGCGTTTAAGCCTGATCGCCTCTCCTTTCTCTGGGAAGAGAGGATCATTTATGAAGTGTAAAGTGGGGGGAAGTCAGTTTGGGGCTTAAGATCAACAAACAATGGGATAGGAGAAACTGGAGAAACCCTAATTAATTTCAAAAACAGTCTAAAAACCATCCTTTTGTTATTTAAAATCTGCATGCTTAGACTCTTCCCATCCCATTCCCAGGAGATTAGATATGGGCTGGAGTTGTGATGGGATTGAGCCCTACATCAGGCTCCCCAGATGGGCTGTGGGAAGCCTGCTTCTTCCTCCCTCACTCCTGTTGGTTGTGTTCCCTCTGTGTGTGTGTGTGTGTGTGTGTGTGTGTGTGTCTCTGTCAAATAAATAAATAAAATCTTAAAGAGAGAGAGAAAGATTAGGTATAGGAACAGTGAAGATAGATTATAGAACTGATCCAAGCCTCTGGATTTTTAAGTCGTGTAAAATATCATCAAGGTGTTGGTGGGAGCTCTTTTAAGTAATTAGTCAGTAGGTTCATGAGTCTTAGAAAGGAAAAAAAAGTGAATATGGGGCTACAAAATGAGGTAAGACAACCAAGAGATAAAAAGACGGAGAAAGTTGTCATCACACATACAAAAAAATAAGAACAGAGAATTGTCATCACAGAGTGGGATTTTGATGTAGTTACAGGTGATGATTGTATCCAGGCCGAGTCATGGGTGAACATGAATGAAGAGTGGGGATGAGTTTGTTAGCATTGGGAAGGTCAAAGCTAAGAGACTGAGTAAATTGCCCATGTGGACTTTTAACTCACGAAGGATGTTGACAGGTAGATTCCTTATTAAAAATTTTAAAGATTAGAAGTTGGAGATTAAAAACTGTAAACCAGATACTTAAGTGCAAAAAGAATGCTCTGGGAAAGGCACTTAGAAGATGCCAGAAACGTAGAGTTGGATACAGTGAGGTTCCAAAGTGGGGGGATTATTTTTTAAATGAATATAGGAGAACAGTTATTTTTTTTTTAAAGATTTTATTTATTTATTTGACAGGCAGAGATCACAAGTAGGCAGAGAGGCAGGCAGAGAGAGAGGAGGAAGCAGGCTCCCCGCTGAGCAGAGAGCCCGACGTGGGGCTCGATCCCAGGACCCTGGGATCATGACCTGAGCCGAAAGCAGAGGCTTTCACCCACTGAGCCACCCAGGCGCCCCTAGGAGAACAGTTATTTAAAAGTGCCAATCAAGGCCTGGAGCATGCCCCCTGGTCAGGGATTTATACACAAAAAGCACCTGTGGAGAAAGGTAGTGTCCTCCAAGGCAAGCTGGCGGCTACTCAAGGTTCAGAGGTGGAAGGAGAACTCTGCAGAGTCTGATGATAAAAGGGAATTTGTGATGGAACGGAGATTCCACGGAGCAAAAGGGAATCACTTTTTGGTGGGGGTGTGGTGGGGGTTAGGAAAACAGGGGTGTTGTGCTGGGGAGGTGGAATAGTGTAGAGGAAAGGAATAAAGCAGTAAGGTGATAAGACTCGTAACTGGATGGGTCTTTGTCATATAGTTTCTGGCATGTTCTAAGGGTCAATTAACATTTTAAGACTGGACAGGCATTAAAAACCGTCTGCATACAAAACAATTAGAGCTGCTACAGATTTAGTGTTCTGGAACCTCATGCTTTAAGACACAGCATTTTTGCAGTTGGTGCAGAGAACGCCTCCTGTCACCAGTGACAGACAATTGAGTAGCTTAAGTAACTGAGTAATGAAGATGCTTATAAAATATTAACATAAAGAAAAACCTTTTAAAAGTCTCGAGATGACATCTGCTCTCAGCCGTTATTCAACCCTTTGTTTGTTCAGTGCTCAAGAAGTTTTATGTGTGTGACATGCATAGGGGTTCCCTGGGCACAGACCCTCATTGGATTCACAGTGATGGTTGCCTATCATTTGAAATGGTGACATGTCCTTTGAGGCCAAGGAAGGAAAATGACTTGTAATGGCTCTGTGATGTGATTGTTAACTCCAGACTGTTTTGCGATTTTTTAAAAGATTTTATTTATTTATTTGACAGAGAGAGCGATCACAAGTAGGCAGAGAGGCAGGCAGAGAGAGAGGAGGAAGCAAGCTCCCTACCGAGCAGAGAGCTTGATATGGGCCTCGATCCCAGGACCCTGAGACCATGACCTGAGTTGAAGGCAGAGGCTTAACCCACTGAGCCACCCAGGTGCCTGCAGGCACCCTGCGATTTTTTTAACTGCTGTGTCCTGTGGAGTATTTCTTTCGCTTTCCAGGTCTTTCAGTACCCAGTCTTCTCTTTTTTGGTTTTGCTCCCCCAAAAATCAGTGTCCTATCCAAGCCTAATCATGTTCCCATTATCAGTTCCTTATCCTGAATCAGAACATCTAACCCTCCAGTTTTGTTTGGGGTATTAAGAAGGAAATTATCTGATTAAGACAATTTATAGCAAGGTACAAGTGATTTTTTTTTTTTTAAAGATGTATGTATGTATTTATTTATTTATTTAACAGAGAGACAGAGATCACAAGTAGGCAGAGAGGCAGGCAGAGAGAGAGGAAAGCGGGCTCCCTGCCAAGCAGAGAGCCCGATGCGGCACTCGATCCCAGGACCCCGAGATCATGACCTGAGCCGAAGGCAGAGGCTTTAACCCACTGAGTCACCCAGGCACCCCGGTACAAGAGATTTTTAATCTTAGCTTTTTTTTTTTTTTCCTTAAGGATCTTTTAATTTTAAAATGAGAGCTTTTAGAAATTGTCTGCGGTAGATGATTTTGGACATTGGCTTCTCTTGTCTCTCCCTTCTTCTTCCTAACTGCCAGTCACCAAAGTAATAGAAGCTACTTGGCTCTCCTTTTCTAAAAGCTTACCTTGCTCCAGATCATGACACCGACTGAGAACATGTACGGCTCTGGTGTAACTTTAAAGGACACGCAGTCTCTCCAATATCTCCCTCATCAGCTTATAGCCGCAAATCCCTCCCCTATTATTTGGCTTACTTGAAGTTATTGCTATTGGAATAATCTATTGTAAGTGGGCAGTTTCTGGAAGGTTTTTGTTGAGGAGAAGAATTCTATTTATCTGAGGGACTTGATCAGCTTTGTCCGGAATCTGTGTTGTATTTAAAATTATGGTTATCACTTTGGCTTGAATGTTGTGTGTGGAGGAACGGGGGAACTACTATGATTTCAGCTCCTTTTGTGAGCCAGGTCTTGACTGAGTGCTTTCCATCCATTCTCATTTGAGTCTTACAACACTAAGGGGACTAAAATAGCCTCCTTGAGAGGACACCCCAACTTGGAGTAGTGAAGTGGCTCAAGTTCCCATAGTTAGGAAGCATGGGACTAGAGATTTGAATGCAAGTTGATTTAACTCCCCTACTCCACTGTTCTCTGTGAAGTCCATGTGCTTTCTGGAGGAGCAAGCATTGCATGGCATGATTAGCCCCAGGAGGGATCAAATGAAGGTCATCAGGTCCCAGAAGGAAGGCTAGAGAAAGCGAAGTGAAGCACTGAGGGGAGGGTGGTTTTTAAAGAAGGAATTAGCTCGGTTCAAGATTGGGACCACCATTTAAATATTTAGATGTTCCTGTAGACTGAGAATTTGATGACATGATTTTTTGCGCTCTCCTGACAATTTCTGTGAGCCCTGTGCTTTGAAGATCTGAGCTCACAGCTGAAGCTTGGGCCCGAGACACCAGTGTTTATAGGTACCAGTGCTATGTCATCTGCCTTGGATCTGGATTAAGTTGTTTTTTACTCTGAAATAGCTAGAGTTAGGAATAAAGAACCTGATTTATAGAACATAGCAGGTCAAGGATTGGAAATTTCAGGTCCCACAGATATTTTTTGGAAGCAGCTTTTGCCAAGCATAGCACTTAGAGGTAGAGTGTAATGATTCCGGACAGGTTCTTCATGGTAGCATGACCTGAAGAATCTCTCCACCTTTGAGCTTCTAGTTTGATCAAGTTGTGTTTTCTATCTCCATTAGTTCAGTGGCAGGAATGTCCTTGGTCAGGATACACACAGTGTCTTGGGGAAGACTAACAGGTCTTTTTTGGGGAAGTGGGTTTGTCAGCAAATCAACTGGATAACATTTTTTACATGGTCTTTCATTCCCTTGATTTTCAACCCAAGTTGCCTAATAAATATGGATGTTCTGTCCGGGGGATTTTCACCCTCATTATGGAACTGATGTCGCATCACTGCTATCATCGGTTTACAACCTTTCCTGTTATCTCTGGGAGGGCTATCAGGATGGAACGCTTTTAAGTTCCATTATGAAAAGCTGTCATGTTAGCTGCTTGGCTAGCCTGTGGAACTGACCAACCCTTTGTCAGAGTGCTTTCAGGGACCTCTAATATGTGACGTGATTGAAAAACAGGCCCCTAGTAATTTTGTGGCTAGGGGGATTGGTTAGAGGATTTTCGTCTTGCCAGCATTCCCGTTAAACAGTATGAGCTCTTACAGGAACCTTCACTGTCATTTGAACCTGGCTGTGACTGCCACATGTTAGGATGGCCATTACCATTTGGGAATGCTGTTATCCTCATTGAACAGACAGGTGATGAAATGATCTAAAAAGTGAGCATTAGAAGAACGGCCCTTGGACATTGGGAGATGGAGAGAAGAGGGTGGGGGGAAATCGGGGGGAGACAAACTATGAGAGACTGTGGACTCTGAGAAACAAACTGAGGGTTTTGGAAAGGGGGGAATGGGTGAGCCTGGTGGTGGGTATTGAGGAGGGCATGTATTGCATGGAGCACTGGGTGTGGTGCATAAACAATGAATCTTGGAACATCGAAAAAATAAAATTAAAAAAAAAAAAGGAAGATCCACCCTCGGCTACAGATATTCTGCTTATGTTATAAATGTTAGCAAAAGAACATCTTCTTTCATGCCCAATGTAGTTTTAACAGCTGCTTTTCTGTATACATGATAATCAAACGGGCAAGGCATTGCCTGTCTACATCCCTTCTTTGTGAGGATGTTAGTTCATTTATGAGAAACCCTGTTATGTCCTTTTTCCTCCACAAGGGGGCTAGATCAGGGTCTAAATTACTCAAATTACATTTGAAACATCTGTTCCTTCTTTCCATACCTCTATGCAAAGACAAATTAAAGAATGTTAAGAACATGTCAAGAGATGGATGGAGCTTCTGTTCTTAGAAAATGTCTTTGATAAGTTTTACCTCATTTGTAGGCCCAAAGAAACAGTGCAACTCTTTATGCTGTTATCCCAAAACCTTGGATCTCCTTAACAGCATCTTTAAAATTTGTTTCCTATATTCTTATGGTATCAGCCTTTAAAAGATATTAGTCTTTTTCTCCTCTTACCTTTTCCATTTTTCTTCCTAAGGATAATTTAACAGTCAATGTTTAATTATAATTTAGGTAACTCTATTAGGGTATGGAACTAATAGGATTTCTCTCATATATATGAGAGTGCAAAAGAAAGATTGGTCAATTTTAAGAAATTGGCTTACCCGATCATGGAGATGTGCCAGTCAGAAATACGTACATCAGACCAGCAGGTTGGAACCTTAGGTAGGAGTTGATGTTACAGGCTTGAGGAGAATTGCGTCTTCGGGAAATGGGAGTCTTTCGTCTTAAGGCCTTCCACTGATTGATGAGGCCCACACTTTATGGAGAGTAATCCACTTTACCCAAAGCCCACTGATTTAAATGTTAATCACATCTAAAAAAATATCTTTACAGCAACATCTAGACTGGCGTTTGATTAAATAACTGGGCATTGTAGCCTAGCATGGTTGACTCATAAAAGTACCCATCAAATCCTATTAATAGTTATGGTGAACAGCTTTAAAGTTTTAGGGGAAAAATGGACAGATCGTGCCCTGATGTAATACACAAAGCACATGTATGAGGAAGCTACTACTAAAATAAGGAAAAGGTGTGGTCATGAACTGTCTGGCCCTAATTGAAACTCAAAGTTTTGTTTTGTTTTTCTTAATTTATTTTTTATTTTCAGCATAACAGTATTCATTATTTTTGCAACACACCCAGTGCTCCATGCAATCCGTGCCCTCTATAATACCCACCTCCTGGTAACCCGACCTCCCACCCCCCGCCCCTTCAAAACCCTCAGATTGTTTTTCAGAGTCCATAGTCTCTCATGGTTCACCTCCCCAAAACTCAAAGTTTTAACTGGCATTCCATTAGCCAAAACCAGCGTGCAGAATGTTTGGCTCGTGTAGTGATTTTAAAAATGGATGCATTCTCAATATTTTAAAAATTGGGAAAACTCATGGCAGTAAGATCTAGAGTTTTGAGTTTTCTCAGCTCTGGCAAGCAGAGTTGCCTGCCTATGATATATCGAAGGCAATGTCACCAGAACTGGCAAGGTTCTATGGGGGACCCCAGCTTAGCCTTGATTGGGATTTAGATAAGGAACGTGAAAGAGGGCATTTTGGTTGACCTTAAATGAAAGAAGCAGAGTCCTGGAGGTAGGGTTGTCTGTGAGGAAACTTGTGTAATGGAAGAACCTGTCTGTGATTGTCAGGTGTAGGAGAAAATAAGTTTGACTTGTCAGAGAAAATAAGTTTGACTTGTCAGACTTTTTTTTTTTCTAAACATGAAAAAACACATTTTATTGCACTTAAGTTATAAGAAAATAAAATTTCTAAGTGAATCAAACCATAGACACAATCCCTTTAAAGGTTGTTTTCTTCCATCATCTCAGGTTGTTACATAACTAAAATTAACCAACTTGAATCTGATTGTTTTAAATCAGACTATAAATAAAACAAAAAAAGAATAAACAGGAGGAGGAAAAAAAGATCACCTAGGATACAGTGTTAAACCACTTTCACAGTTCAGCTTGAGTTGTGGCTCTTGGAGAATGAGGCAAACCATTTGACTTTTTCATTCATTTCGTTTGTTTGCATGTGACGCCTTTACTACAAAAACTGTATAGTTCCTGCTTTGTCAGTTTCTCAGAGCAATAAAACTGTAACAGTTGTTTTCTCAAATACTGTAAAACACTAAGACTGACCAGAGCTAAGGTATTAAGGCAACAGTAGTTCCTTTAAGAGTTAAACCTAAAATCTCTGTGCCTTAAAACAACTGAAATTTCTTTTTTGTTTATGTAAAGTCCAAAATAGGTGTCCCTAATAGGTGAGTCTTTCAAGGGGTCTAGGGTCATGCCATCTCTAGCACATGTCTTCTGTAGTGATCACAAAAGAAGAGAGCATGGATTAGTGTGTAGGGCAAGTTTTCACAGACCAGATGTGGAAGCAGTGCACATAATTTCAGCCCACATTTCAATGGCCACATCCTACTGCAAGGGAAGGCTGGGCAGTGTATTCCGGCTGTGCGCCAGGGCGGAAGTGGTTACAGGCTGAGGGAGCTGCTAGCCAGTCTCTAGCACAAGAGATGGAGACCTTGGCATTAAACCGGCAGGAGCTGCTGTAGGATATTAATAAATTCAGCATACATGTACTGAGTAAATGCTGTGTTATGTGCTGAGTAGACTTGGGAGCAAATGAACAACACGGTGAAAGCATCATTTTGAGAAACCAGTCTGGTGGTCGAGTGTAAAACAGGGAAGGCAAATGCCTAGTCAGGGTGGATGGTGGTGGTTGTGTTTCTCGAGCTGGGAGCCGGTGAGGCTGTCTATGTATAGAGCAGTATCAGTGTTATCAGTAACAATCAGAATTGGTATGTATCCTGTAGTATTATGAGCAGCTTTACATAGGCATCACTCAAACTTATGATGCAAATACGACCATTCTTTCCCTTCAATGCGGGAAAGCAAGACTTTAAAATGATTAAATCATTTGCCTGTATTCACATAAATCTCGGCAGGACCTGAGGATTTGAACTGAAGAAGTCAGTGTTATTTTATAGCTCCTGTAGAATTAATAAAATGAAAATCTAAAAGAAACATAATGAGTTTAAGTGAACAGTAATGAAGAATTCTGTTACTGATTTGAGAGGGTCACTGCAATTTACCAAAACACTTGAGTAAGCTGAAAATGAAGAAGTGAAATTAGAGAAACAACCCGTTAAGAAGTATCACTAGTCTTGGGTGTACTTGATTGGCTTTAGATTGATTTCTAACGAGCATTCTTGGTAAATGCTAGGGCGCTTATAAATATGACATCTTTGTTAACTGTAAGCACTCAGAAACAAATTGTTATTATCTTTAATTCCTTATTCTGATAAATATGCCAGAACACCCATCTCTCTGTCTGATATCTTTGTCATGCTCATAACAGGTATAATAATATTTAATCTGATAATATTTATCTGATATAATATAGAATAGTATTTATTTGATAGTTCCAGAAATATTAACAAACACCAGAAAACTTTGCATTGTTGATGTGAAGTTCTGTTCTTGGCAGTTGACTGTTGGGATGGCCCAGATGGAGAGCCAGTGGTCCACCACGGTTATACTCTGACTTCAAAAATTCTCTTCAGAGACGTTGTGGAGACCATCAACAAGCACGCCTTTGTGAAGAATGAGTAAGTACAACACTTGGGAGCTAAGCTAGCACACAGAGCACTGGCTGATGTACCACAACTACAAAACCACACCCTTCCTTGGAGTCTTCGTCTCCCTTTCTGTGACCCTCATTCTCTCCTTCCTTCCCAACAAAGAATTGTGAGCTCCATTGTGTGTACTTTCTCATGCTCCATTTCTCACCCTATTCTGTCTGAGGACATTGCCTCCTTGGAGCCTGTTCTTGCGAAGACTGACTTCAGCATTTCTACAGTGTTCATAAAGTTTGGAAACATAGGTTACTATACGTGATAAATAGGTTATTGATATTATATTACAATATAGTAAAATAAAACCTAGGTTTTTAGCCTTGCTGGGTGTCCTGTATATACTGTGACTTGTCACTTGACTCTTTCTTGGCATTGGATAATAGTGACTCTTTTCTCCTTAATACTTGCTTTTTGAGGGGCTTCTATTATAACATTACCCTCTAGCCCATCATTGTTTCTCATTCTTTTTTTTGGGGGGGGGGGTTAAGGTCTTCTATTCCATTTCCTCATTCCTCTGTCATTCTTTCTTTCTCTCTTCCTTCCCTTCCTTTTTTCCCTCCCCCCCTCCTTCCTTCCTTCCTTCCTTCCTTCCTTTTCTTCTTTCCTTCCTTTCTCTTAAGATTTTTTTTTTTTAACTTTTTATTTTTTATAAACATATATTTTTATCCCCAGGGGTACAGGTCTGTGAATCACCAGGTTTACACACTTCACAGCACTCACCAAAGCACATACCCTCCCCAATGTCCATAATCCCACTCTCTTAAGATTTTATTTATTTATTTGACAGAGAGAGAGCGAGAGCGAGCTCACAAGCAGGGGGAGTGCAGAGGGAGAGGGAGAAGCAGGCTCTCTGCTGAGCAGGGAGCCTGATGTAGCACTTGATCCCAGGACCCTGGGATCATGACCTGAGCTGAAGGTAGGTACTTAACCGACGGAGCCACCCAGACACTCCAGTAGTCACTATTTCTTAAGTTAGTGCCATTGTTCTACTTTGGGGCTGTTTAATTATATGTCCAGAACTTTCCCCTCAGTTTCAGAACTATGTAGAAAAATTCCTTTTTCAAAAATTTTTTCTTAAGATTTTATTTATGTATTTGAGAGAGAGAGACAGAGATAGAGAGAGCACAATGGGGAGGAGAGGGAGAAGCAGGCTCCCCACTGAGCAGGGAGCCAGACATGGGACTGGATCCCAGGACCCTGGAATCATGACCTGAGCTGAAGGCAGATGCTTAACCAACTGAGCCACCCAGGCGCCCCTAGAAAAGTTCTTAGTAAAAATTCACCTATGTATCCCATAGGTACCTCAAAATCAGCACATGTCATTACTTATTCAGGTATTTTATGGTGCCTACTCTAAGCCAGGAACGCTGCAGTAAGCTCAGAGAGCCACAGCACTGAACAAAAGAGAAGACTTCTACCATCACGGAGCTTACGTCCCAACCCGAACTCAGCACTTTGTTCTGCCAAACGTCCTCTGGCTCTGTTTCCCTTTAGTAAGAGGTAACACTGTCTACCAGTGTCTTTAGCCAAAAACTGAGTCATTCTAGATTCAGCCAATTCTTGTCAATTCTACTTCCTAAATTATCTTTTGACTCCATTGCCTTCTCTCCGTTTTCATTTCCCTTTGGGTCATTCTCCACTCCAGTGCGATATTTTCCTTTCCGAAAACACAAGTATGCTGCTGTATGTCTTAAAGTCCTTCAGAAGCTCCCTGTGCTATGCAGTCATGTCTTCCAGGTCCTTCAGGACGTGGCCTCTTCTCTTTCTTCCAGGGTCTTCCATCATTGCTCTGCAGGGATTCTGCCTTTGTCTTCCCTTGGATTCCCGAGTGACCCCAGTTCTTTCCCAACTCCCTACCTCGATGTGCCTTTCTCTGCCCCGCACATTCTTCCATTCTTCCACCTGCCTAATCCTTATCCATCCTTCAAGAGGGATACTTGAAGGATGTTCAGTATCCTGAACATGTGTTCAGGTACTGTCCCTCTGTCAGACTTACTGAGATACCAGCTGATTTAAATGCTCCTTTCTCTGTTCTTAGCACCCTGAGCAGATTTCTGTTATATCTATATAGCACTCAATTGTAACTGTTAGCTTCCTGCCTTCTTTTGAGTCTTTAAGACCATGAGCTCATTGGAAATATGTCTTATTCATTCTTTCTGGCCTAGCAGGTGCCTGCAATATACCAGACAGCTAATAAATGATTTTTTTTTTTGGAATTAAACAAAATTACAATTCTGTAAAATTTAATTTTTTAAAAGTTAGTAGCCTTTGAAACTTTTAATATTTGGTCTTCTTATTTATTAACCAGGAGGCTAAAATGCTGTTGCAATGAGAGATGCATGCTGCCTGGCAGCTTTGGTTATTGGTATCAACTGACAGGTCTTTTCTACCCTCATTTTTGCTAGTTTCAGCAAAGTTGATGGAGTGGTTTTGCCATTGTTTTCTAAAATGTGAAGTTGGGTGTTTGACGGGGCTTACTTCAAGTTTGGGGCTATTTAGGAGAAAAGCACTTGAAAAGTTGATAATGCTTGTTTAGCACATTTTAAAAGTTCAGTCTTTCTTTTCTTTCTTAGGCCTTCTTTATACCCAGGTATCTCAGCCTTGGCACCACTGACATTTTGAACCAGATAATTCTTTGTTGTGGGAAACTGTCTTGTGCACTGTAAAATGGTTACAGTGTCCTGACTTCTCCACACTAAATGTCAGTCACATCTCCCCCTCCCCCCAATATTGTGAGCACCAAAAATGTCTTCAGATGTTGACAGCTATTTTGGGAACAGTGAGTCACGGTCTCCCTTGTCCCCCATTGAGAAGTGCTGCTTTAACGTTGAGTATCATTAGACACAAATAGACTTTTTTATAAACAGGTTGGTAATTTAAAAATTCGTTATCAGAACACCTTGATGTGATTGCATAGATAATCTCTTGCTAGTTTGTTGTTGTTTTTCTTTCTAACACTCTGGGATAAAGTCCATGTGGACACAAGAACAAATAGATCGGAATAAGGTAGCCCACTCTGGTTACAAAGGTTCATCTCTTCTATTATCTTTGGCATCAGGTTTTTCTAATGAGGAAAGGATGTAATTTCAGGAGGTTACAGGCCCTCCTGTGAAGCGTGTGTTGCCATTCAAGCCCAGAAGTAAAATTTTTTTTCTCTACATGGATATATTAGCCAATTTAAATATTAGCTATATACTCTGGAAAATATATATGGTCTATTACTTCAGAAGATACATGACAGAAAAGAAGTAGAAAAAAACCGGCAAGCTAAATTTGAAATAATTTCTTACTCTGAAGAAAAAATGTCAGAAGAAGAGTAAGAGCAGAGATCAGTCCGGGTTCCCTTTCTGCCTTGGCCACCAACTCCAGAGGCTGTCTTTGGCAATCAGTGTACTTGGGTTTCATGTTCTCTGCACAGGAACCTGAGGACTGGGGGAGAGTGAATGCTTGCTTCTTCTGAAAGTAAATACTAGTATATAATTCTATACAAATGATTTTCAGTTGTTTGGCATAGGCTGCTATAAATCGTGAAATTCCATTATGCTATTTTATCCTCCATAGTGATTTTCAAGCCAGGGGCTGATAATATATTTTTAAATATCTGTACTTAGTGGTCTATTAGATGTCTTTAGACATTTTAAAAAATGGAATCTAAGTTTTTATCCTGAAGTTTATTTTTTTTAATTTGAGTGTAGTTGATGCACAATGTTACATTAGTTTTAGGTGTACAACATAGTGATTTGACAAGTTGACACATATACTGTGCTCCCCACAATATAGCTACCTTTACCATACAATGTTATTACAATACCATGGACTGTGTGCCCTCTGCTGTACCTTTTATTCCCATGACTTATTCATTCCATAACTGGAAACCCATACCTCCTGCTGCCCTTTGCCCAGTTTGCCCAGCCCCTCCTCCCCCTCCCCTTTGGCAACCATTAGTTTATTCTCTGTATTATAGTGCTGATCCTGCTTTTTGTTTGTTTATTCATTTGTTTTCTTCTTAGATTCCACATATGAGTGAAATCATATGACATTTGTCCTTCTCAGTCTTATTTCATTTAGCTTAATACCCTCTAGATCCATCTGTGTTGTTGCAAATGGCACAACCTACTCCTTTTTTATGGCTGCATAATATTTGTGTGTGTGTGTGTGTGTATGTGTGTGTGTGCATGTACACACCACATCTTCCTTACCCATTTGCTAACAATGCAATGGATACTTAACTTGCTTCTGTATCTTGGCATTGTAAATAATGCTCCAATAAACATAAGGGTTTGTGTCATTTTGAATTAATGTTTTTGGGTTTTTTGGGGGGTAAAGACCCAGTAGTGGAATTATTGGATCATATGGTATTTCTATTTTTAACTTTTTGAGGAACCTTTGTACTGTTTTCCATAGTAGCTGCACCAGTTTGCATTCCCACCAATAGCACAGGAGGGTTTCTTTTTCTTCACATCTTCACCAATGCTTGTTTTGTCTTGGGTGTTTGGTTTTACCCATTCTGGCAGGTGTAAGGTGATGTGTCCTGTGGTTTTGATTTGCGTTTCCCTGATAGTGATGTTGAGCATCTTTCTATGTGTCTGTTGACCAACTGTATATCTTTTGGAAAAATGTCTATTCAGGTCCTTTGTCCATTTTTTAGTTGGATTTTTTGGAGGACTCTTGGTGTTGAGTTGTATGGGTTCTTTATATTTTTTACATATTAACCCCTTTTTGGATATATCACTTGCAAATCCCTTCTCCCTTTTAGTAGAATGCCTTTTGTTTTGTTGATGATTTCCTTCTCTGTGGAAAATATTTAAATTTCATGTAGTCCCAATAGTTTATTTTTGGTTTTATTTCCCTTGCCTCGGGAGACATATCTAGAAAAATGTTGGTACAAGTGATGTCAGAAAAATTACTGCCTGTTCTCTCTTCTAGGATTTTTGTGGTGTGAGGTCTCACACTTTAGTCTTTAATCCATTTTGAGTTTATTTTTGAGGATGGTATAAGAAAGAGGTCAAGTTACATTCTTTTGCATTAGCTGTCCAGTTTACCCAACGCCATTAATTGAAGAGATTGTCTTTCCCCATTATATATTTTTGCCTCCTTTAGATTTTTGAATAAAAAGACAAAATTACAATATATGAGTTTTCTTTCTTTAGGCTTATCTCTCTTAAAATTGCCTCTTTTTTTTTAAAGAGACATAATGAATGAAACATTTTTTTAAATGCAAAATATTAAATGAGGTCGTCCCACATGGTTGATATTTTGTTCAGCCATTATGCCTAGCAAAACAATTTTGGTCAGCAGAGTTTCTTAAAAAATGCTTTCTGGGGTGCCTGGGTGCTCAGTGGGTTAAAGCCTCTACCTTTGGCTTAGGTCATGATCCCAGGGTCCTGGGATCAAGCCCCACATCGGGCTCTCTGCTCAGCAGGGAGCCTGCTTCCTCTTCTCTCTCTCTTTCTCTCTGCCTGTCTATCTGCCTGCTTGTGATCTGTCAAATAAAAAAATAAATAAAATCTTTTTTTTAAAAAAAATGCATCTTTCATGGGACACCTACGTGGCTCAGTCAGTTAGGTGTCTGCCTTCTGCTCAGGTCATGAGTCCTGGGGTTGAGCCCTGCACTGGTCTCCTTGCTCAATGGGCAGCCTGTGTTTCCCTCTGCCTGCCGCTCCCCTACTTGTTCTCTCTCTCTCCCAAATAAATAAATAAGATCTTAAAAAAAAATGCATCTTCCATCTTTCTCATTTTAATCATCATAGCTCTCCCAAATACTGCCACCAGGATTGTAAGGACATAATGAATACAGAATGATATTCAAACAGCCCTGTGAGTTGCCTGTATGTGATGCCTTTAGAATCTGTTGCTGTCCTCTTAGGTTCCCAGTCATACTGTCCATTGAGAATCACTGCAGTGTCCAGCAGCAGAGGAAGATTGCTCAGTACCTGAAAGGAATATTTGGAGACAAACTGGACCTGTCATCTGTAGACACAGGAGAGACCAAGCAACTCCCAAGCCCTCAAAGTTTGAAAGGCAAAATCCTAGTGAAGGTAATTACCCCAAGGGATGCAGTCAAAGGCATTAATGACCAACGAAGCCCTCCCTCCCTTAAGGACTAAAAACTCATTTATCAAGAGAACAATAGAGTCAATCCATGAAGAGTCATCTAGGTTTATGGATGCATCTTGTTCCGCTTTATTAATAGTTATACCTACAGAAAGAGCTTGTTATTGACTGATCACATCTTCTGGGATTTGTTTTTGTGACGTGAAAAGATCAATACTGTAAGCCAAATGTTTACTATTTTAGCCGGTAGTAATTGACCGTGGTGTATGTGTGGGTGCAGGGGTACAGAGGAAGAGGAGGCTCTTTGTGTCCATATCTGAAAGCACTTCTTTCAGATTCTTCTCTCGCACTTCAAGGTCCGATAACTGTCTGTCAAAAAAAAAGAAAAGAAAAGAAAGAATGAGCAGACAAACAATAGTCTTTACGGTTGATCAGCCGTGGTTAGGTAAGTGAGAAGAGCTTGCTTTCCGGAGAGCATGGGCACAGACATAATGCCCCACAGGACTTGTGTGTACGTGAAGGAGCAGTAGGTGAATAGAATGACATTTCATGAACAGGTTTTTCTGAGGGAAGAAATTTACTACCTGCAATGAATATTATTAATACACAGAATAGCCAGAAAAAAATAGTTAATTTGAGATCTCACATGGGTGACTTTGCGATTTTACGTAATTCCAGTTAACTTTGTGTGTTTGGACGAAGTCCATCTTGGGTAGTCATGTTATTTTAAGACTAAAGGTCTAAGGAAGAGCGGCAGGATATTAATATTCAAATGGGGTTACATTTTACTTAAAAGAAATGTGTACCAAAAAAACCAAGTATCACAAAGGAGGCAGAAGAAAGTCAAACAGTGTAATTTCCTAGGACTACTTTAACAGGGGCTCTGAGGGAGGGCAGCAAATGGGAAAGATGCAGAGGATTTATCTTTGGAATTGGTCAAAACCTATTTTTCTGTCAGTGAAATGAGAACTAGAGACTGAATCCGGCAAAGAGTTATCGTCGGGCATTGGTATGTGTGAAAGCATTTTGAATAAAGGCTTCAAATACTGTAAGGGATAACAGTAAGGTCAGTTTTCCTGAAGTCTTGCTAAAACAAACTCTTATGTGGTAAACATTGATTGCTGGGCTGAAAAGCTAAATGTTACCTTAATAGCTTCGTGAATGTGTCCGTGTTTCCTGTACTCTTGAGGTTAAATGCAGAGTAAGTCCATTTGGTTGAAATACTTCCCTTTTGGACAGTGGAATCTAAGGTAGCTATTTGGTATGAATTGAGTCCCTTTTATATAACTGGACTTCGCACCATGCGTCATAGAATGTCTTAGGGCTTATGGGCACCAGGGGATCTTGGGCACTCATTGGGAGGAGTGGCCTCGGCACGGATTGCGAGCATTTCAAGACATTTAAGGTTCATTTGCTAGTAGCGACATTCTTCAGACTTTAAGGAGATCTCCCAGATCTATGGACCAATGCATTTCCATTCGAAGCAAAAACAAAGGAACTGATTTTCCTACATTCCTTTGGTCCAAAGGCAACATTTTAGTGGCTCCTTATAACTTTAGAGGTTGACAAGTTGTTTATTATTAAAATAATAATACACATATTTTCCAACCATATATAGACACACCAATCTCCTGAAAAGCAAATAAAAAGTGGCTTTTGAGCAAAAATAATAGCAAACTTTGTCATTTTCCATAGATTCTTTTTGCTGAAAGAAACTGTAACTATTGGTCCAAGCCTCTTACTTTTTACAGTCGCCAGTCAGAGTCATTACCACATTCCCTGGGTCATGCAGCTTGGAGCTGAGCGGCAGCGATGGTTCTAGTGTCATAATATTTCTGCGTGTCATGGACCGGTTAAACTAATTCTTGGTAATTCCTATGTGCAACAGACTGTAAATCAGAAAGAGACCCCCTAAAAGACACCGGAGCATTTTTTGTTTCTATCAGTTGGATCACAACTACGTTCCTTGAGTCATATCAAGTTCTGCCTTACGTTATTCTGTAATTTCCCTTGGCTGTAACTGTTGATAAGAACCATTAAGAGACACCGTTCTCTTGCATTGCTTTTCTTCCTATCTGCCTGGATAAATTATCTTTTGAGAACCAGAAATGTGCAAGAGTTGGTGAAAAACGTGGCCTTGTGTCTTTTAATTCAGTTTAAATGGATGGAGAATTAGGGCTTCTATGGAGGCTCGGAGCAGGCAGCTTTCTCTCTTTGTTCCCTCACCCACCACAGCTAAAGCCCGGTGTGGCTATCCTGTCAGCTCAATGCTGTGTGCGCACCACGGTTTTGCTTCCCTTTTGTGGTATCAGAACTGTTTCTGTCATTCAAGGATTGTTACTCCTTCCTTACAGATGTTACTTCTCATAGTTGTTAGCTCTGCTCTGCTTTACGTTTAAAAACTATGTTGGTTTTGTTCTAACGAAAGATGGAACTGCTGTCATTACATTTTAAATGTCTTGCATATAGGTCCATCTTGGCTGTCTGTCACTGTGCCCAAAACAGAGACTGTGAGTAAGTAGTTGGTGGTGAATGAATGCAGGAGGACATTAGCTTGATGTCTGTCTGTTCTTGAACATGTCTTGTTGCCGCTTAGTTGAGGACCTTTCCTCTGGTGCCGCTGTATTAGTACAGCGACTCTACAGTGCCCCCTCACATGGAGAAAAAATAAATTTTATAGAAGCCTTCCATATCAGAAAAGACTTAATATATAGACATAAATACTTTAATTCTGAGCTACTTTGTTATTAATGATACACGGGAGAAAGTGAAAAGGTATCCTGCCCATTTACTTAGAATTAGAGGTGTGTGTATATCCATGTATCTGCATCTGTCTATCTCTAAACATGTTCGTGTGAAAAAGAAAGCATGTAGTTTTCACTTTGCAGATAGCACGTACAAATAAGGAGAGTAATATATATCAGTACAAAGGAAAATTAAATCTCACTCTTTTAATCCTATAAACAACCCTCTATAAGTTGAAGAAAATAAAGAAGAAACACTTAAAAATCCAAACCCCATGAGTTTGGAGTCTTCATGTAGATCTTGATTTCATTATGTAAACAATGTAATAAGCTTTGAAACTACGATTGTGTTAAGGACCCAGGGTCAGTAGCTTTGGGTGTCAGGGAAGGTACAGGAAATAGGGACAGAGAGTTCCTGCAAACTTGACTATGCTGGAGATCCTGTGCAGGGAGGGAGGGGGGCAAGGGGAAAATCCAGCATGCTGAAGAAGCCAGTGGTGGTGTGGAGCGCGGGAATACTAAAAGTCACTGGGGTTTGAGTTGAGACAACATCAGCCTGGACAGCAGTCTGGGATGATATTTAGAAATTTATCATTATTTGGCTGCCAGGCATCTGAACGTCTTTCTATCCTCCTCCATCCCTGTGTGTTAAGGAATCCCCTCTTAGTGGCCAAAAATGCTTGACATTAGCATCCATACGTTCTTGGAACTAGGGTGTAGACACATGATCTAGATGCTTCCAGCCAGGTGAACCTGCCCCAGACAGCACATATCTACTCTATCGTCATTTTCAAGCTGGGTGTGTTGCTCCATTTCAGGGCAAGAAGTTGCCTTATCATCTCGGGGATGATGCAGAGGAGGGGGAAGTTTCTGACGAAGACAGCGCAGATGAAATTGAAGATGAATGCAAGTTCAAGCTCCATTATGTGAGTTACAGATGTAATTGCACTTTTCCCCCTCGATGTGTTGGGGTAAAAATTGCTGCCATGTTGGAATCCTCACACTGTGGTGGCTGTGGTGCAAAAGGGCTATTTTGTGAAAGTTACTTCGTTTTTGGGCATATAGATGCTCAGATGCTCACTGACTCAAGGATTTTTGTGTCTTCGAGTTGGAAGGAATGCCCATGATTCACCTGCCTGACCCTCCCTCTAGGGACAAATCCTCTACTGTTACAACTTTGTCGAAACTCAAATTGCTGTTGGAAATGTCATGGTCTTTGATGAAATAAACTGGCTTTAGCCTTCTCTCTGCTTCCTCATGCTAGCAGCGCCATTATGCTACTTGTCAAGGCAGGCTTGCAGGACCCAGCTGTACATGTCTGCTTCTCTAGGGATGCCCATCCTTCCCCTAAGAAAATGTACTTTGGATCAGAGGATTTCCAAGCTCTTCCAGAAATGGGACTCTTGGCTGAATCTTTAATTTACCTCATTTTAGATAAAGTTGCATAGGACCTATGTGATGCTTCAGAACACTGTCCTAGATCAAGGAGCTGCCTTCCTATAAAAGCATGATTTAGCCAGATAATCTAAAGCAAAGGCAAACCCAGAGGAAATGCCTTCATGGTGGAGGGGGGTGTTTTGGATTTCATGCCCCTCCCCCACCTCTACAACTCATGATCGTCAGGATCACCCGACAGCCTGAGAGTAGCACCCCTTCACGTTAGTTTGTTACAGGGTTTGCAATTTCATTCTGTGGAAAAGTGGTATTCCTCTAGAGATCAGGACTTATTCTTCCCTCTTAAAAAAACGTAGAAATTTTGTACAAAATCTCCTAATTTGCATCATTGCCCTGAATTCGTTTATTACATTGCTAAGAACAGTCCATTCTCTTTGAAATAGTAGTAACTAATATCGCTTCCTGTAGTTATCAAAGGGAGCCAGCATGATTACAAAGTGGGCATAGGTAGAATGACAGCCGACCTCTCGGTGGACACTTTTTTCTTGGCTTTGATGTACTTTAGAAGGGATGAAGTGGGAAATACTCAGCTTGAATTGAAAAGGAATAGTTACCATCTATATTCATCTGTTGTCTTTTAATAGTTTATATTAGCTCAGTGAAATACCACTAATAAGGCTATGGTTGCAAGAAATTAAATATATTTACACAAGCGAAATTGTTAAGATATTAAATGGTTTATTTTTTACCCTTCCAGATATTTACTCTTTTTGTTATTCCTATATGCAATTATGGATAATGCAGCTCTGTTTTTTTAAGCATTAGTTTGTAAACCAAATTTTTGTCTCTGATCTTCATTATCTTTGCATCTTTTTTTTTTTTCAAGATTTTATTTATTTATTTGACAGAGAGAAAGAGCGCATGTGCAAGTAGGGGGAGCAACAGGCAGAGGGAGAGGGAGAAGCAGGCTCCCCACAGAGAAGGGAGCCCAATGCAGGGCTCAACTCCAGGATCCTGGAATCATGACCTGAGCCGAAGACAGCCGTTTAACCAACTGAGCCACCCAGGCGCCCCTATCTTTGCATCTTATTTCCAAAATCTCTTGATTGCCAGCATCAGAGTAGTCTGTTATTTGAAAGCAGGGAACAGAGAGGCTTGACTAAGTTATATAGTTAGGGAATGCTGTTTTTAGGGGAATTGAGTAGTGGGAATTTAGGTACTATCACAACGTAGTCATTTATTGCTCTGAGTAAAACCCAAGTTCAAGTTTCTAAAAACACCCAGTTATGTAATTTTTCTTCTGATATCAGTGAGCTCCTAAATTTTCATGTTAAGTATCTATAATTATAAAGGAGAGTTGGCTGTGGTTTTATGGAAACAAATCACCCACTTCACCTGTGAAAATACCCAGCTGCTTCCTCGCATCTTCAAAGCCTTTTAGTTGTTTTCTAGGAAGCCACACAGGTAGAGAGTTCAGAACACGATTATGTAAAGATAGATAGGATCTTTCATTTGGATTCTTTGATTTAGGCTTTCATAAAAGCAAAGAGACCTGAACTGTAAAGTTTTACAGGCATCTCTTTGTTAGACTCTAGGAGAGAATATACCTAAAGGAACAAATATCCTACTGGAAATATATATATATATATATATATAATAAAGTTTATACTTTACTTTTTCGAATCCTTTTCTCCTATTTTTGAGCTCTTCTGAGAAAAGGCAATGCTTGTGTTTAAGAAAGCCAAAGTTTTTTTCTGTAATCAGTCAGTTTATAGTCTTATTGTCAGCTCAGGGCTCCAATGCCTTATCTGAGTGTGGAATGTAAATTGCTTGATCACATTTTTGCAAAAGAGGATGTACTGTGCATACCTTATGTGAAGCCAATAAGTACCATAGAGGAGTTCTTAACCTCAGTTTTAAGTTAACAGAATGTGGTTAGATTTACAAATTATGTCTGCATTATTGCAGTAAATAAACATTTTATGTTAGCATTCATGAACACCAGATCACTAACTCTCAAGAGGCTTACACAAGATCACAGACAGGTTCAGCACATTTTTCCTGAGCATCTTTTGGAAATACAGCCCTCATGTTGTAGGTGTTGGGCACCTGTCAGTAAACAAAACACAAAAATCTTTGCCTTCGTGAAGTTTGCACACTAATGGGAGAAGAGAAGGATAAATCTGTGTAAGTACTAGGGAATGATAAGTGCTGAAGGGAAAAAAAGGACAGAGAGGGGACCACAATTGGTTAAGTGACGGACTCTTGATTTTGGCTCAGGTCATGATCTCAGGGCCCTGGGATTTAGCCTCAGGTGGGCTTTGAGCTCAGTGAGGAGTCTGCTTAAGAATTCTCTCCCTCTCTCTCTCTGCCCCTCCCTCCACTTGTACCCATGTGCACCCTTTCTCTCTAAAATAAAAATAAATGAATCTTTATAGAAGGGAGGGAAGAAGTGTAGAAAGTGTGTATGTGTGTGGTGTGGGCACGCGTGTGTGGGGACACATATATGTACCATGTGAAGAGTTTATGAAACTTTAGATACCATGGCCAAGAATGGTCTCATGGAGAAGATAATGTAAGAGCAAATACCTGAAAGTAGTGAAGGGTTAGCCATGTGGCTGTCTGGGGAAGAGCATTCTAGGCAGAGGCCACAGCAAGTGCAAAGCTCAGAAGCAGGTCTTGAGGTTCCCCTGCATTACCTGCATTATTCTGCTTCCATTAGAAGCAGAATGGGAGGCAGGACCCTCACATGGGGTTTCTTATCCCTCCTGGTCTGCTGTTACTTCTTAAATCGTTTTTTTTTTTTTTTTTTTTAAGTTTTATTTATTTATTTGAGAGAGAGAAAGAGAGAGGGAGGGAGGGAGAGAGAATCTGAAGGACTGTGTGCTGAGTGCAGAGCCTGAATCAGGGCTCGATCCCACGACTGGGAGACCACAACCTGAGCCAGAAACAAGAGTTGGAGGCTTGACCGACTGAGCCACCCAGGTGCCCCTGCTGTTACTTCTAACTAAGAGATTCAAACCACACTGAAAGTTTTTTGCTTGTGTAATAAATTCTCTCTGTTGTTGAATCAATTAAATCCTTTAAGCTTCTGCCTCATATGATTTTGAGGCATCAGCTGTAGAGACAATCTGGCCCATGATATATAAGGCCCATGGAAAAGCCACTGTGTTGTTCAGTGACTCAAGAATCACATGGCTCACATTAAAAAAACAAAACAAAACAAAACAAAACAAAACCCACAAAAAAACAAAAAACAAACACCCTAACACAAACACAAAAAATGAAATCTTGCCATTTGCAATGACATGGATGGAACTAGAGGGTATTATACTATGTGAAATAAGTCAATCAGAGAAAGACAATTATCATATGACCTCTCTGATATGAGGAATTTGAGAGGCAGGGGGTCGTGGAGGGTAGGGAGGGAAAAAAAATGAAACAAGAGGGGATTGGCAGGGAGATAAACCTTAAGAGACTCTTAATCTCAAGAAACAAACAGGGTTGCTGGAGGGGAGGGGTGGGAAGGATGGGGTGGCTGCGTGATGGACATTGGGGAGGGTATGTGCTATGGTGAGTGCTGTAATTGTGTAAGACTGATGCTTCACAGACCTGTACCCCTGAAGCAAATAATACATTATATGTTTTAAAAAACCAAAAAACAAAAAACAAAAAACACATGGCTCAAAGACACGAGGGACAGTTTCCTTTCAACCACAGTACAGTTATCTAACCGATTTGATTCAGTGAGGCCAACACGCCATTATTCATCTTTACGGGGTCCTCTAATGTCAGTGTGACTGACGGACTTTGCACCCCTGTATTTCGACTTCAGTGATTTTTTTCTTCTTCACTGAGTTATTCGCTGTCTTTGTTCTTGTGCTCTGTGAATCTATATTCAGCCAGCTTCTTAGGTACAAATATTAGCTCTCCACCTTGTACGTGACGCTTATCCCATAAACAGTAAGCCTTCCGACCAGTTTTATATGAGCCCTTATCCAGGAACACATAACAACTGTTTCACACCCTGTAAAGAACTAAGAACCATGCCTGACACATGATTTGTGCTCAATACATATTAGATATTGTTAGTAATAAGAATAGCAGAAGCAGCATGATTATTGCTGATGTGAGCCCGGAGCTGGTCCTTAAGCATTGCGTGTTCTCAGGGAGCTAAAGGAGCAGACAGGAGATAGTAGAGGACCAGGAGTACATGCACAGACTTGAGCCACTGAGAAGCTGGTTCCTTAGCCCAAGACCTTAAGATACCAGGCTTGGAAAGGCCCTCAAAACGGTGGCTTGTATATTATCCTTCCAGTCTCCAGATTTCAGCCTAGGGGCAGGGAAAGATGCATTTGGGGATGGTGAGCTCTTCCAGTGATTTGTTTAGTTTTGTTTTAAAGTAAAGGTCCTCCGCGTTGGCTGCACATTGGAATGACAGGGGAGCTTTCAAAAATCCCAACACCCAGGTCCCAGCCCAGAGATTCCCACATAATTGGTCTGGGGCGGGGTTTGGGATTTTGGAACACTCCCCAGTGGTTCCAGTGGGCTGCGGCAGTAGAATGCCACTGTTCGAGCAGCCCTGTTCCTGCCGTTTCCCAGGCTGGAGAGGTATAGCCCGGGTTCTGGCTCTCTGCTTTTCCAGTCATCCTCAGATTTCACTCTGGGGAAAAAAACAGGAATGTGTTTGTGTGAGTTACCTCTTTTGGGCGGACATTCCTAGATCACATTGACCTCTTAGAAATAGGAATTAGGAACCCCGAGGTCTTCTTGGGTGAAAACTACTCCCAACCATGTTAAAGGACTGCAAGGGCTGCTTCCTGCATACGCACCCCCACCCCGCAGCAACATCCTTCCACCGCTGGCTCAGGGAACAAAAGAGCAAGATGCGGCGGGCTTTCAGCCGTGGTCCCTTGCCGCAGCTGCACACTGGCCGACAGGCCTCAGGGTTAAGTGCTGTCTCAGCTTGCTTTCAGCCGCACTCCTGGGTTCCAGGACCAAAGGATAACACGCAAATGAAATCTCAGCCACGCATCTATTTGTTCTCCACGGCTGCTAATTTTCTCGTGCTGTACATCACAGAGAAGAGAAAGATCAACAGGCAGTAATATCATTCCTTCAGCAACACCGAGGGTTTGGAGGGTGTGAAGTGAATAACCAGAGCCTTTGTATGAAGCCGTCATTATTTCCCACCAGTCAGGCTTTGTGTGTGCAGCCTTGCTTTGCTGCCTGTGAATGTCCCTGGGCGTAGCGGCCACAGTTCATCTCCTCACCGTCTCTGACTTGTGTGACCCCGGGCCACGGAAGGGAACTGAGGTTTATCTGGGGCCCTCTCGGTGACCTGGGCATGGTGGGTGCTCTCACATGCCTTCCTTTATGGTTCTCCTGACGGATGTGGCCCCTGTCAGGACTCTGGGTCACTTGAGCCCGTGTGTTGGGAGACGGACGTCTAGAATTCTCTTCCTTCTGCACTTAAGTGAGACCTGCTCTTTCCCACAGAGGGATTGTGGGGATAGATTTCCCAGATGCCCTCTAGGTTGTCCAAACATAAGCCTGCTCATGCTTAATTTGACTCAAGAATTTATCTTTTTCTTTTTTTTTTTTAAAGATTTTATTTATTTGACAGACAGAGATTACAAGTAGGCAGAGAGACAGGCAGAGAGAGGAGGAAGCAGGCTCCCCGCTGAGCAGAGAGCCCGATGTGGGGCTCGATCCCAGGACCCCGGGATCATGACCTGAGCCGAAGGCAGAGGCTTTAACCCACTGAGCCACCCAGGCACCCCAAGAATTTATCTTTTTCTGTAACTACATTAGAAGGATGGCTGCGGCATTATATGAAGAAATAGACCAAGAATCTTGAACCGGAAGTCTTGGATTCAAGTCCCTATTCAGCCACTTCCTAGGCATGTGTGTTTGGAAAAGTTTTGAATCTTTCTGCCTCTGTATCATGACTGAATTTGGCTAACCCGAGTGGCTGCCTTCAAGGGTACTAGGCAGCTCAAATGAAGTATCATTATATGACTGTGTTTTGTAAAACCTTAGTGTGATTTACAGCTTTAGCTGCTTTTTCTATATTTCCCTGGGCTTTTTTCTCCACATGCATATGGTCACTGCTGCTTACTGCTACCTTTGTTTTCTCCACATTTTCCCTCCTGTTGGAATGCTGTCACTCTGCTCTCTGCGATATATTCAACTCTTATTCATTGTAGAACATTGATGTGTGTCCCCCAGAAGATATGTTCAAGCCCTACCCTCTGGTACGTAGGAATGTGACCTTCTTTGGAACAGGAGCCTCTAGATGTTATTAAGTTAGGGCTTGGAGAAGAGATCATCCTGGATTAATGAAGTGGGCCTTAAAAATCCAATGACGAGTAGTTTTCTTCCTAACAAAAGGAGACACAGCAGAAGCTGGGGACACGCAGAAGGAGGCCACATGAAGACAGAGGCAGAAACTGGAGTTAGGCTGACAAGCCAAGGAACGGGAGGAGCTCCCATAAATTGGAAGAAGCAAGGGAGCGTCTTTTCCTACAGGAGGGAGTCTAGATCTGCTGATGTGTTGATTTCATGCTTCAGGCCTCTCAGACCGCAAGGGAATACATTTCTGTTGTTTAAAGCGACCAGATTTGTGGTAACTTGTTACAGCAGCCACAGGAAATGAATGTACTCATCTTTTAAGGCTTGGCAAGGTTTTTGCTGCTCTTGGAAGTCTTTGCCACCTTCCCAAGGCTGGAGGAGGTGCCCCTCTTCTGTCTGGCTGTGATCTTCCTGGTGCGGTCACTTGCACCTGCTTGTGTAGTTGGCCGTTCGTGTGTCCGTCTTCTCTGTGATGCTGAGGGTTCTGTGACAGGGTGGTTGTGTTTTAGTCTTGTTTCTCTCCCGGCATACAGCAGGCAGCTCAGTTTGTTGTGTGCAAAATGAAGTTTGCTCTCCAACTCTCCTCTGTGTTAAATCCCTCCCCAGCACACTGGCCTAGGCTCTCGTGCTGGTGGTGGGAACCAGTGTGTCTGGCTTTTCCTCTCTAGGCCCCTGTCCTCTTTCTGCACAGGCTGCCAGGTTAATACTATTTCTAAAATACTATACTCAGACACTTAGCTACCCAGAGGCTCTCAGCAGCTCCCTACCTCTTGCCTTCATGTCCTTCTGCCATCTGGCCTTAGGGTACCTTTCCAACTTTATCAGCCAGTCCCCTCCTCCATGCGACTTGTGCTCTAGAAAACCTTTGCAGGAGCTATGGGTGACAGGGAAGCCCCTCTCCATAGCTCTTGCAGAACCCCAGGCCTTCCCCCTCTTCTTGGGGGACCTCTTGGTCACTGGGGCAGGAAGGCCGTGCTCCTTCTCAGGCAGGTGCATCGGCCATCCATGGTTCCTTGGACCTCTTTAGCATCTCTGCCATCCAGCAGGTCCACTCCATCTTTGCACCTCCTGCAAGACCTGAAGGCCTGCAATGAAGTGAGGTGCCTTGTTCATTGGATTTACCAAAGACATTCGTGCATGTGATTTTAATACCGGAAGTCAGCAACCTATTCCTGATGTATTTATTTCCCCCAGATTTCCCTTATGTCGTTTATATGGCTTTTCCTTTATCAGATTCTGTGAAAATAGAAGGCATTACCAGAAAACTGTCTGGCTCTAAATATAATGACCTCTTAGTAACGAATGTGTCAGTGGAAAACAGGCCTTAAACTTTTGGTGAGGAATGTAGGAGGAGGTCCTCGTGGAGGAGGACTGGTTTCCTACCCTGTGGCTGGGCTGGCCTCTGGCAGGTGGCTGAAGAACTAAGGATGAGTGTTGGATGTAGACAGATATGAAAGGAGCTGAGGAGCCTGGGGACGATGGGGTCGGGCAGAGCAGGGTGGCTGAAAAGCCATGCTAAGAAAGACGTCAAGGAAAACCCTGTCCCCGGATCACCTAAAAATTGCCTAAGTTGTCATTTGGACACGAGCATAACATTTGAAATTATTTGTGATCTTAAAGTCATTTTAATGATGAATCAGGGCACAGGTCAGTTGTGAGTTCCCTTTAATTATACTTTGGGATCAGAGGTAGGAAAGAACTTTTATCTCAGAATAGTCCTCGATTCCAGAGATTCCCATTGCATTCTTTTCCCCTCAGTAAAGGAGGTGATTTTTTTTTTTTTAATAGCATATTTTTTTTTTACCTCAAATTTACCTGTGCAGATACAGAAAACTTAGTTTTTAAGACTCTCCTTTACTTTCCCTCTATTAAAAGTGCAGTGTAGCATGATGGGAAGGATTGGATTCTGCCTCAGCTTCTTACTAGTTTCATAACCTTGAGCAACTTTGTTTCTCTGAGCATCAGTTTCCACGTCTCTGAAATGAAAATGATAAGACCTTGTAAGGTTCTCAAGGGTTGAATATAATCATAGTAATCTGTATTTGGGGGGGAATGTGTATGGAGGGGGGAGGACCAAAATGGCATATTGTGCTTAACTTCTTACAGGTAATTGAAAGCTAATCAAATTATAGAAGCAATGTTGGCTTGAACGAGGATTGTGTTCTCATTCTGTGTTTCTTAAGGGAAATAATTTTCATTGCTTAATTCTTTGCAGAATAATGGGACCACTGAGCATCAGGTGGAATCTTTCATAAGGAAAAAACTGGAGTCACTGTTAAAAGAATCCCAAATTCGAGACAAAGAAGATCCGGATAGTTTCACAGTGAGGGCTCTGCTAAAGGCCACGCATGAAGGCTTAAATGCACACCTGAAACAGGTACCCAGTTCCCTCTTGTTCTTGTCCTTCGATAGGAAAAAGGAAAGGACCTCATGCTCTGTTTCTGATCATTTGTCGTTGGTGAAATTCTCTAGTTTCTTCCATTTCTCTCCTATTGCTCAAGAAATGAAAATCTCCCATTGCAAAATGATGGGAGAAATTGTTGAAAGTAGATGGACAGAGGCAGAAGTCCCTCAAATATGTTTCACTGGGACCCTCAGGACAGTGGCTCACCTGTTCTGTGCCTGCTCAGCTGAGGGTCGAGTCCACCACGTGTGGCACCCCCCCCCTTTCCTCCCCAGCCTGTCGTCCTCCGTGCTGCTCTGACTGGACCTCCTGAGCATGTCTTCCATCCATCCGCTTCTCCTGGCCGTGGCTGGGTCCTCATCCAGGCCAACGCCAACTGTCACCTGGACCTTTCTTGCCCTCCTTCAATCTGACCTCCATTCTGAAATTAGCATGATGTTTTCAAAATGTAAATCTGATCAGGCCACTCTACTGCTGAAAATTGTGCAGTAGCTTCGTGTTATGAATGGGATAAATTATAAACTCTTTAACCAGGCTTTCAAGGACCTACATCATTGCATTCTTGTCTACCTCTCAGATCTTCTCCTTTTCCCTGTCACACTGCTTCCCACAGTTGTCCCACCAACCATGGCTGTCTGTACGTCATGGTCTTCCTCATATTCTTTTCCCTCTGCCCAGAACACTCCATTGCTACCTCTGCTCTTGCTAATGCCTACTTAGTCTTAAATTCCAGCCTCAGTCTGATGCCCCAGATGAGTCCTGCCTTGACCTGGGATTAGGTTAGTTATCTCTTTATATTGTCCATGGTAGCCTGTGACAGCTTCTCTTTTCTGAAGGTTTTTTTTTTTTTTTTTAACACATATGCAATAATTTGCTAAATATCTGACTTCTCAACTTGATTATAGATTCCTTGAAGACAAGAACCGTGCCAGTCTTAATAACCGTCATTTTTCTGACTTGTTATAGTGCCTGGGCCTTAGTACAACTTTCATAAGAGGTTGCTGAATGAACAAATGATTTGGGCTCCAGCTGAGATTTTAACTCTGCTTTCTAATAGAAGTATCAGAAATGGTTAAGGACAAAGGAGGGTGGGTTTATTGATATTAACTTTGCAGGGCAACAGGGGCATTTATTCTGGCCTAGAGGAGATCCAGGCAGTCACTGGCTCTAATAACTGACTTCCCTGGTACTGCCGCCTCTCCTCCAGGACTCAGGGATCCCCAGGCAGAAGGGGAACCACATGGGGTAACCACGCTTGAATCGAAGTGACAACTGAGCATTGGTGGTTACTTTCTAGAGTTTGTGCTGAGCTCTGGTTGCCCAGCTTCGCTCATACACCCACCCCTAACCTAATCACCGTGAGTACATGTCCTGCTGGAATGATAACTTGCCAAGGGTATAGGATAATATTGGCTTGTTAATCCCAGAGAATTTACCACTGGAAGTGGTGCCAAGGTCAGCCACTCTGATGCTGCACATTAGGCAGAAGGGAATGCAACTGAAATGTAGATTACAGTAGTAATACAGTAGTACTACCCTTACCATTGATCATACAATTCTGAATTTTCTAAAAGATTTTTATAAATAGAAACTGCTTCCTCTTCACCCTACCCTTCCAGCCACTTAGTTTTAACCACACGAATGTCTGTAAAATTGGTTAGCTCACTCGGTTAGCTCACCTTGATGTCTGCTTCTTATTCTTCGTGAACTCTCATTGGCTAACCTGGGCCAGTCACTTCCCCTGATGCTTCTGGAGAAGTCTCTGCTGCATCCTAGATCATTCCAATTGGACAGGCCATGGCAGGTCTTGCAGATTTGGGAGAAACAAACTAAACTCATCCTTCTTTTGCTATTCAGGGAAGAGATCCCAGTGACAATTACCTTCTCAGGTAAGATGGTAAGGGATTTCAAATTTCCAACATGTGCTGGAACAAAACTTATTCCCCTTTTTCTTATTTTTTACTTTCCATTCAATCTGGGTGACTACAAGAATGCATTAGACTTCTAAAGTGGAAACTGTGACTTTAATAAACTGGGCTATAAAGCATTAAGTTTTTTAAAAAAATTAATTATTTTTATTAACATATAATGTATTATTTGCCCCAGGGGTACAGGTCTGTGATTCATCAGTCTTACATACATCACAGCACTCACCATAGCACATACCCTCCCCAATGTCCCTCACCCAGCCACCCTATCCCTACCTCTACACCCCCAAGCAACCCTCAGTTTGTGAGTCTCCTATGGTTTGTCTCCCGATCCCATCTTATTTCATTTTCTCCTTCCTTACCCTCCAAACCCCCCCACCTGTCTCTCAAATTCCTCATATCAGTGAGATCATATGATAGTTGTCTTTCTCTGATTGACTTATATTGCTTAGCATAATACCCTCTAGTTCCACCCACATTGCTGCAAATGGCAAGATTTCATTTCTTTGATGGCTGCATAGTATTCCATTGTATGAGCATTGAGGTTTTTAAACACTGCTGTTAGTTTTTAAAATGTGGTTTTGGGCTCAGTGAGCAAGGACAAGTTACTGTTGAGATGAGTCCATCTGTGTTGGATACACATGCGTATTGAGAGCCATGGCTGAGGCTGGGCCGTGTGGTTCTGGGCAGTGCATCACCCCAGCTTCCTTCTTGCTGGATTGTCATCTAGCCATGCAATACTGCATTCTCCTTGTGCTCTTTTCCCCCTGGAAGGGATTGGAATAAAAGAAAAATGAAGTGCTCATCCTTTAGGCTCAAAGAACATAGTAGACACAAGAAAGATGCCTGTCCTTTGGAGTTCTTAAATCTCCTTATTCTTTTTTTTTTTTTTTTAAGATTTTATTTATTTATTTGACAGAGATCACAAGTAGGCAGAGAGAGAAGGGGAAGCAGGCTCCCCGCCAAGCAGAGAGCCCGATGTGGGGCTCGATCCCAGGACCCTGGGGACCATGACCTGAGCCGAAGGCAGAGGCTTAACCCACTGAGCCACGCAGGCGCCCCCCCCCCCCTTTTTTTTTAATTATCATAGCACTGGCCACTGTCTGGATGGCCATAATTATTCCCTAAGGGGACTTTTCCTGCTCCTGTGCTCTCCCACCCACTCCAATTTCTCATTTATCTCACGACTGTAGTCATATTTCAGAAACAGGCCTCTGGTAATGCCATTTTTCTTGTTTTTTTAAACCACTCAAAGTCTCCTCAGAGTGTGGAGGATAATGTCCACCTTCCAGGATATAGCCCATAGGACTTTTTCCCCAGGCCCTGGCCCCGGTGCTGACTTGTCCACCGATGCGCATGCGTACAAGTCCACCCCCACCCTACTTCCTTTGTCTCCTGGCAGGTGCCATGTTCTTAGCACTCGGCTTTTGTGTTTGCTCCTCCCTTGGCCACCATGCACTTCCTCCTTCTCATGTCACTTAGAAAAGGTCTACCCTTCTTCCGGCTTCAGCTTTTGCTTATCTCCGTGGAAGTCCTCCTTGATCCTCAGGTCTGGTAGGTGGCCTTCCCATGCCATCCTGCCATGCCCTGCACTTTCCCCATCAGAATCTCATTACAGTGTGTTACATTTGTGTCCACCCTTAGGTTACAAGCCCAGGGAGGACAGAGTCTGCATCTCTTTTGCTTGCTGTTCCCTTGTATACATGCCAAGTTCCTAGCACAGTGTCCGATCTGTGGACTCAATAAAAAAATGTGGTACTGATGCTCAGGGAGAGGTCATGTTGGAGATAGGTATTTGTGGGGATTACCCTTCTACATAAAGAGGTCATGTGAGATGGGAGAAGTTGGGGGAGAGCAAGCCAGAGAGACGATGATTTAGAGCTAGGTACCACCCCCACTTTATCATCACCTAGCTTTGTGACTTTGAGCATATTATCTAACTTCACTGTACTTCAGTGTTTCTTATTTGTAAAATGGGATTTTAACCCTACTTCTCTTTGAGGGTGGTTTATACTAAATGAGAATATATGTAATGCACTTAACATAATCTGTGGGGTGTAGGAGGTGCCTACAAAATAGCATGACCATGCACTTCACCTTGCACAGGACAGCCCTACTTCATACCTATTGTCCCAGTGTAATTGTTAAAAGTGCCTATTTCACTCTTAAAAGAGTTTGTTTTGGACAATAAATGACATGGTCCCCTGACTGGTAGGAGGGCTATTCGAAATAGAAAGGAACTCAGAGGTTAAGTGATCCATTCCTCTCCCATTTCACAGGTAACAAAACGGGTCAAGAGAAGGCAACTGATGGACAAAGGACATTTAGCTATTTGGTCTCAGAACTGGGTCTTCTAACTTAGAAAGCAGTGTTACTTCTATGACCATATCTGGCTATCTTCTTAGCTCCAGGGTATTTGAACAGTTAACATTCAGCTTCAGTAGATCTTCCAAGGCAGTCAATAGACATTAACCAGTCAAATGAAATTACCTTGTAAACCCCCTCCTACTCCTGCAGCATTTTCCGAACTGTCTCTTTCCCCAGTCAGTTCTTAACCTTATCCTCTTCCCACCCCCAATCACATTTTTGATTAGTCTCTATGGCTAGACATCAGTGCCTCCCTGCTTCTTCTCTGTTTAGCCAGAAGGCCCAGGAGGATGGGGCCTGCTGATCTCTCCTTATACTGTGTCCTTAGCCCTGAACCAGCTAATACATATTTTTAGGGATGACCATCGAGGAGGAGTCCAAACCCCTTTGGTGGTGTGGGCTTTCTTTCCCCTAATGAGAGATGGGCTTGGGTGAGGAGATCTCTAGCCTGGAAAACTAACCCATAGGAGGAAAATTTCAGAGGCTGCAATGCCTCTTCTAGATGCCTACCACGCAGGGAATTAATTTCAACAAACAGATAAGCTCTGCTGTGGTTTACTTAAATAAACAAAAACAGTCTTATTACCTAATAGATGTATTTGGGTTTTATTTTTTTAGTCAACAGAATTGGCTCTTAAAGACTTTGAGCCATTTTTCAAAATCAAAATCTATTTTAATGAAAGGTGATTATCCCCACTCAGTGCATTCAGAAGAATATCTCTTGTGCTGTAGAGAGTCTTGTGACCAGGCACTGGAGGGACCGGTACAGCTGGACATTTCTAAGAGGCCCTTGACACCAGTTTGGGAAGTGGTTGGTGGTTACTGTCTCCTGGTTGGTACCCACACTTCTCCAGTCCATTGTCTCCCTCTCTTGAGATAGACTCCACAACTTTTGGGGTAGTGAAGGTATGGGACAGGAGGAAATGAATGGGACCTGCTTGTTCTACCTGCCATTCCACCAGAACTAAAGCAAAAACAAAAGCGAGGAAGAGAAATAGTCATATTGTGTTTTATTTACTCAGCATCCAGATGTGAAGGAAAATGGAAAGAGATCACATGGACGATCCCTCATGACCAACTTTGGAAAACATAAGGTATGAATTAAGAGTGACAAAGGTGCATAGTCCAATTAATTTAAAAAGACTGAAAAGTAGCAGGACAATATCATAACCTTGGAATAACAGAAGATTTCTTAAATAGGACTTCAGAAAAGAGAAAGATTGATAAGCTACTTTAAAATTGAAGAACTTCTTAAGAAATTCTTTTTATTATTACTTGATAAGTAGGCTGCATACTCAAAAAGAGTATTTTTGATACCCATATCCAACAAAGGACTTATATCCTGAATATATGAAGACTTCTTATAATCAATACAAAAATACCATATTTTTTTAAATTATTAATTTGAGAGAGAGAAAGCATGCACAAGTGGGATGAGGGGTGGAGGAAGAGGATGAAGCAGACTCTCAGTCCCACGACCCATGAGATCATGACCCGAGCCAAAACCAAGAGTCAGATGCTTACCTGACTGAGCCACCGAGGAGCCCCCATAGTTTTTCCTAAAGGGGCAAAAGACTTAAGTGACCTCTTACAAAACAAGATTTCCAAATGGCTAGTGTGGTAAAGGTACTGAGCCTTACCAATCCCCTGGGAAATGCAAATTAAATGATGATGAGATTTTACATATACCCATATATATTCCCGTCACAAGAGCAGACATAAAACGATTGACAGCACCAAGGGTTAGTGAGGATGCTGAGCAACTTGAACTTTATTCACTTCTAATGGGAGTATGCATTTGTGCAACTATTTCTCAGTATCCATTAAAGCTGTATTATGCACCATGTCTTATCAGTTCTGTTGTTGTGTTTCAGCCTCATGACGTACACCTAATATTTACAGTGGCATTAGTTGTAATAGTACAAATAGGAAACTGTTCAAACATCTGTCAACAATAGAACAAATGAAAATTGTGGTGTGTTTACATAAGAGAATATTTTTCAGCAAGGAAAATGACAAAACAACAACTGCATACAGTAATATCTTTATAAACATGACATTCAGCAAAAGAAGCCAGACCCAAGATAGTACATGCAGTTTGGTATGATTTAGATGAAGTTTAAAAATAGGCAAAAAAGATCTAAGAGGTGTAAGTCAGGATAGTAGTTACCTTTGGAGAGGAGGTAAGGAAGCTTTCTGAATGGAAGATCAGAAAGCTTTTGGGCACCAATACTTCATTTCCTCCTTTGGGTGGTATCATTTTGTGACTTTGGAAAGTCATTGGGCTTCAGATTGTTACATTTTTCTAAATGTATGCTATGCTTAAATAAAACGGTAAAACTATGTTATACCTTTTATTGAAAAGGTATAACATAGTATATAAGAAATCAGTTATTGGGTGGTAAACTTTATGCATGAAGGTTCTGTAAGGCCATTTCCTGTACTTTAAGGAATGTTGTAGCTGGAGTTTCTTGCTCCATCAATAGGATAATTTATTAAAAGTCTGGACAAAGTAGTCATTATACTAAAAAACTGAAAACAACCAAAATGTTCACCCATAAAGTCTTCTTCAGTCCATAATTCATTTGCATAATGTACAATTAGGCAGCCATTGAAAGATGAAGAAATACTTTAGCTACAATAGAATTAAAATTTATTAGAACTCAAATCATAAGAATGAATGTCCACAAGACTGTTGATGGGTTATTTTAATAAATATGAAGAGTATTTATTTTGAAAGTCAATATTCTGTGGCTTACAGAATGACTTTACAACCATCATCTCATTTAATCATCACAACAATAATCCTTTATAAAATAGCTGTCATTGTCCTTTCCTTTTAAAAAAACACAATAGGAAGCTAGAGAGGTTGGCCAACTTGCCCACTGGGTGGGAGGCCAGGCTGGAACATGAGATCATCAGATGCTAGTGTTTGCACACAATGCACCCTGAGGTTTTCAAAACATCAGTAACACCGGAGAAGGTTCTAGACTTTATTTGGCACCTTACTGTCAGTGCAGCAGACTTGAGTGTGTTTATGCCAGCAGTTTGGTTTGGTGTTTTATTTGTTAAGTAAGAGAAAATCTGGAGGGTGATGTGGTCCCATGATTAACACAAGGGTGGTCTCCCTTTTCCTTTCTAAGCCACAGCCTTCAGAGGTCAAGGGTGCTCTCCAAAGATCTTATCTTTGCTTGTGGAAGCTGGTTTTTTTGATGGCAGGTTTTTTGCAATTACCGGATCCCTTCCCATTATTTGTTTTTTTATGTTATGTATTGCCAAACAGTGGGGTTATCTCTAATGTGCTGGGATAAAACTGCGTCATTCCAAAATGTCTTTATTTCTGGCAGCCTTTAGTCCTGCAGCCTTTCAGCCTGAACCCTGTGGGTAATAATTTTTATTCTGTTGGTAGAAATTAAAACGGGTCAAAATCTCAAAAGTGCAGTTTGACTTAGACAGTTATTTGAGCGCACGCTAATCAAAAGCAAGAAAAAGTTATTCATTAAAAAATTACTACTTGTCTTTTTTATCAAATCTATCTTTTATAAGTCAGCAGGAATAGTGAATTTCCTAAGTAAAAGAACATTTTATCCTCTTACAGTCATTTGAATAGATATTATAACTATGACTCTTCTGCTCTTGGAGACCTTCAATGAATGACTAAATCATCTTTCTAAAACCTACATCTTTTGTAGCTTAAAAGTCCATTTTAAGCAAAAAACCCTCAGGTTTGTCTTAATATTAAATATAATTATGATCGTAGACATGCTTTTTATTAATGGTAAGTCAAGCTGCAATATTTGGCTAATTTGTTTTCTTCCAAGTAATTGTCCTTTTTGCATATATTACAATGCCCAGTCCATTCTCTAGATGTTGCAGGTGTGCCTGATGCAGTGAGTTTGTTGTTCAGTTTACTGTGATTTTCCAGCAGAAAACCACAAAATCACGGTCTAAGTCGTATAGTACTGATGACGAGGAGGACACACAGCAGAATCCTGGCAAGGAGACCAGCCAGCTGTACAGGTGAGACTGTACCTCGGTGTTTCCTGCTTAGACTCCCGGGGCCTCTTCAGTCCCATCAGCTTCGCTGTTTTAGTTGTATGTGTCTAGAGAAGTGGATCACAAGGTCAAGTGCTCAGTGCAGCAGGACGTGGATCACATGGTCAAGTGCTCAGTGCAGCAGGACGTGGGAAGATGAACTGGGTGTGAGATAATAACACAAGGAGGGGACCTACACTGCGCCTGGCCCACAGGGAGCTCTTGCTAAGCGCTGGCTGTGGCAGTGGTCAGGGAAGAGGTCTCTTCGGAGAAGAGAGAGGGGCCACAGGAGCTAGTCTGGGGGGCTCTCCTAGGAGACTGAAGGGGCTGATGGATGAAGAGCACATGCGCAAAGCTAGATATCTGAGGTAGCCAAACTTGAAGCTCTTGTTCCTGTGCCGCTGACATGGGGTGTGTTAGGCTTCTCATATCTTTCTAGTTCTTAGGGTCATTGTGAGGATTAAAGGAATTAAATTATTTAGGCTGATAAGCCCTCTTCCAATTAACTAAGCACTCAAAAATATTAGCTGCTGTTTTCTTTATTATTGCCAATAGAATTTGAGATGATAAGATGATTTTCTGGCAGCTCGTGTACACTGTAAAGTCACAGGGGAATGTAAATTATATCATAGATAAGTGCACACGTGCACACACACACACACACACACACCTGTGTGCCTTTATTGAAAGACTGAAGTTAAATGAAATTAGAAGCATAGAGAAGTCTTGTAGGGATGGACATTTAGTGCTCAATTAAATTTTATATTTAGCTTCACTTCAACAGAATATCCATACATAAAAGTAACTAGTAAGGACAGAGAGGATGTATGAGGTTCCTGCCCTTAGGATACAGAAAATTGAATCTGTAGTTACAGTAAAGGATGTAAGAGAAGTGGGATCACCTGCTGTGAATGTTCTTGAATAGAAGTCCAGGTTCCCCTCCTGCCAAAGTTGAGGAGCTGCCTGATGAACTCCGCTTCTGTTACTTGCTGGCTGGAGAACAGTGGCAGTCAAACCCTTCACAACAGAACTCACAAATACAGGAGAAGACACTGGTTCTCAGCTGAGCAGTGAATAAAACCACATGAACAGGGTATTGTGGTGGAAAGAGAGCTGACCTAGGACTCACGCTTGGGTTCTAATCCTGGCTCTACTAGGGGCAGGTAAGGAAGGTGGAGACCAAACCTCTTCCAGCTCTAAGTGATCTGAGTCCTGGCTGTGTATGTCACAGGTTGGGTCGCCGCAGGAAAACCATGAAGCTCTGCCGAGAGCTCTCTGACTTGGTGGTGTATACAAACTCTGTGGCGGCCCAGGACATCGTGGACGATGGTAAGGAGAGAGCTTTTCTTCTTGGGGAAACATTCTCGACTTTCCTTTGTCAACTGTTTACTAACTAACTGTTTGTTAATCGGATCATCAGCATGCATTCCTGGAACTGGTAGCATCCAACGTGTCAGGAAACTGGCTGGCAGTGTAAGTCTTTGCTCACGGTGAGGGCCATATTAATTACTGCGGTACCCTGATTGGCTGGACAGAGGAAGACTTCATTATTATATAAAGACAAATGCATTATAGTAGCATCTTGCCCAAGGCGTGAACTGTGGAGACCTGATGTCCTGGTCTGGTGACCAGGTCACAGATGGGTGTTCCTAGTGCGAATGACCAGAAGAAAGAAGAAAACTAAAGTAGCACCTCAAAAATCCCATATTTTGTCATTGGAAATGTTTTCTTTGATGAAGATAATTTAACCCACAGATTGAAGTTTGAACAGAGCAGGAGTTTCAGAAGCACGGATTCTTTCACTGATTTTCCCCTGTTTTCCGTATCATGTTGCATTGAGAAATCCTAGTCACAGGTGTTCGTACCCCGGGCTTCCCTGCTAGCTGCTCTTCTTCCCTTTATCCTCTTCCCGTCTCATTTCTGTTTTGTTCAGGCATGTGGCTTTTCGACCTGATGCTAATTTTAGTGGAAGTGAAATCTAAATTAAAAATCTTTCATTTTCCCAACTTTTCCCAATCTTAGTAAAGGAAAAACAACATTGTGCCAAGTCTTAAGTCTGTCACAAATCTCTAGGATTCTCCTCAGAGATCTCTCTTCTTTGTTCTTCTCATTCCACAAGTGTATTGTTTTTTGTCTTACCTTTGGTGTTGATTCCTTCCTCAAATAAGACAATTAAAAAAAATAAAATTAATTTCACATGAGAAACTGTCCTTGTAATAACTGCCCATAGCTAGAAAATAAACTCAGTGAGTGGTTTAATGGAGTGAAGTGTGTATCTGGTTTAAAGGAATATAATTCTTTAAGAAGACATATTTATTTATTTGAGAGAGAGAGAAAAAAATGAGAACATGAGCCAGGGCAAGAGGCAGAGGGAGAGGGAGAGAGAGAGAGGGAGAGGTGCAAGCAGACTCTCCACTGAGCAGGGAGCCCGACGTAGGGCTCGATCCCAGGACCCTGAGATCATGACCCGAGCCAGAACCAAGAGTTGGATGCTTACCCAGCTGAGCCACTTAGGTTCCCCAAGGAATATAATTTTTACTAAATACCTTCAGAAACAATAATTCTATTAGCTTAATGGAAAATAATATTGAGTACTCTTTGCTCTTGAACTTGAGTTTTTGTTGTGTGTGCGTGTGTAGCCACAAAATGAGCAATAAATAACGAATGCATGTCTTACCCCAAAGCAAAGCAACTCAGATCTATTCATATGCTAGCTGATAATATGACTAATTAGCAAGGTCATCTTACTGATAGTGTGGTGTACATATTTATGTGGTGAGACAGAGAAAACAGTGGCACTGATTATAGTGTTACTGCACTTGACTGAGGCTTGTCAAAAAGACTGGATTTTCTCCCATCATGTTTAAAACATTACTCATCAAAATCTGCAAGTAAGATTATTTTTAATCTGCTTGACAAACGTAAACGATGTTAATAAGTATGTCAATAAAATATATGTGAAAAGGAAACAGTGTATATGAGGGAAATCGTGTGATTAAAAACCGTAATTTCTTTGCCTCCGTTCTGTATTTATGATCACTCCAAGTTGCATCCCCAGAGTATAACTGTCGGTCATTTGGCCAGTGTTTAAAGCCTAAGGTTATACAGTCCTGAGGGCAACTGGGGCCTGAGTGGGGCCCATATGGGCTCTAATTAACATGCACGGGGTGGATACAATTCAGGCCCCATTGACCCAGCAAGACTATGGAGTTCAACTCCTTGGCTTCGTGAGCTGTGTCCCTCCATCTGGGTTCAGACACACTCGGCTTGTCAGAGTAAACACTGGAATGATGAGGCTCTGGGCAAGTGAGGGTCTTTATTTGGGTCGGCTTCTTCTAGTAGGTCCAGACGACATATGAGTGGTCATTTTGGGAGTGGAATGAGGATGTTCAGTGAAGGAGTAGGAGTAATGGGGACATTATAGACACAGGATTGGAGAAAAGGGGGGATATTGAAGGCTTGGGGGTTACCTCCATCATGACCCACAGATTTGGTGCTTCCTTGGCCCTGGATTGACATGACCTGAGGATAGTCCAGCAGAAACTATAATATAGGCTTCCTATGCTTCTACCTCCCTTTATTTTTTTCCATGGTTTATTTGGATAGTGAAAGATTGTTCTTGTTTCTGAGATTTTCTCTTTTTATAATACTCTTTAAAGTCTTTCTCCATTTTTATTCCTTTTGCCCAAATAGCTTTTGACTGGTTTCATAATTCTAAACAAATTAACATTAAAACTCCATTTTTCTCCTTTAGAATTGGTCTTTTATTTTCTTGGACCCTGAATGCTATCAGTTAATATGTACTTCACGTGTGCTTTTTAGATGAATGTCTTCAATGAATGCCTCTTTGTCATCAGGATTAAGTTACATAATTTTATTTATCCATGACTGGCTAGATCTTTGCCAAAGATATTCTGTTGGAGTCATATCCCTAAAAAATAATTTTCCTGCCAGTCCTCTTCCTGTTAGCCAGACAGACATGAACTAGTGAGATGACTGAATTCCTGGGGGAGCATGGGACTCAGAAATATGCAGTTACCATTGCAAGATGAGTAGCTCAGATTTGACCCCAAATGGTTAAAGAGTCCCAGGAATGGGATTTTCTGGCTCTTTCTTGGCCCGAAGCTACTCCTATTCTGGTTCAATTCACTCTTTTGCTCTGCATTTTATTAAGGACATAATCTGATGTCTTAGAAAGTCTTTTGTGAGTGGTGGTTTCTCGATGGACGTTCTTGCATTTCTTTTCTCATGATTAAAAACTGCCAGGAACCACAGGAAACGTGTTGTCATTCAGTGAAACAAGAGCACATCAGGTGGTTCAGCAGAAGTCGGAGCAGTTCATGATTTATAACCAAAAGCAGCTCACAAGGATTTACCCATCCGCCTACCGCATTGATTCCAGTAACTTCAACCCTCTGCCCTACTGGAACGCGGGTTGCCAGCTAGGTGTGTATGCCTCGGGAAGGATCGGTTCTCTGTATGTCCTGACTCCACGCTGCTGTCTTGCCTAACCTCTCAAACTTTGAACTTGCACAGTGGCACTGAACTACCAGTCTGAAGGGCGAATGATGCAATTAAATCGAGCCAAGTTCAAGACAAATGGCAATTGTGGCTACGTCCTCAAACCCCAGCAAATGTGCAAAGGTGTGTGTTCACTTCATAGTCATCTCTCCAATTGCAGCCACCTTACTGGAGGAGCTCTCTGGAAAATGTGATACATCAGTGTTTTGCAAAATGAATTTTTTTAAAAAAAGATTTTGTCTATTCATTAGAGAGAGGGAGATCACAAGTAGGCAGAGAGGCAGGCAGAGAGAGGGGGCAAGCAGGTTCCCCACTGAGCAGAGAGCCAGATGTGGGGCTCAATCCCAAGACCCTGAGATCATGACCTGAGCCGAAGGCAGAGGCCCAACCCACTGAGCCACCCAGGTGCCCCTGCAACATGATTTTTAAAAAAGAGATGGGTGAAGGTGTTGCATGCAAATTAAAACTCTGGTCACAACTATTTAACATTTGGGTAGCATGATGTTTACAATGTTTTCTTGGGAGGTTATGTACATGAAGAGGGTCATAAATAGCAATGAATTGTCATCTGAGATCCAGTGCCTCCCAGCGTGATACTCACTGGGCGGGCATTGCTTATAAATTGTGCTGCCATGTAATGTCTGAGCCCAATCTTTGAGTGAGTCTGAAACCTGCTAGCAGAATTAAAATACCACCTGAGACAATTTTATTAAGCCCTTTTAGTCAGTGTAGTCTAATTATAAAGCAGTGCTAACAATAGGGAAAAGAAAAATACTTGTTTTTGGTTCTGCTCATTAAAATTCTTTAAAAATTTTCCAAATTGGGTTTTTAGCAATTCAGGTAAAGAAGTGTTAACAGATGTGCCTTCAGGATTTTATGCTTTGCCTGTTTTCTTGCTCTGCTGTTCGCTTTGTTTTGGGTCTCTCTGTTTGTTATATTTACTTTATATACCTATGATAGTTTAAGTTAGAAAATTATTTGAATTTGACATCTACACTGTTGGCATTCTAAGAAAATGCCTCTCTTCTCCCTCTCCATGATTGATAATTGCACCACAGATACTTTAAATTGGCCTGTTCCTTTGCCTTTGGGAGCATGGATTCTAACAGAAACTATAGCTATAGAAATGCTGGCCAGCATTGCCTTCAGGTAGAAGCCACACTGATAGTTATGTGATCATGTCTTTGCTCCAGGAGATACTGTAGTTGTTCAGCACTTGTTGTTTGTTCTGCGTGCTCGAAGGGTGTGAGTGTATGTGTTCCCGTGTTACCAGCCTCAGATTTTAACCTCCACTTTACTTGCCTTAGGTACTTTCAACCCTTTCTCTGGTGACCCACTTCCTGCCAACCCCAAAAAGCAGCTCATCCTGAAAGTAATCAGTGGACAGCAACTCCCCAAACCTCCAGACTCCATGTTTGGAGACCGAGGCGAGGTAAGCCATGTGTATGACCCAGGTGCTTAATTACATGGTTATTTTATTGTGATTACATTTCATCTGAAATACCTTCAGAGTTCTTGCTCTCTCTCTCTCTTTCTCTCTGTGTATGTGTTTGTAAATGAGCACTGGCCTCAGCTCATCGGGTATCAGCTGACTTATTGGCAAGCATTGACAGTCCCTTCTGGAATGCATACACCATCTATGTTGGAGGCATGCCATGTTCTTCCTCTCCGGAGTGGTTTATCACCTCAGGCCCCTTGCCACTCCACCTTGTTAAACCAGCATTTTTGGATCTTGAATGTTGAGTGGGGACACAACTCAGCCCTGCTGTTAGCTTACCATAAACTCTTTGTTGCAAATCTCATCTGACCGGTGATGCTATGTGACCGTCCCCTTTACCTTGTCAGCCTTCGATCCTGTTCTCCACAGGGGCTATTGCCAGCCTTCTCTCTCCTCAAACGGGTGTTCCCATCACTTTCCTTCTCATCTTTCACAGATGACACCATGTCCTACTCCTCAGAAAGTAGGAGCTTCATACGGGATCGTTTGTTCCATTGCTGTTGCCTCCAGCCTAATCCAAACCTCCCTCTTCTCTCGTCAGTTCTGCTGAGATAGCCCCACAGCTGACTGGTCTCCCTGCTTCCATTCTGTCCTTTTAGCAGCAAGAGTAGCTGCTTGGACAGTATCAGAAAATGTATCCTCATCCATTAGTTCCTTTTTTCTTTTCTTCACTGTCTGCAAAAATGAAGACCCTTGATATTTTTTCCTCTCAGACTTTTTAGTTTGAAAATTTTTGAACCTCAGAAAACTTGTCAAGTTAGTAAAATTAATGTCACATCTCCAGCATCTAGTTTCACCAATAAAATTACTAAATTTTGTTATATTTGCTTTCTCTCCCTTTCATGTGTAGATGTATATATGTCTGTGTATATATGTATGTATGTCTGTGTATGTGTATACACACATGTATATGTATACACAGAGATGAAGCAAATGTAACAAAATTCAAAAATTATACACCCATATACGTATATTGGCATTTCTTCATAGAGTCATTTGAGAATAAGTTATTGATATCTTGACCCCTAAATACCTGTGTACTTTAGCGTTTATCTCCTAAGAATAGGAATGTTCACCTCTAGAGCCACAATACAATCATGACATTTAATATTGGTATAATAATATTATCTAATGTAAAATCTGTATTCCTTTTTCTCCAGTTGTCCCCAAATTATCCTTATATCTTCTTTTTTCTTTTTTTTCTTTATGTATTCAGGATCCAATGAAGGATCACACATGGCTTTTAGTTGTCATTTCTCTTTGGTCCTTTAAAAATCTAGAACAGTTCTCTAGCTTTCTTATTTTGTTCTCATGATATTGACATTTTATAAAATGTCCAAGCCAGTTATTTTCAAAATGTCCTTCCATTTGAATTTACCTGGTTGCTTCTTCATGATTGGAATAAAAAGAAATATACTTGCCATCATCCAATTCCATTCTTCCAGGATGTCATGGAGATTACAGTCTGAGGAAAGCAGACACTGGGGTCCCAGGTCTGCAGATAAGGAGACAGAAGTATAGGTACATAATTTGCTTGGAGCAACACAGGAGCCAAGTTTTAAAGCAGGAATTTACTCTTCAGGCCTGTGGTCTTCTTGAATTCCTCAGGGACAGTAGTCATCCTCATTAGCTGCCCTCCAAAATCTGAGATACCCAGTAGTTCAGTTTTACCACAAGGCTCAACTGAAAGGACGAATTTCTAGCATCAAATGATTAATTGAGAATGAGTAGACTTCATGGTTTATTTAGTAAGCAAAAAATATGTGTATCCACCCAATGTTCTCAACATGTTTTTCCAATGTACTTCGAGCTCTTATTCCCTGAAACTCTGTTATTTCTCCTTCCTTTCCAAGCTCCTAAAATGTTTTCTCAAAGTAAATAACTCTCTCTCCTTTATACTTCTCGATCAGCTCTTTCTGGATTCTTAAGGTTTCAGTCTTTCATTGCTCTTTATTCAGAACTTGCATGGTGAAAGAGAGTTTACAAATGACCAACAAAGCAGGGTTCCTCCTTCTGGAGGGGAGGGGATGGTGGGGGGAGGTAGGAAGGAAGACTAAGCATTCACTTTTTTCTATTGATTCTTTTTTAATCTTATTATTTTGGGTACTTTTAAAGTTACATTATAGTACACAGTTGATTTAAATACAGTAAAGTACACAAATCAGATGTGCATAGCTTGATTAATTATTATGCAACACAGATCAATGCAGAACATCTGAGAACCCCCTCAGAAGTCTCCCATTCACCCTTCCAGTAAATATCTACTCTCAACTCCCCCAATCAAACACCAACCCCTATCACAACACGTTAATGTTGTCTGTGTTCAAACTTTATGTAAATAGACTCTTATAGTATATGCTCTTTTTTTTTTTTTTTTTAAACTAATCTCTATACCCAACATAGGCCTTGAACTCATGTCCCCGAGATCAGGAGTTGCATGTTCTTCCAGCTGGACCAGGCAGGCACTCTCAGTGTATACCCTTTTAGGTCTGAATAGCTGAACATGATATCTATGTTGCAGAATTTTTTTTCATTACCGTATGGGAGTCATTAAATGAATAATCCACAGTTTAGACCATTAGGTTGTTTCTAGTATGTGAACATTATGAATACATATTACATATATGAATACAGCTGCTCTGAGCATGGACAAGAGCTCTCATTTCTGTTAGACATATACCTTGAACTGGAGTTGTAGGTTCATTGGATAAAATTTGTGTAGCATCAGTAAATATTGGCAAACTAAAATTTAATCTTTTTTTCTCTTTCATATACCGAAATCTGTTATACAGTTTCTCTTTCTCAGTAAGCACCTAATAAAGTGGGTTACTATTGAAACATGGACATTTTGGCCAATATTCTCAAATTAGTTAACATACATAGATAGAGTTGCAATAATACTCTCTCTTTATTTACATAGATCATTGATCCTTTTGTTGAAGTTGAAATTATTGGATTGCCAGTTGACTGTTGTAAAGATCAAACTCGTGTAGTAGACGACAATGGTAAGATGATAATCTGTTGACTTTTAATCAAGAAGCTCTAGAAATAAAATTTGCTCTGAAAAAGAAAAATTTGGCTATGTAGAAGAGAAACAACCCTAAACTTCATAACTGCCATCTGAGTTTATGTTAGATGCATGGTATGTTTTGGTGGATTTGTGATTTGGTTCTTAAATTCTTTCTTTTGAAGCAATTTTTTTTCTAATGAAGAGAATTGATAGTATTTTAAAGGACTGAGTTAAATCAGAAAGGTTGAATAACCCAACTTTTGTAGCAACATGGACGGGACTGGAAGAGATTATACTGAGTGAAATAAGTCAAGCACAGAGTCTCAGTTATCATATGGTTTCACTTATTTGTGGAGCATAACAAATAGCATGGAGGACAAGGGGAGATGGAGAGGAGAAGGGAGTTGAGGGAAATTGGAAAGGGAGGTGAACCATGAGAGACTATGGACTCTGAAAATCAATCTGAGGGTTTTGAAGGGGCAGGGGGTGGGAGGTTGGGGGAGCCTGGTGGTGGGTATTAAGGAGGGCACGGATTGCATGGAGCACTGGGTGTGGTGCATAAACAACGAATACTGCTACGCTGAAAAGAAAAAAAAAAACTTAGGAAAATGCCTCTTAGATTTTTAAATCGTATTTTCATGATGTAAGTTACTTCAGAGTTCTCACTCATGACTCCTATATGTCTTGATGGCTTTTCATTTTTTTCTGGAGCATGTAAAACTCTAAAAGCAAGTCCAGCATGCTTGGTCCAGTTTACTTCTCAATATGTCCATATGGTGGGTGGACACCATTCTTGTATTCTGGCCATGATGTAAAAAAAGCTTTCTTAACCTAAGCCACATGTCTTTTTCTTGGTAATCTTCTTACATAGTGTTTGTTCATACATTTGACAAACATTACAGAATACCTATTTTTCTCAACCTTTAGTCATTAATACTCTAAACCACAATCCCCAAAACATTTAAGAAATTGGAGGTTTATAGTGAGAGCTTAAGAGGAGTTTTTCTTTTCTTTTCTTTTTTAAATTTAAATTCCATTAGCCAACATTTTTGTACATCACTAGTTTCAGACTTTTTTTTAAAGATTATTTTAGAGAGAGAGTGAGCACGAGCATGAGCGGGGCTGGGTGGGGGGCGCAGATGGGGAGGGAGAGAGAATCTTAAGCAGACTCCACACCAAGTGCAAGCCGAGCCAGATGCCGGGCTCAGTTTCTCTGCCCCAAGATCATGACCTGAGCCAAAATCAAGTCAGACACTCAACCGACTGAGTCGCCCAGGTGCCTCCTTAAGAGGAATTTTCCTAAGTGCTAGCTTAAGGAAAGGAATCTGGGAATTCAGGGAGTAGCAGAAACCTATTACTTTAGGAAATAACATGCGTAAAGGAAGTGGACTTCCTATATTGCGTTTTTCCACCAATGGCCATAGTTTTGTTTTTGTTGTTTTTTTGTTTGTCTTTTGTTTTTTATCTAAAGAAGTACTTGAGAAGTCATTACTAATGTAACAAAAACACAGGGACCTGTCAATGATTTCAGTCCATAATTATATCCTTAGTTGAGGCATTTAATAGTAATAAGTAGCTGATGCCTCCTGGATACATGTATTTAATAAAATTTATTAATTTTTAGAAAAGAAACTTAGAGAGTACTTGAATTTTTATCCATTTATATAATTATTTCATCAGAGAAAATTTTATCAAGAAATAAATGTATTCTTACCTTTCAGAATATAGGCTGAATTATATATCTATTTATTTTCAATAACTATGAAAACTTATCTTCCATGTATTAAGGTTTTGCTTCATAGGAAGACACTGGAAAACAACAGTGCACATTCTGAGTTGACTCTGTAACTATCTGTGTGACCTTAGGTGCACTATTTTCTCTGCATATCGGTTTTCTTAACTACAAAATGATTTAAAAATACTTTCATTTCTTAGTTTAAAAAAAACATTTGTTACTTGTGTGATTTTTAAAAATTATATAGCTTTGAAAGCTAATCATAATGCCTTCCTTTTTCTTAATTAGAAAAAAACACAAAACTCCTGCCTTGCCATCCTTAGAGGATTGCTATAACAATTAAATAAGATGCTATATGTACAGTAGCATTGAAACCTACATAACACCTTATAAAATGTTTGCTGGTGATTATTATAGCGGTAGAATCTTTTGTGGGTCTGAAGCATATTCTTTCATTTCTACAAGGCAGGATCTCTTTCTTCCTTTTTTTTTTTTTCCTCCTAAAACATTATTCTTAGATCAATACTAAAGATACTTTTTGAGCTTTTTGAAGCATTCTAAAATCACCTCAAGAAATGTCCCCTACAATGCAATTTGGGCATCAAAGATTATTAGAATTAATGTAATCATTTACAGGCAATCTTCCTACCAATTATTTTCTGGCAGTGGGGCAAATTCCAAGACTTTATGTCAGTGAGGCACCCTGGAGTGGCTTGGTCATCTTCGCGAGTTTAATAACCATTGCAAGCAATTTTCAGTCTGCTTTGCAGATGTTGCTGCCAATTCATTTTTAGCCAAGCCCTTTGCTTTTCTGATTTTTCTCTTCCTATTTCTCTGAGGATTTAACCCCGTGTGGGAAGAAACCCTGACATTTACAGTACACATGCCAGACATCGCTTTGGTTCGGTTCTTGGTGTGGGATCATGATCCAATTGGACGAGACTTCGTTGGACAAAGAACCGTGACCTTCAGCAGCTTAGTGCCCGGTAGGCAGAGGCTGGCCTCTCCTCTCTGGGCAGACCGTTCAGTTTTTTTTTGGAAAATTTAATATATGATATGTGATATATACAACGTCTGGCATATATGTTATATAAAATGTGGTATATGTGTGTTAACATGTTTTTGAAATGTAAAGAATTATAGTAAAGTCAAATACTTCATTTAGTTGTACCCATGGGAAAGCCAAATGTAAGTCCAAGTAAAAGGAAACTGTTTTCTTTGCTTTTCTCAGGCTACCGGCATGTCTATCTGGAAGGACTGACAGAAGCATCTATATTTGTACATATAACAATCAATGAAATCTATGGAAAGGTGAGAAAGAGTATAGGGCTTAAAGTCATGTGCGACAATAATATGGTCCTTAACAAAGTTATTTTTTTGACTAATCGCTTCAAAGGCACATACATCTTGACAAAGTTCTCTAGCAGAAAACCAGTGAGAAGCCCAGCAAGCCCCGTGTGCCAGGCTGTCAGGTCCTGTCCTGATCCACATATGCTCCTTCCACTGTTTTGGGGCATGGCCTCTCTGGGCTTAGGAGAAAACTGCTATTCTCTCAGAAGCTCCTTTGTATATTTATTGTTAGTACAACAGTAAATATTAACCTAAACATTGAGTTTTATTTTACTACTTAAGAAGACCTAGCCAGCTGTAGCAGGCAATGTGGTGTCTCAGATATTTAATGAATTACCAGCACTAACCAGACTGTGATTCTAGCCCGTTCTTGGAGGGATGCATTCATTTGGTGCCGTTGTATTTAGCCAAAAACCTGAAACTCCATGAATGCATTTAAAGCCACTCACAGGACTTTTAAGGATGTTATAAGGACTTTCTTTTAAGAACTAGACGACAAGAATGTATTCTAGTTTTCTCCTGATGCGACTCTCTTCATTACACAACTCATTTGAGGTTTACAAATCAATAGGCTGTCCTTTAGTCATGCCAAGTAATTGGGGACTTGGCCACTAGAATGAATTCCTGGGACCAGATGTGATTTGGAGGAACTATTAGGATCTTCTTGGCTAGCACCTAGGAATGTCCAGTGCTCTCTATTAGGAAAGTCTGCACTGCTTGGGGTTTTTCTTGTAGAGTTACAGACATTCTCTGTGCCTTAGCTTCCTCATCTATAAAGGTCGGGTAAAAATAGTACCCATCTCATAAAAAACTACATTATCCTTAGAAAGCTGCCTGACATAGAGTAAATGCTCAAAAATGTTGGCTGATATTAATATCATGACTATAAGTCAATTTCTAGGGAGTGGACCAGTTCAGGCTGAATTAGGGGGTATAAGGTTTTTCCTTCCATCAGTTGGTATGGGAGGGGCACTAAGGATTCTAATGTCTAAGAGTGCTGGAGTTTTCTTCTTTGACTTTCTTGTAGTCCTCGGTTTCTGTCTGTGCTGTTCATCTGACATAAATACACAGAAATGTAAATGTCGGAAGATGATTCTTGAGCTTCTAGGGATCCCAGCCTAACTAAGTAGTATCTCTAGTATTTATCCTCTTGAGGGAAACAGTAACATTCAGAATTTATTTAAAACTTGAGCCAGGAAGGAATCAAAGTGTTCCATAGGATTTCTGTTCTCCTAAATAGAAGCCTACTTCTAAGTCGCATTATGGATTACTTTGGAGGTGTATTTGGGTTGGGATGCATAAAGCACAATGTGGCAGTGATGAGCGGAGTACCTCATGAAGCTGAAATCACTGAAGGTGAAAGGAGTGCTAGACGCATATGCGTTCTCATCTTTTGTTGTTACTTGTACACTTGTACAAGTGTACACTTGTACACTTTCTTGAATGAGCCCACATTGTTTTCTGTTGTGTTTGTTTTCTTTCCTTGCAGTGGAGCCCTTTAATACTCAACCCCAGTTATACTATATTGCACTTTCTAGGAGCTACAAAGGTAGTTTCTCGGCATGGTGCCCTGTTCGTGCTGACATGTTTCTTTTTAAATGGTCATGGCAGCATGCTCTCATACCACTCCATTTCCTGCTTCCCACTTGGAAACATGCATCTGTTGCTTTAAGGTGGCTTGAAGTTCATAGCAGTCTATTAAGTGTGGAAACATTTCCCATCACCTTGCCATCTCCGGGTAGGAAGCTTCTGGGTGGCTTGGTTGCAAAAAACAGAAGGTTGCCTCATCACAAAGTAAGGTCCATAAGGCGTGCATGACATTGTGTCAACATGCTGTGAGCTGCAGTTTTCTTGGTTTGAATATCCTTCGATGGTTGTACGATGTTGCTGTGTGTCCACTTTTCATGGAGCTGTCATTTGGAAGGCAAGTTGTTGACACAATGGGATTTGCTTAACCCAGGCGTCCTCCTTTTGTGTCTTCAGAACAGACAGCTCCAAGGTCTGAAGGGATTGTTCAATAAGAATCCCAGGCACGGTTCTTCGGAAAACAATTCCCATTACGTTCGGAAACGATCCATTGGAGACAGGATTTTGCGACGCACAGCCAGTGCTCCGGCCAAAGGCAGAAAAAAGAGCAAAATGGGCTTCCAGGAAATGGTAGAGATTAAGGATTCTGTGTCGGAGGCTTCAAGAGATCAAGACGGTGTCCTGAGGAGGACCACACGGAGTTTGCAAGAGCGCCCTGTCTCTTTGCCTGTTGACAAAAGTCTTCTGGGGGCTTTGTCACTGCCTATATCTGCAACAGCAAAAGACACTGAAGGAAAAGAACACTCCCTGGGTAAGATGCTTTATGTCTCTCTAAGAACAACTCTTTTGAAGCCATATTTTGGTCCCTGATTACCATTATGACCTGGTTGACATTTTATAGTCAAAGTAAAAATATACTAAAAAATAGTTTTTAATGTTAACTTTAGGCCAGATTTTAAACGTCGGGGAGAAGGGGAAAGAACTATTTCCCAGTCCCCTAAAGTCTTAAAATAACACTGACATTTGAAATTGATAGTGAGGGGGATAAGGGGAGCAATCAGGTGTGACAGTATGGAGCCCGGGGGTCTGTGAGGTGTCCTAGGGGAGGTGAAACAGACAAAACTGGAGCAGAGATCTTGGTTTTCCAAGTGGGTTTAATATTTACTGATTGTTCTAGGTAAAATAGAATTATATTGATTTTTTATTTGAGGTTGGATACAGTAATATTTCTTTCCCCAACATACAACACATTTCCATGATTAGAAATATTTATGGAGAAAGAAGTCAAGCTAGATGTCAAAAGCAAGCCATCTTCTTCACTTGAGAAATCTTTGCTTTCTCAAGGGTAGCTCAGGCGGTGTTTTCCTGTGGCCTCATTTCCCTGATCCCTGGATGTTGGCAGAGAAGGAAGCATGTCTATGGCTCCTGTCCAGTTATAGGCTCCTCAGGCATACAGATCAAGCCTTACCTGTCTTTTCCCCTAATCTGAGCATAATGCTTCGCTCATACCAAGAACTTGGTAAAAAATAATGCCTGCTTTGCAAGGTACCAGGGAGCTCCTGAGTTGTGGCAGTGACTCTTTCCTCTGACTTTTGTAAAGGAAGTATCAAAACTGTCCATTTGATGTCTCCATGACAAAAGTGTTTTAATTAAATCAGGATCATCTCAGACAAATATAATGTGATACCTGTTTACTTTAGGGAAATTCTCCTTCTATCATACAGTCTAATTTCAGTGTCCCACTTTCTCACAAACTCCCTGTTGCTTGGATTGATTTTTATTATAAGATATTCTAGGGAAACAAATGAATTTTTGAATGGCTTATTTGAAGGGAGAAAAAAGTTTAAAATTTTGAAAATTCACTAAGAGCAGTGTCAGAGAAGTGATGAAATATGTGCTTTAAAGTTTATTTCAAAATCCTGTTTTGGGAGAAAATAAAGCTGTATTCAATAGAAATAAATACTGGTTAATCCAGAAAACAGTATTGAGTTGATGCATATTTCCTCCCTTAAACAGCTTTATAAATTTGTCATTCTCATTTATATTATATGAGACTTGTGGTAAATATAGAACAAACAAAGCCATGCAATGATTCAAGTTATAATGTAGAAAAAAAATAAGTGGAGAAAATGCAGAATACAAAATTCTATATATAATTCTGTCCCTCTAAAGGAGCTTATAGTAGCTCTTTCTGAGTGGTAACATCATAGGATATTTAATTTTTTTCTTTATAATTTTTGGATTTGTCAAACTTTTTATGATGAATTTTTCTTTAGTTAGGAAGATATTTTAATAAGATAAATAATTTCTTCTTTCTTATATATCCTGACTGAAAACATTTAAAAAAACACTATTGAGAGAATTAGGTAAAAAATAATTGAACATTTGATACAGTATGAGCATTATCCTAAGTATGATGGGGTGCCCCAAATTCCTTTGAATTGTGTGTTTTTATAGATTTCTATTCTGTGCCTAATAACTTACTGCCTCTTTTAGAGGAGAATGCAATATGAAATTTGCATATTAAAAACAAAAATATGATTAAGAAAATATTAGATATTAACAATGGCATAGAATTGGTCACCAAATCTTTACTTTTACACCTCAGAATCAGTAGATACTGGTATTTTAATACATTTATTGCACCGTCCAGTCTGCTTTTTTTTTTTTTAAATAATATGATTTGTGATTTTTTACTAATCCATGTGTAACTTTGAAAGCTTATAGTATCTTGCTTACAGGTACCGCAATACTTTGTTTAACAGAACTGTCTTGTTCTATTTTTATTGCCATGCTTCTGTGTAGTACAAATCTGAATAGGAAACAACTTAAGGTAATCCTCACTGTAAAAGTATGGTAACTCATTGACATTTTTTTTTGACAATGACTATTACATCCTTAGCTGATGTAATAGATACTCAAAGGGAAGCTTCAGTGAAATTCCTATAAATATATTTTACCATTTATTCATCACACAGACACTTTGTTGCAAACCTCTGCAATCCATAACTATATTTTGTCACGATGTAACAGATTTACATTCTCCATTTGTCTGTCTGAAGACAAACATGAGTGTTTGCAGGGTCTACAAAAAGTGATACATATTACCTAAAATGTTGTTTGTTTCATTCAGCAGAAGATAAGGATGGAAGAAGAAAAGGGAAGGCAAGTATAAGAGACCAACATTTGCCAAATTTCAACAAAAAGCTATCCTCTTCCTCTAGCGCCCTCCTCCACAAAGACATCAACCAGGGGGACTCCACCATTTCTGTTGCCAACACGCCAATCACGGGAGAACAGTTGGGAGTGGCAGGTCCCAAGGGTGGGAGAACCAAAGCAAATGTGTCAGGTGATGGCCAGGAACAGGAGTGCCCCAGCAGATTCCTCTCCCCAAGGCAGCATTTGGCTCTTGATCCTACAGTTACCCTAACACAAGGTCCATGTGGTGTGAAAACCAAGGCAAATGGGAATGCTGGAGGCTTTGCCGAGGAAAAAAGTACATTGTCAGGGAACATTTTTTCTCAAAGCAGCCTGGAGATTAAGAATTTGGAAGGGAGTTGGATTACGGGCCGAGCTGCAACGTCCTTTTCTTTGTCAGACGTCTCTGTGCTCTGTTCTGACATACCTGACTCGCATTCTACTGCCATTCAGCAGGAGAGTGAAATTTCCCATCTTATTGACAATGTCACGTTAACCAATGAGAATGAGCCAGGCAGTTCTATTTCAGCACTGATTGGCCAGTTTGAGGAGACCAGTGATCAGGCAAACCTCACAGTTGTTTCTCAGCCCCCTAGCACCACTGTCACGTCAAGTCATCCTTCCTTGCCCACCTTGGAGCAAAAGATGCCCTTCAGGCATGACTTTTCCATGGGAAAATCCAAATCATCCTTCCTGTGCTCGTCTCCTGCCCCGATTGCCTTCTCAAGTCCTGAGACCTCCAAACACTCAACACACACGGACTGTGAAACTACGTGCACTCCTGTCTCCAAAGCCAAGCCAGATGACATCCTTCCCGGTCAGGCCAAGACAGGGGCTGTGGAAAACGACCTGCATGGGTCCTATACTTCTCACTGCTGGTTACCAAAAAGTCCCACCAATGGCAAAGAGTGGGAAACACTAAAAAACCATAGCCCCTCCACTTCCACCGACTTGGCACTGGGAGAGGTCATAGCGGAAACCACTCTCTCTTTAAATTCTGGAGAGAGCAGTCTCGTGGAAGTGGACGGAGACTCAGAAAACCTGTCCATAACAACCTATGAATATAGAAGAGAGGACACAAGTCACTCTGCTTCTCCCTTAAAACCAGAGTATGGCCAGGATGTGGTGGAACATTTTCAAAGACGTTTGAGGAACGGCTACCGTAAAGAGACTTTTCCCCCTTCTGTCTCTGAAATACTCAACAATATTCAAGATGTCAAAAATCAAAGTATTTCTTGTCTAGCCTACCCGGGTGCTGGTTTTCTGCACAACAACTGTTCAAATTTAGACACAAAAGTGAACCAGACCTGTGGGCCCCTGTCCAGTGATGAAGGCATGCACGCCCCTGCACCCAGGCAGCCCACGCACCCCCCTCTGCCTGCTCTGAAGCTACCCAGCCCTTGCAAATCCAAAAGTCTGGGGGACTTAACATCAGAGGACATTGCCTGCAACTTTGAAAGCAAGTACCAGTGCATTAGTAAGAGTTTTGTTACAACCGGCATTAGAGACAAGAAGGGCGTGACCACGAAGACGAAGTCATTAGAGCCCATAGACGCCCTGACCGAGCAGCTGCGGAAGCTTGTGTCTTTCGACCAGGAAGAGGGCTGTCAGGTGCTCTATTCCAAGCCAGATGCCAGTCATTTCCCCAGGGCACTGGTCCGAAAGTTGTCATCCAGAAGCCAGAGCAGAGTGCGCAACATTGCCAGCCGTGCCAAGGAAAAGCAGGAAGCCAACAAGCAAAAAGTCGTCAACCCCAGCCACGCCGGAGGAGTGGTTCTGCGAAACAAACCCTCGGCGCCCCTGCCCGCTGGCAACCGGCACTCCACCGGCTCGTACATCGCTGGCTACCTGCGGAGCAGCAAAGCGGGCGGCTTGGAAGGCCGCGGCATCCCAGAAGGGGCATGTGCCACCTTGCGCCCTGGCTATGGCGACCCGTTTTGCTCGGATCATTCCATTCTGCAGACCGAGCCCAACAGTGAGGATAAACCAGAAATTTATTTTCTCTTGAGACTGTGAATTACATCAAGCTGCATTTTCAATGTTTACAAGGTATTCTGTAGAATTGTCAGAGTTTTCAGTAAACATGGTCTTGCCTTTGAAATGATTTTAAAAATGTATTTTTAAACCTGTATTTGGTCTCCCTTTGACTCCCCGTGTTCTTCCTGTTTCTGCATTTGTATATAGATTGGGGTGACATTTCCCTCTGCGTATGATCTTTCTCCCCTGGAATGTAAACACTCTCTGTATGAAATATGTGCATGCTTTGGTTGTGAAACTTAGCAGCAGCTTGGGTTCTGATGTCTGTCTGTTTCTCCGCCATGCTCTCTACTCTGCCCTCAGATCACAGTCATAAATGTACTCGGTTTTACTCTATCATTGTTGAGGTCATTAAGAAACTTCACAAAGGACAAAGGGATAAATTCTTTATTTTAAAGCCGTTATCATCATTCTTAGTTTTTCTTCTTCCTTGAGAAGACCAGATGCATTTTTATAACTCAGTCAAAAGAAGATTAAAATAGTTACCCTGCCTTTTAAGATTTCCCTACCCTGTGCAGAATGAGTTCAGAGGAGATTGGTAGCAGTTCCCCCCCCCACACCCCGTACCCTCTCATTTTAGAGTAGACTGTGAGGGTATGAACATAAAGCAAACTTCTGTATATAAGGACAAAATTGTTTTACATAAATTTTGTTACATATTTTTGCTAATGGCTTTGTATGTAACAAGAACACAGTTGCCAAGCTATTTGTTGTACTTTTGAATTTTCTGATTAAATTATAGACTGCAAATAATGGCTTTCAGAATGAGGGACTTCTGTCAGACACTAACAGTAATAGTAACACAAGATTGAAAACATCCCCAGAGCTGTCAAGCAAAAAAAAAAAACCAAAAAGAAGAAGAAAAATATTTTCTCATAATGAAATCCAAGTAAATAGATAATTAGAAGAAACCTTTTCCCTTCATGGAGCCAAGTAACTATATTTTAGTACCAACATATGTTATTTTCGCTGTGAATCCATTTTTTTATTGCATGTTCAGATGTCCTTCTTTGCTTTTTTGTAATATTAACTGCAATGATGTTCTTCTTGGAATTCATGGAAATATAATTAAAGCAGATTTTTAAGCATTTTGTGAATTTTTTTTTTTTCAACTGGAGTTCATATGATGATTGCTGAGTAAGGGACCCAGCGTGCTCAGAACTATTTTCCTTTTCATCTTCACGGAAGAAGAGATAACTTCTACAGGGGATAGTTTCAAGCAGCAATTTATGTCTCAGTGTTTTCATTATGCTTTAAAGATCATATTTGTGAGGTGACTTGAAAAGAAATCAAATGTAATGGGTTTCTTTGCATTCTGTGTTAATATTGCTAGTTTAAAAATAGTGCTTCCCAAATCCTGCCCTGGGTATGGGGGCAGCCAAGATGCTGTGTTTGGCAAATCAGACCACCTGAAGGTTTTTTGGATGGGGGGAAGAGTGGGGAGCAAAGCAATCAGACCCTGATTATCCTGAGTCCGCAACTCTGAATTTCTCCCTAGTGCTGAGGATCTTCCTCTCTGTGGACAAACCCTGGGATGCTGGTTGGGGTAGGAGTGTAATAGTGAAAGGAAGAGGGACCCTTACTAAACCTGGGAGATTTTTGTCTTCTTGGGGGTTCGAAACCCCCAAAGTTCTATCCTTAGACCTTGGCTTGTTTTTAAAAAGATCGACACAATGTAAAGTTGTTGAAATTCATTTGCAAAGGGATAGAATTTAGCTGCCTTATTTGATAGGATCAGTATTATTTGAGAAAAAAATCCAAGAGTTTACATTTGGGTGTCATCTGTGTTTCAGAATGATTTAGAAGTGACATAAATGGTTGGTGCTAAGTGATGGGTGATCAGACCAACCCCCAGACACCATGTGTATCTGTTGTCCATACAAATAGTATTTGTCTACTGATAGGACTTAGGAAAACAGGAAAGAGTGACCTATGATTATATTTGGAGATTAATAATAAAGAAGGGGAAGCAATGATGCTTACATTTTAGTACAAGCTTTTAGCGTTCGGATTGGACTCCTGATCAGAGTTTCACTTGTTCGGAGGATGGGTCAGAGACTCATCAGTCCTGAGGAAATCACACAGCAAGTCAGAACTCAAGGATATATTAAAAGGTCTTTTAATTTTTCTTTTCTCTTGAGAGCTAGCAGGGAGGCCCCAGTCTGACTAGAGTAAGCCCTGGGAAGTGTCAACGTTTCCCACTTGGCTCCTTTCTTAGAGATTCTGTAGTAGACGATTCCAAGGCTGGGCAGCAGCAGGTGGCTGGGAGAGTTGCTAGCAGCAGTAGCATGATCCTCAGAGGGTGGAAGTAAAGCTGCTTAATATTTACATTAAGCCATCTTAACACCCTTTAGTGGGTCCCCATGATGTATGAAAAGGTTCCATAGCCTTGTATACAATGTCATCTTTGATTTGGTGCCCTGGTCTCCTCTGCCTTAGAATGCACTTTCCACCTTTGCTCACTACATTTTCCAAGAAGTATCCTGGAGGATCCCTTCTTCTAGAGAGCGTTTTCTAATTGTCATCTTCTCTTCCCTAGTTGTACCCAACCCAGTAGGAATTGTCCAAATTTGCCCGTGGAGAAGGGGGCTTCGATTCCACTCAGCGTATCAATTTGTTCACATGTCTGTCTCTTCCACTAGACTTAGACTTCTCTGAGGACAGGGCTTGTGCCTTATGCCTTTTTCCTAGCTCCAGGCCTGGTATCTATTTGTATTGGGTAAGTACTTGATAAACTGGTGAATAAGAAAACTTGAGGAAAATGTGAGTGAAAGCAAAGCATGTGCCTAACATCTATTGTGTGCGTGGGAGGAGGAAGAGGTACAGAATCTTGTTCCAAGTCATTTGAATGGTGATGCCTGAATTTGTTCTCCTTTAATTTTCTTATCTCCTTGTTTCCAGCCCTTCCTTCCTTTTCTCTCCCTCTTAATATAGTGTCTGTTTAGTCACTTACCGTGAGTAAGAGTAGCATATATATATATATATCATTTTTTCAGTTGTTTTTTGGTTTTGTTGACGGTTTCCTTTGCTGTGTAAAAGCTTTTGTTCTTGATGAAGTCCCAGTAGTTCATTTCTGCCCTTGCTTCCCTTGCCTTTGGCTGTGTTTGTAGGAAGAAGTTGCTGTGGCTGAGGTTGAAGAGGTTGCTGCCTGTGTTCTCCTTAAGGATTTTGATGGATTCCTGTCTCACATTGAGATCTTTTCATCCATTTGGAGTCTATTTTTGTGTGCGGTGTAAGGAAATGGGTCCAGTTTCATTCTTCTGCATGTGACTGTCCAATTTTCCCAACACAATTTCTTGAAGAGACTGTCTTTTTTCCATTGGACATCCTTTCCTGCTTTGTCGAAGATTAGTTGACCATAGAGTTGAGGGTCTATTTCTGGGCTCTCTATTCTGTTCCATTGATCTATGTGTCTGTTTTTGTGCCAGTATCATACTGTCTTGATGACAGCTTTGTAATAGAGCTTGAAGTCTGGAATTGTGATGCCACCAACTTTGGCTTTCTTTTTCAATATTCCTGGCTATTCAAGGTCTTTTCTGGTTCCATACAAATTTTAGGATTATTTGTTCCATTTCTTTGAAAAAAACTGGATGGGATTTTGGTAGGGATTGCATTAAATGTGTAGATTGCTTTAGGTAGCATAGACATTTTCACAATATTTGTTCTTCCAATCCATGAGCATGGAACATTCTTCCATTTCTTTGTATCTTCCTCAATTTCCTTCATGAGTACTTTATAGTTTTCTAAGTACAGATTCTTTGCCTCTTCGGTTAGGTTTATTCCTAGGTATCTTATGGTTTTGGGAGTGATTGTAAATGGGATGGACTCTTTAATTTCCCTTTCTTCTATCTTGCTGTTGGTGTGTAGAAATGCAGGTTTTCAGTTTTTTTCCTGGTTCAGTTTTGGTAGTTTATATGTCTCTAGGAATGCATCCATTTCTTCCAGATTGTCAAATATGCTGGCATATACTTGCTCATAATATGTTCTTACAATTGTTTGTATTTCTTTGGTGGTGGTTGTGATCTCTCTTCTTTCATTCCTGATTTTATTTATTTGGGTCCTTTCTCTTTTCTTTTTGGTAAGTGTGGCCAGGGGGTTTATCAGTCTTACTAATTCTTTCAAAGAACCAGCTCCTAGTTTCATTGATTTGTTGTACTGTTCTTTTGGTTTCTATTTCATTGATTTGTGTTCTGATCTTTATTATTTCTCTTCTCTTGCTGGATTTAGGCTTTCTTTGCTGTTCTTTCTTTCTTTCTCTAGCTCTCTAGTGTAGGGTTAGGGTGTGTTATTGAGACCTTTCTTCCTTCTTGAAAAAGGCTTGTATCACTATATAATTTACTCTCAGGTCTGTGTTTTCTGTGTCCCACAGATTTTGAACCATTGTTTTCATTATCATTTGTTTCCATGAATTTTTTCAATTCTTCTTTAATTTCCTGGTTGACCCATTCATTCTTTAGTAGGATTCCCTTTAGCTTCCATGTGTTTGAGTTCTTTCCAGCTTTGCTCTTGTGACTGAGTTCTGGCTTCAGAACAGTGTGGTCTGAAAATATGCAGGAATGATCCCAATCTTTTGGTACTGTTTGAGACCTGATTTGTGACCCACAATGTGATCTATTCAGAAGAATATTCCATGTGCACTAGAGAAGAATGTATTGTTACTTTGGGATAGAATGTTCTGAATATATCTGTGATGTCCATCTGGTCCAATGTGTCATTTAAGGCCTTTATTTCCTTGTTGATATTTTGCTTGGATGATCTGTCCATTTCAGTGAGGGGGCTTTTAAAGTCCCCTACTATTATTGTATTATAGTTGATGTGTTTCTTTGATTTTGTTATAATTGGTGTATATAGTTGGCTGCTCTTATGTTAGGGATATAGATATTTAAAATTGTTAGATTTTGTTGGACAGACTCTTTGAGTATGATAAAGTGTCCTTCCTCATCTCTTATTATAGTCTTTGGCTTAAAATCTAACTTATCTGATATAAGGATTGCCATTCCAGTTTTCTTTTGATGTCCATTAGCATGGTAAATTGTTTTCCACCCCCTCACTTTAAATCTGGAGGTGTCTTTGGGTCTAAAAGGAGTTTCTTATAGACAGCATATTGGTGAATTTTGCTTTTTTATCCATTCTGATTCCCATCCGTTCTGATGCCCCTATTGATTGGGGCATTTAGCCCATTTACATTCAGGGTAACTATTGAAAGATACGAATTTAGTGCCATTGTATTGCCTGTAAGGTGACTATTACTGTATATTGTCTCTATTCCTTTCTGGTCTACTACTTTTAGGCTCTCTCTTTGCTTAGAGGACCCCTTTCAATATTTCCTGTAGGGCTGGTTTGGTGTTTACAAATTCTTTTAATTTTTGTTTGTCCTGGAAGCTTTTTATCTCTCCTTCTATTTTCAATGATAGCCTAGCTGGATATAGTATTCTTGGCTGCATTTTTTTCTCATTTGTGCTCTGAATATATCATGCCAATTCTTTCTGTCCTGCCTGGTCTCTGTGGATGAGTCTGCTGCCAATCTAATATTTTTACCATTGTATTTTACAGACTTTTTGTCCTGGGCTGATTTCAGGATTTTCTCTCTGTCACTAAGACTTACAAGTTTTACTATTAGATGATGGGGTGTGGACCTATTTTTATTGATTTTGAGAAGGGTTCTCTGTGCCCCCTGGATTTTGATGCTTGTTCTCTTTGCCATATGAGGGAAATTCTCTACTATAATTTGCCCCAATATACCTTCTGCCCCCCTCTCTCTTTCTTCTGGAATCCCAATTATTCTAATATTGTTTTGTCTTATGGTATCACTTATCTCTCGAATTCCCCCCTCATGGTCCAGTAGTTGTTTGTCTCTTTTGCTCAGCTTCTTTATTCTTTGTCATTTGGTCTTCTATATCACTAATTTTCTCTTCTCCCTCATATATCCTAGCAGTGAGAGCCTCCATTTTTTTTTAATTGCATCTCATTAACAGCTTTCTTGATTTCAACTTGTTTAGATTTTAGTTCTTTTATTTCTCCAGGAAGGGATTTTATTTCTCCAGAGAGAGTTTCACTAATATCCTCCATGCCTTTTTTGGTTTTTTGAGCCCAGCTAGCACCTTGAGTATCATCATTCTGAACTCGAGTTCTGACAGATTACTAATGTCTCTTATGGATTAGGTCCCTAGCCATCAGTACTGCCTCTTGTTCTTTGTGTGTGTGTGGTCAGTTTTTCTGCCTTGCCATTTTATCCAGATAAGAATATATGAAAGAGAAAATGCTAAAAGGGTAGAAAAGACCCCAGAAAAATATATGCTAACCAAATCAGAGGAGACCCAAAACCGGGGGGGAGAAGAAAGGGGGGGGAGAATATATATATAGAACAGAGCCACGCACTTGATTTTGGGTGTATTTTGGTGTCTTAGAAGAAACTACTTCCCAAAATTTTAAAGAAAGGGAAACTTAATGTATATATAAAAATAAGAGTAAACGTGATGAAGGGATGAAATGTGACTATAAAGATGAAAATTTTAAAAAGATTCTAAAAAACGAATGGTTAAGTTGGTTGGAAAAAAGAAAAAAAAAGGAGAGAATATGATCAGACTGGAGACTAGAACAAAGCCATGTGCTAGATTTAGGGTATATTTTGATCTATTAGAAGAAATTGTATCCCAAAATTTTAAAAGAAAAAAGCCTATATGTATACAAAAAATAAGGTTAAGTTCATGGAAGAGATAAAATATGCATATAGCAATGAAAATTTTAAAAGGTTTTTTTAAAAAAGGCATTGTTAGTATAAGTAGTTTAAAAATGTTAAAAGAGGAAAAGAGGAAATGTTAAAAAAACAGAATAAGAAAAAATAAAATTAAAAAAAATTTAACTTTGCAAGACTGAAGGATCATGGGGAAAATGCCATGAATTCCATGCATTGCTTTCCCCCAGCTCTGGAGTTCCGCAGTTCTCGTTGATTGGTAAACTTGGTCTTGGCTGGATGTTCTTCCTGATCTTTGCGGGGAGAGGCCTGTTGCAGTGATTCTCAAATATTTTTGCCCAAGGTGGTATTGTACCGCCCTTGCCAGGGGCCAGACTAAGTAATCTGCTCTGGTTCACTCTTTGTAGCTTTTGTTCCCTGAATGCTTTCTATAGAGCTTTGGAGGATGGGAGTGAAAATGCAGCCTCCCAGTCTCCAGCCTGGAAGAGTCAAGAGCTTGGGGCCCCTCTCCTCAATGTGCCCTCGGAGCAAAGCAGTCAGTCCTTCCATCTTCCTGGTCTCCGGTGGCATTCTGTGCTCACCTGGCCTGTGACCGAGTATTTTTCTCTCTGGTGAATGGCCCCATTTGGAGTCTCCAAACCCAACAGATTTCTGCTGCACACTCCTGTGCCACTCCTCCCGGAGGAGGAAGGAGGGGGTCTCTCCAGATATGTCACTTGTGGGGTCCCTGCTTGAAGAGCAGTGGTCCAGTTGTGCCTTGGATTACAGTTTAAAGTAACCCCGGGGTGAGAATCCACTCCTCACCTCTGTCTCTGTAGCCAGCTTCCCTGCCCCAACAGCTGGGAGCTCTGCCACACTCAGACATCCCCAGTCTTTCTGTGACCTTCTGAGTCCTAGACCACATTGTCCCCATGAGGGCTCCACTCCCACTTAGCCTCTGGAGCAATGTCCCTCAGTGGAGCAGCTTTCTAAAAGTTCTGATTTTGTACTCCACTGCTCCACTGCTTGCCGGGATTCAGCCCCTCCCTTCATGGTCTTCTCATGATCTTCCCATTGCTTTGGATTCACTTCTCCGTCTGTCCTACCTTCCAGAAGGTGGTCAATTTTCTGTTCCTAGAATTGCTGCTCTTCTATCTTCTGTTGAGTTTGTAGGTGTTCAGAATGATTTGATAACTATCTAGCTGAACCCTGGGACCTAATGCTGTTTCAGTCTGCTACTTCTCCACCACCATGCTTCCTCCCCTCCAAGTGTTATTTTTTCTAAGCAGTTTTAAATTCACAGCAAATTTGAGGAAGAGGTACAGAGATTTCTCATATGCCCTTCTCACATACACACAACTTCCTCCACTATTTACATCACCCACTATATTGGGTAAATTTATTATAATTTATAACCCATATTGACACATCATTATCACCCAAAGTTCATTGTTTGCATTAGAATTCATTCTTGGGATTATATATTTTTTGGGGTTTGATGAATGTATAGTAAGTATACACCACTGTAGTATCATACAGAAAAGTATCAATGCCCTAAAAATCTTTTGTGTTCTGCCTATATACCCCCACAAACCCTGGAAACCATTGTCTCTTCACTGTCTCCATTAGTTTTACCTTTTTTATAATGTCCTATACTTGGAACTATATAGCATGTTCACACTGGCTTCTTTCACTTAGTAATATGCATTTAAATTTCTTTCATGTCTTTTCAGGATGTGCTAGCTCTTTTTAGTGCTAAATATTCCATTGACTGGATGCATCATAGTTTATTGGTTCACCTACTAAAGGACATCTTGATTGCTTCCAAGTTTCAGCAATTGTGAATAAATTTACCATAAATATCCATGTGCAGGTTTCTATTCTTTAAGATTTATTTATTTTAGAGAGAGAGAGAGAGAGAGAGAGAATGTGTGCATGAGCAGTGGGAATGGCAGAAGGAGACAAAGAGTAGCAGACTCCCCACTGAGTGTAGAGCCTCACAAGGGGCTGGGTCTTGCCACCTTGAGACCATGACGTGAGCTGAAACCAAGAGTTGGACACCTAACTGATTGAACCACCTAAGCACCACTGTGTACAGGTTTTTGTGTAGACATAAGTTTTCAATTCATCTTGGTAAATACCAAGGAGCATGGTTACTAGATCCTGTGGGATAAGAGTATGTTCACTTTTGTAAGATCCTTCTGAACCTTACCTTCCAAAATGGCTGTACTACTTTGTATTCCCACTAGCAATGAAGAAGCGTTCTCATTCCTCCACATCCTTGCAAGTATTATTATTTTTCTTCAGTATTGAGTTGGTTTTTCTAGGTCTTTGGATTTTCATATAAGCTTTAGAATCAGTTTGTCAATATCCATTAAATAACTTTCTGGGGTTTTGGTTGGGATTACGGTGAATCTATAGATCAATTTGGGAAGAACTGACATCTTGGCAATATTGAATCTTTCTATGAACATATAATATCTCTCCATTTATTTCATCCTCTTTAGATATCTTTCATCAGAGTTTTATAGTTTTTCTCATACAGAGAGTTCTTCAACAAGTGTTGTTAGGTTTATACCTAAGTTTTTCATTATGGGGGGTGTTAATGTAAATGGTAGTATATTTTTAATGTCAAATTCCTTATGCTCATTCCTGGTATAAGGAGAACAGTTAACTTCTGTATATTAACTTTGTATCCTGCAACCTTACTGTAATCACTTATTAGTTCCAAGTGGCTTATCTCCCACCCCAATTCTTCTACTTTTTCCAACATAGACAATCATGTCATAAAACAAAGAGTTTTATTTCTTCCTTTCCTATTTGAGTACTTTTAATTTTCTTTTCCTTTTTCCTTTTCTTGTCTTATTTCAATAGCCAGGACTTCCAACACAATATTGAAAAGCAGTGGTGAGAATGGACCATGTGATTTTTCTCAGCTTGTTGATTTGATGGATTACATTAATTGATCATTTTTAAAAAGATTTTAAAAATTATTTTATTATTATTATTTATTTATTTGACAGACAGATCGCAAGTAGGCAGAGAGGCAGACAGAGAAGCCGATGTGGGACTTGATTCCAAGACCCTGGGACCATGACCCAAGCCAAAGGCAGAGGCTTTAACCCACTGAGCCACCCAGGTGTTCCCATTAATTGATTTTTGAATGTTGAACCAGCCTTGCATAACTGACATACATCCCACTTGATTATAGTGTGTAATTCTTCTCTTGCATTGCTGGATTATATTTGTTAATATTTTATTAAGGATTTTTGCAACAGTGTTCATGCGAGATATTAAGTGAGTATTAGTCTGTAGTTTTTGAGCATCTTGTCTGGTTTTGGTATTAGGGTAATACTGGCCTCGCTGAATGAGTTAGGAAGTATTCCCTCTGTTTCTATCCTCTGGAAGAGATTGTAGAGAATTGGTATAATTTCCTTCTTAAATGTTAGAATTCACTAGTGAACTGGGCCTCGTGCTTTCTGTTTTGGAAGGTTATTAATTATTGGCTCAATTTCTTTTTTTTTCAAGATTTTTATTGATTTATTTGAGAGAGGGAGGGAGGGAGTGAGAAAGAGAGAGAGAGAGAGAGAATGAGAGGGAAGAGGGGTAGAGGGAAAATGAGAAGCAGAATCCCTGCTGAGAAGAGAGCCTGACATAGGGCTTGATCCCAGGATCCAGGACCTAAGGATCATGACTTGAGCCAAAGGTTCACTAGTGAACCCATCTGGGCCTCATGGTTCTGTTTTGGAAGATTATTAATTATTGGTTCAAGTTCTTTTTTTTTCCCCCCAAGATTCTTATTTATTTATTTATTTATTTATTTGAGGTGGGGGGGAGAGAGAGACAGAAGAATGAGAGGGAAAAGTGGTGGAGGGAGAAGGAGAAGCAGAATCCCCACTGAGAAGAGAGCCTGACATAGGGCTTGATCCAGGATCCTGAGCATCATGACTTGAGCCAAAGGAAAATGCTTAACTCACTGAACAACACAGGTGCACCTATTGGTTCAATTTCTTTAATGAATATAGATTTCTAGGTTACTCAGGAGTGTAGTGTTTAATTTCCAAGGATTAGGGATTTTCCAACTATTGATTCTAGTTTAATTCCATTGTGGTGTTTATAGCAGATATATGATATTTATTCTTTAAAACTTATTAAGTTGTATTTTATGGTTCAGAATGTTGTCTGTCTTGATGAATTTTCATGTGAGCCTCGAGCAGAATGTGTAATCTCTTGTTCTTGGATGAAGTAATCAGTAAACATCACTTATATCCGATTGACTTATGGTATTGTTGAGCTCAGCTATGTCCTTATTGATTTTCTGCCTATTGGATCTGTCCATTACTGATAGGGAAATATTAACATCTCTAACTATAATAGTGCATTGATCTATTTCCTTTTTTCCTCATGTATTTTGATACTCTGTTTTTAGGTGAAACACATTAAGGATTATTACATCTTCTTGAGGGTACAAATGGACATATAATGTCCATTATATCCCTGATTACTTTTCTTGCTTTGAGTCTATCTGAAACTAATATAGCTATTCTTGCTTTTTAAAAAATTAGTGTTAGCATGGTATATATTTCTCTTTTCCTTTGCTTAGGTCTGTATGTATTTTTATAGTCGATTTTCTTATAGACAACATATAGGTGAGTCTTTTTTGGATCCACTATGACAATATCTTTTAATTGGTTCACTTAGATCATTGACATTTAAAATAAATATTGATATAGTTGCATTAATATCTTTCATATTTGTTACTGTTTTCTATTTGTTGCCCTTCTATTTTTTCCTATTTTTGTCTTCCATGCCTTTTTTTTTTTTTTTAACCTTTCATGGTTTTAGCTGAGAATTCTATAGGACTCTTCATTTTCTCTTTTTTACTCCTTTTAGTGGCTTCCCTAGAGTTAGCAATACCCATTTACACCTAATCCACTTTCAGGTAACACTACATAACACTCACAGGTAGTGTGAGTACTTTATAATAGCAAAATAATTCTAATTCTCCTGTCCTGGTATCATTATTGTCATTCATTTAACTTATAGATAAGCATACATAAGCATATATACACACACACACACACGCACACACTTAAACATGCATAATTGAAAACATTATTGCTATTATTATTTGAACAAACTCAATTGTTACATGAACTAAGAATAAGAAAAGTAAGTTTTTACTTTATCTTCACTTATTCTCTGATGCTCTCCTTTTCTTTATGTAGATTTGAGTTTCTGACCTATATAATTTTTCTTTGTCTGAGATTGTCTTTATTTCTTCACTATTGAAAGATAATTTTATAGGGCACAGAATTCCAGTTTGATAGGTTTTCTCACTTAACACTTCAAATATTTTATTCTACTCTCTTTTTGCTTGTATGGTTTCTGGGGAGACATTGGATGTAGTTCTTATATTTATTCCTTTATAAGTAAGGTGTTTTTTCCCTCTCTGACTTCTTTCAAGATTTTTCCTTTATATTTGATTTTCTGCAGTTTGAAAGCCAAGGTATAGGTATATTGTTTGTTTGTTTGACATTTATCTGCTTGGTGTCCTCTGTGCTTTCTGATTCTATAGTGTCTGACATTTAATGTAGGGAAATTCTATCATCGTTGTTTCAAATGTTTCTTTTGTTCTTTTTTCTCTTTCTTTTCCTTCTAATATTTTCATGATGTGTACATTACACCTTTTGTAGTTGTCCTACAGTGTTTGGATATTCTGTCCTCTTTTTTGTTCTTGGTTTTCAATCTTTGTTCTTTTTCACTTTTTGAAGTATCTGTTGTCACATTTTCAAGCTCAAAACATGGGCTTCAATGAGCCCATCAAAGGCGTTTTTTGATCTCCAGTTTGATTCTTTCTTAGAATTTCTATCTCTCTGCTTATATGTTCTTATTCTGTTTTTGCCTACTTTTTCCATTAAGGCTATTAGCATATTAATTACATTAAAAAATTCCTCTTCCAATAATTCCAACATTCCTGTAATATCTCACTCTGGTTCTGATGCTTTTTTATGTCTCTTCAGACTTTTTTTTTTTTTTTTTTTTTTTTTTTTTGCCTTTTAGTATGCCTTGTAATTTTTGGTTGGAAGATGGACATGTACAGGGTAAAAGGAACTACAGTATATAGGTCTTTAGTCATATGATGATATAGTGTGTAGGTGGGTAGTGGAGTCATTCTATAGTCTTATGATTAGGTCTCTGGCTTTTGGTAAGTCAGTGCCCCTGGACAGTGAACTTCACCAGTACTTCTCAGTATTCCTCCTCCCCTCCCTTAGGTGGAACAGGGGTGGTGCTGGAGTTGAGTATTTCCCTTCCCCCCATTGGTTAGGCTCTAATAAAAGCCTAGCCGGTTAAGTTCAGGTAAAATAGTTTGTCCAAAGGACTGCCTTGTTAAGAACAGAACCTCTGGAATATTTCAACATGATTTCTTTCCCCTTCACAGCTGGAATCTTGAGGGGATTTTCCTCAAATATTCCTGGTAAGCTCCTGGAGGTAAGACTGGGACCCTTCTGTGACTGAGTTCCTCCAGACTTTTTAACTTTCAGATTTGTCCACATTGAATCTTCATCACGTACAGCTCAGGTTTTCCTACCCTGACACTGGTTCCCCTGGAGGTGTCTGCTTATGGGTTTCTGTTCTGGTAAATTGTGATTTTCTGTGTTCACCTGTGTGTTCCTCCAATTTTGGGAACAGTTTGCCCTGTGACCTCACTTCTCTGCCAGATCTAAGATGAGTTGCTGATTTTTCCTTTTGTTCAACTTTTTACTTGCTGTTGGAATGCAGTAGGTGACTTTAAGCTCTTTACATGTTGGACCGGAAACTGAGAGTCCTGAATTTCTCACTTTTTTTCTAAAAACAAAAATAGCTGACACCTTAGCTCAGGATCTCAGAAAAATTGCCTATGACAAAATCTAACACATTAACATTTTGTTGGGGGGGATACATTCTCAGAGAAGAAAGAATGAGATTAGAGGGGAATTGGGGCAGAAAAGGAAGGAGAGAAATTCAAAGAGACATGTTACTGAGAAGGTCAAAGTTTCACGACACAATCAACCAGATGCTTAGATTTGCAGGATGTCTCCAGAGAAGCCATATGAAAAGACTGCATCTCAGAGCAGTCCCTTGAAGAGGAGGAAGGGTAGAAAATAAATCCCTGGATGTCCTTTCCATCTACTTTTTGTGTGCAGTGAAGTCTACCCTACAACTTCCTGTGTGTCCAAGTTGTGTTATGCAGGCACTGGGGCAGCCAGAGCCTCTGGCTAGCAGTGCAGGAGTCTCTCTCTGTCAGTTCAGGCTACATAATGGGATCCTCAATGCATGATGGCAACAACAGTGGCTGGAACTTAACCACTCTAGGAATATTTTGAATAGCTGAAACATTGCAGATGGTTGATACCTGTGCAAGGATGAGTGGATCTAGGGTGATACATAATTTGTGTTTCTTACACTACATCCCTTGTTCCGATCAGATTTACTTTCATCCTTTTATAATATCCTAGACCTTGTGTGAGGACAAGATACCTTTTCTACTTCCTTGAGATGAGTGGTGAGATGCAAGGCCAGTCCTTCTAGGTAGTAGTCATTTTCAATCCCTTAAGCAAGATTCAGAGTGGAATCAGCAAACCAAACTATAGTCTTCACTGGTACAGTTGGTTCCAGGGTCATAATTGATACTTATCAACTCCTTCACTTGTCAGCCATTCTAGTTTCTTTCACCTTCACTTAGCATTTCAGCTGCTGTAGGTTACTTGCCTGATAGAATGGTTGTTTTCCTTTGATCAGGCAATATTTGTTCTGAGTGTCCATGGGGCACAGAACCACCAAGAGATGCCTCAGTGAGTCCTGTAGTCCAGATGTACTCATATTTCTCCCATTTTGTAGCAACAACCCTAGCTTCTTGTAATAGTCAAGGTCAATTAAACCGTAATTCTTATCTTGCTTGTCCACTAGCATGAGAAGTTCCAAGTGGTTTAATTTCCAGTTCAGTGGAACATTTAAGTGTTTTCTAGAAAGCAATGCTACCCTGGGAATCAGGATCTCTAATCCAGCAGATATAAGTTGTAGAGACAAAAAAAAAAAAAAAACCAAAAAAACAAACCACAACCAACCAAACAAAAAAAATTCTGCAACAGGGTCATTGAGAAAGATAGCGAGATGGGCTGATCCTAATTCTACACCTTGGTTCCTGGAGTCCTTCCTTTAGATCCATGTCTAGGATCTGAGCCTGCTGCCATGGCCCCTTTTCATCAGCTGACCACAAGCAGTGGATTGACCAAGGAGAAAAGCTAACACCCAGGGAATAGGTCATTCTATTTACCTAGTTGTTGGGAGCCTCCTTCCGGTAATGCTTATTCTTTCAGTCATTCATAACAGAGACTGTGTTGTTGCAGTGGCCCATTTCTATATAATTCCAATAGAGCATACCAAACTGCTTTTTAATTGGATTCAAGATCTTCTTTCTCAGTTGGTTGTAGGGAATATCCCTTGAGGCCACAGGTATGGGCTGAGGAAGTGGCACCAAGGCAACAGAGATGATATGGTCTAGCCCAACAAGTCTTATTTTTTTTTTTTTTGCATCTTCTAGATTGTTTGAGTCTTTTCCTTAATCTTCTATTTCCTTTATACAGTAGTTTGTTTCTATGTTCTTGACCTTTCGGGAAGGAGTTTATGTTAACACCAAGCTCATGATGGACAACTCCCAATTATACAGTTACGTGGTATACCACAGTCAGGCTTTCAGGCTTTACTTCAAAGGGTATGTCCCTTCATGTTCCAGATCACTGGACCACTACAAATTTCACTGATGTTGCAGGCCCTTAATCATTAAGGACTTACTGACTACTCTGTGACATATGTGCTTCATTAGGGCATTCAAATTACTTGACCCATTCTCCTTATTAGGTCCAATTAGTAAAATGTCAATCTATGTAGAAGGCTAGAGTGATGCACTGTGGAAAATCAATATGATTGAGATCACTACAGAATAGACCACAACTGTAGGAAAATTAACACAGAGCTAGAGCAAGACAGTGAAGATTTATTACTGTCCTTACAATGGAAAGATGAGCTGCTTTGGATCCTATCTATTGACAAAAATCAGGAATAAAGTATTTGAAATAATAGCTGCAAATGAAGTGCCACAGGTTGAGTTGATTTGCTTCAATAAAATTCATACCTAGCCCAGAAACTGCAATTGGGGCTACCATTTAAGTTTATAGTAATCCATTGGCATCCACTATGATCCATATGATTTTTTTCTTGCAGAGGCCAGATAGGTGAAATGACTAGATATGTGAATAACTATCCCTGAATCTCTTTGTTGGTAATTATTTCTGCAGTTCCTCCTAGGAGATGATATTTCTTCTGATTTACTATGTTGGCCAGATAGGAAGATGCATTTCATCTTAATTCACAGGTCAGGAAACCAAGGTCCAACTTCTAAGTGTAAATAGTCCTATTAGGCATTCAGAGACTTGAGGAATGCAATGGTGCATCCTTGGACCTACTGGATTCACAGTGAGATGGCCTTGAGCTCAAACACTATCTACACCCTAGAATCTATAAGGTAGCATACTGGAGGATGATGGTGGTGATGTGGGTTCCCTGATATCAGTGTCATTTCTGACCTCATTCTAATTATTCCCAAGAAGTCTGGGCATTCCCTTTCCTTCATTGCACAGTTACTCTGGCAAAGTTGAGGAAAGGCTAGAGAAATATTTACCATGCTTGTGGTGATGTTTTGGAGACCCAGGTTTCCCTCCAATGGGCTCTGGCTCTGTGAACTGACTTTGATGTAGTAACTGGAAATTGCAGCTGTCCATCATAGTGTCTAACATTAGCCTTATGTTCATCAGTTTTCAGTTCTTTCTGATCAAATAAATGAAGCAAAACCCAAGTGCAATGGTTTTTAAACTTTAGCATGCATGCCAATCACTTAAAGTGCTATCTAAAATATAGACTGTTGAACCACATCCCCAGAATTTCTGCATTGGTAGACCTGGAGTGGAGCTTGAGAATTTTCATTTCAAATAGGTTCCTGGGTGATGCTAAACTGCTTAACCTGTAATCCTACACTATACTACATTAAGTGGTGTCCTACAAATCAACAGTTGTTGCTCTAGATGGTTGTTTGTCTATATTACCTTTGGAAAAACCATTATCAATTAGCTGTAATAATAGTTTACTTTGCCAAGGCACCTTGATTGCCATTTTGGCCATACTGTTCATCATGGTAATTATATCTACCTGACCTCTGCCTTTCTGGAATCCCAGTATCCAGACTGATATTAAGAAGCCCTGTACTATGCCAGAATCTTACGTTGTCAACACTGCCCTGAAGAAGGCAGCCAATGGTGGGCTTCTCAGTGATGTTGGCACTCTCACCATCGGTGCATTTCTCAGTAAAAGTGTCCCGTGGGCCCTCTTGGAGAATGTACTCAAGTCATAGGTTTTCATGTCTTTATTCTAAAATTCTCCTTTTCCTGAGACTTCTGAGCTCTTCCTCATTACTCTGTCAAGGAAGTTCCAACAACTATACCTCAACTTAGCCATTGTGAATCCAGGCTTTCAGGTATCATCCCAGCAAATTGTTAGGACTGGTAGACATTACATTTTATTAGGACATAATTAAGATTTGCTAGACATTAAATTCCAAGTTATGAGTGAATTGTCCATTTTAACATATTCTCTTTTGTTCAGTTTTATTTTTGCTCCCCTGGTCTAACACCCTCAAGTTCTACCTCCATGGGTGCTTCTCTGGTTTTCTTGATGTATTTATGATCTGGTCTTACCACCTGCTTCAGAGCCATCTATAACTTTCAAAGTATGCCTTAAAATGACAATTAACTGAACCTATCAAGGATTTCAATGCCATCATATGTAGTCATCCACTGTGAAATTTCTGTAATTATCTTACCCCTGTATTGATCAATTACCTCCATGGGTGCTTCTCTGGTTTTCTTGATGTATTTATGATCTGGTCTTACCACCTGCTTCAGAGCCATCTATAACTTTCAAAGTATGCCTTAAAATGACAATTAACTGAACCTATCAAGGATTTCAATGCCATCATATGTAGTCATCCACTGTGAAATTTCTATAATTATCCTACCCCTGTATTGATCAATTACAGTGGCAACTTGATATCCCAAAGTTCACCATAAACCTCCACTGTATCCTAGTCAACCACAAGTGAGAACATCAGCAAATCTGATGCCATAGCATGCCAGCCATTATTACTAACTCACTTTGGGTACCAGTTGTCTTATGCTGGCTTTTTCAAAGAAGACGGTCTGAGGGAATAGTTTTGTGCCAATGTTTTGTTGAGGTATAGTCCCAGGGAAGCAAGAGTAAGGGGAAAAGGAAAGAGAGGAAAGGAAGGAAGGAGAGAAACCATAGGAAATATGCCAAGCCAGCCATTGCTTTATAACATACAGCGGGGTGCCTCGTCTTACAGAGGCCAAATAAAATGACTGCATTTCAGTCCATTTGGGGAAGGAATGACAGACAATATCTCTGACTCCTTTCTATCTTTTGCCTTTCACTACTAAAATCTTCTTCCTTAGGGTGTTAACTTTCCCACTTCCCAGCTGTGTTTCCCAGCCTTTCCCAGCCACCCTGAAGAAGACAGGTATCTTCTGGCAAGTGTTCAGATATGGTGACCTCTCCTTGTTGAGCTGCATGGAAACTTCTCAGTCAGTGGTGGTGGCAGTGGCCGTGGCAGTCATGTGTGATCCATTGCTGGGCTGTTCTGGCTGGGAAGTGAGGGAAGCAACTGCAGCAGAGCTAAGCAGGGACGGTGCATAAATTAGGTCCAGCTCAGCCAGTTAGCATATGTGTCAGGCCTTTTAAATACAAATCAAAGGCCTATTGAGCAGAACCAGATTCATGGGCATGCAACCAATAGCTCAGGGCCCCAGTCTCAGAAGTGCCCATGCAGGGGGTAATACTTTATGGCCCCCTTCTGAAATCCTTAATAGTTTTAAAGTGAAGTCCAGTGGGACAATGAAGTATATGCCAAGGACTTAAAGCCTTGGCTCAGTGCAATTCCACTTTCCACTGCTTCTGTCTCTTCAGGAGAGGTTCTCAGCAACGCATTCCCAGCTGGCTGAAGCCATAAGGCCTGAATATTGCCATTACTTTTTACCCCAGCAGACACCAGGGCATAGGAGGAAGGAGGGTCAAGGTCAGGTTTGGGCACTGCAGCGTCTTGGGGTGGGACAAGGTGGCAGTTGTCCCCACCCTGGTCTGGCAGTGCCACAGGCATGTTTCACAGGCAACTTGGTGGGGCCTCTCTCCCTGCCTCAACTGAGGTACCAAGGGTGTCCCTGTGTAGAGTTTACAATCCCTTGGGTTGGAGTGGCCAGCTGTGTGGTGGGGAGATTGACTACACCCACATTCCCATTTGGCACTGGGCCCAGAAAATTATTGATCAGGCTGTCTGAGAATGATCATGCTGGAATGGACTCTTGAAGAATAAATAGGAATGTTCTTGGTGAAAAGAGGAGGAGAAGGAGCTGAAAGGATCTCCTAGGAAGAGGGAAATGCATGAACATATGGAAGCATAAAATTAGACCATATATGCAGAAAATGCTTGTGAGTGTGTGTGCCTTGAGCAACTTGGTGGATGGTGCTTCCATTTCCTTAGATGGGGAGGAGATCAGGGGAGAGTTCTCTCCTGGCCATGATAATTTGAGATTTCTGTTAGACATTGATTTGGAGATGGTGATTTGACAGATTCTGTAGAGACAGGCAGAGGACAGGGCTGGAGAGTTTTGGGAATCTCTGGCACTGGTGGCTTAGGACTGTGGGGTCAGGAGAGGTTGCTCAGGAGGAGGATGTAGCTACAACAGAGAAGGGGATCCAGGACACCCTCATTTTAGGTGATGAGCAGAAGAGAAGGATCCAGAAAAGGAGATGAGAAGCTTCCAGTACAGAAGGAAGAAACTACCCAAGAATGGAAGTATAAATGTTTTTTTTTTTAAGATATTTATTTATTTATTTATTTATTTATTTATTTATTTATGTATGTATGTATTTATTTATTTATTTGGCAGAGATCACAAGCAGGCAGAGAGGCAGGCGGGGGGTGGGGGGAAGCAGGCTCCCTGCTGAGCAGAGAGCTTGATGCGGGGCTTGATCCCAGGACTCTGAGATCATGACCTGAGCTAAAGGCAGAGGCTTAACCCACTGAGCCACCCAGGTTCCCCAAAAAAGTATAAATGTTTTAAGAAGGGTGTCTACACATAGTTTGAAAAGTTATAAATAAAGATTGGCAGGTCAAGATATTTCATAGAAAAAGGTAGCTTTTCCAGCCTCTCTTGACTAATCAGCAGGTCTGACAACACTTGGGCTCATGTTCTGCATGGTAAAAGCCAATTGTAGACACACAGAGCATGGTGCCCAGCAGTTGGCATGCGCTCTCTAGCTTCCCATTCTCCCCCCACCCCCAACTCCCTCTTCCTTCTGATGATTAGTGCTAGTCAGTCCATATTTATCATCATGCTTACATTGTTAGATATCCCACAGGACAGAACTATTTCTCTGTCCATGTCTCTCCATCAAAGTGAGGAAAACAAAAGACAGTCTGAAAGTGCTGTGTGTTTAAAAGCAAAATTGGAGAGAGCTTATTTCATTGTTGAAGTAATGAATGGAATATGTGTTTAATAAGGAAACAAAGCCTCTTCAAAATAAAACAGTTCTGCCTGTTTTACTTGATTGTAATCCATTATCTCCTTGGCTTCTGTCGGCTTTTGAATTGACCCTCCTCTAAATTCATTTGCAAATTCTCCCAGAACAAATATTAGTCAAATGTTTTCATCATGTTATTTTTCCTATTCAATTAACCTTAGTGTGTCCTGACTGTTGGTGTCCATATATTCTGAACACAGACTATATGAAGTAATTGTGGATGTTTTTCAAATTTAAATTCACGTGTAGGAGAATCTGTTCACTGTCTGCTACTGACTCTCCTCTCAGATGCCAATTTGGAGCCAAAAGATACCTGTGACAAGGCCTAATGTCACCAGTTCAAATCCAATTCTACCCAGAAGACCTTTTCTAATCATTCCATGTGCAGGAGACCATCCTGGGGTCTACAGGGAGCATCTGTATAGCAGAAGTTCACTCTGGTCCCTTGAGATCCCTTGCCGCTAGGGGAGCTACAACCGTCCTCACTGACAATGAGGTCTGAGCCTTCTCACCATCCACCCACTTCCCTACCTTCAACTCCTCACCCTGCAGCCCATGCCCCAGTCCATCCCCTCCGGGTGACAGGAAGGTCCTATTTCTGGGAACTATTATATTAAGGCATTATAGTACTGTAAATTAGAAATTTCATCTCCCAGGAGAAGGGGAGACTGGTCTGTTTAGTCAAGTCTTTTCTTGCAAATTCAAAGCAGTGCAATCAGGTGGTTAACAGCTTTACTTCTGGGTCAAACTGCTTATGGTCAAATCCCATTTTTACCATCATCTGTAAAAGGGGAATAACAATACATCCACCACCTATGTTGTGAGGATTATGTGAATTAACCTGTAAAATTGTTGATTAAGAGTGGCTGGCATACACTAAATGGTCAAATTTTGGCTGTTATAGTATATCATTATCTTATAATATTACATATGATTTTATTTTATTTTATTTTATTTCAGTGTTCCAAAATTCATTGTTTATGCACCACACCCAGTGCTCCATGCAATACGTACCCTCCTTAGTACCCACCACCAGGCTCACCCAAGCCCCCAACCCACTCCCCTCCAAAACCCTCAGGTTTTTTCTGAGTCCACAGTCTCTCACGGTTTGTCTCCCACTCACTTCTCTCCATCTCCCAATGATTTCCGTGTTATTCTTTTCATTTTGTTGTTGCATAACCACTGGGCTGATCAGTTTCTTGCTCTTCAGAGTACAATCCCCATTTTTTCACAGAATTTTCTAACTTATGTACAATTCCCTATATACACCCTTTCCTTCTTACAGAGATAGAAATTTCTATTTATAATTTATAGACACATACATACTTACTAGAAAAAAGAGAACATCTATATTCACCGATAGAGATGTACATATTTCTAAGTATCAGAGATTAATAGGAGAAAGGAAATCACTCGTATCTGGCAAAGTCCTTCACTTGTTTCCAGGCACGTTTTTCTTCATACTGCCAAATCGTTCTTCAATCAGTTGGTTTTTTCTGAACTCCTTGACATTTATGCATTGAATAAGTGGTCATTTTGCCTTGTTCTTCGTGCTGTTCTGTGATTTTTTTTTTTTTTACATCTAGTTTCTTATTTCCATTTTGCTTTTCACAGTGAGATCACAGCTTGCTTTGAACACAGTATGATTTCAGAGGGCCTAAACAATATCTGAGATATTTTTCACATTTATTCCCTCAGTGTATCTTCTATCTCCAGTTGCTATTTCAGCACATGTTTGTGGAATGAACTCTAATGTTTTGAACTTACTTTTTTTATTTTTGAGCTTTTCATTTTGAGATCACTTAAGACTTATAAAACAGTTGCAAAAATAACACAGAGAATTCCTGCATACCCTCCGCCCAGCTTCACCAACTGTTAAGATCTCATATAACCACAGCACAGTTATCAGAAACAGGAAGTTAATAGTCATATAATACTACTAATTCATCTAAAGTCTTCATCCAAATTTTATCAATTGTCCCATTAATGATGCTTTTTCTGGACCAGATTCCAATCCAGGATCCCACATTGCAGTTAGGTGACATGGCGTCTCGGTCTCCCCCAATCTGTGGAGGTTCCTTAGCCTTTGTCTATCTTCCAGTGAGTGTGGGGCAGTGTCTTCACTGTCAGAGAAGTCTCCTCAGAACTTAGGAGCTCAGTGTTCCCAGCTCTATCAGGGTCTTCCCACATAGCCACATGCTAGCTTACAGGATCCCATTCTTCCTCAACCAATGCCCTCACTCAACAGCAGATACTCTGTAAGTCTGGGAATTCAATTTGTGTCCTAATTCAGCTAATCACAGGATGAAATACTGCTTTTTATTTTCAGCAGTTTCAGTGCTACAGCTTCAGGGCACATGTAGAAGCTTCCAGGTCATTTGTGTGGTGCCTCAGCTGGGAATGTGAATTCATGAGTTCATCCTTTTTTCTTCCACTGTTTATGTAGTAACATCAGGAGCAACCAACCAACTTCATTATATTAGCTAGATTTCCAAAAATGTTTGAAAGTATCATATATACCTATCATCTAGCTACTTCTTTTAAGTGGTTGATTAAGAATATCCAATGCAAATATTTTATATCTGTATCACCAAGTCATGCCATGGACTATTAGTGCTCTGTTTATGCCTGGAGACAGAGTCATTAACATTTTTTATTTTATTTTACTTTTAGTTTATTAAGATGCAATGTATTATTTGCTTCAGGGTTACAGATCTGTGAATCATCAATCTTACACAATTCAAAGCACTCACCATAGCACATACCCTCCCCAATGTCCATCACCCAGCTACCCCATCCTTCCACCCCCGTCCCCTCCAACAACCTTCAGTTTGTTTCCTGAGATTAAGAGTCTTTTATGATTTGTCTCCCTCCCTGGTCCCATCTTGTTTCATTTTTTTCCTCCCTTCTCCCCACAGCGCCCCTCCCTGCCTCTTAAATTCCTAGTATTTTCAAATCTAGTCAGATAGGAGAATCCATTCCAGACAGCCCAGAATCAAGTCAGAAAACTTACCTTCAAATTCTGTTCCAATAAAGCCATTCTCAGTATCAAAATACCTGTATTAATTAGGGTTTTCCAGAGAAACAGAGCCAAGTGTGTGTATGTGTGTGTGTGTGTGTGTGTGTGTGTGTGTGTGTCTGTGTGTCTGTGTGTGTCCTTGCCTCATATAATTATGAAGGCTGAGAACTCCAGACCCAGGAGAGCCAATGGTATAGTTCTAGTCTGAGTCTGAGAGAAAAAATTCTTTCTCATTCAGTCCATTTGTCCTGCTCAGGCCTTCAACAGATTAGACGAGGCCCACTCACACTGGGGAGAGTAATTTGATTTACTCATTCTACCAATTCAAATGTTAATTTCACCCAGACACACCCTCACAAATACACCCCAAATGATGTTTAGCCAAGTATCTGGATCCCTCATTACTCATAAAATTAACTATTATACCTTCTCAGCACATCAAAACAAAAGACACATGATGCCATTTTGTCTTTTACTGGTGATATTAACTTGGATCACTTGGATAAGCAGAGTGGTCCAAGTTCCTCCACTATAACATTGTTATTTTCCCCTTTGTATTTGATAATTATCTTGTGGGGAGATATTTGAGACTATGTAAATATTTTGTTTCTTATCACACTTTTCACTTGCTAATTTTGGCATCTATTAATTATTCTTGACTGAGATAATTATTACTATAATATCACCAATTGATTGTATTTCCACTATTCCTTCTACATTTATTAATTGGAATTCTCTTCCATTTATTTATTTATTCAATTGTTTATATCACTACGGACTCACAAATAGATATATTCTGGGTTAGAATCCATTACTCTCATTATTTAGTTCGTTTCTCAACTTGCCCTAGATGCAGTTATTAGGAGCATCGCCCTAAATCATATTTAAATAGCTTTTCTCTACAAATGCTCATATTCAAGTAGGTAAGATTAGCATAAAGTTTCTCTATGATTATAGCATTATGGATTTCTTTGCATAGAAATCTCTTAAGAACTTTTTACTCTTTTTTTTTTAAAGATTTTATTTATTTCTTTGACAGAGATCACAAGTAAGCTGAGAGGTAGGCAGAGAGAGAAGGAAGCAGGTTCCCTGCTGAGCAAAGAGCCTGATGCAGGGCTCGATCCCAGGATGTTGGGATCACGACCGGAGACGAAGGCAGAGGCTTTAACCCACTGAGCCACCCAGGCACCCCAAGAGCTTTTTACTCTTAAAAATATTTAATTAAAGATTCTATACCAGATCATGGGAACTTAATAGCCACCTCAGTTAAAAATGAAACAACCACCATGACCACCAAGTTATTTTACTCTTCCAGATTAATAACTGTTTATGGGAATTATGTTAAAATATTAGAAAATAACCTCATCAGCTAGAGATGCCATTTCAAGTAAAATGTGCAGAAACATGAAAACATTGACATTTTAAAGTGACTTCTATGGATCTGATTTTATGAATAATAAATACATAGCATTTAGTACTCTTATACTATTTATAACTAATTCATTTTTATCACAAAATCTTTATAGCTGAAAGAGGCCTAATATATCATCTATATTCATTGATTTCTTTGACTGCAGGTCCCAGAAAGCAATTCTAGCTATCTCAGCCCAAAATGAATTTATTGAAAGGTTATGGAATAACTCTTAGGACTGGAGGGGAGGGGGACCAAGAAATCTGGGTCAAAAAAGACAGGTGTTAGGAGGGGCTGTAGGAATCTCTAAAGAAGGAACTAATGAGTAGACCCTTTGAAGAGCCTCTGCCTCTTTAAAGATAGTCTTTGTTTGACTGCCTTCGAGATCCAAATATCAAAGATAGAGCAGGTATTGTACCTTTATTGACAGTTGCAAAAAGATTGGGTCTGCTTGGAGAGAAATAGTGTCCTGGGCTGGGTTCCCCCACACTCTGAGACAAGGATTCAAGAACAAGTAGTTTATTTGAGAGCTGATCCCAGCGATGTTTTTGTTGTTGTTGTTTGTTTGTTTGTTTTAATAGTGTGGAGGAGAGACAGGGAAGGGAAAGAAGCCAATAAAAGATACGTTACCAAAGCAGTTCTCACGCTGGGCAACCAAACTCTGACCCCAAGGGAGACAGTTTAGAACAGATCAGTTAACTGAGAGATGAGGAAGACAGGATATTTTTCAACCATATGTCTTTACAAGATTTGTTGAGGACTTCTGGGACATTAACCATTGGGTACTGCTGGCTTACCCTGTGTAAAAATTGAACATGCTATTACAACTAGAAAAAAGTTCTCTGACAAAGAGTCCTAGAGGTTTGCGGCAAGCAGTTTTCTGTGAGTAGAAGTGAGTGCTGACAAGACATGGTCCATGAAAGACATGTTTACTATGATGGTTTCCTTAAGCAAAATTGTTACTAAAAGATGGAGGCTGGAGACTAGCCTGATAAAAATGGTAGATACTCCCCTCACCATGAATGCAACCCTCTTATTTTACAGAAAAAGTTGTTTACAGCTCAAATGGCTATACATGTTGTATCAGTTAAGATGCTTTCAACTTTACTAGGAGCGTATCAGGCACAGTAGGCTATATTATACAGTGGTAACAAACAACCTCCGCCAGTCCCTTAACACAACAGAAATTTGTTTCTCACTCATGCTAAGTCAGCAGAGAGTTCAGGCAGTTCTCCGCAGCGGCTGATTTTTAGGCTTTGGTTCATCATTCCAAATGCTTGGGTCTTAGGCAACACCATCAGTGTATGTGCTCCACTGATTACCACTGCAGGGAAGAGCAGCGGGGAGTCAAACACGGGACATGGCCACAATGATTCTAGTCACATTGCATTTCAAGTCAATGAGCCATGCTTTGGTGGCAGAGAAGTGCTGTGCTCCTGTGTGACCAGAGCTGGATATTGGCCACCAAAGGCAGCAAGTTCTCTCAAGGACTTTTTTCTTCCAGTAGAAAAATTTGGAAGTATGTAGTCCCAAGGTTGTTTCAGTAACTCAGCAGTTACTGAAGACTGAGTTGCTGCTTCCTGTCTTTCCACTCTGGCATCTTTGATTTGTCAGGGTCATCTTTTTGTCACAAGATGACTACTACAGGTCCAAAGATCACATCCTCTCATGTCAATATCCAAAAGCTGGAAGAGAGGGGTGGGATCTCTTTGCCTTTTTTTTTTTATCAGGAGGAGTGAGGCCTCTCTGTTTCTCAATTCCCACCCGGGTTTCTTAATCAGGGCAGAAAATTGTTCTTCACATCAGACTTCCCGTTATACCTCATTGATCAGAACTGGGTCATATGGCTATTCCCTAATCGTAAGAGAAGATGACAAAGTAAGCATCTGACTTTTCATTCTCTCTTATGAGAGATAGGCTCTGCCAGTTTGGGTTCAAAGGAAATAGGATACCAAGAGTTTGCCGTGCATGAAAATAGTGTTATCAATGTCCAAGTATGAGGTGTCAAATATTTGCCCAGATCACCATGTTATTGAAATGCAACTTCCTGAATTCCCACCTTGTGGGATTCTGAATCACAGTCACTGGTGGCACTGTTGTGTTCAATCACAACTTCCTATTCTTGAGAAAATTGAGTATTTCCTGAGATCTAATATCAAGCCACCTCCTGGGAACAGGTCTGTTTGGTGGATCAGATGAGAAATGATGGCTCTTGCTTGATGACTCAGAGCAATTTCAAAGAAGTTTCCATCACACAGAGCTTTTCAGATCTCCCGAACAAATTGTAGACTGCAAATGAATAGGAAACTAGGGATTGATTGTGAAAATTTTCACTCCTGAAAAATAAACTACAGCTTGGCTTATTTTTCAAAGAATCAACTTCTCAGATTCTAGGCAGAAAAACAAACACCATTAAATAAACTGTTACTGTGTATTTCAGAATTGTACATGTTATCTGGGACTTTAATAACAGTTACACTATAGAAGAGATGGTAGTGGAGGCTCCTGCTTCAAATGACAACCATCTAACAGCTTCCACTTAAATCGCTTATGACAACAGACAGAAAGGTTGCCATACCATCAAAAGCTGAAACTTAAAAACGATTATAATAAACTGGGTAGAAATATACTAAGTCTAAAGCAAATGGAACTGGGCCGAGGGAAAAAAATCCTATTCAGTATTTTGTTCTGGAAACAATGAGAGCATAAAAACAGTAGGAATAGACTTTCTATCTCCTCTGTCTGCCTCAGGGAGCCAGGTGTACCTCAATCAAAAAAGACACTTGCTTCTCTAAGAAGGCTAGAGGAATTTCTCCTGATTCTGCCCCCAGATTATTTCAGAGATCTCACTGCACGCCTTACCCCCTGAGAAGTACAGCAGAGGAAGCGGGAACGCTACAGTTTCTAGAATGCAGTGCACCATCATGGACTTCCCAAGTCTCTTGCTGGGGGAAGGGGGTTGGATAGGAAGAACTCTGGTGGCAGTGTATTCCTGGGATTATAGAATTCCCTGAGTTGTTCCCCTCATCGGATGCCACAACCCGGGTGGGGTCAAAGACTAGCAACACCTTTGTGAAGTCAAAAGGGCTTTGTGGGAAAACCCAAACTTATTGGAAACACTTCTCTTCTACCTTCAGCACCTACAAGCGCTACTTGTGAGCACTTGCTTGTTTTATGTGTGTAATATGTAATAACTAACATTTCCTGACCACCTGCTGTGGGCTATGCACCATGTTAAACACTTCACACGGGTCAACAAGTAATCTTTACAGTAACTCCATGAGGGAGGTGCTATTAATATTTATTCTCACTTTACAGATAACCTGAAACACAGGGAATTTAAAAATCGTGTTCAAATTTTTAGTCAGTAAATAGCTGAGTCGGGATTTGAACCTAGAAGATCTAGCTCCTATTTCCATCCTCTTAATTACACTTCTATACTGGCCTTGAAATATACATAGTGAAATAGAAGTTGTTTGTATTAGTGTGGGTATTTACATAAGTATAAACATATATATGCTTACATACATTTGTCATGTGATCAAGATGATGAAAAAGTCATTACCTAATAAGTGGGTGCTGATATGGTGCAAGGCAGAGGGAGGGATATATTAGTATAAGTAAAATTCATATTTCAAGCCAGGAGCCCCCCAAATGCAGAGAAAATAGGTGAGGAGACCCCAGTGGAGAGAAAGATGGACACTCACACTAGGTAAAATACTGCTGCTATAGATTGGGCTCATGGCCATGCCCACGTGGTCAGACTACAGTTGGCTAATGGCATGGCAATCTTAGGCAAGTTACTTCGAAAAGAAATAGCTCCTGGACTGCGTCTCATTCCTCCTTCCATATCATCTGCAAAGTAGTGTAGGAAAAGTGCTGTCTCCTTCTATTAGCTGCATGTTCTCTATCTTTCAGTGCCTACCAAGACCTAAGGGGATGGATGATAGGACTTGTTCCATCCTTCCTTTTCTCCTTTCTGTTTAGCATGGGTAAATAAGTAGCATGGGGAAGGGACGAGATAAATAACATCCTTTCAGTTAGGCCTGCCTTTATGTTTGGTATCAGGTCTTAAGTTACTGTTGGTAGCATCAATGACGGAAAAGTGTAAGCTCAAATGTATTTTAATACTCTGGAAGGATAGACATTGGTTATATAAAACTTCTACATTTATTTTTAAAAGGAGGCAAAAAATGTAACAAATTACAAAACAAAATAAAATCGAAGTATAATCTGTGAAAAATAATCACAGAAAAATAAGATTGCGGAAATAAGTTTGAAGCAGTTCGATACCCATAATAATTGTGAGGGACTCTCAGACTGGATTCAAGTCTGCAAGTGATGTGTACACGAGCTATCTGAAATGAAATGTCTTAGAAAGACTGAAAAATAAAGGAGTCAAAAATATATCCCTGGCAAAAATTTGTTAAGGGCATGTTCTCTCGTCTTTAGCTGAACTGACAGAAACTTCAAGGATAGCCTAAGGAGTGCCATAGTCATCAGGGGCTCTTAACTTGGGATTTGTCAACTTGGATGGAAAAACAATTTCACCTTTGTTTTCACTAATCTCTGATAGAAATTCAGTATTTCTTTCAATCACCATAGCATCAAACCATAGTAACTAAAAGTAATTCTGAATTCCTTGAATACCACCAGTCCTTTCTCCTATGCTAAGAATCCTCAGGAGTATAATAATCAAATAAAATAACAAACAAAGGCATAAATGAACAAATACAATAAAAACAAAATACCCGTTTCATAGCAATGGCTGTCAAATAGAAAATAAAAGAGAAAGAGTGATCCAATTCCAAATAGCTGCTAAAAACATTAAATGTTTATTCAGTAAGTTCTGTATAAGACAGTGAAAATATTTTATTGCAGGACATGCACGACTTGATTCAAGAGACCTGGTGAAGGGAAGATTCGATTTGGTGGAACTGTCGATCTCCCTTCCTAGGATCAAAAATATAGTCTTAATCATATAACAATGGATTAAAAAACCAGAAACAACAAAAATTGCAGAATGATCTTAACAAAGGATCTATGTATAGGAGATTTTTCTAAAAAAAAAAGAAGCGTGATGAATAGGTTTAAATCTATGTTGAAATTATGAATTATTTAATAAATTGTTTACCAACTGATTAACGTGCTATGGGTGGGGTAGGGAGCAGAGGAACAGTTAGTTTCTTAGTTCACATTTAAATCCACATAAATTCCAAACCTTAAGAGGCTCTTAATCATAGGAAACATAGGATTGCTGGAGGGGCAGGAGTTGGGGGAATGGGGTAATTGATCAATGGACATTAAGGAGGGCATGTGATATAATGAGCACTGGGTATTTTAGAAGGTTATGTATATAGAAGATTATAGTGGTGCCTGGGTGGCTCAGTGGGTTAAGCTGCTGCCTTCCGCTCAGGTCATGATCCCAGGGTCCTGGGATCGAGCCCCGCATGGGGCTCTCTGCTCATCAGGGAGCCTGCTTCCTCCTCTCTCTCTGCCTGCCTCTCTGCTTGCTTGTCATCTTTCTCTGTCAAATAAATAAATAAAAAATCTTAAAAAAAAAAAGATTATATATGTAAGTGTTATATATATCATATAACTCTACCTCTGAAACCAATAATACATCATATGTTAATTAATTAAATTTAAATTTTAAAAAAAATTAAATAAATCTAAATAAATTCCATATGGATTAAAGGTATAAGTATAAAAATAAAGCCATTATAAAAAATTAAATTAAAAAAAAGCCATAAAGCCTGCAGAAAATGTTAGTGGATATTATATAGATTCAAGGTAAAAAAGACCTTGCTCAGCCATACACCAAAGATAGAAACAGCAAGATATGATAAAGAGAGTTGATGTCATGAAAATTTAGAACTTTAGGACATTAAAGCCACTTTACAAATTATAAAAGCAGATGATAAAATTAGAGAAAAGAAAACAATTTTATAACATTTATGAAAGACAAACGGTTAATAATATTAATACATAAAGAGCTTTTACACCAGTAAGAACAAGGTGAGTGAATATACCAGAGGAGAACACATGCAAAGGAAACAGTCATTAAATTGGTAACAACAAATATATTTTCCAACTTAAAATCAAAGACATTCAAAACAAAACAATGAGCTACTTTTTTTAATGATCATGTTAACAGAGTAGATCTGTATTTTGAAAATCATTGCCAATATAGGGGAAAGAAGATTTTTCATTTGCTACTGGTAGATTTGTAAGTTAGCCTTTGTGGAGAGCAATTATGGAAATTTGTCTGATGTTACTAATGATATGAAAAATGTTCACATTACTTAGCTAAGTAAAAAAAAGTCATTTATAAAATGATTTATATTGTAAATATATTTTCATAGATGAATTTTATATGAAAGTTACACATAATTAAACATAGAATGTTTACAACTAATACAAATTACTCCCTAATGAGACAAGAAAATAATTTCATAGGTAGTAACTCTTTCAGTAATTATAAATCACTGTATTTAATAAAAAATTTAAATACCAACGAAATTCCTTTAGAGTGTTACTGATTTAAATCTAGTGCTTAAATTTTTGTTTAAATTTGCAGACTATAATGTAAAATGTATAAGGAGAGAATGATTTACTGCAATCTTATGTATACTCTCTGTTCCCGTGCCATTAAACTTCACCCAGAGCACACAAAAAGGAAGAAATGAAGTAAAAAAGTGGGCGGAAGAGAGAGAAAAGGTGTATTCTACACTGTATAAAATTTTTATAAAACATATTGGTTAGATAATCTAAGGGTTGGTAAGCTAAATGGAATGTATTTCCAATATTATGCACATTATAACATACTATAATTATGTGCAATTGTGGAAAGGCAATTATTTCTCTCTCTCTCTCTCTCTCTTTTTTTTTTTTTTTTGGCTTAAAAGAATCTGATTCCTGATTTTGTCTGTTCTCTTCCATTTGTCTTATGTTGGTGTTCCCCCAAATGCCTTCATCAACAATATAATTCTAGGTCAAGTTAACCTGAGTGAATTGGGGATTTTCAATGTTCTGTTCTTGCTTTACAAGATAAAGGAATGAAAGCAAGCATTAAGCAGTTTATGTGCTGCACAGACCATTGAAAAAGAGCAGATTGAATGTGTATCAAGCCTACTGCTGGCTGCAGATATGTTCTGGGCCGAGTATTGTTAATTGTTGGTTTACCAAGAAATATATAAGCTTGTGAGCCAATGAAAAAGAAATCCCCATTTCCGTGACTTAAAAGGAAACAAGTCAATGGAAAGTAAGCTCCTGTTTTTCATGTGACAATCCCAAGGGATGTGACTTTTGATGGTTAATTTTATGTGTAAACTTGCCTGGGTGGTGGGATGCCCAGATATCCAGGGAAGCATTATTTCTGGGTGCTTATGAGGGTGTTTCTGGAATGGATGAGCATTTGAATTGGTGGGCTAAGTAAAGCAGATGGCCCTCCCCAGTGTGAGTGGGCCTCATCCAATCTGTTGAGGGCCTGCATAAAACAAAAAGGCAGAGAAAGTCTGAATGAGGTCTGTCTGACTGTTTAGCTGGACATCAATCTCCACTTGCCCTCAGCTCCCCTAGCTCTCTGGCTTTCAGACCCAGGCAGGAATCCACACCATGGACTTTTTGACCCTCAGGACTTCAAACTACATCACTGGCCTTCCTGGGTCTCCAACTTGCAACTACAGATCATGGGAAATCTCAGCCCATAATCATGTAAGCCAATACCTTATAATAAATCCCTTTGCATGTATGTTCCTTATTGGTTTTGTTTCCCTGGAGAATTCTGGCTAATATGTGGACCAATGAGAAATAATCCTCAATTTCTAATAGTCAACTTGAAGCAAAGCATGGAGAACAGAATGCTGGCACGGCATTGAAAATAACCTGCTAGTGTAGCAAAAGCTTTGAGATCAGTTTTCACTTCTCAGCTTCCTACAACTGAGAAACTGAAGTGGAAACCCACCACCACCTGAGCCATGATCCAAAAGGAGGCATCCTCTGACTGCCAGCCATTCCATGAGAAAGCTTCCTCTGAGATTGGATCTCTTCATCACGTCAAAATCGAGGTGATTAAATTGCTTATACAACTGCTAAGTACAGATACATCGCTCATAGTTGTCCAGAAGAAGAAACTGAGAAGCAAATTAGTTCACAGATCCCAAAACTATTGAAATGCCGGTAACTGCGTTCATTGGGTTAACCCCAGCTAAACAGGAGATGTTGCCTCGGATGGGGAAACCCAGAGGTAAAGATGTAGGGATGAAAATGAGGGTTGCTCTTAGGAGCCAGCTGAGCTGGACTGTCAGTTTCTCAGACTTCTACGTAACAGACCAGGCATAGTTGTACCTGCTGTGGGTTCAAAGAGATCAACCCCCTCAAATATTCAGACTGAACAGTATTGAGAGAGGATAAGTAGGCTGGGAGATCAGCTGGGGCACATTTCTGAAAAAATATACTAAGTCCAATAAAGTTAGCATAGAGGGATATTAACTACCTATATTCCGAAGTGATACTGGATGTTAACAAGCTGTCTCGGTTCTTGAGTGTGACACATTCTCCCAGGTGTTCTGCCTCCCTCCCCAGCCGTCACACCATCGAGAACTGGCCTGATTCAAGAATGTGAGGCTCAGATGACCTCAACCTTTCTGAAAATTTTGCGTGACTCAATACTTCGTGTCCTTCACCTAAATGTAACAGAAGAAAGGGCTCATATTATTTCTCGGCATTGATTCTTCTCATTGGATTTTCATTTGGGGGAATCTCCAGAATTCTTTTTGGTTTGCATGGCAAGACAAAGTATTTGGATTTTTATGAAAAGATAGTGTTGTTCTAAGAGCATTTGGGGGAAAATAGGGTTTAGGCTTTATCAAAACTTAAAAGCTGAAAGCAAAAAGTCATCTTGGTTTCTGAAATAGACTCTGGGCCTGAGGGGCAGGTGTGATTCTGAAATTTCAAATCTGTGTAAAACCAATATCCCTTCTAGAAACCTTATTTTCTGTCTGGCTTAATTTGTCTTACAGTGTCATTTCTTCAAAGGACAACAGAAGAAGGGTTATTTTTTCAAAGAATAAACTCCATTTTTAAAAAGATGTATTTATTTTAGAGACTGGGGGGAAGGAGCAGAGAGAGAGAGAGAATCTCAAACAGACTCCCTGCTGAGCATGGAACCCAATGGAGGGCTTGACCCTGAGATTAGGACCTGAGCTGAAACCAAGAGTCAGATGCTCAACCAACTGAACCACCAAGGTACCCCATCAAAGAATAACTTCTAAAGTAGATGACATTTTTCAAATTTCACCAAACATTTCTTTAAAACTTTTAAAAAAATTTTTTTATTGTGTTATGTTAGTCACCACCATTAGTTTTTGAGGTAGTGTTCCATGAGTCATTGTTTGCATGTAACACCCATGCTCCATGCAATCCATGCCCACCTTAATACCCATCACCAGGTTCACACATCCCCCCACTGCCTCCCTTCTAAAATTCTCTGTTTATTTCCCAGAGTCCATAGTCTTCTCATGGTTTGTCTCCCACTCCAATTTCTCCCCTTCATTTTCCCCTTCTCCTGTTATCCTCCATGCTATTTCTTATGTTCTACAAATAGGTGAAACCCTATGATAATTGGCTTTCTCTGTTTGACTTATTTCACTTGGCATAATCTCCTCCAGTCCCATCCAAGTTGATGCGAAAGTTGGGTCTTCATCCTAATGGCTGAGTATTATTCCATTGTATATATGGACTACATCTTTATCCATTTGTCTGTTGAAGGGCATCTTGGCGCTTTCCACATTTTGGTTGTTGTGGACATTGCTGCTATGAACATTGGGGTGCCTATGGCCTTTCTTTTCACTATATCTGTATCTATGGAGTAAATACCCAGTACTGTAATTACTAGGTCATAGGGTGGCTCTATTTTTAATTTTTTGAGGAACCTCCACACTGTTTTCTGAAGTGGCTGCACCAACTTGCTTTCCTAACAACAGTGTAAGAGGATTCCCCTTTCTCCACAACTTCTCTAACATTTTTTGTTCCTTACCTTGTCAAATTTTGTTATTCTGAGTGGCATAAGGTGATATCTCAGTGTGGTTTTGATTTGGATTTCCTTGACGGCTAATGATGATGAACACTTTTTCATGTATTTGTTAGCCATCTGTCTGTCTTCTTTGATGAAGTGTCTGCTCGTGTCTTCTGCCCACTTTTTTACTTGATTATCTGTTTTTTGGGTGTTGAGTTTGAGAAGTTCTTTATAGATCTTGGATATTTAACTTTTAAAGAACTCCTCAGAGCCCTGAGCTAAACTGGACACATGTGAGTGGTAATTTCTTGATCTTACAGAGTACAAAACTATGTTGTTACTGCCTAGGCAGTGCAAAACAAAAAATTGGCAAGTGGAAAACTCATTGTCTGTGCAACTTTACTCACTCTGGCAATTTATTCAGCACATTGTTAATTCACTAGAGTTAATAAATTTCAGCAAAAAATCCCATTATTCTGTACAATATTAGGAACAAAATTAATTGAAAAATACCAAGAGCCCTTTAAAATTACCTATTTGAAAGTTGGACTTTTTTTTTTTTATTTACTTAACAGAGAGAGATCACAAGTAGGCAGAGAGGCAGGCAGAGAGAGAGAGAGGAGGAAGCAGGCTCCCTGCCGAGCAGAGAGCCCGATGCGGGACTCAATCCCAAGACCCTGAGATCATGACCCGAGCCGAAGGCAGTGGCTTAACCCACTGAGCCACCCAGGCACCCTGAAAGTTGGACTTTTAAGATGCCAGGAGTTCACATTACACACAGAAATTTGGAATAAAAAAATGTTTATATGTGATGCAATCAATGAATCTGTGGGTGGAGTACAGTATTTTGTTGTTGACTGAGCATCAATGTAAGAACTAGACAGAACTCTTTTCTAGTTGCCACTGTACTCTTAGTCTTATACTACAATGATACTAAAGTATCATTAGTATCATAGTATCATTAGTATCATCACCATACTTTAGTCTGGGGGTTTTCCTGAAGAGTCTATGAATGGGAAGTGTTGTGGTTGAATTGTGTGAACCCTTCTCCCTGCCAAAAAAATATCTAGGGTCTTTACAGAGGTAGATAGGTTAAAATGAGGTCTTTAGGGTGTGTTCTAACCCAAAGTGACTGGTGTCCCTATAAAAAGGGAAATTTGGACCTAGAGATAGACATGGATAGAAGAGAAGCCATGTGAAGAGGTACGGAGTGAAGATGGCCATCTGCGAGCCAAGGAGGGAGGCTGGAAATAGATCTCTTCCTCACAGCCCTCAGGAAGGACCAACACTGCTGATGCCCTATTTTTGAATTTCTAGCTCCCAGAACTGTGAGACAATAAATTTCCATTGTTTAAGCCACTCAGTTTGTGGTACTTCATTGTGGCGGCTCTAGCCACCTTACACAGGTGGTAAAAGTGTATCTTCAAATCGTGTACAAGATTGTGTGTGTTTGTGAGTGGAAGGACCAGGTTTTCATACTTCCTCTTCCTCTTCCTAGCATTAGACATAAGAAGTGCTAGGGTGATGAAAGGAGACAGGTTCTATAAGAAAGCATAATAATATATATATTTTTTTATTAGCAGCTAATTTATAATTTTTTATTTTTTATAAACATATATTTTTATCCCCAGGGGTACAGGTCTGTGAATCACCAGGTTTACACACTTAACAGCACTCACCAAAGCACATACCCTCCCCAATGTCCATAATCCCACCCCCCTCTCCCAAACCCCCTCCCCCCAGCAACCCTCAGTTTGTTTTGTGAGATTAAGAGTCACTTATGGTTTGTCTCCCTCCCAATCCCAGATTCTTTCATTTATTCTTCTCGTACCCACTTAAGCCCCCATGTTGCATCACCACTTCCTCATATGAGGGAGATCATATGATAGTTGTCTTTCTCTGCTTGACTTATTTCGCTAAGCATGATACGCTCTAGTTCCATCCATGTTGTCGCAAATGGCAAGATTTTATTTCTTTTGATGGCTGCATAGTATTCCTTTGTGTATATATACCACATCTTCTTGATCCATTCATCTGTTGATGGACATCTAGGTTCTTTCCATAGTTTGGCTATTGTGGACATTGCTGCTATAAACATTCGGGTACACGTGCCCCTTTGGATCACTACGTTTGTATCTTTAGGGTAAATACCCAATAGTGCAATTGCTGGGTCATAGGGCAGTTCTATTTTCAACATTTTGAGGAACCTCCATGCTGTTTTCCAGAGAGGTTGCACCAGCTTGCATTCCCACCAACAGTGTAGGAGGGTTCCCCTTTCTCCGCATCCTCGCCAGCATCTGTCATTTCCTGACTGTTGATTTTAGCCATTCTGACTGGTGTGAGGTGATATCGCATTGTGGTTTTGATTTGTATTTCCCTGATGCCGAGTGATATGGAGCACTTTTTCATGTGTCTGTTGGCCATCTGGATGTCTTCTTTGCAGAAATGTCTGTTCATGTCCTCTGCCCATTTCTTGATTGGATTATTTGTTCTTTGGGTGTTGAGTTTGCTAAGTTCTTTATAGATTCTGGACACTAGTCCTTTATCTGATATGTCGTTTGCAAATATCTTCTCCCATTTTGTCAGTATAATAATATTAAACAAATGGGCACAAGTGGATCAGTGTGCTGTGCTGCAGGTTCTGAATGCCTCAGACTGTTGGGAGAAGAGCCCCTGTTCTCAAGTTCACTTTGGAGAGCTGGGTGTTATCAGACCCCTGACTGAGGAAGACAAGATGAATGCTGGAAAGATGTTCACATTCTGCTGAGAATTTTTGTCAGGCAAGACTCCTCACCACGGCCCCTGTCGGAATAGGGTGGGCAAAACCCTCAGTAAGAAGCCTGGGGGCTGTGGGCAATGGACAAAGAGGAAAGTGAGCCCTCTAGCAGGGAAGGTACATGACTTTTCCAGGATCAGGAGGGCCCTGCTCTAGAAATGAAGTGTCCTATTTGGAAATAATCCCTTCCAGATCCAGGGTAGTGCATGATCACTTGAACTTGGGGAGCAAAGTTGCAGGGGTGGGTGTTTAGGGTCATTCTTCTGTCTCTCACAGTGGGGAATGTGGTGACAAAATGAGACTGCTGGGTCTGCTATATTCAAGAAAAATTATCTTCCCAGAAGTCAGTGCATCTAGACATCATTCAATCAGCAGACCCCTAGAATTAATCAACACTGACTTTTGCTTGTCTGTTTGAGAGCTAGACATTTGAACCTTGGTGATATATTGGTAGCAATGGACTATTTACCCACTCGCCCCCTCCAACACCCCAGGCACATATCATACAGGTTCAGAAAAAAAAAGATCTTAACAATTTAAAAATTCTTCTCTTGGGTCCATTCTTATCAAGGAAGAAATTTTGAGAGTTGTTTACCAATGACAGTGGTTCAATTGTTTAGGATGAGAAAGCCTAAGACTAATCCCTTGTCACCTGCAGAGGAATCAGCAATCCAGGGCGCTTAATAGATGGTACTCAACAGTATTTGAAACCAACGTTCAGTCTAATGAAAGGTCACCTAGGATACCTTCAAATTTATGAGGTTTGTTTGAAGTTTGGACCAAGCCAAGGGCTCAGAATACTCTCTTATTCCTCTGGGAGCTGGTAGGGAGAGGATCTGTTCTTTTTCAGAAAATTGACCTCTCTTCCACGAAGAGGTTAATAGGCTTGATTCCAAAGTCAAGAAGAGTCCCCTCTACTCCATCTAAAGTGATGCTGGAGGGCCTAGAGGCTCAGTGATTCTTCCCCTCAAGGGTATGGAGATATTTTTTACCATTTCTAATCAGGGAGGAAATGTACCCCCTTGTAAAGAACTTAATCTGGAGCTAGCAGTGTCCAGATGGGGATTATAAATAGTATACTGGGAGCAGTGTGACCTCTGGTGTGGGCGTGCAGGTTGACAGAGGGAGTGTCATTGGTGGAGAGCAGTGTATAAGCTGTTGGTCCTGGGAGCTACGAGTCAAGAGACGGAATGGTGAAGGCAAAGTACACATGGAGAAACCTAAGTACTTTTTCACACACAAGTAATGTCAGAGGGAGACACTGGCCTTCGTGAGGACCGAGTTGTTACCACACAAGGGACATAGTAGGATGTGTCTGTTTTTCTCCCTTCTCCTTTTCTCGCTAGGAGAAAACACACATAAAAACACTTCGGAGATGCCCACCAGATTTTCTGGGCAGTGTGAGTGTGTTCATCATCAGGAAGCTACTGCATCTTAAACGAAGACATCTCTGAATGCCTCTTTCCCTCCTCTCCTCCCTCTCCCAGAATGCTCTGCCTGAGAACCATCTCGATGGCATCGGGTGGAGTGCAGAGATGATTACTGGCACCCAGAAAGAGAATGCTCTAAGGGCACAGAATGAAACAGGAACCTCTTTGTTTCTAAGTTAAAGTTGGGAAGATAAAGTTGGTGTGTAGGAGGGGTTTCTCTGCTGTCCGTTAGGTGGTGGCTATGTGGATGTATTAAGTGTTAAGAACTAAGGTCCCACCCCAGTTAGAAGTCAAATCTGAAGAAATGCATTGTTTTATATATTTCTTTGGATGCTATGCTTTGGCTGACAATTTGGTAAGACAATTTGGATCTAGATTTTACTACCCACCCTTTCCGTGAGAAGCCAATAACGCTGGAGTTTCAGGAACATGTGTGATTCATTTTTTTCGTAGACAGAGGGCATACTGCTAAAAACTCCGGATGTAATTTAGGAACCATTACTTGAACTAGAGTTCTTGTGTTTTTCCTTGCCAACCTGTTACAGCCGGGGAATAGGGAAGATGAAAGATGTGATGACCATTATTGGATGTGAGCCTACTGTGTGCCAGGTTCAGGGATACATAATGCCTTATTAATCCTCACAAAACTCACAAAAAATGGTAGATATTATTACCTCCATTTTCCTTTGGAAAATGAAGCTAAACAAGTTTAAATGGTTTGATCAAGGTGAAGAACTTGGATTCAAATTTAGTTCTGCCCTGTCCAGGGTCTGCTCCTTTTACCACACCCATCACCTAGGATGTGTGTGTGTGTGTGTGTGTGTGTGTGTGTGTGTAAAGAGTCCTCTTTTGAGTAGAATGGCACCACTCACATGACCAGAGGCTTTTCTCTCTTAGGTCTTCATCTTGGCAGCTTTAGAACAAAATGGTATAACTGAGCCCCATCTCCATCTTGAAGGCTCAAATGAGGCTTCAAGGTGGGCTCATCTCATTGAATTATTTTTTTAACCATCAGTATCAAGTGAGACACTTTCAAAATGCCTTATTCCCCTGAATGTATTCTTATGCGGGACACTGAGTAATTCAGTGGGAGACTAAAAGGATTTGGGGGCCTTCAACAGAAATGTTGATTTATATGCACATATTTTGCCAAGTGAGATTTGTAAATTATAAGATTTTATTCAATCCTTTCTTCTTAGCCATGCAAAATATTCTGGAAACAACTTATTTCATCACACTGAAGAGCACAGAAAGAGCTACGGAGGTGATAGTACTGGGTCTGTTGTGGTGGGGGTGGATCGGTGGGGCAGAATGAAATAACTTTTAGTGAAAATTGAAATCCAAACGGCTACAGATGATGCAGTTGAAATTGTGCCATTTAACTTGTTTTAACAACTACACTTTTTAGCATCTCCCATAGTCAACAGAGGTAAACAAAACCTTTGAAAATGTTACTTCTCAGAGGTCTTAACCACCACAGGGGGAAAAAAATCTGAGTCTAGCCATTCTTGCCTGTTTGATGAGGAGATCAGAATTTCATTTGCTTGTCCATTTTGTGATGTGCTTACAAACATATTTAACATGTTGATTCTCAGCAGTTTTTCTTCTTAATGTAATCACTGATCAGGGGCGCCAGGGTGACCCAGTCAGTTAAGCATCCCACAGTCCCAGGGTCTTGATATCAAATCCTGTGCTAGGCTCCCTGATCAGTGAGGGGTCTGCTCCTGCCTCTCCCTCTGCCTCCCCACTTATGCGCGCTCCCTCTCTCTCTTTGTGCTCTTTCTCTCAGATAAATAAATCTTAATTTTTAATTTTTTTAGTATCTTAATTTTATTTTTTTCAGTGTTCCAAGATTCATTGTTTATGCACCATACTCAGGGCTCCATACAATACTGCCCTCCATGATACCCACCATCAGGCTCACCCAACGCCCCACAACCCCCTTCCAAAACCCTCAGTTTGTTTCTCAGAGTCCACAGTCTCTCATGATTCATCTCCCCCTCCGATTTCCCCCAATTCACTTCTCGTTTCCTTCTGCTAATGTCCTCCATGTTATTCCTTATGCTCCAAAAGTAAGTGAAACCATATGATAATTGACTCTCTCTGCTTGAATTATTTCACTCAGCATAATCTCCTCTAGTCCCATCCATGTTGATACAAATGTTGGGTATTCATACTTTCTGATGGCTGTGTAATATTCCATAGTATATATGGACCATATCTTTATCCATTTGTCTATTGAAGGGCGTCTTGGCTCTTTCCACAGTTTGGCAATTGTGGACATTTCTGCTATGAACACTGGGGTACAGATGGCCCTTCTTTTCACTACATCTGTATTTTGCAGTAAAAATTTTTTTTTAAAAAATGTAATCACTCATCACTTATATATTTGGAGACATTAACATACTTTTGGCTCTGGAAGGGTCTCTGAATCTATTGTATCTTGCAAAGCTGTGCTTAGTCATAACATGGTGTTATTCAGAATGAAGGAGGGAGCTTTTCTCATCTCTCAGTTAATGCTTAACATGCCTTATTTAGTGGCAGAAAGCAAAGAAGATAGTAGATGATATGTGAGAGCTATGAAATCCAGAACATTTTCCTAGAAATTTTCCTAAAATTCTGAATCAAATTAGTGGTCCTCTTTTATTTATTTTTATTTTATTTATTTATTTATTTTAAAGATTTTATTTATTTATTTGTCAGAGAGAAATCACAAGTAGATGGAGAGGCAAGCAGAGAGAGAGAGAGAGGGAAGCAGGCTCCCTGCCGAGCAGAGAGCCCTATGCGGGACTCTGATCCCAGGACGCTGAGATCATGACCTGAGCTGAAGGCAGCAGTTTAACCCACTGAGCCACCCAGGCACCCTATTTTTATTTTTTTTAAAGATTTTTATTTATTTGACAGACAGAGATCACAAGGAGGCAGAGAAGCAGGCAGAGAGAGAGGAAGGGAAGCAGGTTCCCCTCTAAGCGGAAAGCCCAATGTGGGGCTCGATCCCAGGGCCCTGAGACCATGACCTGAGCCGAAGGCAGAGGCTTTAACCCACTGAGCCACCCAGGTGCCCCAGTGGTCCTCTTTTAATATATTACCTGAGGATATGATTAACATTAATATTCAAGGGGCTATGCAGCCCACTACTAATGAACTAAGAGGGAGAAAATTTATGTTTGGTTCTGATGAGCCAATGATAAGAGAATGATACTGTGTTTACAGATATTTTTCTCCACGTAAGCATACCTGCTCATTTCCCACCACCCCTGCCAACTCTACCTCTAGTTTTGAGGTAAAACCTGGTTTCTCCTCAGAATCTGCTGTAGTTTTCTAGGGTAGGTGCTGTAGTTATCAACTGCTACTGGTATGTGGAAGCCCTTGTTAGGGCAGTGGAAGGAGCCAGAAAGTTCCTGTCCCTTCATTGTTTCCTAGGTGTTGCGAAGCTGGATAGTTTCTTAGTATATAGCTTCCTTCTCTGGGGTCTCAGGCCATTGCTATACTTGAAGGCATTATAACATGCATGATTTTTCTTCACTTCCCCTTTAGAGTTGTGAATTATTTTCCTTAAGGGAGTGATAGTTACTTAAATAAATATAGAACACTCCTGTAGCTGCCTCCTCATGTCTATTCACCTGGAATGAACCTAGTTCCATTTAGAACATGCATAACCAAAAACACAGCGTTTATATTCCCTCCCATCTCAGGTTTATAAATGCTCACAAATTGTAAAGACTCTTCTTCCAGAGGAGTTTAAATGATATTTAGGTGTGCTGATGTTACATTTTAAAAGCATAGACAATTCTTGGTTTTGATTTTTGTGTAATAAACACTTATAACAGTTCCAAGCTGAAGATGTTTGTTAACTTTCATTCAATATTTCGTTCTTTCTTTTCTTAGGTTATATTAGATCTTTCTCACCAATCGCAAAAAGAACCATTGGTGGGATTATTGTTAGTATTATTTTATCTAAGTGTTCCTACTACAGAGCATACTGGAAAAGTTTATAGCCCTCTGCCTATTTCTATTCAGGTTCTTTATTGGATATAATAGAAATCTTAATGCCGGTGGTAAATAACTAGTCCTGGTTCTAGGAACAGGTCCACAAAGAATCAAATAACACAGAAACATTGAAAGCAATAGGGAAGAGAAAAATGTTAATGAATGCCCCACAAGAGTAGTAGTCATTGTAATAGAAAGTGTCTTAGTCCAGTTGGGCATGCTATAACAAAATGCTATCAACGGAATGGTTTATAAACAACAGTAATTTATTTCTCACAGTTCTGAAGCCTGGGAAGTTCATGATCAAAGACCCCGTGGATTTGGTGTCTGGTTAGATCCACTTCTTGGTTCATAGCTTACTTTTCACCACAACCTCACATGGCGGAAGGGACCTTTTTTATAGGTGTCTTAATCTCATTCATGAAGACTCCATCCTCATGACTTAATCACATCCCAAAGTCCCCACCTCCAAATATCTTCTTGATGTTTAAAGAATATAAATTTCAGGGGGAACACAGACATTGAGTCTAATGCAATACAGAATTGAAATACCTCATTATTTCTCCAGAATTTATTTCTTTAATGTCTCAAGATTGAACTACGGAAGAACAGACAAGAAAAATCCCTCACTTTAAGGGCTTAATATAATGGAGATTTCTTTAGTATCCAGTGAATTATCCTTTTCCAGAATAAGGATATTCAAAAAACAGACAAATAAAATAACAAGAGGCTGAAGAGGGGGTCTATATAAAGTATCCAAACTGGAGTAATAGAGAAACAAAATTTAGAATACAGAAAGAAATCTCAGAAACATGTGGGATGCTGGTTAACACATATGTAATTACAGTCCCAAAAGGAGATGGGAAAGAGAATGTGGCAGAAATATTTGAAGATCTAATGGGTAAGAGTTTTCAGTGATCTCTAAAAGACATCAACTCACAAATTGAAAAAGGCTCACAAACTATGAATGATCAAACCTCAGTTACATAATAATATTTTTGAAAACCTAGACAAAAAGATTGAAAACCAGAGGCAAAAGAACATCTTAAAAACAGAATAAAGACACAATCCTTTCAAAGATCAACAGTAAGATTTATAGCAGACTTCTCAACAGAAACAATAAACGCGTTGGGTGAACTGAATGATATTTTAAAAGTGCTCAATAAAATATTTTTCCAACCCAGAATCCTATATAAAGCTAGAAAAAATGAAGTTGAATAAATTTTGTCTAAAGTGTCATATTCTCTATCCTTAAGAAACGGTATATTAGGGGATATGGATACAAACATAAATTACAGCGAAATAACACCACAAGTATTATAAGAATTATATCAATAGCTGGCATTATTGAGCATTTCTCAAATCCAAGGGATTATCTTTTTTCCCTAACTTTACTGAGGTATAATGGGTATGCAAAACCATACATAATTAATATCTATATACAATTTGGTGAGCTTGGACATATGTATGCACTCATGTTATAGTCAAGGTAATAAATACATCTATCACCTCTAAAAGCCATATCTCACCCTTTGGTAAGAAAACAACATGAGATCTATCCTTCTAAAGTTTTTTTGGGTGTACAATACCTTATTGTTAAATATGGGCACGATGTTGTACAGCAGGCTTCTGGCGCTTACTCATGTTGTATAACTAACTATATACCCACTAAACAATGACTCCCATGTCTCCCTCCCCCCAGCCCCTGCTAACTATTATTCTATAATCTACTTTGACTACTTTAGATGACTCATATAAGAGGAATCATGTAGTATTTATCCTTTTGTGACAGACATTTCACTTAACATAATGCCTTTCATGTTCATCCATCTTGTCACAAATGTTAGCATTTCCCTTTTTTAAAAAGCTCCATAATATCCCATTGTATGTATATACCACATCTTTTTTTTTTTTTTTAAGATTTACTTATTTATTAGAGAGAGAGACGAGAGAGAGGGGCAGTGGGAGATGGAGAGAGAGAATCTCAAGCAGACACCCCACTGACACCCCACTGAGCACAGAGCCCAAGGCAAGGCTCAGTCTCATGACCTGAGCTGAAATCCAGTCAGATCCTTAACTGACTGAGCCACCAAGGTGCTCCCCACATCTTTATCCGTTCATCTGTCAGTTGACATATAGTTTCTTTCTATATCTTCACTTTTGTGAATACTTTTGCAATGAACATGGGAATGTAGGTGTATCTTCAAGATCCTAATATCAGTCAGGATATATATATATATATATATATATATATATATATATATACACATACATATACACACACACATATATGTGTATACATATATGCATACACATATATATATGTATATATACATGGGGTTGCCAAATCATATGGTAGTTCTATATTTACTTTTTTGAGGAAACTGTGTATATTTCTCCATAGTAACTTTACCATCTTCCATTCTCACCAACAGTGTACAAGTGTTTTAATTTCCCTACATCCCTACCAACACTTACTATTTCATTATTATTATTATTTATTTTTTTTTTTTTTGGTTATAGCCAACCTAATAGATAAGGAGATACCATGTGGCTTTAATTTATATTTCCCTAATGATGAGTGATTTTGAGCACTTTTTCATGTACCTGTTTGGCCATTCTCCATTGTGGAGAAATGTCTATTTCTCTTTGCACATTTTTAAATTGAGTTTCTTTGCTATTGTGTTGTAGGGATTCCTTATGTCCTTTGGAATATATGTATTAACCCTTTATCAGCTATATGGTTTGTGAATATTTTCTCTCATTCTGTAGGTTGCTTTTTTCACTCTGTTGATGTTTCCTTTGCTGAGCAGAGTTTTTAAGTTTGACGTATCCTGTCAACGTTTCAAAATAGACAAAGTAAAACAAATAAATCACTAAAATAGTAATTGTTAAAATTTATTGTGCACATATTAAAAAAAGACAGTTTACCATCGAGGAGCACTCAAGCCAAAACATGGAATGAGGCTCAGGGACATGTTATAAAGTAGCGTATATACTGAGAAGGCAGTGACTGTGTATTCTTTACAGTGATTGGTTATATTACAGTTTTCAGTGATTACCTCATATCAACCTGGGGAACCAGTTCAACTTTTGCTTTTCTTTTCCAGGGGAACAAGCAAGAAAGGATCTATATCAAGTCAACCTTGCAAACTATGTTAAATTAAGCTTTGTTTCCCATTTGTCTATTTTTACTTTTGGTGACATACCCAAGAAATCGTTGTAGAGAACAATGACAAGATTTTGCCTCATGTTTTCTTCTAGGAGTTTTATGGTTTCAGCACATGCATTTAACTATTTTATCCATTTTGAGTTAATATTTGTGTATGGCATAGATAAGGGTCCAATTTTGATTGTTTGGATATGGCTATCCAGTTTTCCCAACACCATTAAATGAAGAAACTATTCTTTTCCCCACTGTGTATTCTTGGCACTCTTGTCAAAGATCAATTGATCATATCTGTGTGGGTTTATTTCAGGGCTATCTTTTGTGTTCCATTGGTTTCTATGTCTGTTTTGATTCCTGTAACTTTGTAACATATTTTGAAATCAGGAAGGGCCGGCGCACCCAGGTTGTTCTTATTGCTCAAGATTTCTTTGGCTGTCGGGGGTCTTTTGTGGTTCCTTATGAATTTTAGGATTGTTTTCTTCTATTTTGGTAAAAAAATGTCTTTGGGATTTTTATAGGGGTTGTATTATATCTGTAGATTGTTTTGAATGGTATGGACATTTAAACAATATTAATTTTTCTACAGCGCCTGGGTGGCTCAGTCAGTTAAGCGTCTGTCTTTGGCTCAGGTCATGATCCCAGGGTCCTGGGATGGAGTCCATGCTGCATGGGGCTCCCTGCTCAGTGGGGAGTCTGCTTCTCCCTCTGCCCCTTCACCTGCTTGTGCTTTCGGTCTCTCTCTCTCTAAAAATAAATAAATAAAATCTTAAAAAGTAAACAGTATTAATCCTTATAAATCAAAACGTGGGCTGTCTTTCCATTGATTTGTGTTGGCTTTAATTGCTTTCGTCCGTTTTTATAGATACAAAACTCAGACTGAGAAAGATTACTTTCTTTTTATTTTCTTCTCAAAGTTAAAACCTTATCAGGAGAAATCAGGGTTTAAATCTTAGCCATCTGATACTATAGCCAGTGTACATAGATTTCTATGGTAACAGAAAGGAAGACTACCTATTTTAGAGGAAGAAGGAGAGGAACTAGGATGTTATATCTAAACTAAATCTTGAGTTATCTAGGGACAAAAGAGGAACAATGAAGAAGTATATATAAAGTTGTATATTGCCTGTGCAAAAGAGCTAGAAAATTCAAGAAGTTAGGGGGAATACTTTGAGGACTCCTTACCACTTTTGCAATAAGCAAATTTATCATTCTCCTTTCTAAAGTTGGGATTGTGGTTCTTAAAAAAAAGTAAGACTCAGGCTCTGGCCATTCCTAAGGAAGAAGGTCAAGGTCCTGACATGTACAAGAAGATCAATTTTCCACTGTCCCTCTTCCATATACAATGAAAATTGAAGGAGACAGTTCTACATCTAAGCACTTGGTGTTTTGTTTGTTTGTTTGTTTGTTTCTCACTCTGGCAAGTTGGAAAGAGATATAATAAGAAGTATTGAAAAATGCAAACCAGAGGAATGAAAAGTTGAATATTATGCCTTTTCACTGTGGTGTGCTCAACTTTTACCTTTGAGCAATCACATTCATTTTGAAACCTCACATGACCTCTAATCTGAAATGATGAAATGTTGTAGGTCACTTCACCTTGGAAGAATAAGATGAATCACTTCAACTTTGCACATGTACTTTATTTTTTTCTTTAGAGTAAAGATGAATTCTTGCCAAAAGCAAGGAAAAAATCCTCAGAGTATTTAATTTTTTTTCTGACAATGTCTGTCACTTATTAGTATTCTTTGAATGAATCGTCCTTTAATTTTTTTTGGTGGAATAAAATGATCTTCTCTCCATACTGAATTTGAACTAGTCATGGGAGGAGAGAGACAGAGGTAAGGAATGGGAAATGAGAGACAGACACACAGAGACAGAGACAGAGAGAGAGAGAGACTAAAAGCAAAATAGATTGTGGGGGAAATAATGTATTACCATGGCCTTATGCAAAAACATTCACACTTTCTTCTCTTCAGCTACCTTTTAACATTTCAGAATAGAAGTTTCTAGGGAAGAACTATGGTAAGTTCATACAGGGGTGAGAGTTGGAGTCTTGGAATCTCCTTTGTTGGTGGCTCAGATTTACAATGTCTTCCCATCTTTACAGGCACAGTATACCACTTGACAGATGTTAGGTAAATGAAAGGAATTTTTAATTAAAGAAGATTTAAAAATATTTTCAGTATGGTCACATCCTAATTCTAACAGTGTCTAAAATGAAATTGCAGTTGAGATTACTTTTGTTAACTAGTGTTTCTAGCTTAGTCTACCAACTCCACTGCTAGTGCTGCTTCTTGGGCTGGGTATTCCTTGGACTAGTTCTGGCAATGGTTAGCTGAGTTAGCTTGTATCTAGGTGAGCAGATCTTGGAGACAGCCTGAAATCCATGTGATGTGTTATAGTGCTCAGAGCATGGCACTAGGTGTCTTAAGATCTGAAGTCAAGTTTGTTTAGGGTCCTCAACTTGTGGCTGACCATTGGAGTCTCTTCTGCATCTGCAAAATGGGAGTACCAGATCTACTCTCTTTATTTGCCACAGGGAGCTATGGTAATGGTCAAATGAAACTGTTACCTGTGAAATAGCTTTGACAAGTACCAAGAACTCCTCAAATGTAACAGAAGACCATTACCAAATAGCAAATTGCTTATTTGGAAGGCTGGATGCTTGTGCCAGCCTGCGGAAGGACTTGGTTAATGCAATAGCTTCTTATTCTTATAAGGGATGTTATGAAGAGGACACTGGGCTTGTTGCCAAGTCTAGTATTTTGCTTATAGACTGTGCCAGAACCGAGGGCACCCTGATGAGGTGTCCTGCTTCAGAGAGAAAAAGGTGGACCCCAGGGGAAGTCTGGAGTTCATCCAACAAAGGAACTATCTGAGCTCTGGAGAAGTTTCCTGTGAAAAAAGACCTGAATTGTTGTACCTGCCAGCCCTGCTACAGGTGTCCCCAGTGACTCTGGGTGGGGCAGAGAAGCCTTTTACTTTTTCACCATCTGGAGTAAGCTTGCAGCCTTTGATTTTTCCCTTAAGGGGTTTGAAGAGCTGGGACAGGATGAAGAATGTCCTTCCATCGTCTGGCGATTTAGCATATGCAGGCATCCCCTGTATTGAACCATCTTCTCCCTTTATTTAATAGGTACCTACCATTTTAGATGCCATTAATTTTATTACCACAGTTATTAAACCACCTAGAATATCGCAAACAAGATAGCACTTTCTCTTCTATATGTTGTTGTAGTTGATTATTATCATTGGTTCCAGTAGTTACAACCATAACTACTACACTATTAACAGGACTTTCTTGATCAAAATTTTTTTAAAGATAGGGAGAGGGAGGGAGAATAAACAAAGGGAGCAGCAGGGAGAGGGAGAAAGAGAGGCAGTCTCCCCACTGAGCAGAGAGCCCAATGCAGGGCTCAATCCCAGGATTTGGGATCATGAACGGAGCCAAAGGCAGATGCTCAACCGACTGAGCCACCCAGTTGCCCCACCTTGACCAAATTTTATATGAATATTTATTTTGATTCTTTGAACTTACTGAAAGATTTATCCTAATTTTATTTTGATCCAGAATAATTTTGCTTATGAGGCACCTGGCTGGCTCAGTCATTGAGCGTCAGCCTTCGGCTCAGATCATGATCCCTAGGGTCCTGGGATCGAGCCCCGCATCGGGCTTCCTGCTGAGTGGGAAACCTGTTTCTCCCTCTCCCATTCCCCCTGTTTGTATTCCCTCTCACTTTGTCTCTCTCTGTCAAATAAATAAAATCTTTAAAAAAAGAATAGTTTTACTTATGATGACATATTATTCAGGAGCAAATTTAGACCTTTGGTTACATAGAAATAATATGAACAATACCATCAGTTGGATCTTCAGAAAATATTGTGAGTGAGTATATCATATAGATACCATAGAAATAACATAGAAATATACATATTTCATAGTTTCTACAATAATTATTGCTTGCCTAATATGGGTAAAATTATTCAGTTGACTAGATGCTTGATATAGAAGAAATATTAAATGATGGCCAGATATACTATAATCCTTAGGCTTTATTTTCCTATTTACCATTGTTGGTTGATTTTTTTGTTAATTTGACTAAACTATAGTATCCAGTTATTTAATCAAACACTGATCCAAGTGTTGTAGTGAGGTATTTTGTAGACATAGTATCTACAATCAGTTGACCTTAAGTAAAGATTAATCTTGATGCTGGGGGTAGGCCTTAACTAATCAGTTGAAAAGCTGAAAGAGCGAGAACCTAGGTTTCCTGTAGAAGAAACTTTGCTACAAGACTGCAGCATTAAGTTATGCCTGAGTTTCCAGCCTACCAGATGGTTCTACAAATTTCAGATTTTTCTCATTTCCCCCATGTCCTATCTATAGGAGTGTGTGGCTTTGTATACTGATTCCCATTATTTTCAAGATATGCATCATGTTACATGAGCCCAAAGCCCACCTTACAATGATATTCCTAGGCAGGGGTTTAATTTAACTCCCTCCGCCCAAACAGTCTCAGTCTTTCTACTCTGCTATAACAGTGCTCAGACTTACTCAGCTTGAAACATTGTCTCATCTATAGGGTCCTTTACTTCACTAAAAATAGTAATCCTAATAATAGTTAGCAACTGAGACAAGAAGTGTGCCCTCCATCATATCAAGCACTTGAAGAACCAATTTTTTATAAAAGCTTAGGTATTCCAAACATTTGAAATACCAAAAGACCTAACAGCTTGAGAATCAAGTTTCTCAAAATTAGTTTCAATCTCATAACCCTAAGGATTTTCTTCACAGATAAATTATTAGTAAAAATACAACTTGTCAAAGTGCCTTATTGATTAAAATTTCTTTGTGCTATGATGGTGGAGCATTCCAGCTGTAGCTTCACAATGCAAGTTCTCCTATTTTTAGAAAAGTTGTTCTATTTCCATGACCATGCCCTTATAATTATGTTTCATTATGTGCAAAATCATCTTCTGCAAGCACAATAGACACTCACGGAGTAGAAACAGTATTAGCTACGTTATCTGCAGTTATTTTCATTTTTTATACTTGTGAATTCTTTGCCTAATTTCCATTTTTAATGGCCAAGATTTTAGTAACCTGTTCTTAACCATGAAAACAGGACATCAATGATATTGAAGTTATGAATATATAGGCTATGAAACCTTAACTTTGATTCATACATAATTTCAACAGAGACCGACTTAAAACCTGGAAAATTTCATCGACTCGAGCTTGATAATCAGAGAGTCCTACTCATAAAACTTTAGATCCATATATGACACTTATCAAAAGATGTGCTCCACTCATGAGCTGTGTCAGAGATTTAAAGAGACGGATGTTATTTCAGGAGTTTTAAATCAAGCAAAATTCATATTCGTAAGACTTGGTATCTGTTAAGAACTGTGCTTTGAAATCATGATTCAGCCCCGAGTGCTTGAAATGGCACCTATAGAATATTTCCAAAGCTGCTCTGCATGCATACTATAAATTGAGCTCATATAACATCAACGTTTTCAGTTATACATTGAGAATTTAAATTGCTCCTCAAAGACATGACCCAATTAGATACAGCAAACACTCTTATCAGGAATCCTAGCATCATTTAACAATTTTCCACTTAAAATCTCTCATTTTCTTTTTCACACTATCAACCTCACTCAAAGCACTTGAAATACCAAAAACACCCAGGCTCTTGAGAAACAAAATAAAGCACAATGTATTTTCCTCTTTCATTACTCTGTAATATTAGCATTGCCTATTGCAATCTTGGTTATATTTTTAATAATTCTGTTCTTCTTCTGAAACTGTTTTATTAGGAACTGCATAATTCATTACATTCCAACAGCGATTAGTCTTTTTGACTTTATTTATTCATTTTTAAGAATTTATTTTTTTTATTTGAGAGAGAGAGAGATACCGAGAGAGAGCACAGCAGGAGGTTAGGGGTGGAGAGGAAGAAGCAGGCTCCCCGCTGAGCAGGGAGTCCAATGCAGGACTCGATTCCAGGACCCTGGGATCATGACCTGAGCTGAAGGGAGACACTTAACTGACTGAGCCATCCATAGTCTAATGACTTTAGAAACAAGTAAAGTTAATTCACAGCCACTGAGAACAAACTGGATTGCTACTATTTGTGCCATTTATTTTTACTTGTTGGGACTACAGAGCTGTTAAAGGTGTTATACCAGACATTCACCCCAACTATTCAAATCTCAATAACCCTACAAATAACAGTCCTACTCTAATCAGCACAACAGTTATTACTGCTTTCTGCTACAAAACCAAAACCTCATTGTACATTTTCCACCCCAAGGCATGTCCGTTCCACTTATCCTCATGTTAATAATCATCCAATAGACCTTGCCATGTAGCTTACAGCAAATGTGACAGCTGACCATGTATTAACTCACCAAATTTGAGAAAGGATATTAGCCCTATTGTCAATTTGTCCATTGATACTGTCAATAGAACTTATTATTTTAGTACTTCTTACAGTTTTAGAGTCAGCCGTTGCCCTAATCCTCATGGTCCTCACTCACTCGGGAAATAAATCAAAACTCACCAAATATATACTGACCATAACGGACCATAGAGGAAACCCAAGCCCTTAGCCATTAATAGGAGCAGCACTGATCCTATTACCTATTAACAATCTCAGAATTGACTATAATTCTATTTCAGTTCATTAGCCTTCTTAATACTAGGATTATTAACCAACACATTAACAATATATTGATGGTGGTGAGACATCGTATAGGAATGTATTTCCCAAGATTGTTGCACATCAGTTGAATAAGATGACTTTGATATGGAAAAATTCCTCTTCATTCTGTTAGAAGCACTTTTCTTTACAGGATTTTTCTGTATTTTCTCAAACATAATGCTTGTGCCAGGAGTTGACAGATGCTGACCAACAATAGACATTTATTTACCTACTACATCCACTAGAGGTATCATTATTTGATGCTTTAATCCTTGCAGCTTCTGACATTCATATTACTTGAGCCCACTGCTGTCTAATAGCAGAAAATCTCAAACATATATTATAGCCAGTATTTACCACCATTGCTTAAGGAGTTTATTACAAGCTTCAGGGTAATATAAAAGAGGTTCACTGCCTCTGACAACATCTATGGCTCAACCTTTTCTAGAGGAAGAAGATGTCATGGGTAGCATGTAATCACTGATCTAACACTCCTTCATCACATGCTTTCTGCATCAACGAAAGTTCCACTTCGCATCCAATCGGTGCTTTGGGTTTAAAGTTGCTGCTTGATGCTGACCCTCTGTAGATGTCATGTGACTATTACTTTGTGTATTAATTTATTGATGAAGAGGCTACTTTTCAAGTATTAATAGTATAATTAACTTCAAATCAGCCACTTTTGGCATAAATCTAAGAATAGTTTTATAGGATTGCTAATAGTTAATACACTATTCACTTCTGTATTAGTAATTATCACAATCTCATGACTCGGTTAAACATAGTCACAGAACATCAAGTCTGTATCATTCAGTTTGACCCATTAGGATCTGCTTGCCTACCACTTTCAGTAAAATTCTTCATAGGATCAATTACATCCTTACTATTTGACTTAGAAATTAGGTCACTATTGACCTAATCAATTAGGTCACTATTTGACCACTATCCTGGGTTTCCCACATAATCACCCTACAAACTATGTTATAGCATGTATTCTTATTCCATTATTAGCCAATCCACAAATGAATCAAAGAGGTACTTGAAGGAGTAAAATGAACCTATGCAGGAAGTCTTGCTTTCATTTTTAAGTTCTCTCATCACTGTCTTAACAACTACAACATAACTGTCTTAACAACTGTCTTAACACTGTTAACAACTACAACATAACTGTCTTAACAACTACCATGTCAACACCTCATGGCTTTGAAGTCCTTGACATGGAGAAAGTGCCCTGTGGTAGCAACTTCCCCTCTCCTCTCATTCTCCTATAGTTCTGCTCTGGAGAGACTTGTCTTTGACTGTATAAATTTTGATTGTTTGTTTGCTTGTTTTTTTTTTTTTTTTTCCTGAATGAGCCAGTGAAATCAAGGGAGAGCCTCAGCCCACCATGGGAACAGACAAGAAGCTCATGGGAAGAAGCTTGGTGTCGTGTCCTGTGGGCACTTTGCCCTGTTCTTAGCACTCCTCCCTTTTCTCCAAGCCTGTTGAATCATCCACCTCACAGTTCTTCTGCCTGAAGTTATTCCATCAGGAGCAAGGGCTTATTGCCTTGACTTACTTCTTCCTCAGAACTGCTCAAAGAGGTGGAACCTAATTATTATTGATTTTACCACTTTACTCTGCTCAGTGCACACAGTTTAGTGACACATAGAAGTCAAAGCCTTCTTCAAGCTCTCAATCAAGTGGAAAAATACAAATCTATCCAGTTCATTTTATGTCTAAAGCAAACATACCAGATATCAAATAGGACATCCACCCTTTTGGCTCCTAACATCACAGAGTGAGATAAGAGACAGAGAACGATAAGAACACTTCAGCACAGGAGGTGATTGTAGGTCACTGGCATGCTGGGGCACCAAGAATCATTCAGGTACCCCCTCACTTTCTCAGCTCTCCTTTTTTCTCATTTCACATATAACCAAAAGACAACAGAACTAAGCATTTCTTTTTGGGGATAGGCTCTCATTTAGAAAGCCAGTTTCGGTTTGACCAGATAGTGTGGACCCAGTTTTTGCTCTCGGCCACTCCTCTCTGCCTCTTTGGGTCTGCATTTTAGTTGACTTGCTATCATCTTCCTCCAACCTCCTCTCAAGGTAGGATCTGGTAGGAGCTGCTGTCAGTTGTATATCTTAGCATGGCTTGAAGTCCCTGATAACCTGTTGTTTTCCAAGGACAAGAGGCTTGTTCTCAGTTGAGAATCTCATAACTGGGTTGTGTATGTTAGTGGAGGAGGGTTGGTTCGGCGGGGCTCATTATGTCCCATCCCTAAGGCCCCTAAAGTGGCAGTTCTCTTTGTGTTGTCCTCAGATCAGCAGTATCTGCATAAGCTGGGAACTTCTCAGAAATGCTCACACCTTGCTCACACCAGATCTACTGCCTCAGAGATCTGGGAAAGTGAGTGGGAGAGGCAGTGATGCAGACTCACCCTCAGAGTGGAGAACCACTGTCCCAGGAGTCACTATTCTAGGCCCATACAAGCAAGGGAGGCCCAGTTGTTGTGGCAGCATCAATTGTGTTTATGTGGGGAAAATTTGTTGTAATCATATGAACAAAGCACTGGGCCAGTCCTAGGGATTAATACTTGTGATTATGGGAGACCCTGGGATTAATTTTTGTGATGAATATTACTCTGTAATGGGATTTTTATGCATGCAAGAGAATATGATTTGCTAATGGAATTAAGAGCACAAGCGAGGGAAATGTTCATCTATTTGTGAGCCTGAATTTGCTTTCGAACAATGAACAGGCTAATTACAACTCTGATCCGTTCAAGTGCAAGGCTTTCTTATTTCCTTTTCAAAGTGTTATCTTTTGTCCTTGGAATTAATGAAACTGTATTTTTTTTTAAAATGTTCTCAGACCTGCCAGACCAACATTTGTCCTCAAATAGGGAAAACGTGCAGGATTTTTCAATTTTGAAAATCCTCAAATCTAGCATCAGAGAAATGAAACCATTAGCAATGAGGAAAGGAAAGAGAGAAAGAGAAGCTGCTGGTATGAAAGGTGTAATTTGGGAAGAATGTCAACCTAAAAATAAGAAACCAGCTCAAAGGGGCAAAGTGTTTATTTAGAAACAAAGAATTGTAACTCAGGGTATACAAATTTAGGTAGAAACCCAAATAATGCCCTGATTATAGGGGATAAATACAGTGTTTTTATGTGGGAAAAAAGGTTAGGTTGAGTTATTTTTAGGAAGAGATCATTGGGGCTGATGAGCAGGGCTAGATTTGTGCTTTATTGACTGGTCAGGCAAAGTGGTCAATAGGCAAAAGTTCACTTCTACTGGTCTTTTCAAAGAGCATTTTCTCCTTCTTGATGACTTCTTGGAATGTTGATGGTTTGGCCCAGCTCAAAGGTTCAGAAGATAGAATATGCAAGGCATTTCTGAAAATAACTTCTCTGGCTCTATTTTTAAGGAGATTCACTATTTTATCTCTTTTCACAGTTCCCCCTTTTAATCAAGTACTTCACCTGAAAGCATCGTTGAACAACCACTAGAATTGAGTTTTCTCACGTTTTTGGTATCTAATCCTTCATTGCCAAGGAGACTCATTAATTCTTTGTGGCCAGGAAGGCTTGTTGCAGATGCCTCTTTTCATGGGTCGGAGGGAACATGGCTTCTTCAGTAGCCTTTAAGCCACATTTGATCAAGTGCATCAAAACAGAGGAAGACTTGTTATCAGGTTTTATAAAATAAGCAAAATTTGGTAAAGTTCTTTTAGCTGGCCAAATAAATACTGGAAATAAATTTCTAATGTTGGACTGCCATTATTGGTGTGGAGTTTTATAGCACTATGATGAACAAAGAAGCAGAGTCTTATAATAATAATGATCCTGAGAGTCACATGTGAGACACACATTCCAAGCTGTGTAATAGATCTAAACCATAAGACTCTCTGAGGGATGCCAACTAAATAGGTCAAAAGACCAATGGCTTTCTAATTTAAAAAAAAATATTCTATTTATTTATTTGAGAAGACGGAGCATGAGAGGGGAGGAACAGAGGATGGGAGGGAAAGGGATAGGCCCACTCCATGCTGAACTCAGAGCCCGACATGAGGCTTCATTCCAGGACTCTGAGATCATGACCTGAGCTGAAACCAAGAGCTGGACGCTTAACTGACTGAGACACCCGAGTGTCCCAAGACCAAAAGCTTTCTAAAGGTTCCAGTGGGCTCATTCTCTGATTTTGTGCAATTGAGTTTCAATTGGTGGTATTAACAATAGAGCAGATGCCACCTTGGTATTAATAATAGAGCAGATGCCACCTTGCTCTGCTAAGAAATAATCAAGAGCAATTCTGTTATGCAGAACAGCTCAAGCACATGAATTGAAAGATTGTTCTTAGGTGTCTGTTGCCTTATCAGTAGATTCATCAATATCTCCTAAAGTTTTTTTTATAAGTTTATGGTAATGTATGCTTTCCCATCAGCACCCCACCATGGAAATAAAATTCACAAAAATCTTACTCCTTTAGTGTCAGAGACATCTTCTGGTAATTCTCATTTTAATGTGTGATATGGATTAAAGGGGGATGTCCAAGTCTGAGTCTCTAATCATGTAATGAAGTAGGTGTGGCCAATAAGCCAACTGCCTAATAACCTTCAAGTTGATAAAGATTTAAGCAATGTGTTCCCCATAAATCTTTCTGTCACGACAAGTAAAAATAAATCTAAATGGGACATGGATAATGACATTATCATAATGATATTGATTGAGCCAAGGATTTGAAGAATGCAAGTAATTAAGAAGGTTATCAGCAGGTGGAATAAAATTATATTGACATATAGAAGTAAGGGTTGCAGAAGAAAAACTATTGAAACTGGGGGTGCCTGGCATGCTTAATGTTTCATTTTTATAAGTGTTACCTCTTAAATCTTTGGAGGATCTCTTGGTTAAGCAAGTTGTAGAAGGAATCCAGGTAGACCTTATACAATACAATGGTTTAATAGGACACTAGGAATTAGTACAAGGAATTGGAGGAGGAATGGTGGAAAAATTGGTAATTAAATGTACTAACAGATCTCTAGATTTATGTACAGAGTGAGGCTTTTCATGGCCAACGGTGTTGATTTGTCAGGTTAGCTGGGAGCAGGAGCTTTCTTTAAATGGGAAATATAGAATCCAGGAATCAATACCATTGAGGTTTGCAGCACAAAGTTTAGGTAAGAGTACGATATGGTCCTTCCCATCTTGGTTGTAAGGAATTCTTTTGGAGACACCATTTTCAATTAAAAAAAAAAAAAAAAAAAGCCTAGTTGTAAGTTGTGGTCTTTTATTTCTTTGTCTCTTGGGAACACACTGAAAGATTGCTTGACTTTTGTTCAGGACCTTAATTAGTCCCTTGAAAAGGTGAAGAATATCTTCTTTAATTAGTTGATCATTAAATGCAGCCACGGCCAGATGCAAAGTTCCCCCAGTTATACTCTTGTAGGTAGAGAGTTTGTTTTCTGAAGGGAGTGGCCCTTAAATTTAATAGGACCATAGAAAATGTTGTAGGCCAGGTCAATTTGAATGTTTCCATAAATTTAGCCAATTGTGTTTTAATGTGGCCATTTATTCTTTCCACCAGTTCACAGGACTGAGGGCAGTAGGCACAATGGAAATGTAAGATAGGCCTAATAGAGTATATTTGCTTCATGGTATGGCCAGTGAAGTATGTTTCAGGGTTACCATGTAATTCCAAGAGCATGCCCCAAGCAGGTATGAACTTTTCTTTTCTTTTTCAGTTTTTAAAGATTTTGTTTATTTATTTGACAGAGTGAGAGAGATCACAAATGGGCAGAGAGGCAGGCAGAGAGAGATGGGGAAGCAGGCTTATCGCTGAGCAGAGATCCCGAAGCAGGGCTCCATACCAGGACCCTGAAATCATGACCTGAGCCCAAGGCAGAGGCATTACCCACAGGGCCACCCAGGCACCCCAGGTATGATCTTTTCTATCAATACTTTTGCAACAGTTAAAGCAGTAGCATGCCAGCAAGGAAATGCCTCAAACCAATGAGAAAATATATAGATCATGACAAGGACATACTTGTAAATCTGAGAAGGAGACAGCTGGATAAAATCTATTTGCTGAACCCTGAAAGGCCCACTAAGTAATGGTCCACTAATAAAATGGCCAGCAGCTGTCTGAATCATTTTCCTTGGGTTAAATTTTAGACAAACAGTACAAGTGAACTATACTTTGTTAGCAGCCTTAGAGACATTTCCTCACCAGGATTGCTTCATAAAGCTTATAAGTTTGTCAGTTGCCCAGTGAATCATTTAATGGGTCATTTCAAGTAGGATTTTTTCCCATAAGTTTTGGTAGCACTGGTTTATTGTTTGGACCACACCATAAATTTGTTGATGAACTGAAAATACAGCCATTGTTGGTTCAATAAAGTTTTCTCTATGGGAAGCCTTGGCTCAGACACCCTTAACAATAAGATTCAAATATTCTTTTAGAAAATAATCAATATTTGCTATAAGGTTCTTAGTTTCTGTGGAACTCAAGGCAGCTGTTTTTGCTGCTTGATCAGCTGGATTATTTCCTTGAGACTCATCCAATTCTAATTTTGAATAGCCGGGGATCTTCATAATGGCCAAGGTGGAGAGAAGTTGAACTGAATCTAACAATTCATTGACAAAACTCCATTTTTAATTTGATAGATTTTGAAGGTTAAAAATCCTCTTTATTTCCAAAGCACACCCAAATCATGAATAATCCCAAACATGTAGTGATTATCTGTGTAAATATTTGCAGTTCTATCTTTGGCTAAACTACAAGGTCTAGTTAAAGGATAAAAGTTCTGCCTGTTGTGCAGATGTAGCCACTGGGACAGGAGCTACTTCAATTTCTTCAAAATAATAGTGCATCCAGCACAGTATTCCCCTCCATCGTTCCTCATATAGGAACCATCAGTAGACCACGAGCATTTTTTTGGTATTTGTAATGGGAGTTTGCTATTAAGTCATTTTTAGGTGTCAGTAGTTGGTCAGTCAAGGTTAGAGAACCATGGGGCGTATTGTCAACAGATAAAGGGAGGAGAGTTGCCAGATTTCGCCTGGCGTGAGAAAGAGTAATGTAGGGAGAAGTTAGCGGAGGTGAGCTGGCTTGCAGAACAATATTGAGTGTGGTGGGAATTTAATAAATCCTCCATTGCATGAAGAACATAATGGTGAGGGGACTGTCCATGACTATCTCTTCTGTTGACATTTAAGAGCAGCTGTGGCTGAAAATAGCTCTCATGCAAAGAGGAAGTCCTTTGGCTATTGGGTCTAATTGCTGGTTATAATAGCCAAGAGGTCTGTGTTGACCTCTGTGTTCTGGGTAAGGATTCCCAAAACATTCCTCTCTTTCTCACGTATAAGAGAGAAAAAGGGAAGCTAATAATCAGGGTGCCCCCATGCAGGAGGGCTGCGATGTCCTTCTCCTAGTTGATGGAAAGCACGTGAGGATTTTCTTCTCATTCTATGGGACTGGGTTTGTCATATCATAGTAAGAAATAAAAAGGGTTGTATTATTAGGGGAAAATTGGACATACAATTCCTGAAATATCCTACAAGGCCTAAAATTCCTTGAAGTTTTCTCTTGATTTGTGGCTGTGGAGTCTAATCTGTTAGGGTCCTCGAGGAATCATTGGTCCCTTGAGGTCGCATTTCTGACACTAGGAATGGCAACCTGAAAACAAGAAATGAGTTCAAGAGTCAAAGGGTTTATATGGGATCAAAGAATTACAGTTTGGGGTAGACAGATTAAGCAGAAACCCAAATAGTGTTGTTTATAAGAAAGAGGAGAAGAGTTTGCTGGTGCTGGCAAGGAGGGCTAGATTTATACTTCATGGGTTTGTCTGGCAAAGTGGTCACTAGACATAAGTTCAATTATGTTAGTCTTTTCAGACAGAATATCATTCTTGCTGACTTCTTAGAAAGTTGGTGGTTTGGCCCAGTTCAAAGATTCAGAAAATAGGATATGCAGGGAAGTTCCTCTGAAATGGCTACTCTGGCCCCATTTTAAAATATTCTACTTAAATCATTTTCCACAGACCATTGGCTTGCTCTGGCCTGGCATTTCTTCTACTGCTATCTCTGAATTACTTTGGAGCACACATGTACATTTTGATGAAGGTTCAGAACAGGGAGCTGTGTCCTCAAAGCCAGGTGGCTTCCTGCATGTGGTTGATGAGCTGCGCAGTGGGATACTTTGCAGAGGATGAGGCCCAGAATCTTTCAGGACTTGAAATGAGGATTTTTCTCTAAAAGCCCCTGCATGCTACAGTCACTCTGAGTGCCCAGCTTTTTGTGACCAATGCTCCTTGCTCACACTGGCCTCCTTTTGTCCTCAAATGTACCAAGGTTCCTCCATACGCAGAGCTCCCTAACATGCTGCGTTTTCTGCTTTTAACGCTTTCCTGCTTCTTGGTTGGACCCAATCCATCCTTCATGGGCTTACACATCCTTTCCCTCGATGCCCTCTGCCTTAGTCTGGGTATGTCCCTTTGTTTTTTGTTCTTCTGGTGCCCTGTATTTTTCCTTTGAAAAGATTGTGTAGGGGAGGAAGAATTTTCCTTAGCTCTCTTAAAGGCTTAAAAATTAAATAGAACAAAAATTAAAAATTTTTAGGCCTAAAATTAAATAGAACAAAGACATATTAACAAGAAAAAAGCATACACTGTATATAAGTTTTATGAGACATAGGAGCTTTTATAAGGTAATGAAGATCCAAAGAAGTGGTGAAATGTTGAGTGTTTTTATGCAAGGTTTAATGACATGTGGAAGGTCATGGAAAGATGGAATAGAATACGACAAAGGAAAGGAAAGTGTAGTAAACTGGGGGAAACTTATCAGGGCCTGTTAATTCTAGATTTCTCCTTGTCTTTGGACATAAAGATGCTCCCTTCCTCTCACATGACAGTTTAATGGCTTGCTTCAGGGAAAGTCAGAAAGTGTTTCTTGAATATGCCATTTCTCAAATTCCTTCAATTTGAAATATTCAACATGTCAAGGTGGCATATTTTGGGGTAGCATGTCCTGAACCCTGTCTCTTATTGCAATTCAAATTGCACACCCATTTGTGTGATTATTTGTTTAATGTCTGCCTTGCCCACCAGACTGTAAGCTTCCTGGGGGCAAGGACTATGTCTGCCCCCACTGCTGAATTGCATACCAGTGCCTGGTGTAGCCCAATGCCTGACCAAATAGACACACAATACATTTGTGTTGGATGAATGAAAAGCGCAATAAAAATTCTGTGACTGCTCTCTTCTGGTAAACCCAATTCCCCATGGATTAATCTAACTGCTGGAGTTTCTTTTGCCTATTCCAACACACTCAGCTCAGACTCCCTCAAACTGGCATGTTTTCTGCCTGAAAAATAACCTGCATCTTCCTCTCAGGGACGTACAAGCTTATGGGTCCTGGTTCTGCCAGGACAGGCATTTGCCTCTGTTCCTCATCAAACCTTCATTCCTTATTTTGTCATTTGTCTTTACTCTCTACAAGGGAAGGGTAGTTTGCAGTACGGCAGGTCCTTTCCTTTTGTCACTTAAAAACAAGAGCTCTGTATCACTTTACAAAGAATGAAAGAACAACTGCTTAGCTCAGGGTGCAGTGAGCGTGGGCTCTGAGCAGGACAACTCTTCCTAGGCACAAGCTTCACATATGTGATGTGGCAACCTAGGAAGGATGGTCTCATGGCTGAGGGCAGATGTTGTGGGGACTAGCTGTCAGGGAATAGGCGTATGCTGTCTGCTGGTTTGGGGAGCTGCTACTGCGAGGACTACCTCCGCAGAACTCTCCAGGGGCTTCATTTACGGAGATGACAATGGAAGGGTTCCTTCCAGAGTTTGCAATGCTTAAGAGCTGCGGGTGTGTGTTCTTACTGATGCATCATTACAGCCCTTGTTTATGGATAAAAAACAAATTCAAATGTTCTGTGGCTTTCAGGATGAAGTTGTCTGAGTCTGGGCCTTTAAATCAAACAGGCAGCGACTTTATTAAGTGACAAACATAAAATATCCCATAGGAAAGTTTTAATTTTCCAAGTCAATAAATCTGAAAACCAACAACGAGATTGAAATGATTATATTAAAAAGAAAGGAAGAAACAAACAAACCAACCCTCTAAGTTTCCATGTAGTCAGTCTATACGTCTGTAAGGATTTTAAGTGTCACTCTTGATTTTAGTGTCTGATGAGTTTCTTTCTTCCCCCCACCACAAGGTACAGCAGTTCAGGTTCATCTGGGGGGTTGGGTCATGAGGAGGGTCTGCATGAAATGACCCTGGAGTCTGAGCAGGAGAGAATGGAGGGGTGGGGAAGATAAAGACAATGCCTTCTTCTGTTGTGTTTTTGTTGGGAATTTTTCCACTTGTGCACAGAATAGAAAATCTAAACAACTGTTTTCAAAATGCTTTTGTATTAAATGCATGGATGATTAGTTAGGTCTGGTGAGGGAAAGGGCTCAAGGCTAGGAATGAGATTACTTGAGATTCAGCCAAATCTTTCCACTAAAGAGATAGGCTGTGGACAGGGATTATCAGTAAGAAAAAGGTTATAAGCATTGAACCAAGAATTGCTATACAGCAAAGTCTTTTTTTTTTTTTTTTTAAGATTTGTTTGTTTGAGAGATAGAGAACATGCAAGCATGGTGGGGGAGGAGCAGAGGGAGAGAGAAACTCCAGCAGACTCCCTGCTGAGTGCAGAGCCTGCCATTGCAGGCCTTGATCCCACAACCCTGAGATCACAACCTGAGCCAAAACCAAGACTCTGTACCAGCCAGGCACCCAGCAGCAAAGGCTCTCTGGTGGCTGTGACGAGACATGACAAGACTCTTTCAGTTGGCTACTTAATGGCCATTCCAATGTACTGCCATTAACTGCCTCCTCTTATGGCAGCTGGGAAAAGTCAGCTGCTGACTTTTCCAGCCTTTCTTGCAGCTACAGTTGCCTGTATAACCTGGTTCTGTCTAGTGAGACTGGAGAATGTGAACTGGTGGGTATCATAAGAACTTTACACCCTGATAAAAGGAGAGAAAGCCATCATAATGGTTCTTTTTCATGTTTTTCCTCCTGTTATGCAGCTGTCCACTCCTGGTGTTGGACATGTTTGTACAGGCCTGTTCCCACATTTGTGATGACCATCTGATGATCAAATGAAACTCATGAAAAGTGCAGAGATGCTGACTCAGGGTCCTGACCCTGTGTTGTTTTGAGCCAGTTTTGGAACTATCCATGTCCAGATTTAATTTTTTTTTCGTAGTAAAGATACTCTTAGTTTTATTGTCTTGGTTGTTATTTTAGCCAAAAATCATTCCTAATTGACACAGAACATAACCTAATTTTCACTAATCTAGGGAAACAATGTGGACTGATGAGGAAAAGCCTTGGTTTGATTTGGAATCAGACAGACCTTGCTCCATCAATTATTAGCTATGTGAACTTGAGTAAAGTAACATTATCATGTGTTAAATGAGGGAATTGGAAAAATAGATGTTAAGATCATAGCATGAGGAAAAAAAAAATAGTGCCCTAATGTGATAATGGTATATAAAAAAAAGTGTGTGGGGGGGTCACCGGCAGAGTGACAGTGTATACTGTAGGAACAATCAAAGATATGTAGCCTCAGTGTTTTGTAGATTGGGTTAATTTGCCCCAGACATGACCTAGTATTGTGCATTCTTAAAGGGCAAACAAAGATTTTATCTATGACAGCTCTGTTCTTACTAAGAGCTTACCTCAGAACCTGACACCATCTGTAGCATATTGGGGTGCGGGAGGGGGTTCTTTTTGCCTTAATGTATAATTAGTGGCTGCATCTTACTGTTGCTGTCAGCTCTGAAGACCTGGTCTCTGTGGAGCCTCTGCAGCATCTGAAGTTGGGACTGGATGGGGGCCATGTTGCCATGGCAACAGTTACACTCCTAGCACCAGGAATGTGCTTGTTTTTCTAAGGCATTGGCCTTCCACTTCCCTTTCTAGAATTCTGCCCCAGAAGTCTCTGGCTTCCCCTTTAGCGAGTGGCTATCCTGAAACAGGACTTCCTCCATTCGGCTGGCCACACAGATGCTGTGGTTTTAAGCTACATGTAGTGTAGAACTTTCTGGATTGGGACTTGTGGAAGTAGACACTCATTTGGCGAGAATGCCCTGGATTTAGCAAAGTGCTACTTCTGAAGGTAATGAAAGGAATTTGATGGTATATGTTCTGTTCTTTAAAAAACAAGTTTCTTGGGAGGCTAATGGCCAAATTCTTGTCTGTCTTTTCAAGGAGACCAAATCAGCGCTGCCAAGAACTAAGAATTCTAAGGAAAATGCTGGATTCAGGGGGATGCTTGCTATTGGAGGGGGCTTAGAAACTAGAAAGTATGTGTTCAACTTTTTTCCCAGAGAAGTTTAACCACAACCTGACCACCATAGTGGCTCACTATGTTCCTCTCTGACTTCATCAGTCCATCTATCATCCCTTCCCTCTGTGGGCCAGGCTGCCAAGGCTGAAAGAAACAAGAAAATGGATGAAAACCAAGGCCAGGACCCACACTCACATAAAATCTTGAACAACCAGAGTTTCTTGAGTTTTCTGTCTTATCGAAGAGAGGGATCTGGAAGGTGTATATTTTTTCTTTTAGTGAAGGATTTAATTATTATAGCATCTTCAATTTAAAGAAATAACAGCTATGTTCTATTTAATTGTGTGTACCTACTATCTTACCTTACAGGTGAGAGAGAAGTAGAGATACTGGTTTGAGCCTAAATTGAGTTTATGTCTGGGATTTGGAGCTTTCTGGGCAAATCCAGAATATGGGATGATGGATGGGGGGCAGGGCCACCAGGAGTCTATTTGCATGTGACTCCTACTAGAGTAACCTACTAGAGAAACCTACTAGAGGAGAACTCCTCAGGGATAAAGAGTTAGGACAAACTTTGCCCAAATGTATGGTCTCAGTCATGAAAGTGGAAGGTTGGCTGTGAGAAGAGAACAGTGCCTGAATCTCATTTATTCTCTGGATACTAAACCTTTGGTACAGAGCTGAAAGTGAAAAACAAAATAAAAGAGAAAGAACTGTTTTCTCACAAAAATCTCTGACAGGAGCAGGATACTCGGTCTACTTTGTCTCAGTGTGGATTCAGCCATGCTTGAGGAAGGGCATGGAGGGTTAAATGGTACCAGCAGGCTCAGCGGTAGCAATAGGTGATAGAAAGAAAAGGAGTCCAATAGGGGCCACTGTCTGGAAACAGAGACTGGAAGTAATCTCTAGAAGAACGTCCATATTTGGTGTAGACACAGGGACTGATTCATGAACGAATGTGAAAATTCCTACGAGGACCCCCATGAATGCGGCGTGATGGGAGGTGTCAAGGGTGTTGACCATGCAGGCAGGTGACAGATTGGGAGGGGTATTGTCTGTGCTATGTTAGAGAGCTGGGTCTTAATCTTGAAGGCTGAGGTGAGAGTTTTTAGTTGAGGGAGCAACATGATTAAATTTCCTTTTCAGAACTACCATCAGAGGTACACAGGCAGACAAGGTAGAGAGTCAGACTTGTTGGGAGTTTCTTACAGCAAATATAGTAAAAGTTATGAGAGCCTGAGAGCTAAGAAGCTGTTGTATTGCTGGTGTCTCTCCAGAGAAGATCAGGTTATAAGGATGTAATGCAGTTTCCAGAAGTGTAAGGGATATGGTGATATTCTGGGAATATAGAGGTTTTCCTTGGAAGCAGAGAGCCATGGATTCAAATCCCATAGCTTTCATTGCCCTTAATAGGACTACCAAGTTGCCCTATGAAGATGGACATGCCAGCTGTCTGAGTCTACATTTTGTTCATTTATAGAATGAGGATAATTCTACCAACATCAAAATGCTGTGATGGTTTAATGAAACATGAGGCACGTAAATAGTCACTCATAAGTGGATTAAGACATATGACATATGATTAAGACATATGACTTCCTTTTCCTTTGCTTCTCACTGGTTATGTACAAAAACATGCCACGTCATGGTAATGTAAATTCAAGCACTAAATATTATTTTTATACCGAATCCCCACTCCATTTAACCATTACTACGGAGACATGACTCTCCCAAGAAGCTCAGGAAAGAGGTTGAAGCAATCAGTAGTTGTCATAACCCCTTATGATTTATGCCTACATAAATATAAATTTGATAAGACAAAGAGATGTCCTTCTAAAATGTGCTTTTTAGTGATGCTTTTCTAATGCCTTATCACCATAATTTTGAAGAAGAAAAAATATTTTTAAAAACTTCATTTGAAACAAAAGGATGCACCTGAAAATTCTTGGAAATAGAGGAATATGAACTGACTTTCTGAATATATTTGACCAGGTACAATAATTTAACACATATTATATCAGCAGTCTCTTTTTTTTATTCATGACCTTGACGAATAGAGATCCTGCTGATAATGGAATAAGGGGCACTTTTAGTTCTAAGCAGTCCAAAGCTGAATTCTCATAAAAAATAGTGTCTAAGATATTCCTGATGGAAGAATATAAAAGAATCAAAACTGTACCTTGAGCCATGGAAGCAAGCATCAGCATCCCCTGGAGGGCTTGTTAAAACATAGAGTGCTGGGGCCCAGCCCCAGAGTTTCTGATTCAGTAGGTCTGGGATGGGGCCCAGGGATTTGCATTTCCAACTAGCCCTGCGGTAAGCCTGTATCCATTGGCTTGGGCTGCCATACAAAATACATTGACTGGATAGCTTAAACACCAGGAATTCATTTTCTGACAGATTTTGAGGCTGGGAAGCCTAAGAATCGAGGAGCTGGCTGATGTAATTGTTAGTGAGGACTCTGTGGCTTGTAGATAGCTTCCTTCTTGCTGTGTCCTCTATGGAGGAGAGATAGTGTACAGACTTGCAAGTTCTTTGGTATCTCTTTTTATTCCAGCACTAATCCCATCACAAGAGCCTATCCTTATGACCTCATTTAACCCCCAGTACCTCCTTTCAAAGGTCTCCTCTCCAAAAGTCATCATCTTGGGGGATAGGGCTTCAACACATGATTTTTGGGAAGCACACACATTCAGTCTATAACATTCCAACTCTGGCTCCCCGAAATTCATGCACTTGTCACAAGCAATATATACTCATTTAATTCCAATAGCTCCCAAAAGTTTTAACTCATTCTAGCATCAGCTTTAAAGTCCAAGGTCCAAAGTCTTACTTAAATATCATCTAGGGGTGCCTGGATGGCTCAGTTGGTTAAGTGTCTCTTTGGCTCAGGGTCCTGGGATCTGGTCATGCATCAGGCTCCTTGCTTGCTGGGGAGCCTGCTTCTCCTCTCCCTCTGCCTGCTGCTCCCCTTGTTTGTGCCTGCCCCGTCAAATAAATAAATAAAATCTTAAAAATATATCATGTAAATCAGGTGAGATTTAAGGTATGACTTAACCTGAAGCAAAATTCCTCTCTAATTGTGAACCTGTGAAACCAGACAAACTGTGTGTTTCCCAGATGCAATGGTGGGACATTCTCATTCCAAAAAGGGAGACACTTGAAAGAAAGAAGGACTGTTGACCAGAAAAATTCCATGAGATCTTAGGGTTTGAGAATAATCCTCTTTGGTTTGGTGCTCTGCCTCCAGGCACACTCGGGTGGCAGTGACACCCCCCCAGTTTCGCAGGGTGGCGGCCCCTTCAGCTCCACAGAGCACCACCCTGACAGCTCTCTGAGAGGACCCTGCCCTTCAAATTTACAGAGGAAGCAGCCTCCAGCCTGTGAGAGTTGTAGCCTGGATGATGTCTGAATTTCTTCCCTTTCCTTTCCTTGAAGAATAAAGCATGTCTGCGCTGGCTAGCTGTATTCATTCCTCCTATTTGGTCCTATAGAATTCCTGAAGTCTGACAGTCTTCCTTCATTCTATCCCATTTTTTTCTTCTGTCTTCTTTATTCTCAGCAGGTAGTGTTTTTGCTGGTATAATCCTATCCCTGCTCTGACTTCTGAGGAGAGGACTGGTTAAATCCAAGAGTCACACCATAATCTTTTTCTCAAATGATTGGTAGACCACACCCTTAGTGTCCGATCTTATCACAATCCCCACGTTCTGGTTCCTTTTTGCTTGACAATTCTTTCCTTAATTCATCTCTCCCCTTACCTTTTCCTGAAAGCAGGCTGGAAATAACTAAGCCACCTCTTTAACATTCTGCTCAGAAATCTCCTCGGCTCAGTATCCAAGTGCATCCTTCACAAGTTCTGCCTTCCAAAAAGCCTAGCACACAGTTCATCTAACCTAAGTTGTTTTCCATTTTAGAGAGAGGATCACCTTTCCTCTACGGTCCAATCATCTGTTCCTTCTTTCTGTCTGCGATCTCACCAGAAGGGCCCTTTAACCACCCAGATTTCTATCAACAATTCTGTTCGCAGTGATTTAGCGGATGAATTTTAGAGAGGCACAATAATGCTGCTGGTCTGGAGATCTCACTGAAGGCCAACGAACTTAGTAGGTCAGCTGTTGCATTTTATCTTAAATACTTCCTAGGAGACAAACTAGTTTTATGACTCTAGGTATAGTATCAAAAACGCCACGGGCTCTCCATGCCTCCAAATATGTATCACTCTTGAACTTGACCATGTTGAGTCCTGCTCTGTGTCCCTTGCTTTTAATGGCCCCATTTTGGCCTTTCTCTGACTTCACCCTTCTCCCTGGGTAAGGAGTCCATGAAACCAAGTGATTTGCCACTGTGGAGCCTGTATCTCCCTTCTGGACCCATTCCTCTGAGTTCCTGGGACACTAGAACTCCCTGTCCAAAGGGCCCCAAGCCTGTTCTTTTCCCAGGATTGGGGTGAATAAGAAGACAAAGGGGCAGGTCTAGACAAGGGCACACATGGAGTTCTGAAAAATCTACCCTTGAACCTGATCTTCCACATCTTTATGAAAGCATATTTGTCAAGACAGAATATTTTTAAACCCCCTTTCTTCCAGCCTGATTTATAACTTTTAAATATTTATACAGATGGTATATGGAAGTCCTTCTGTATTCTTGCTCCGGGCTCCACAAATGTTATGACAGGCCTGCTTCAACTAATAATAGAGTAGGCAGGAATTGTTACCCAAGGTCTCTTAACTTGTAAAACATCAATGTATCTTTAGATGTTCCATACTAATTCTAAAAAACTCTGGGTCCCCAGACTGGCAACATCACCTTCGCCTGGGAGATTATTAGAAATGCAAATCCTTGAGAACAACCCCCACAGACCTACTGAATCCGAGTCTGGGGGTGCAGCCAAGGCATGGGGGCTTCATCAAGTCCCCCAGATGATTCTGACGCCTGCTTAAGTTGGAGAACCCTTGTGCTAGAAGACCACTGCTTTGCAGGTTTTAGTGTAAAAAAAAAAAAAATCCTAGGATTTGGTTAAAACCCAGTTTATGATTCTAGGTTAGGACTTGAGATTCTGTAATTCTAACAGGCTCCTAGATGAAGCCAGTGTTAATGGTTTATTGTCCTTGTGTTAAGTCACAAGGCTAAATCACTCTAGCCTGTCGGCTTTAATTAGGAAAGATGATAACCTTTTCAGTGGACAGGCTTGTCTGCTGACTTGAACCCACCCAAGGCAATGTGTGGTTATAGACAGAGAGTTCTGTTTAGAAGTTGGGTGGGAAACGGTGGCCTGCTCTATGAGAGAGAACATGGGCCAAATCCTGGGTAAGCCCAGGCCTTGCTTTCTGGCAGTGGTAAGTTGAGGCAGTGTGTTCTCAGAAAAGAGAAACCATGTCATGGTGCAATAGGCCTAGGGGACCACTGCAGCCTCACAGAAATTCCAACCTGAAATGACCGATGTGGACAAAGGATGTTACAAGGCCCAGGGGCCACATAAGGTCCTTGCCTGCCTGCACCATACTGTGGCTGAGGTTAAGTTCTACACTGCTTCAGGTGGGGTTTCAGATTCTGAAATCACTATAAATTGAGTGATAGGAAAATAAAATATTAATATTTCTTGAGTGCCCGGCTGGGTTTTGTTGTTGTTCTAGGTTTTGTGTTTGTTTTTGGTTTTGGTTTGAGACAAGTTCCAAATACATGTATGTATTTGTCTGCTAGGGCTGCCATAACTAGATGGTTTTAAGAAGAGAAATTTATTCCTTGCAGTTCTGGAGGCGAGAAGTCCAAGATCAAGGTGTTGCAGGTTCGGTTTCTCCTGAGGCTTCTCTCCTTGGCTTGCAGATGGCTCTCGCTGTGTCCTTACATGTCTTACCCCTCGTGCATGCATCCCTGATGTCTTGTCCTTTTCTTATTAAGGACACTAGTCCTATTGGATTAAAACCTCACTCTCCTGACTTCATTCAACCTTAACGACTTTTAAAAAAACTCTATCCTCAAATACAGACATATTCTAATGTCCTAGAGGTTAGGATTCCCAACACGAATTTCGAGGGACACAATTCAGCTCATTAACAACATTGTGTAGTGTGCAGGAGCCCCTGGTCTGGGCTGGAGACCAAATATGGACTCCTGGAATGACTCTGCTGTTAGTGGAACCTATTTCTGGAGCTTGAAATGGCTTGAGCACTATCTTAGACATCATGACTTATTCCTCGTTTTGTCTTTGATAGATGCTCTGTCTGCCCAGAGTGGGGCCAGAGCTGCACTTCTCTTTCCCACTTGCCAAGGTCCTCCACATTTTCTCCTGCAGTCCCCTCTTATTCCCTGCCAGACAGCCCGCTCGCTTCTGAGTCAGGCAAGTTGTCTGCAGGTTCAGCTGATGTCTTAGGGTCACTTCAAAGCTTTGCTATCGTGTATGTTCACAGCATATACCTCCTACTGCAGCTAACTTTTCTAAACTGGTGTTATCTGCCTACCTGCTAAAGATCAACTTTTAACTTGGGGTTTACTGATTACTTACGTACCTCGAGTGAAGAGACAAGGCAGCCAGAGTCAGAAGAATGGAAAGGGTTCCTTAAGTCAATTTTCTTTTCCTCTCTTCGGACCTGTCAAGTACCCTTACCTCTTAGAAAACAAGGCTTATTTTGCTACCACTCAGGAGTGAGTCCTTTAAGAAACTGCTTTGAAGAGAAAAAGGCTGAATGAAGTTTTCCTGATGAGTCTCCTAAGTGACATTTGAGACAAGTGAATGAGTTTGGAGGACTGCTCTGTTTTTAGGGACACACTTTCCCCCTGGTCATCAGAATTAGGATCTTGAAGTCCTGGGAGCAACCACATTCACCGAACAAAAGGAGAAGATTGCTTGCTGCTACAGAGAAGCTCTGGAATGGGGATGTTTACGGTAGCTCGGGACACCAAGGCCATAGGCCTTTCTAGAGGGTGAGTTTCCAGTATGATCATCATAGTATCACTGTATTAAATTGCAACAAGGGTCTGGGCCCTGTTTGGTATTCTGGTCAGATACTCTGGGGATGTTTAATAATCCTTGCTTTAAAATCTAGAAATGGGATCAGGACGGTAATGTGACTTGCCGAAGTCACACAGCTAACACATTGCAGGAGAGGGGCTAGAACTCAGAGGCGGCCGTAATATCTTGTCAGAGGCAGACAGGAGCCCCAGAGCAGCCCTGTCTCACCCACCATGACAGTGACAGTGACATCTACAGACTCGATTCCGACATCCATGCCTTTATTTGAGAAGTGTGAAACACCACCACTTATGAGAAAGCTGAATTTCTCACAGAGATTACATGTACCTCCTGGCTCACAGACAGCTTCAATCTCAGCCATACAGAATAGGGTAAATTAGCCTGCTCTGGATCTTTGCTATTTTTCCTGTCTCTGAATTGATTGTGGTACCTGCTTTGAGATGTTAGGAAATCCTTTCTTTTCCTGACCTAGCAGGGCTCCACTTAACAGTGAAAGTCATCCTGAGTATCTGAAATGTTGAAATAGGGGTGTCTGGGTGGCTCAGTTGGTTAAGAGTCTGCCTTTGGCTCAGGTCGCGATCCCAGAGTCCTGGGATCGAGCCCTGCTTCTCCCTCGTTCTCTGCGCCTGCACACACACTCTCTTTCTCAAATAAATAAATAAATAATAAATAAATAAAATAAGATAAAATAAAATAAAATCTTAAAAAAAGTGGAATCTACATTAAGAATAAAAACCATGTCAATCTTACTTATCATTGATTTTCAGTGCCCAATACAGTGCCTGCCACAACAGGCATTGTACAAATACTACTCGTATGAATAATTTTTTTAAAAAAAGTGAATTTTTTAACACTTGAGTTGCAGATTTAACTCTAAAAAACCAGAAACTTTATCCCATTGTTTTTGCAACTTTTTCCCCTTGGCATTGAACTGAGAGTGCCATTGCCACATGATTGATTATTCACCTACACATTGCTTTTTATTTTTCACCTCTAGCCATGAAGGTTAGAAAAAAAATCTTTATACATAGTTAAATCCTAAAACTATACATACACGTGTGTGTGTGTATATATATATATATATATATATATATATATATGGCATCATAATTTATATATGACACATCATTGTTTAAGGAGGTTACATACATATACACATACAACATACACACATACACACACATACACTTGTGAATGTCCTTCTTTTAAATATAAATAAATTATTCCAACACATAAAGCTTTCAAAACCATAGAGTTCAAATTGATTGAAGGATAATAAATCTATTATTCACAACTATTATACTAAAGGCTTGAAAATAATATTTTCTCTGTCATTTATATTGTATAAAAACATTGCTTTTAAAACTATTAAAGACTTGATGCAAACCATATGGAAGCAGGCATTAATGGAGGTGATTGTGTGGAGTGTATGTTAATATCCAAAGTAAAGTGCTTCTGGGATCACATTTTAGGAGAGGCTGTTGATTAGGGTTCATTGATGACACTGAGAATGAAGTTGTACATTCACAGAGGTTTAAGCAAATGCTTGAAAACAAGTCTTACAAGCCATTTGTGTGTCGCTGGTAGCAGTGGAAGTGATCCTGGTGGCAGTGATGGTGGCGGTGATTGTGATGACTGTGTTGATGGACTGAAATGTGATGACAGAGTTCAGCACCAGTGGTGTTAGCACTGGTGTTGCTGGTAGTGTTAGCACTGGTGTTGCTGCTCAGCAACACCAGTGCTATTTATTTAATCAGCTGTTTATTTAATCAGAGCATGTGAAAGAATGAAGAAAGAGTGTGCTAGAGGACTATAGATTTTCAACATAACTGGTACCAAAGAGCATGGGTCTTCGGAAAACATGAAGAAAAGGGGAAGGCAGGAGTAGCACAGTGTGCTAAAAAGTTAGTACTTTATCCTATGAGGATAATGTGATCTTAGTAGAGGTCTTATTAAAAGCTTTGTTAGAGTTTATTCAAGAGATGGGAAAATGAGATTTGGATTAGAAAGTTCACTTTGGCAGCAATGAGATGAAGGATTGCAGTGGAAACAGTGCCTTAATTGGTCATAGGGCAATTTCTTCTCAATTTTGACTTATCTCAAGCCCTAATTCTTTTTCTTTCATTTTTCAAACCAGTTTATTGAGGCATGATTGATATATTAAGAAGCTTCACACATTTAATGTGTACAGCTTGATGAGTTTGGGGATAATATATACTTGGGAAACCATTACCACCATCAAGGCCATAAATATATTAATTACCTTCCAAAGTTTCTTCCCACCCCCTTTGCTGTTGTTATTTTCATCATCATTATTATTTTTGGTGACAAGTACACTTAACACAGATCTATCCTTTTAGAAAATTTTAAGTATACAATACAATATTGTCAGCTACATACTGACGCAGCTATATACTGTGTTATATAGCAGGTCTCCAGAACTTAACTCCTCTTAAATAGCTGAAACTTTGTACTGTTTTACTGTCATCTGCCCCATTGCTCCCTTCCCCTCAGCCACTGGCAATCACCAGTATTCTGTTTCTATGAGTTGATTCCAGATTCTACATAGAGGTGATAACATACAGTATTTGTTTTTCTGTATTTGGCTTATGTCATTTCGCACAGTGTCCTCCAGGTCTATATTGTCACAAATGGCAGGATTGCCTCTTTTTGAGGCTCAGTAGTATTCTGATGCATGTATCTACCACATCAACATTCAATAATCTGTCCATGGATGTTTAGGTTGTCTCCATATTTTGGTTTTTGTGAATAATGCTGTAATGAATATGAGAATGCAGATATCTCTTAAAGATCCTGATTTTAATTCTCTTAGAAATATACCCAGCAGTGGGATTGCTGGATTATATGGTAGTTCTGTATTTAATTTTTTGAGGAACCTCTATATTTTGTCCATAGTAGATTCTCCAATTTTCATCCCCACCAATGGTGTACCACGGTTCCCTATCCTCCATATCCTTAACAACACTTTTCTCTTTTGTTTTTGTTTTTGATAATAGCCATCTTAACAGGCATGAGAAGATCTCTTGTGGTTTTGACTTGCATTTCTCTCCTGATTAGCAGGTTGAGGAGCACCTTTTCGTATACCTGTTGGCCATTTGTCTTTTTTTTTTTTTTTTTTTTTTTTTAGAAATGTCTATTCAAGTTCTTTGCCCACATTTTAATTGGGTTATTGGTTTTGTTTTGTTTTTCTTTTTTTGCTACTGAGTTGTTGGCATTCCATATCTATTTTGCAAATTAAGCCCTTATCAGATATATGTTTTTCTCCCATTTTTGCAGGTTTTCTTTGCATTTTGTTGATGGTTTCCTTTGCTGTGCAGAAGCTGTTTACTTTAAAGTAGTCCCACTTGTTTATTTTTGGTTTTCCTGCTTTTGCCTTTGGTGTCAAATCCAAAAATTCATTATCAAAACTGTCAAGGAGCTTACCCTCTATGTTATCTACTAGAAGTTTTAGAGTTTCAGATCTTACACTTAACTCTATAATCTATTTTTAGGTGTGTGTGTGTGTGTGTGTGTGGTGTAAGATGGGGTGTAATTTCATTCTTTTGCCTGTGTCTGTCCAGTTTTTGCCACACTGTTTATTAAACAGTCTGTTCTGTCATTTTATATTCCCAGCATCCTAACAAAGATTAGTAAACTATACATGTATGGGTTTATTTCTAGATTCTCTGTTTTTTGGTCTATGTGTTTTTATGCCAGTACCATACTGTTTTGATTACTATAGTTTTGTTATATAATTTGAAATCAACAAGTACGATGCCTCTAGCTTTGCCATCTTTCTCAAGATTGATTGAACTATTTGGATTTTTTGTGGTTCCAAACCAATTTTAGGATTGTTTAGTCTATTCTTTGAAAAATGTCACTGGGTTTTGATAGAGATTGCATTGAATCTGTAGATCACTTTGGGTAGTATGAATATTAACAACAATTTTTCTAATCCGTGAACATGGGATAGCTTTCCATTTATACAAATATAAACAGAATTTATATTTCTTCAATTTCTTTCATTAATGCTTTATAGTTTTCAGTGGACAAATCTTTCACATCCTTGGGTAAATTTTTTTCTAAGTATCTTATTCTTTTTGATGCTAGTATAAATGGGATTATTTTTCTCAATTTCTTTTTCAGATAGTTCATTGTTAGTGTAAATAAAGGCAACTTATTTTTTTAAAAAATTTTATATACATGTAATGTATTATTAGCCCCAGGGGTACAGGTCAGTGAATTGCCAGGTTTACACACTTCACAGCACTCACCATAGCTCATACCCTCCCCAATGTCCATAACCCCACCACCCTCTCTCAAACCCCCCTCCTCCCAGCAGCCCTCAGTTTGTTTTGTGAGATTAAGAGTCACTTATGGTTTGTCTCCCTCCCAATCCCATCTTGTTTCATTGATTCTTCTCCTACCCACTTAAGGCCCCATGTTGCATCACCACTTCCTCATATCAGGGAGATCATATGATAGTTGTCTTTCTCTGCTTGACTTATTTCGCTAAGCATGATACGCTCTAGTTCCATCCATGTTGTCGCAAATGGCAAGATCTCATTTCTTTTGATGGCTGCATAGTATTCCATTGTGTATATACACCACATCTTCTTTATCCATTCATCTGTTGACGGACATCTAGGTTCTTTCCATAGTTTGGCTATTGTGGACATTGCTGCTATAAACATTCAGGTGCACGTGCCCCTTTGGATCACTACATTTATATCTTTAGGGTAAATACCCAGTAGTGCAATTGCTGGGTCATAGGGCAGTTCTATTGTCAACATTTTGAGGAACCTCCATGCTGTTTTCCAGAGTGACTGCACCAGCTTGCATTCCCACCAACAGTGTAGGAGGGTTCCCCTTTCTCCGCATCCTCTCCAGCATCTGTCATTTCCTGACTTGTTGATTTTAGCCATTCTGACTGGTGTGAGGTGATATCTCATTGTGGTTTTGATTTGTATTTCCCTGATGCCGAGTGATATGGAGCACTTTTTTATGTGTCTGTTGACCATCTGGATTTCTTCTTTGCAGAAATGTCTGTTCATGACCTCTGCCCATTTCTTGATTGGATTATTTGTTCTTTGGGTGTTGAGTTTGCTAAGTTCTTTATAGATTTTGGACACTAGTCCTTTATCTGATATGTTGTTTGCAAATATCTTCTCCCATTCTGTCAGTTGTCTTTTGATTTTGTTAACTGTTTCCTTTGCTGTGCAAAAGCTTTTGATCTTGATGAAATCCCAATAGTTCATTTTTGCCCTTGCTTCCCTTGAGGAAAGGCAACTTATTCTTTTATGTTGGTTTTGTATCCTGCAACTTAACTAAAATTTAAAAAAATATATTTTATTTATTTATTTGAGAGAGAGAGTGTGAGAGAGCACGAGAAGGGGAGGGTCAGAGAGAGAAGCAGACTTCCCCACTGAGCAGGGAGCCTGATGAGGGACTCAATCCTGGGACTCCAGGATCATGATCTGAGCCAAAGGCAGGTGTTTACCAATTGAACCACCCAGGTGCCCTGAATTATTATGATTATAATACTACTATGATACTATATATATGTGTATATATATATATATATATATAATATAGTATGATATATTATATAATAATACTATGATTATTAGTCTGAATATGTTTTTCGTGAAGTCTTCTGAATTTTCTCTATAAACAGGTAATTTTACTTCTTCCTTTCCATCAAGCCCCAATTCTTATCCTAAGAAAGTATAAGCAAAACAAGTTAATTTAAAATTGGAGGAAACTAAATATAATTCCCGGTGTGGTCAAATACTTCTTATTTACTTCTTACCTGATTAGCTCATGAATATCTGTTTTCTGCTGTCTGCCTGGGCTGAGCACTGATATCTCCCTTGATTTCTTCTTTTTTTTTCTGTTTCCCCATCCAGAATGTTCCATGGTATGTATTTTTGTGACTCCTTAGTTCCTTTAGTAATGCATTATTATGTATAGTCCTGATACTTATAAACCATAAATTATAAGTATAGTTGAGGGTATAGTTTTACCCCAAATGATTAACATCTGTCTTCTACTCTCATTTCACCTGATTAAGCTGAAATTTAATATTGTATAATTCAAGGCTAGTTACTTCTGGGGTTTTTCTCAGGTTAATTTAACACCTCTCCATTTCTCCGTAGGATCCCATTTAAATTCTGAGGGTGTGAATGGTGGGGTGGTTTAGACGGGGCACTATCTAGACGGAAATGGGATATTGTGTCCTTGGCTGGCATCCACTGTTGATGTAAACCATCTGTTTTTCCGATCAGCATTTATTCTCAGGTATCTATGAAGGGGGCTGAATCTCAAATGGCTTCTAGTCAAAACCAGTAGCTGTATTCTTTAATATGGATATGAGACTCTTGTAACCCTTCCTCCTCTACATAAGTGTCACATGGAAGAAAACCTGAACACCAGGTGAGGGCATGTTGGAAAGAGCCATTTGGCTGCCCTTGCCTACTGCCTCTCTCCCACATTCATCGACCTGTGTTGCTTCCCCTTGCTGTGAGTGTTGTAGAGACCCTAAGTGCTTACCCATAACCTGAAATAGGAAGAATACAAGCTTCCAGTTATGAAATGAATAAGTCACAGGAATACAAGGCACAGCATAAAAAATATAGTCCGTGACATTGTAATAGCATTGTCTTGTAACAGATGGTAGCTACACTTGTGGTGAGCACTGTATAATGTATAAACTTGTTGTATCACTATGTCATACACCTGAAACTAATGTAATGTGTGTCAACTATACTCAGATTAAAAAAAAAAAAAAGGAGGAAATGATACTAGTAATGATAGCCCAGATGTTGTATAATCTTATGTCATCCCTTGTTGGTATTGTATCTTCCTAACCTTTTTCACCACCCTCTTCCTGATTATTCTAATATTTGGATCAATTGAGATTTTCCTGTCCTCATGAATTAGCTATTCATGTGCTATTCTAAATAGACCAGAAGAGGGAAATACTGTGCTTTGTTCACTATCGTCAGCACATGGTATGTGGTTAAATAGGAGTTAATCAGCTTTAGACAGTTATAGAGGAATTTTGGGAATCACGTGAGTGAGTTTAAAGAAAAAAAAACCCACTGCAAGGGAAGAAATTAAAAAAATAAAGAAGTTACAGTTAAAAAAAAAAATAAAGAAGAAAACCGACATTGAGTCATGCTTTCTGGTTGGTTGGTGTGCTTGGCCTTTACATATGTGCTGACGTTCAGTATGTAAAACAGCCCTGTGAGACAGACATGCTTTTATCCTGCTTTTTTAGAGATGAAGTAATTAAGGCTCAGAAAGCCCTAGTACCTTGCCTAAAGTCGAACATTTTGTAAGTAGCAGAATCAGAATTTAAATCCAAGCCACATTGTCTTTGAAGGCCAAGCCATAAACAATAGGTAACTGAGGAGTCAAATTGGAAAATTCTTTTGAAATCACAGGCACAGAAAGAATTGCAGTAGGGTCAAAATCACGTGATTGATAAGATATACTTTGTTACTGTGATATCTATAAGGGAAATCATTTAAAGAGAGACAAGAATCAGAAATGCAAGTTGGCTTTTAATACTTCAGCCATCGTTTCAAACTAAAAGCCAGAATACTATGCCTACACTGCTGAGATTTCTTGGAGAATTTACTCTAATAAAATTGCATACTGATTGATATTGGAATGAAGAAAACAAAATCATCCTAGCATATAGTGATTTCAACAAGTACCTATTGATTAGGTGAAAGAGTTCTGATAATATGAGTTTGGGGGGGGGGAATGACACTAAAATATAGATACAGTAGACTTAAAAAATATATTTGATAGAAAAATCTTACTTGAATGAAGAATAACCATGAATAACTAGAGTAAAATTTCTGTAATGTATCCAAAAATGTTACGTATCTTTAGATCATTTGAAAATAGAACGAGGTTAGCTTTAACATCAATTTGAAGGTCAACCACAGAGAGAGTGAGCCAAAGAAGAGATGCATGGTACTGTTTTGAATAGGGATTTATTTTGGCAGATTTATATTAACAAACAGTCTTAATACAGCGAACTGATCCTCATAGGATGTTCTCCTTTGATTTTGTTCAGGGCCTTTTACAGTAAAACGAACAAAATGAATGCTTTTATTCTTAATGCCACTTCAGACTATTGAATTATTGATATAGTATAGAAATTACACTGTTTCTATGACACGAACCATTTGGGTCAATGAACAATGGGATGAGTCTGTTATTGTGATTCAATATTTTGTTTCTTTGCAATGTACATAGAATTTCTGGGCTAATGACTTAGGCTATAGTAATATTCTTTACCCTTTAAGTTAATCTCAGTTTTCTTATCTGGTGAGTTAATCCTCAGTGAAAAACTTATGAAAAATACACATGAATTTGTGGTACTTAAGTGTCTTCCTATTTAAGAGAAAATAATTCTTATTTACGTAAATGCTGAGCAGATGAAAGGACCTCAGGAAATGTTAGGATGAGTCTTTTGATCTTGCCGTCTGAGGTGAGAATTAAAATGCTTGTCACCATTGAAATGCTTGTTTTAAGACAAGACCCTTCCTCTTTGCCGTCAGCCACTATCTCAATTCATAACCAAAATTTATAGAAACTAATTTGAAAAAAATGACCCCAGTTTAGCTTACAAACAAACCATTTGAAACCTCAAACTTTTTCCACATGGAATAAAGTGTACTAACTACTGAGTAAGAATATCATTCTGCTAGGTTGACCAAAAAATTTGACAGGAGTGTGGCTGCTATTCTCTGTAAGTCAGCAAAGAATCCTAACACTCTGAAAGTCAAGGTCAGGACTGAGCAGACCAAAGGACACTTTTTCAAGGGTACCAGAGTCACAACAGAAACAGCTACAGCCCCACTGTCTGCCTAATTATTTTGCCTTTGGACATTCAATTTAGCATATTGAATCCTTATTATGAGCAAATGCCTGTGTTTGATGAGGACCTGCTTTAGCAGGAGAGGGCAATTAGGGTCAAGAAAAAAATCTTTTGGGTTTATAAATACTTTGGGTATCATCTAGTCCCATACTCTTGATGTGCTCGTGGGGAGCTGATGTCCTCAGAGATTAATTGACCTCCTGGAGGGTCACACTGCTGCTGCCATGGGTAAAGCGAGGCCTATCACACTAGCCTCCTGAATTTCAGTTCAACTCTATTTCCACTTCATTACCTGTCCCCCAGATGTCTAGTTTTTGCTTACTATGCACAATAAACAGATGGTTCCTCTCCACTTCTCATTTGACTGAATGGCCATAGCATCTCGGAACTTAGCCTTGCTGTATTCTTTATAAGAATGAACTTGCCTCTCTTCGATCTTCCCCTAAATGGTGAAGCATTTTGATCCTCAGCTATACCAAGAAGAGTTCATGAGAGCGCAATGGCTACCCTTCGTTGGTCAGTTATAGGCCTCAAGTGTCACTTCCCTCCTGGGCAAGGCACAGACCCTGGGCATTGGACACAGTTGGTGTTCCAGGCACTAAGATGAAGTATGGGAATGAAGTGGGTTTGGCTGAGCCCAGGAGGACAGGTAGCAAGCAGGGAGCTGCGAGTGAAAAGAGGGTCTGGAACCAAGACCATCTGGATAAAGCAAAAAATCCCACAGGGGCTGGGCAGGCATACAGTGCAGGATCTGGGCCCATGTGTTCCTTCTCATCCCCTGCCTCCATGCCTTTCCTAGCACCAGCGGGCCTGGCTGGAGATGTGCCACAATGGAAAGCAGGCACCCTCACTCCAGACCTTTGTGCTGAGTAAGCAGGGGGCTGTCACCGTGGAGAGTAGGGCCCCTGCTGGAGGAATTATATTTTTAGGGGAAAAAGGCCTCCAAATAAAACAAAATAAATTAAATAAAACAAATAAAATAAATATAATAAACAAAACAAAATACAAAACAAAACAAATAAACAAAAACTAAAAAAGCAACTCTTATGATTGCTTCTTGTATTTCAGTGCCAAAAAAGACCAACCCCAGAAAAAAATGCCAATTCCACAGAGCTCGATAATGAAATTACTAATTGAGTTATGATACCTCTAAGGATTACTTCTGGCTGAACCCTATACAAATCTAAAAATGCCAATGATGTATTTTTAGAAATAAGTGTCATTCTTTGATTTGGATGAAAAATATATCTTAATCCACCAAAATTTTTCAGAGAGCAAGGAAGCAATTCAAAATTAAAGGAATACAATAGTCATTAACTACTGTATGACTTTTCAATCTTCCTCACAAAACTTATGCTTAAGAAATTCTTCCAAAACTCAGTTATGTGGGAGGGAAAGTACTTCCAATGTGCTGGTTCAAGAAGGTTCTTCAGATATATGTGTTATGTTCCAGTTGAAGAAGTACTAATGGAATAGATTATAGTTGAAAGATGTTTATTGTAGGTTCAGGTCAATAAACATCCAGAAAGAAACAGTTGGCAAAAGCACTTCTATATATGCACAACTCTTAGAATCAGAAGATGGAACTATTTACTGATATATTTTATATTTAAGAATATGGAGAAAAAGACCATGGTGCAACCCTGGGTTTACCTGGTCCCAACTCTGTTTCACTAAAAGGTATGCATTCTTATCTGTAAAGGAGGCTTCAAATGAAAGCTAGAGGTGAGAATGACAACCTTGGAAAACCATGTACTAAATGCAAACAAACAAACAATAAACCCCAAACAACAAGAGGATTGTTATTGGAGTGAATTTAGTAAGTGAAAACATTCCATACTGAAAATAATTATATGTATAGATAGCATTGGAAGAAAACAATTAAAATATTGACCAGTGAATGACTTCAAAGATTGATAGAGGTTGAGCCAAAAATAAGAAAAACTTGTCTTTGGCCCCATTAAAATGCTAAGCCAGATACCCTCCTTTCTATAATTGAAACCATTCATTACTTTCCTTCTGGTTTATTCATATAGAAATACAAAGGACTATATGAGAAACCTTTGTTTTTCTGTTCTTCTATTCTTTTATATACACTGGTTGATGAAGAATGCCGAATGCTCTGGGAAAAGGGAAATAGGGGAATGTCTGCATTAATATATAACAAGACACTTGTGTCCTTTTGTTTTACCAAGATGAATATATTTATCATTGTTCTTTTATTCTTTATTGATTAAACAAACTCAGAAAATAATCATGTATGATATATGCTGATCTCTTCACTTCAGTTTTTTTTAATAAGATAATTATGTAAGGTACAATAGCTCATGGAATTTTTCAAAGACAAAGGTGATTAGAAAACTCATTTCAGGGGCACCTGGGTGGCTCAGTGGGTTAAGCCGCTGCCTTCGGCTCAGGTCATGATCTCAGGGTCCTGGGATCGAGTCCCGCATCGGGCTTTCTGCTCAGCAGGGAGCCTGCTTCCCTCTCTCTCTCTGCCTGCCTCTCTGTCTACTGTGATCTCTGTCAAATAAACAAATAAAATCTTAAAAAAAAAAAAAAAAGAAAACTCATTTCAAACATTTGTTCTGCAGTTTGCCATATCTTAATTTCCACACTACACTTTAATATAATATGTTGTCCAAATACAAACTGAAGGGTCTGGGACACTGAACATGTTGTTCCTGATCAGATGGCAGTATAAAACCATCTTGGCTTTGAGAATGACATGGAGCTAAAGAGGACGGGTAAGGTCAAATAACAGAATAAAGATTGTAAGAACCACCTGGGGAGGTGGGAGGGGATTGAGTCCCTGTGTTGAGGAGGTGGTGGTGGGAATAACGGGGATTGCGTGAAAGAGCAACCTGGAACGGGGAAGATATAACTACCTAACTCGAGGGAGTTAGGTAGTTATATCTTAACTGTGGGAGTGTTTTTGTTGAGTCCCACATCTCCCTGAGTGGAACATCATCCTCCTAAAGCCACCTGAGGAAGGTCAATGGTAGGGCCAGCCTCTTAGCTGGAGGCTGGAGGGCAACATCAATCATCGTGGTCAGGCCGTCCATAGATGTCAAAGAAAGCAAGCGGAGCCTTGAGCCGGGGACCCTGAAGTTTCCCTCCTTTCCCCACTCTCCACTTCAAGAGCCAGATTATCACTGAGGCAGCTCTTGAGAAAGAGCAGGGTCTGGGGAGGAAACACAGGCGTTCCTTGAGAAATAGGAAGGAGGAGATGGATGAAGTGAGTAATAATTGAGCCTAAGCTGACAAAAAGGAGAACACAATTAAAAAAAAAAAAAAATCAAAGACAAAGAAAACTGGCCTAGTGACTCCAGAAAAGAAGTATTTGAATAGCAATGTTGGACATAAAATAACGAAGAAAGGGAACTTGGAAAAATTAAATATGAGTATAAAATAAAGATACTCTTGATCATGCAAGGTCTCAAAAGTATCCACTTTGACAACACTGTTGAAAGAATTATGTATCCTAGAAGAGGAAAAGTAAACCCAAGACTCGAGGAAATACATGAATATGTAAAACAGATCGCCTAAAAAGCAATATAACGTACATATCTTTATTTACCTGGAAAACAATCAACTACACATTCAGAACTAAAGCAGATGATATTGCATTGCATATACATATAATATTGCACACGTACACACATGTATGTATACGCATACAAATGCCTAGTATTCTCTTCATGCAGACCCTTTCTCTACTGAACTTGGGCTGGCCTGTGTAACCAGGTAGCAGAAGATACACTGTGTGACTGTTAGGGCTGGCTCAGAAGAAGCATGGCAGCTTCTGCTTTGATCTCTTGGAATGCTTACTCTGGTGAAAATGAGCAGCCCCGTGAGGAGTTTGAATACCTTGAGAATGCTATGCTGAGCCTGTCCAAGCTAGCTACATGGAGAGGCTGCATGGAAACAAGTCCCCACCTATCTCAAGGTCTCAACTAAGGCACCAGATCTGGGACCAAAGAGCTGTCTTGGATGTTGTCACTAGAGTGTAACTGCATTGGAGACCCTTGTAAGAACTGTTTATATAAATTTGGTCATTGTAAAGAACGATAAGAGATCATAATGAGTTGTTGTTGTAAGCCACAACATTTTGGGGTGCTTTGTTATAAAGCAATAGATAGTTGAAACAATGAGTGGTAGTTTGATCGCAAACATTTCCCTGATTGTTCCTCCTTCCGTGTGTCTTTGCCCTTTGCAATGTGAATTGGTAGCTTATTTAATCGAGAAGTGGGGTCTGTTTCCGTATCTCTTGACTCTGCATTGGCTTTGTGACTTGCTTTGGCTGTTAGAATGTAGGAAAAAAAGATAGTGTGCCAGTTCTGAGCCAAAGCTTTGGAAAGCTTTGTATCCTTCTGTGTTCTCTCTCTTGCAACTCTGTTACCACCATGAAATCAAGTCCAGGTTAGGGTATTGGAAGATTATAGAGCATGTCAAACAGAGATGTCAGCTCGGTCATCCCACACAGGCCCCACACATACACACCAGTCAAGAGATTTAAAGGCATCTAAATGACCCGCAGTTCACCTCAATGCCTGAGTGAACCTTACCAAGCCCAGCTAACTCATAGATTTGTGAGCAAAACTAAATGTGTAGAGTTGTATGCCATTGGTATTTTGTGTTTATTACATGGCATTATTGTGATAACAGATCACTAATACATTTGGAAAGAAAAAATAATCCATTACAAATCTAAAACTAAAGCTATGATGATACTAATAGACTTCCAAGGTAGTAATAAAGTTATCACATGGTTGTAAAAACATGTTAAAATACTTGTTGTTCAGGATCTTGATCCGACAAGTCTGACAAGATTCATCATAGATACAACAGAATGTGAGAATAAACAAAATATGCTGTGGAAAGAGGAAATAATTCTAAACCAAAGAGATTTTAAGACAATAAAATTACAAGCAACTCTCACTTCTAATTTAAACATAGACAACCCACATGAACTGATTATCATTAAAGGAGTTACGATAAAAAATTATCTTCCTAACCAAGAGAAAGTCTGGTTGCAGATGACAGAATCCACTCAAGAAAGTTTAAGTAAAAAAGGATTTTAAAAGGGTATAGATTTTTCAGATTATTTTTGGAAGGCTTGATGAAACAATCTCTAGGCTGAACTTTCAGGAAACACTCCCCAAAACTTCACTGCAGAATTGAGTCAGCTAGGGACCTGCTTCTCCTACTGTAGTCAGAAGAAGGCTGAATTAAGGAGCTACCAGTAAGGCTGTTCGCTCCTGAATCATGCTGCATTTGCACAGTCTAAGCCCGAATTGTCTCCTCTTACCATATGACTTGGTTCTGAGTCAAAATTCTCATCTAAGTAAATTGGTCCAGAAAATTGAAAAGATTAAAAGTGATACTAGTCATTTTTGAGGGTAGCATAATCTTGATTCTTAAAACAGTCAATAAAAGAAAATTTTAAGACCATTTCATTTGTGACAGAGAGAAAATTCCAGTGCAAAATTTTAGATAATGAGCCAATCATGTATGATAGAAATATAATATGATCTAGTAGAATTTATTCCAGGAACACAAAAGACTAACTTAAAATCAGAAAATCTATCATTAAATAAACCACATTAATAGAAAAAACTTGATAAATTTTAGTATCTCTTGATAAAAAAAAAACAGTACTTCAAGGAAAATTAAGACATGAAGGAAACTCCTTTGACCTGATAAATATTATGTATGAAAACTCTACAGAAAATATTTAATAGAGAGGCGTCTGGGTGACTCAGTCGTATGAGCATCTCCCTTTGGCTCAGGTCGTGATCCCATGGTTCTGGGATCGAGTACCACGTTGGACTACCTGCTCAGTGGAGAGCTTGCTTCTCCCTCTCCCATTCCCCTTGCTTGTGCTCTTTCTCTCTCTGTCAAATAAATAAATAAAATATTTTTTAAAAGGAAAATATTTAATAGAGAAAAGTGTATTTATTTGTTTTTTAATGGAGAAACTTGAAATTCACTCCCTTTTAGAGCATGAACCAGAGAAGGACATGGCATATCAGCACGGCTTACTGACCTACATATAATTAAAAGTCCTGGCTAATGTAGAAAGACTAATAGAAAAGAGAGAGACAAGGACTGGAAAGAACAAACTTGTCATATTTGCATGCAATGTAATCATCTACAATGATGTAATGTAATCATGTACATACAAAACAGAGCACAGTAAACAGACAGACTCTTAATACAAAAAGGGAGTTCAGAAGCTTGCTAGTTATAGAAAATCTTAGGACCAAGTCCACTACAGCAATAATTTACTTGAAAATACTATAGAAAAACAGGCACTATAACAACAAAATTACAAATAAAGTAGTTGGGAGTCACCTACAAAGAATGCAGAAAATTGGTACAATAAAAAAAAAACAACAAAAAAATTTACCCCATAGGAGATTTAAAATGAGTCCTGAATGATTAGAGAGCTATAGCATGTTAATGACAGAGTGACAATGTTGTAAAGATATAAACTGTCCTCAAGAGATTCCACAAACTTAACCCAATTCTAATTTAAAAAGTCCTTGTGTTGTCAGAGTGGTGGATATTTTCTTAAACAGGATGGGAAAATTGCAAAAATAATGTAAAAAGTAGATTTAATTATATCTAAATTAAGTGTTTCTGTTTAATAAAAAAGACTGTGGGCAAATTTAACAGAATGTGGATGAGCTTGGAGAAGATATATACTGTATATTAAGAAGGGATTAATATCTAAGATACTCAAATTAATAAACGAAAATGCTCAAAAGAAATATTACAAGCAATATTTATATTGCATATGAGAAATCTGTATGGGTAACAAGTATGTGAAGAGACGTCTAATGTCCGTAGTAATCAGAAATGTAAATGAAAACAGTATTACAGAACACTTTAGATTGGCACAAGTTAGAAAGTCGGAAAACAGGAAGTGTGGGCAGACAGGAATTCTAATGCATCCTTCCCGGGAATGCGAAGGAACAACTTCTGAAGAGCGATTGGTTGTAGTACTTCGTAATGAGCGGTGGATGCCAATCATGAAATACTACATAGCAGAGGTAACAATATGATACCCATGTAGATGCAGTGATATATAGATTAATATTATATATATACACACACACACACACACACACACACACACACATATATAAAGAGGAAACAGAATAGCCTTACATAATTCAATACTATTTTTTGAAGATTTTATTTATTTGAAATAAATAAAAGGGGAGGGGGGAGGGTCAGAGGGAGAAGCAGACTCCCCGCTGAGCAGGGAGCCCTATGCAGGACTCGATTCCAGGACCCTGGGATCATGGCCTGAGCCAAAGGCAGACTTTTAACCCAGTGAGCCACCCACATGTCCCTCAGTACTATTTGTTTAGATGGAAATCACATTCTCATATCTTTCCAAGACACCTATGGATGCAGTGATACATAAAACACATTAGAATTGATGCAGTGAAGCAGGGAGAAGGGAAGTAAGTGTGTGGGTTATGCAAAACACAGAAATAAAACACAGAAAAGAAAACACAGAAATAAAAAAGAGACAGGCTTTACATGGATCGGTGATGATAGCCTGAAACAGACTACCGTTCCCAGCACAGTCCATCCCAAGTCCAAGAGGAGAACAACAACAGAACAAAGAAAGCAACCAGGAGCACAAGTGTGGGGGCTGAATGAGGAGTCTGAGGGCGGTAGGAGGTGCCCTTCGGGAGAATTGAGTCCTTGAAGGGGTTAAAGCCAGCATCCCGCCCCTTCAAGCTCCTAGTGTGCAGGATGGTGGGTTGAGAGGGAGCTCGGAGGGGTGGAACCTGTTCCACCTGACATCAGTATATACCAGATTCAAACCTGGGTTTCAAGTTGCTTTCTGCAAGCCCTGCACCCTGGTGACTTGTGGATGAGATGGGAATCATCTGATACTAAATAATCAGATCTGTTAGGCTAGTGCTCACTGCCATGGCATGGTGCTTTAATTCAGGGTGCTGTAACGAAAGTACCTTAGACTGGGTACCTGTATCAATAATAGAAGTCTACTTCTCACAGTACTAGGAGCTGGAAGTTCAAGACTGGGGCGTCTGCATGGCCAGGTCCCGTGAGGCCGTCTTCCGGGTTGGTCACAGACTGCTGTCTTCTCTTCGTATCCTCACATGGCAGACAGTATACGGAGGGAGCAAGCAGTCTTGTGACCCACAGGAGGGCTCTAGTCCCCGGTATGGGGACTCCACTCTCATGACCTCATCTAATCCTAATCATCTCCGAAGGCCCCACCAACTAATGCCATCACACTGTGGGGTAGTGTTTCAGTATATGAATGGGCGGTACGCTGACATTTAGTCCATTCACATGATATAGAGACTCATGGGCAGTATATAGCCGGGCAGTTGGCAGAGAGCACACTAAGCCTCTCTTTCCGCAAATGAGCTCTTTGAGGAGCAGAAGGCACAAATGCCCACCTCCCTCTGGGACCCTTGCAGTCTTTTATTTGGCGATCCTCTTTCTTATCCATTCCACCACTCGAGAGTGGTTCCTCTTCCCATCAGAGCGGTGCACCCAGACTTCGCATGCCGGGGTAAATTGGGCATCAGCCTTGGCCCATAGCTTTGCACAGGACTTGGTATCCAATCGTAAATTAGTCCCTAAGGGGGCAGTGAGAACATCCCAGTAATTTGTTCTGACAAAAGCTGGATTAAACATTTCCAGGTCATTTGGTGCTCAGCATGGCTCAATTAGGCACACCCGAACCCACAGGCATCTGGCTTTTTGTATTTTTGGAGAGCAAACCAGTGTGAGAGAGAAAGACACCAGGGCAACTCCATGTGGCTGGGAAATGGGAAGTTATAAACACTGGATTCCTCCCCAGCCCAGTCGTGGGATAGACACCATTTACATACCATTTGACGTAGTCAGCATATTAGGTTCTCTTAGATGGGTATATGCATTCTGCAAGAATGTGAATTTGCTTATTTTTTTAAAAAATTAGACTTTAAAGGGCCATTATTAATACAAGCCTTTCTATCAAGGATGTCAGATCCCGTCTTCTTTTAAATTTCAAATCTCAAATTTGTGTTCTCTGCTACTTTGTATTCAGAAGTATTGTGTGATTCATCACACAGCATGTGTTACTGAATTCCTTAGGAATTCATATGTTCTAGCAGTGTCTAATGGTTAGCAAAAACATCATACCTGGCTTACATTAAATAGTTTAGTCATTTTAAATGCTGGGTAACCTCCACTGCATTGCTATTTTTTAAGTTTTTGTTTTGTTTTGTTTATTTCTTTTTGCTTTTAAGCCAGTGGATTTATTATTTTTCTTTTAAAACTGAACTTATTTAGGGTTTAGGACCATTTTACCTTGTGGTAGTAGTCAACTGGTATTTTGTCTTGTATTATTTTCCTGATGAATTTTTGGCCATCTTGGGGTGGGCTGAATAAAGCCAATGAGTTAAATATATGTCCCCACATTTAATCCATTTGAACAACTTTATAGCTGCTCAATATTCCATACTGTACAAACAGTGGAAATATTTTTCCAATTGTTTTCAGGTTTGATTACCTAAAAATGTTTTATAAATATCTTTAAAGGGGGATTAATACCCATAGCAGTAGTGACCCTTAAACATCAAATTTAGGATTCTTGCTGAAAAGTTAACGAGTGGAAAAAAATCAGTCCAGTGTCTGATTGCACATCAAATGATAAAGATCAACTTCTCCTTTTCGGAAACGCTAAAGCTGTTCTCATCGCATTTCCCTTCCTATCCTTTGAACATTTGAGTGAGATACTATTTCAGTAGCTAGACATTAAATCTGGTTACATAAGCACATGTGTAATGTTCTAGAGTCGCAATGAAACTAACTAGTTACTTGTCCAGTTGAGCACTGAATAAAGTGTCCTAGAACTTTTCCAAAATTCGAGGGTGTCTCTGAAGACAGAGTAAGAAGTTACTGATATGGTTTCCCTGCAAGGAGATGGCTATTTTAGGGCTCTAAATCAAAGGGTTTGTCATCTCTTTCTCCACTACCATATACAGGGCTAAAAAGCGTTCTTGTATTGTCTGTCTGGATTCCAGCTTTCGGTCAAAAGTGAGGTTTAAAGATCTGAAAAGCTGAAGGTAGCAGAGCTTGCTGGCTGATGGGATATAGTAGAAAGGTTTCGTTCACCGTTCTCAAGTTTTCAGCATAGACTGTTGGCGTGGGTGAGTGGTGCAGTTGGTTAAGCATCTGACTCATGATTTTTGGCTCAGGTTGTGATCTCAGAGCTGTGAGATCAAGCCCCGTGTCCAGCTCTGTGCAGTCTGCTTGAGATTCTTTCCCTTTCCCTCTCCCTACCTCTTTGCTCCTCACCGAGCTCATGCTCCCCTCTCCTCTCCCTAAAGTAAATAAATACATAAAATCTTAAAAGAAAAAAATGCATTGGCTGTTACAGTATGACAGTAGCAACTGGAAGGTGGCCCAATTCTTTTTCAGACCTTCTTCAGAACAAAAATTTTGGGTCCCCTGTGTCTGTCAATAATAATTGTCTTAACTCATCCAGGACAATGGGAGATGAGATTCTCTTCTAGAAGAATTAGCGTCCGCACAGTCTTCTAACAAAGAGCTTTGAGCAAGGTATTTGGCAGATGTTACATTTTCTTTTCCCTCCCTGTATTTATCTCCTGGAGAACAGCGGCATAGATCTTCTTGTAACTTCCTTGCAAACAGTGATTATAGTCTATTAAACTTCCTTTTGTTCCCTGAGGAAGAGAAAAATAATTACACACATATATTAGATTGTCCCAAGATTTCTGAGACTCTCTTCTAACATTCTACCCCTTGATTGTATCAGTTGGTAACCGATGTCTGTGACAATCTTTGGTGCATAAAATATTCCCTTATTTGACCTGTTAAAGTTAAATAAAGATGGATAGGTATGATTGCCAGCCTTGATTGCATACTCCCAAATCCAATAAACGTAGATTTTTTGTGCAAGGGTATTTGCATCTCAGCTGTCTAGAGATTACCATTACAGATTTCAGATTGGTTACACGTTTGTTCAATATATTTGGCTTGCTGTTGCTTTCACTTAATTTTCAACTATAGGATTTGTTTTCTTGTATTAGCCATTCTTATTACAATGAATAAGATTCTTCTAACGAGTTCCGTTTGAGTCTGAAAACTGAGGCAAGTTCCAATTTACCTTAGCATATTAGATTTGAAGCTGATGTTATGGCCCTAATAAGTCTTTTTTTCCCCCTCCCTAATAAGTCTTAACCTAAACACTACATGGTTTTTGAGCAGAACAATTTCCTTCCATAAATTGGGTATTACATTAATTATAATCTCTTGTATGTCATTGCATTTTTAAGGCATTGCCTGTAACATTATTCAGCTTATTTAAACTGATAGACAATGCTATAGTTTTTCAGTATTTACCACTTTAATTATTCTGTGATTATTTAGTACCCAGTTTGGACCCTTGAGATTCTTTCAAGGTTTAAACACAAAGCACTTACTGGAAGGTTAGCCTCCTGTAAATATGAGAATCAAGCATTTGAATCACAGCTGCAATATGTCTTTGAACTTCATAGCCTTTCAACTATTCGAGCAACATAGCTTTCTCCAAAGGCTGGGGTAGCCCTCTCCGGTTTTCCCAACAAACAGTGATCCTTTTTCTTCTGAACACCAGTAGAGACAAGAAGTTCATTACTTCCCAAGGCAGGCATGAAGAGGCTGAATGCCACAAAAATGTGGTGAAGTGGACACAGGGATTAATGAAACGAGTGTATCACAAGAACAGAAAATCATGCTTGAAGACTGAGATCTTAGAGATTAAACTTGAGCAACTGAATTATTCTTTTTTTTTTTCCATCGTATCACATGTTCCCTTTACTATCCATCACCCAATTACCCCATCCCGACACCCATCTTCCTTTCCACAATAATCAGTTTGTTTCCTAGAGTCGAGAGTCTTAGAGGGGTTTTTTCCCTCTCTGATTTCTTCACATTGAGTTTTCCCCACCATCCCTATTGTCCCCTCTTCTATTCCTTATGTTCCACATATGAGCACAACCATATGACAATGGTGTTTCTCTGACTGACTTATTTCACTCAGCATCTAATCCCCTCCAGTTCCATCCAAGTCAGTGCAAATGGTGGGTATTCATCCTTTCTGATGGCTGAGTCATACTCTATTGTATATCTATGCCACATCTTCTTTTTCCATTCATCCATTGAAGGACATCTTGGTTCTTTCGACAGTGTGACTATTGTGGACATTGCTGCAATGAACATTGGAATGTCTGTGTTCCTTCTTTTCACTACATCTGTATCTTTGGGGTAAATACCCAGTCGTGAATTGCTATGCTGTAGGGTAGCTCTATTTTTTTTTTTTTTTTACATTTTAAAAAAATTTCTTTTCAGCGTAGCAGAATTCATTGTTTATGCACCACACCCAGTGCTCCATGCAATACGTGCCCTCCTATAATACCCACCACCTTTTCACAGGATTTGAGCCACACATATAGGGGTGATTGAAGTGGATGGAACTTAAGGAGGTAACTGATGTTCAGAAAGTCTTGGAAATGGGAACCTCCCTATTAAATACGGCTCCCTTATAGATTCAGGTTGTCCAGATGGTGGCGGAAGTAGTTAGGGTAGAAAGGTATTGAAAAGAAATCTAGGGGTGCCTGGGTGGCTCAGTTGGTTAAGCCTCTGCCTTCGGCTCAGGTCATGATCTCAGGGTCCTGGGATCGAGCCTCGCATTGGGCTGTCTGCTCAGTAGGGAGCCTGCTCTCCCTCCACCCTCTGCCTACTTATGATCTCTCTTTGTCAAATAAATAAATAAAATTCTTAAAAGAAAGAAAGAAAGAAAGAAAGAAAAGAACCTGGAGGTCAGTAATTGCCATTAAAAAACACCCCCCCCTCAAAAAGGAAAGTGATAGTGTCAGTCAGTAAAGTTGCCACTCTCAGTGCTATTAGGATGATTTCATATTTCTCAGTCACATATCTTTCTTAAATCAGGATTACTACTGTGATTCTATTTCCTGAATGCCTTTTTCTCTATGTCCTACTCTGAGAACTGAAGGCTTTTCCAAGGACCACCAGGTGTAACATGACTAGAAAAAAAGTCATGATGTACTTACTCCCACATCAACTTGGCAGTGAAACAGTTGCATAGTGAGGGTTGATCTGCTCAAGTTCTACTCACTCAGCCTCAGAAAAAAGAAAACAAAGAGCACTTCTCCTGCAGATGGACTTAGTGTCACAAGGCAGTGGACATTTTTTTTTTTTAAAGATTTTATTTATTTATTTGACAGAGAGAGATCACAAGTAGGCAGAGAGGCAGACAGAGAGAGAGGAGGAAGCAGGCTCCCCCCTGAGCAGAGAGCCCGATGCGGGGCTCGATCCCAGGATCCTGAGATCATGACCCGAGCCGAAGGCAGCGGTTTAACCCACTGAGCCACCCAGGCGCCCTGGCAGTGGACATTTTTAAAGACTATGTTCTTGGGGAAGGACCCAAAACTCATGGAAGAGTGGAAATTTTCCATGTTTCATAATGGATAAAATTTTGAAACAACAACAAAAAGCACCCCCCCCCCTTTTTTGGTAAATTACATTATCTATACCCAATGACTGGCTTATTTGCATGCTAACTACTGCCTGATGCTTGATAATCTCCAACTTTTGGGCCAACACGGACAAGAACAGTGTGAATTTTGCTGCCACCCTTAAAGTTCCACCTTCTGCAAAAACTGGGGGTTGTTTGGCTTTCTATTAAGGCAGTCTTACATGAGTTTTAGACATAGACAAGTAGAAATTCTTAAACTGTGGCATGTTGAGGTTGCGGTGCCTGCACCTGACTGAGGTTAAATTTCCAAAGTATCTGAATGCCGAGAAACTTCATTTTGATGAGACCTGCATATGCCAAAGGATGAGGTAATGCTCCCTGAATATTCCAGGTCTTCCGTTACTTTTTCTAGCCTCCTTGCCTGGAGGCTGAAGCCATGTATTTGGTTTCGGCCAACACAGAGTGAAAAGAAGAGATACATGTTTCTTTTAATCAGGGCAATTAAGAGGAGGTGTGAGCTCTTGTCACTCTCTCTTGATCTGCTTCACACATTCTAGAAACCATGACAGAGGGAACCTGCATTTCTAAGTCACCATGAGAAGGAAAATTTACCCCAGGGAGTTGCTTGTCCTCACCGGACTTTACATGAGCAAAGAAATAAATTACTGTCGTGTTAAGCCACTGAGATTTGGAGGCTTGCAATACTTTCTTAGAATGCTCTAGCTTAACCTGATCAATAAACTGCCTAACCAGAATTCTCTATTATGTAGGAGCTAAAGGACCAAGAGGAGTATGGTTTGGACCTCTTTATGTCTCCTTTAATTTCCAGTTTCCTTTTAGTCCAGTCCATCAGAAGATAGGCTGGCTACTACAGAATTGTTGTGGAAATTGGATATTTTGACTAAAATGAAATTTTTGGTTTCTGTATTAGTTTCAGTTATTGATGTGATCTTATTACTCAAAAGCAAAATTGACCATCAGAAAAGTGAGAAATTTAATTTTTGAGGAGGCTACGGAGGAAGGGAATAGATAATTAAATTGAAGCTACATGACTAAACCATTGCAAAGGCTTGTCTTGTCTGCAAAAATGGCCCGTCCATTTTTATTTTTAATAGAAAAGCTGGGACATTGAACAGAGATTCTTGCCTAAATTCAGTTCTCCTTTTCGTGGTAACAAGGATTTGCTTCAGTTGTCTGCATCTTCCCCCAGTGGGATAGGGACCCTGTCGGTTGCTGAGGATTCAGGCCACAGGAAGGCACCACACTCTCAAGGGCCCCCGCAGGGCCCTCACACAATTCCACGTGCTGTCTGCAGCTGCTGTGATCTTGCTTGTTTATTCTTTTTCCTACTGGAAGTAAGCTGCTTGAGAGCAAGTTACTCATTCGTTTGTGTTTGTTGTGTCTCGTATACTGCTAAGCACAGGGTGGGCACTCCCAAAATATTGACTGGGCCAATGGTGGAATACAATTATGATTCACCTTGAGCTGCTTTTCTTCATTCTTTTTAGTCACCTGTGACTTTCTAAAGAAGGGAATATCCCCAAACCTAGAGCCATTTCTCCAACATTCGTTTGCTAACTTTTTTCTTTCTTCTAATTTATTTATCTGAGAGACAGAGAAGGCATTAAAAGGGGAGGGGGAGAGGGACAGAGAGAAGCCGGCTCCCCACTGAGGAGGGAGCCTGATGTGGGACTGGATCCCAGGACTCTGGGATCATGACCTGAGCTGAAGGCAGATGCTTAACTGACTGAGCCACCCAGGCGCCCCCTCATTAGCTAACTTAATGACAGATAAACAAAACAGTTCTAGTATTTGTTTCCTTCAATGGTGAGTAGATACTCCATGCACGAGGTTTAGTTTGACTGTGATCACTTTGAAGCGAGACCTGGAGAACTGGATTTTTTTTTAGAACTAGATTTGAACAACAGCCACCACCAATGTATGTATCTAGTGCTTCTTGAATGCCTGGCTTTGTTCTAAACTCTTGATTTGAATGGTCCCATTTAATTTTCACAGACTCTTGAGGCTAAAGGTGCTACCGTTTTCTCAATTTCTAGAGTGGGAAAGGGACGTGGGAAGGCAACTGACTTGCTTAGGGTCACCGGGGCGTCAAGGTCCAGAATCTGTGTTCTCCTCCTAAGAAAGGTTGTAGATGGAACGGGCTGTCGCTCAATTCTTGGAATTGAGACGGCTCTTAAGTATCTTTGTAAAGGCACCACTGCCCAGGGTGCCTGGGTGGCTCAGGCGGTTAAGCAGCCGTCTCTGGGTTTCAGCTCAGGCTGTGATCTCAGAGCTGTGAAATGGGGCTCCAGGCTCTGTGCAGAGTCTGCTTAAGACTCTCTTGGCCTCTGCCCCTCCCTCATACTCGCTAAAAGAAGTAAATCCTTAAAAAGTAAAAATAAAAACAAAAACATCCCCCCGAGCACTTCCTCTTTCTCCTCGAACAGGTTCAAGGATAACTCACAATCTTGTAAAGCAGAACATGCCGTCTTCTGACATTTTGAAAAGATTTTCCTAACATTGAATCAATGCCTCTATTCTCCACATGCCTATTTGTTCCCTTTGGCGAGTGAAATGATTCCAATCCTACTTCCACGGGACAGCCCTTCTGACACAAGGTGCATCTATCACGAGCCTCCTGAGTTTTTCTCTTCATCGCGTTATACCACCTCAGCTTCCTGATTGTTGCCCATTTAAGACATGGTTTCTCCTGTGTCCATCCTGGTCTCTGCGGAAGGCATTCCACGTTATGCAAAGTTTGTCTTGCAACTTACAGCGCTTCTTGAACTGAACCTTGTACTTGAACCACATGAATCACAACACCCTCCTGTCTGCTCCTTCAAAGTTCTTTGCCTTTGGCTTTGAATATTCTTTCTTTTATTTGCTAATATGATACTGAAGTTAGGCTCTTTTAGGTTTCCAGAAGCAAATCAACTCAAGCTCAGGAGATAGGGATTTGCAACCAGACCACACAGGGGAAATAAGAGAGCCTTAGGCCACACGGAAGCTGCAGCAAAAGCTCTGGGGCCTGACAGAATTTCAGTAGATGTCCCCTCAGAAGTGGGCTCTCGGCCTCCCTCTCTGCGGCCTGGTCACTAATGGGACTCAGCAACTCTCCCACTTTGTACCTGTTGCTCCTGACTTTTGGCTGCTTGATGTTCTCTTTTGTTTTAGGGCTTCTTCTTCTTGCTCCTTCTGGATGTGTGTTTTTTTTTTTCCCCCGATTCACATCAAGGCATTTCGACTAGAAAACTTGTAGGCATCTCTCCCCCCTCCTCACCTGCTCTGCATTTCAAAGTAAACATCATGTGAAGTTTTATGATAAAGATAAATTAGTCCGGAAAATGTTCTGGTATTTTCCCCCTGTGATGATCATTTCAATGCCATTTTCACAGTAAAACAAGTATCAACTCTTTCCATAATACTTTTTTTTTTTTTTTTTTTTTTTTGGGACTCTGGTGAGTAGATAGGAACTTTGTCTATTCAGTAATCAGAATGTCTTTTATTCTGGGGGGCCTGGGTTACTCAGTGGATTAAGCCTCTGTCTTTGGCTCAGGTCATGATCTCAGGTCCTGGGATAGAGCCCTGCATTGGGCTCTCTGCTTGGCGGAGAGTCTGCTTCTCCCCCACCCCTCTGCCTGTCTACTTGTGATCTCTCTCTCTCTCTCTCTCTCTGTGTCAGATAAATAAATAAATAAATAAATAATAAATAAATAAATAAGAATGAGCCTATCTCTTTAAAAAAAAATAAAAAGAATCTCTTTTATTCTGCCTATGAACAGTAGATTCTTTTTTCTTTTTTTTAATCAAGTTCTTAAACAGTCGAAGCGATGAGATCTGATCAGCTCAATTAGGTCACAGTCGTGCCCATCTGGCAGGGTCCCCGAGCCAAGCTGCTCTTAGATCAGGCACGTCTACTTGGTCTAACCTGCTCTAAGCAGGGCTTCAGGGTCATGTGGGACCAGCTAGCCACCTGGGTGGGTGTGGCTGAAATCCTAGCATTGACGGCATTGATGATGAGTCTGGCAGACAAGAGGAGGACCTGCAGGGCCATTCCTACCAATACACACCTATACAAAGTACAGGCAGGCTTGCTTCTTGTCCCATGCTACACCACAATCAATTTCTTCACCTTGAAGTTCAATGAAGTCCACAGTGAAGTCCCAGCTAACTCATGTTGCCAACCTTTCCGGGGGACACTGGTTTTCAGAAACCAGGGCTCCAGTGAGACATGTGGCCTTGGCCAGACCACTCCAGGGTCTGTAGGTGGCAATGGAGAGGGAGAAGCCATCTGGCCCTCCACCTACAGGAGACCCATATCCTCCTCTTGGCTCATCTTGAGTGCGGGAAACATACCAGCTGGGAACCTTTGGAGGATGCTGGAGTTTCTGTCACTGTATTAAGGATTTCAATGATACCAGTTTCGATGTGTCTATTTTTGCCCTTAACCTATCATTGTTTTTTTTTCTGAGGAGGTGAGATTTGTGTATGGAAATAGCCCACAGATTCTCCATGTGAAAGCAGACAGAAGCAGACCCCAGAGAGCCATCTGCTGGACTCTTATCTACCCCGATGCTCTCTCAAGCTTATCTGCAGGATCCCTTTGGTGGCCCCATCGGAGCTGTCCCGAAGCCTTCTCTGGGCCCTGGAGTCTTCCCTTCTCCTTGCGGTGTGCCTGTGACAGCTGATGTTTGTTCCAGGGCAAGCCTGTCAAGTTGCCCAAAGGCAGGGAGCTTGTTTCCAGACACCCGAAGAGGCTGGCAGATTGGGGAGAAAATGTGGATTGTTTTTATTTTCGTGCCCAGGAGTAACGGCATAGGAAGGCGATGCCCTGGGCCTTGTCCCCACCAGTGGCAGGTGTCCCTGCTTGCAGCCTCCCCTTCCCTTCCCCCTTCCCTCTTCCTGGGAAAGCCCCCCGGGCGATAAAATTAAATCAAGCATTACTATTTTTTACATTGAAAATGCTCTTGAGTTTGAATTGTGGATTCAAATGGCTCTTAAAGAGAGCCACCAGGGCTCTGAAGGCTGCCAGATGGCAAGCGAGCCATGCAGAGGAGCCAGCGCTGGCTGCCTCTGTCAGCCATAGCACCGCGGGAGGGACCTTTGTCTTTTCCTGCACTGCAACACACCAGCCTCATGGATGTCCAGTTCGAGGTTTTCCTCACCGTCCTAAAATTGGTTTTTGTGTTTGGTGGGATGCCTTGCTCAGGGTTGACTCAGAAATCTCACAAGGCTTTCTGGAGGGCTAGACCCCGTTTATGAGGCTAGACAAGGCTGCAGGTGTCCAGCTAGGTTATTTAGGTCGGTGGCTTGTATCCTGCAACAAACCCCCTTCCTCCCCACCCTCCCCCACACACCCTGGAGGTTTGGAGACACCTGATCTGGCACCTGGGGAAGACTGGAGAAGTTACTGGTTTATAAAAGCTGTGGGGAAGACAGGGAGGAAATGCACAGAGGGAGAAAGAGAATCTGCCAGAAATTAAATGCAGACAGTCTGCTACTCCGAGTAGCCAAGGCTCTTTGGAGTTGGGGATGGGGCTTGGTACTGCTGCCCATTCCCAGAGGATCGGAACTAAACTGACATCTTCTCCAGGCTCCTTTCAGTCTTCTGGTTGTTCAGAATGTCTCATTCTCCCGCAGCCTCCAGCTGCCCATCCACTCACCTACACTCCCATCCAACAGAGAAGGTTCTTCCACTGCTGCTAATGCTGTTCCCTGTGCTGGGTAATGAAGCGCAACAAAATACAGGAGCTTTAACCTGGGAGGAGGCTGTGGCTGCCCTCAGAATCCCCCTGGGGACTTTTAGAATTCAGCATCCCTGTGTCCACCACAGACCTACTGTGTCTCTGTGCCTGGGTGTGAGGAGGCCTGGGAATCTCATTTTAAAAGCTCTGCAGGTGATTCTGACCTTCTCTTGAGTGTGAGAACCGCCCAGTGGGTAAGCCGTTGTAGTCAGGAGGTGAGAGAGAAGCTAGGAGATCAATTACAAGTACTGGTAGAACCCCTGAACCAAGTTTTCTGGAAACTCACTCCATTCTGGAAGAGTGGGGAAAGGTAAGCAGAGGTCATGTAGAGTGGTCATGTAGCAGTGGTCATGTATGGAAGGATGAGCAGTTTTCCAAGCCAGATATTGGTGTGAGAAGATTCAAGCCACCAGATACAGCTCTCACAAAAGCATGGAGATATCCAAGGAATTATGGGGAGTCCAGTGCTGAGGGAGGAGGGAGTACCCCTGAGGTATACAGCAATGAATCTGGTACTGGGGCACACAGAAGTTGTGCATGTTTCAGGGGAAAATTGATGGCTTGAGTTGGGGTTTCTATAAGACGTCCCGGGCTGATGTTCAGGAGAAAATGGGACATGCATCTAAATTCCAGGAAAGCTGTCTGACTGGAGACATAATTTTGGAAACCTAAGCATACGGTTTGATAGCAAGGTGCTAGGCATCTGGGTAGCAACTTCTGGAAGGAGCTGTGAGATCTGCAGGATGGGCCCAGACTCCAGTTAGAGCTAGTTCTTGAAACTCAGGCTTCAAAAACTCTAGAGGGGACCCAGAAGCTTCTCTGGAAATAGGTTTTTAGAGGGCTGTCCTGTCCTTTCAAGGCTGAGTCTACAGTGGGTTCGAGTTGGCAGGGGGAAGTCGTTCCTCTCTAAGCTCAGCTGGCCAGGGCCATGAACGTGCTGAGGCTCTCCCCCGACCTCCTCTACCCAGTCATTCTTCCACGGAGAGCTGCTCTGCTCCCTCACTTATTTATTTGGCAAACCTGCCTCGAGCCTCTGCTGTGTGCCGGGTATCGTGCTTGGCTTGGTGGATATGAGGAATGAGACATAACTCCCCAGGTGGGTGTCTACTTCTGCCACCGATGCTATTTTTAAAGCTCTATGTCTCCCTCCTTTATTCTTCTTTCTCTCTGAGTGAAACAGGGTAAATAGGCTGCCACTTCTTACCGAAAAATATGCCATGGCTTGAATAAACTCAAATGAACAAAGAAAATCAAAAGACTCCATCTTTGCCTGCTCTATTCTTCCACAAAGCAGTGTAATGTTGTGTTTAGTGAATAAGTCATTCCCCAGGAGAGCTCCGTTTGAGAACAATCGTTTGAATAAAGTTTCTAGTTCTGAATTTTCCTTTGGGATAACAAAAACTTTGGGTGAATAATGATAATAATAACAATAATAATAAAAGATGCCTTGGAAGATGCCTTTTGTTAAAAGAGGGAGAAAAAAATCTCAGACATTTTTTTAGTGCTATGTCTAGTCTCTATACAAAACCTGTCAGCTTCACGCTGTTTTTAGTCAATTTCACAGTGGGGAAGAGAAATGCCGATGGCTTAGGAGAAACAAGTTCAAAGTAGGTAACACAATTGCTGAAAGCATTTCCTCAAAAGGAGAGCTTTATAGCTGTTGCTAAACATATGGAAATAAAAAGCAAATAGAAGTCTAGGTGCCCACAGGGAGAGGGGTTTTCAGGTAATGGTTATGGAAAGGACAGACCGGGCAGGGTTTGTGAGGCTGCTGTTTTGAAGAAAACGGGGAACTTTAGGACCCGCATTGACTCTAAGTTTACAGAATGCCAATGTTGGTATATTTCGGTTCTTCAAAGAGTGCCTTCCCCGGAGTCCTCCCCTTGGGGCGAGAGGTGGGATGTTTTGAGCAAATGCACCCGAGTCCTCAGTGCCAGTTCTGTTTCTACTCAGTATCTATGGCAAGTGTCAGTGGATAAATACTTTCCATGTATTTTATTTATGTTAATACTAACAAACGCTCTGAGGCAGTGACGGTCCGGTGGTATGACCATTCTCCCACAGGTCAGAGTACTAACATAAAAGCCAGGGGAACATAACTGAATTATTCGTCCTCATTTCTGTGTCAAGATGCTTTTGAAGAGGAGGGGACTATTTAAGTTGGTAAGGTTTATGGCCATTGGGGATGCCTTGGATTTCACCAAAGGGATGTCCCTACCGGAACAGAGGGAATTTGGCCACCCCACGATCTGGCCTAAATGCTGGGGTCAGGGTAGCTTTTGGGATCTGACAACAGGCCACATTAAGATCGGAGACTGGTGGGGCAGGGTGAATGGCAAAGGAGACACTAGGTGGCCGCGGAAGACCATCCAATGTCTGTGGGAGAGTCATCTTCCCTGGCTCCCGTGCCCTAGAAAGGAAAGGAGGCAGGAGATGGTAAAACTGGGAGTAAATGAAAACAGGACCCTTTTCTGGCCACCGAACGTTTGGAATGTCGCTGCTTCTGGGAGTCCCTTTCCCATCCATACCACAAATATGATGCATGGCCTCTCTGTCAATCAGTGGCTGCCGTGCTCTAAAGTCTGTTGAATTACACTAAGGAACCAGGTTTACTGTGTCCTTTCCCAGCTCTTTTCCTTATATGTCCAAGGACGGCTCCTGATTGGTCCAGCTGGTCATGTGGGTCATAGGCAGTCCAGCCCGGGCAGCCACGGTCACGGCATGCCTTCCCTCACTGTTTATTAGGGTGCCTTATACTCCCAGTGTTCTTTGCAGAGGCCAGAATGTTGGTGGCTGCCATATGGTCCCCACTTTCCTTATCTTATGGGATCCTGGTAGCCTACCATCTCCAGACTTTTCCAGGTCCTGCTTTTATCTGACAGAGCCGTTCATTCACACACACGAGTTAGTGGTTGGTTTGGTTGAGTGTGGCGTGGAGTGTGGTAGCTGCTTCTCCCCTAGCTTGTGCGTGGGGAATTCTATCAAATCTTCCTGTATTTTGATTTACTTGAGGCAGTATCTATTATATTTGATTTTTCTGGTTCCAGAAATCAGTCTATAATATCCTAAATTAATGCAGACATCTTTTTTTTTAGTACTTTACCTATTTTTTTTATAATTGTACCATCATGCCAAATAATGTGGAGATGAACACTTGTAATCTACTCTCCTTTCTTTTGGATTGTTTTTCTTACTTAATTAACCTTGACTTTGTTAAGGTTAAATCCCACAAATGGGATCGTGACTCAAAGAATTTAAATTTATTTTGGTTTTTGCAAAGATAATGGTGGTTACTTGGACAGGTCCATAGCTTCCTGGACTGAGACGAACTATCATGATGGGTCTCTTGAAATATTTCCATTTTGTCAGACAGGGAATGGCTGTTTCCCATGTTTATGGGCATGTGTGCAGGGCAAAGAGTTGACGATCCTTGACATGGGCCTGTGTTGTGGGCCTTTTCAATGATGTTCAGCGAAAACAGAGGTGAGCATGGAGATTATTGTGTGACTGAAAAATTCTGCACCCTGTGCTTTATTTTAGCACATTTGAGCCTTTACATGTGATATTTCCTGTAATCTCTATGGATTGGCTGGACTACATTCTTGATATTGTTTTAAAGAAATTGGAGGGGAAAAAAATTCCTACTTTCCCTCCAGATATAGTATTGGATGAAGTAATTTGTTTGAATATAATGTCAAATTAACTGGGCAAAGCCTAGTTAGAGAAATTTCCTTGTCAATTCCTCGAGGGAATTGTGCGAACTCACCTCAAGTGCTGTCAAGTGGGTCCTGTGGGGTCCCCGAAGGTCATGGTGGCCGCAGGAGCTCTATAGCTGAGAAGAGCAGTGTAGAGCCTTGGCCTCCAGGAAAACCCGAGAGAAGGAAGTGTTGGCAAAGCTGGGAAGTCATTGCCCAGGAAGCTAGACACCTCTGTAATAGAGCCAAGTCAACGGTGACAGAACTGCCACGGTCAGACCTTCTCTTTTGTATTATTTGGAGAGATGCCAGGATCAGAAAGCCCCGAGCAAAAGGCAGTTTCTTTCTGGAAACACTCTACACACAGGATTCACTTTCTGCCTCTTTCCCCACTTGCTTCAGCCTCTGGCTCTTGAAAGAAACAAGTCTAACAACAGCTAAAACCATGGCAGGTCTAGTTAACAGACCATGTTTATTGTAAGTATTCAAATAAACATTATAGGCAAGTGTCTGTGGTTCAGGGGTAAGGATTTTGAAGTTGGGAACATTTTCTTTATACTGAAGAAAGAGCCAACAGAGAGACTTCCCACTTTCTTTATCTCGTTAATCATGAATTGCAAAATCTCTCACTACTTCTCCATCAAATAAATGAGAGAGAAAGCCTCCTGTATTAGTTTGTGAGGGCTGCCAAAACAAAGAGCCAGAGGCTGGGCAGTTTAAATAACAGAAATTTATTCTCTCATGGTTCTAGAGACCAGAAATTCAAAATGAAGGAGTCAGCAGGGTTGGTTACTGTTGAGGCCTCTCTTCTTGGCTTGTAGATGGCTCTTTTCTTGCTGTATCTACACATGGTGTTTCCACATGTGTGTGTGTGGGTCCTAATCTCTTCTTCTAAGGACACGAGACAGGTCAGGCTAGGGCCTGCTTTAATGACCTTTTTAATCTTAATTACCTCCTTAAAGACCTTATCCCTAGATACAGTTACCGTCTGAGGTACTGAGGTTAGCATGGATGTTGTTAGTATGAATTCTGAGGGGACACAATTTAGCCCACCTCCTTTCTTCATGAGATTTTTGGAGAGCATTCTAAAAGTATGAAGGCTTTCTGTGATTTAAAAAGTATATTTCAAACATTTTCAGTTCCTGCCAAGTATGTGCCCCAAACTTTACTAGATCTAGTATAAGACCTAGAGGGAGAAGTTGGAGTCTTTTTCAAAGGAAGATGAAAATGAGTGGGCAGACAGAAATAACTTTAGAAATGTGAAAGTTAAAAGGATAGTTTATAACAATCTGCTAAAATGAGTATTATTGTAAAAGAGGAAAGCGTCATGGGAGTTGGAATTTTCAAGGCAGATTTTGTAGAAGTAGTAGATTTTTAGCAAGAACACAGATAATATACTGCCTCTCCCTTACCCACCTTCTTTGTCCAACTCTACCAATTCCACACCTCTGTCTCCATCTTTTCATGGCTTAATGAGAACACCAAGTATAGGATCTGGAAGGTGCCTGTTCATCCACCAAAGGAGGGAAGCTTGGGTCTCTTTTCCCTTCTGCCACTTCCTCTTCTTGTTATTATCCTTATTTCTTTTTCTTTCCATAAAAAAATAGCAGGGATGCCTGGGTGGCTCAGGCAGTTAAACATCTGCCTTTGGCTCAGGTCATGATCCCAGGGTCCGGGGATCGAGTTCTGCATCAGAATCCCTGCTCAGGGGGAAGTCTGCTTTTCCCTCTCCCTCTCTTCATGCTCTCTCTCTCTCTCTCACTTGCTTACATTATCTCTCAAATAAATAAATAAGGCTTAAAAAAAAAATAGCACAGTACCTACCCACTACCAGAAAACTCTTATACCCAGGATTATACACATGAATCTCTCTTGGTGGAACTGAAAGTCATCGGCATACCTAATGTTTATGGAGAGAGGTAGTGTGTCTGGGTTCCATGAAAGTGGTTCTTTCCTCCAATGAGAGAACCCTCCACCTGAACGCCTAACAAGCAAATTTCAGAATCAGTTTTAAAGACCATTCACAATTAAGTCAAAAATAATGATTTTCTAAATATTGGCCTCAAATATTAGCTGTAAAATTGCCCTTGGCTTGGGGAGGACAGCATGCAAAATATGAACATGAACCTAATCCAGAGCCTCAGGGGACCAAGAGGGAAACGTAGTGGAGGACAGGATGTCAGCAGACTTTTCTTATCCTGACATTAAAATGCCCTATCTGTGTTTCTAGTAGTTTCCAAGATCTAAGAAAAGTTTTACAGACCTTCCAGCTCGACTGATGAAATCTGATTTGCTCTACCCAAGCAGCAGTTTTCACTACTAGTTTTGGTTACTGGTTTGGTGCTTTTGTCACAAACTAGATTTCCTGAAATACAGTAATTTTCCTCTCCAGTATCTATCACATGATTCCTCCCAACCAGGCCTATGGCACAGATGGACAAAAGAATGAAAAGACAAAATTCCTGAATGATGCAATGGAAGAATTCTGGAAAAAAAAACACTCCCAGGCAAGTTATCTGTTGAGCCCCTACTATGCGCTAGGCCTTGTGCTTGGTGATACAGTAAGAAAGATGAAGAAAAGCACATGACTTTCTACTCAGGAAGCTCACCTTCTGGTGGAGGGGACGCTCGAACATCTGAATATTAGACAATGTCAACACTACCAGGATAGACATACTGGTGATGTAGAAACTCAGACTGGGAAGGACCTGACCGTGAGGAGTTCCTTGCAGAGTAAAGTACTATGCAGAACAGGCGAGATTCGAGGCTTGGGGCTTGAAGGGTAAGTGGGAGTTTATGAGGCGGAGAACAGATAGAAGGATGTGACAGGCAGGTGACAACATAATGACAACGGAGGGGCATAAAGTGCGTAAGATCGGTACACGCTGTCATAGAGCAAAATGGAAGCAATTTAAATGCTCCACACCACAGGGAAATGCCTAAGTACATTGCTAAATATTCATACGCTGGACTATTATGTAACCCTTCCAAATGCTGTTTACAGAGTCGTGGGGAAGTGCTTACACTATCACATTAAGAGAAAAAGAAGGGAATGTAATTGTCTGTATGGAATCAGCCCCTCTTTTCTGTACATAAACATTGAGAAGAAAAATGTAGATCTCATCACTTTTTGCACCTCGCTTGATATGAGACTCTTTCTTTCCTTTCCTTGAGTTGCGAAGAATGGCTTGCTGCGAGCTCCATAAATATGCACCTGGTTTTCTGGGGGTCCTGTTGCCTCTGAATAAGCCCCACGCAGCAGTTTTCCCTCTAGTGTTGGAGAGATGACTGCCACTTCCATGGGACATTAGGAGGGCTACTTGACTTGTGTTTGCACAAATATAGATTCTCTATTTTTTTTTTTCCCTGTGTACAATCAAATTTGTACATGCTGGATTTGCAGACACCCAGGCTATAACGGCTTTTCTGGCAAAGGGCTGTGAGCTAATGGGTAGGGACATAGAACTGGCAGGTTTCGAAGGGGACAAAAGGACAAAGGTTCAAAATTATTTTTTTGCCATTACAGTGTGTTTTCGTGAGACACCCTGGGAACATGGGGTTCAGTGGAGGGGAGCCTTCAGTGGTGGGATTGGAATTCCAAGGAGAAAGGTTGGGGGTGGGGGGGGCTTCAGCTCACATGCATGTTACCTTCTTCTCAGGTTTTTCTAGGGTTGGAATGAAAGCTGCAATAGAACATATTGTTGTTCGTCATCAGTGCATCTAATTAGCGAGATTTTGTCCAAGCCGGTGCAAATATCTCTCTAGCTGTATCAAGGATGACAAATTCTGACATAGATAAATAAGAGTGTGCTTCCTTTTTTCACACAAAGCCTTTGTTACCCGAGGCCAGGCTGGGCACAGTCAGCCTCAGAGGACAGATCTCGCCACAGTGCTTTCTCCCTCTCTCTCATTGGAGCCAGGCGCTGTGGAGACGCCCCACCACATTTCATGACTTCTGCCCTCTGTCCTCAGCATGTGGGCACAAACTTCACTGAGAAAGGTCTCCTGAGCAGAGAGAGAGAGAGAGGTCTGAACTGGTGCTGATGGTTTAAGGAGCATGTCAGCAGCTTGTGCAGTGAGTTTCCCTGGAACCCTAGTGTAGCTACCTAGAAAATGCAATTACCAGGAGCTGGTTGAGGTCAGGCTCTGCAAAGAAAAATTACCTACCTCCCTATTAACCAATTAAATCTGTGAAAGTTGAATCTGAAAAGGGCTTCTGTTATCAGTGAATGGAAAAACCTAGTTCAAAAAGTTCAAGAGACTTCATGGAAGTGTCCTAGCTGGTCAGGGGCAGAGCGAGGACTAAAAGCTCATTTCCGCCAAGCCCCCAGATGGTACCTGAGAAGCCAGCACATCTTAGTTTTCCGTTAGATTCCTTAGTTTTCCATTATTTCTATAGGTAACATGGTATTAGCCTTACCTTTTCCTCTTTCATTTTATTTTATTTTTAAAGATTTTATTTATTTATTTGACAGAGAGACAGCGAGAGAGGGAACACAAGGAGGGGGAGGGAGAAGCAAGCTTCCTGCTGAGCAGGGAGCCCCATGAAGGGCTAGATCCTAGGACCCCAAGATCATGACCTGAGCTGAAGGCAGATGCTTAACCCACTGAGCCACTCAGGCATCCCATCTTTTCCTCTTTTAATAAAATGGTACAAATATAGTTCTGAAATCTTTTCTGAATTTCGAGTCTAGGAAAGCCGGTGAAGCTCTTTCTTTGAGAGATCCTAGTAATTGGAACCTAAGTGGGCCAAAGTGGAAATGGGAGCAGTACCTTTCTTTCCCCGGAAGGTCAGCATACATAATGACATCGGAAATTTCCAAGATCTGAATCCCCAAACCCGGACCGATCTCCCCCTCTGTCCCTGAAATATATAAATAAACTAGCAAGATGTAAAAAATTGAACACAAATAAATATTCATCATTTTCCTTCTTCCATTCTGCACCCTGCAGAATAACAAGTGGTACTCTTTGCATTGGCTCTCATGCATTATTCATTTAAAAAATTTTTTTTTAATTTTTTAAAAAGATTTTATTCATTCATGTATTTGACACAGAGAGAGAGCACAAGCAGGGGGAGTGGGAGAGGGAGAAGCAGGCTTCCCACTGAGCAGGGAGCCTGATGCAGGGACCCTGAGATCACGACCTGAGCCGAAGGCAGATGCTTAAACAACTGAGCCACCAAGGCACACTGGCTCTCATATATTAAAGTGTCTTTGAGCCTGTGAGTGTATGTGAACACCTACGTGCAAGTGTGTATGGAAGCGGGACTATGTGTGATTGTGTGTGTCAATCTATGTGAGGGCACGAGTTTGTGTGTATGTGTGTGATTATGAGCACGCAAGTACATGTAAGCGCCTGTGAGTACATCAGTGCGGTTGTGAGTGTGTGCATGTGTGTGCACTTAGGTACAAATAGGAGTTGAGAAGTTAATTTCTTTTGATAACCAGTCAAACTTCTGCAGCTCTAGTTATGACATGCAACTGCTTGCAGTGCTCTTCTGACGGGGAAAGTGGATTCCTGTTGACGGTTCTGTGTTCAGAACAGTGGTTTTAATAGATTGAAGGCACGTCTTTAGAGATGTTTGACAATGTCAGGAAAATAGTTGCCTTCATTTCTTAACTGCTCCAAGGTTTGATATAAGTACCGAGGCACGTATTAAAGGCCGAGAGTTTACTTTCAAATATTGCAAAGTCTTTATTTATAGGAAAGATAGCTTTTCTAGTGCTGTCTTCCTCTATTTCAGATTTCATGCTGCAGCCACAATGACTTGAAATCCATGAGTGGACTTGTCACTCTCTACTCAAAGATCTTTCATTGTTTCTGTAGAAAAGAAATATTAGTTGCCTATCCAAGTCACTCCCTGCTTCCAAGGGATTATCATTCAGTTGGACATCCCTGGCCTCTAAGCTCTTATGCAGTAGTGCTCGAGATGGACGCTGGCCAGCGTGGGTCTCCACAACCCCATCTTCTCAGCAGTTCTCCTGCCCACAAGTCCCTGGCTCAATGTTGGAGGGTGCCCTCACCTGGGAGATCAGCTGCCTCTCAGGATCCTTTCTTGAAATGCAGAGACTGAGAAACATTCTCTTTCAGGATTTAGCTGAGGCAGAAATAATGCTATGAAATGTCAGCATCTTGAAATGAGGATTGGAGTCTGCCTTGGGAAGCCTCAGTCCTTCAGAAAGTGAAGTAAAGAGAAAGAACGCGAGTCCTCAGTGACTAGATGACAACAGTCCTGAAGCCCATTCACTTGAGAACTTGTTGTGAGAATTGGGCACTCTTGGAGAGAGCGCCGGTGGCCCACTGCTGCCCTCTCTGCTCAGCCTCCTTTGCCCCCTGCCTGAAGTTGTCTCCCTATGAGAAGTGGGCCCCAGTCTCTGTTCATGCATGCCCCCACTCAAAAAAATGGAAGGCAGTTCTCCAATGTGCTTCGTCCCTGTGCTCCTTAGACGGAGTGAGCCTGTGAGCCCTGCCCCTTGGCAATGCCCAGATGAGGAGATTGATGTCAGGATTCCCTCCCTTCTGGTACTTCTAGATGCTTCAAGAGATGCTCTTTGAGCACCATCTTCTTTGGTTCCAGAGTAGAGGGAACCAAAGCAGCTTCTCCAGGACTCTTGGCTCTGATGACTTCTGGACTACTAATATTTTCCTTACATTGGACTCAGAGGTAAATGAAGGTCTCGGGGGGATGACCTGTGTATCTTTCAGAAGTTCTCACAGAACGTGTCCAGTAGCTCTTCTTTAGGATTTGAGGATATTATCATTAATTGCCCTCAACAATGGGACTTAAATTCTGAGACAAGAAGAAAAATGGCCATTCAATGTCCTACTGTATGTCATGTCCAAAGGTATGCATTGAAGACACTAATTGTGAATATATTTTTAACTGACAAATTATAGATGCATGACATTTCAGAAGTGAATAGCAAGCACACACAGAAAGGACACTTAGAGAAGTACTTTTGTTGAGACAAAAACAGGCATTGCAGATTCAAATGCTTCTGACAGATAATCTGAATGAGAGGGAATGGGTTGCATGGAAAACACTAGAGAGTAGTGGGGATTGTGGCAAATCAGAGCTCAGTCTCATGAAGAAACATGGGCCTAAAATTAGATCCTAATACTTCTTAAGAGAAGCTGGAACTCCATACTTTTTAAAAAATAGAAATTGCCCCAAATTTTAAATGAAGGCAACTAATTCAATTACAAAACATATTGAATGGGCTCAACGAAAGCCTGACAACTTGCCAACTTTGGTATTTAGATCAGCCGTTCATGACCTCTGAGAAAGTGCTATGTAAATATGAAAAGTTATGAGGCTGGAAAAGAAGAAAGCTGTTCAACAACTTCTAAATAATGCTCTGCAATGATAACTGGGCATTTCAGGAATTTAAAATAGGCCGATCTCATCCCACAGTCCTGCTCGGCATCTCTACCATGTGGGCTTTGCTGGAAGGCAGACTCTGTGGGTATGAGGTGGTGACAGTTAATTCCTGGAGCAGTTGTCCCCCGAACTCCCCATGACGGCTCCGCATCTCCTGCACCAGAGGATGGCGGGATTTCGGCTGTTCTGTTCACTGGCACATCCCTGTCCTTCTACCCAGGTGGTGGGATGGGTCAGGGGAAAAGGATGCAACATAAATGACCCAGTACCAAACAGAATCTTACTAAAGATGAATGAATTGGGTATAACACCATGGTTATATTCAAATCCATTTATTTTTATCAAATGATTTTAAAATTCGGTCTGATTCATTCATTTTCAGTTCAGTGAGCCCCGTACTATGGAAATAATTTTTGCAAACATCTCTCAGGCCAAGAGGCTTTTGTTTAGGCGTCACGAAGAATCAGCCGTGCAGTGCTCTGAGAAGTTTTGCCCTCCAAATCAATTTATGTGACAACGTTAGAATAATTGCTTGTGTGATATGCAGAGAAAGACACTTGAGGCAGGGGTTCCAGATGAGAGCTTTTTGTAAAATGCAAGCATCCAGGCTGCCAACCAATGGCTGCTGGTTCTACTTTCTGAGGCCCTTCCTTGCCATCCTGCAATTTGTCCCACTGGTAGCAGAAGCAGACTCTTCTGGAACGCATTTGCTTTCGTATCAACTTCTTTAAGGGGCAAAGAGGTGTTTCCTGGGGTTTTCCCTTCTCATTCTTTCTAACTTATGCTCTCTCTCTTTCTCTCTCTCTCTCTCTCTCTCTCACACACACACACACACACACAAGAAGTCGAGCATTCACAAATTCCTAGACTCTCATTTTACCTCCAAGCTGGTACCGAGTCCTGGCATCCTTTTGGAGTAATGTGGGCAACGGCTTGGGGAAGGGGGAAAACAGGAAGAAAGAAAAACATCTTCTTAACGAAAATGACTGGTCTCATCAGGTTTAATCTTTTAGAATCATCCCTTTTTACCTAAAAATACCTTTTCACAAGGAGGAATGCCGTTGGCTAAGTTTCTAACTCAAAGAGTCTAGACTGGCTTTTTATACCGGTGGGCTTTTCACCCATTCAATTCATATGTCCCAGCGCCCTTCTAAGCAACAGGCATTGCTCGAGACAGTACGAAGAGAACAATAAGAAAAGACAAAAACACCCTCTTTTCCAGTGGATGTAAGTGAATTAGAATAGAGCAGTGTGAGGTTGTCATCAGAGGACAAAACGTCAGTAAGTGAACATAGAATCACCTCGGAGGAACACAATCTGCATGTTAAGTGCACAAATGCTTTTTGTGAACAAAGCTTAGTTTTGTAGTTAAAAAAAAAACAAAAAACAAAAAAACCAAACACAATTTTCAAGAATCGGGAAAAACAGAGCTGGGTGAGCAAAGGCTGAGACTACATCCCCACAACGACTATTGACTAGTCCGTTAAAAGGACTTCGGGCATATGAAAAATTTTACATGTATGTGAGCGAAATCCATTTAAATCAGGCAGTATCCAATCTAGCAGACAGAAAAGAGCTCTGAGGAGCGGTTCAAAATAAAAGACTTTTACAGACAGAAGGGAGCCAAAACAAGGATGTTATGTAGGCAGCAGAGTGGGCTGACCGTCGCAAGCTCACGTTCCGTCAGGGGACAGACAGCAGGGGTCCATCCAGGAAATCGCATAGTGCTGATCAGGAGATTTCTGATAGACTGATTCAGGCTTCCATTTCTGGGACAGCCAAAACTATAATTAAGTGTCTGTTTGGTGATGCGGGGTTTAGCATAGGCGGCTCCATTGGGGGCTTGTTGTCTTGCCTTTAAGCAGCCTTGCCATTTTGCAAGGGTCTCCTTTTTTCCCTTCTCCGTATGCTCATTTGTAAAATAGGGTTAATCCCTAATGCAAGATAGAATTATGGCCTCATTGAGATAACGTGCTCTGAGGCAAAATCATTTTGTTCAGTGTCCACATAATATCCACAGAGGATATTATGACTAAGTTTGGGAGGAAGTGAGGAGAGTTGGGAGGGAGGGGAAACCAGAGGAGAACAGGACCCAAGATGCAAATGTTAACAGAAGAGAAGCCCCTGGCAGGGGTGGTGTGTGGAAACAGGCTCCCCTGATCTTCTAGTGCCTGGATGAGATTATGGCAGGGAGAACCTCTCTGGATGGAGGCAAGGTTGCCAATACTCTGTGTCCTATGTGAGTGACCATGGTGAGTTACAGTTCTGGGCTGACACTTAAGAGAAGCAGTCTGCCATCCAACCCTGTGAATGAGCCATGCAACACCATCAAATCTCGGTTCTCTTTTGGGGCTCCAAGGTCCACGCAGTTTGCTGGGAAACAGCCTCCGGAGCTGGGGCTATCGGCCAGTTGGAGGGGGAGGCAGGAGGCAGCCCATCTGTCCAGGGTAGGAGGCTTCCTTTCTCTCTGGACATTGGCAACCAACCCCACACAGGAGTCTACTTTGCCTTTCTCGGGAATTTGAAAGTTTCAATGTAGTGCAGTTTTATGTGCTTTAAAAAGGAAATGAGAAATAGAATCTTAGCAAAGCTATCTATGTCAGATTATAAAATCAGTGGCAAGGGACCATAGAGCTAATCCAAGGTCCACGTTTTGTAGGTAAGGAAGCAGGCTAGTACAGATCCGTTCCATTTGCCCTCCCCCATAAGGGTCAGCATGGTCTTCACCTTTCTCCATATCCCAGTGACTGCCTCTGTGGCTTATATTAGGGTGTATCTTTTATCTGTAACATTGGCTTTATATCTAAGTCTATTTCTCAAACAGGATTATGAGTTTCCTCAATATTGACGGTTGGTTGTACTAGTTGCATTAGCTGTTGGATGTCCATGTGCATCAGCTTGGACGTGAATGTGTGTGTGTGTGTGTGTGTGTGTGTCCTTGCATGTGGGTACATGTTGTGTCCGTGCATGTGTGCTTTGTTTACCCAACTGATGATCTGGGTCACTGCAATCCCAGGTTAGGGGAAAGGGAACAGACACTCCTTTAAAAAATACTAGGAAGCACATTAAACCGCTAGGGAAGGGGCGCCCAAGGGCTCAGTCATTAAGCATCTGCCTTCGGCTCAGGTCATGGTCCCAGGGTCCTGGGATCGAGCCCCACATTGGGCTCCCTGCTCAGTGGGAAGCCTGCTTCTCCCTCTCTCGCTCCCCCTGCTTGTGTTCCTGCTCTCTTTCTCTCTCTCTCTCTCTGTCAATGAAATAAATAAATAATCTTAAAAAAAAAAAACCCAAAAAACAAAACAACAAAAAAATACAAGCCACTAAGTTAACCAGTGAGTTTATAATCACTTTGGTTTATCACACTCTTATTTTAGTATTTGGCTTAGTTTCATTCATTTTTGAGTTTCAAACTTTTTAAAGCTCTTTTCCTCACTGGGGAGGTCACATCTGTTCTGTTTTTCCAGCCTGTGTGTGCACGTGTGTGTGTGTGTGTATGCGCTGGTTGGGGCAGGGGGTGTGGTATTTTATCTGTCGTCTATCTATCTATCTATCTATTTAGGTCTGTTCCTACTTCTCTTCCTAAGCTAAGCCCTCCTGGTGCTTTGGGACCAAGAGAAGGAGAGAGCCAGGGCGGAGATGTCACTCCCTCTCTGGGCAGACTGTAGTCTCGCTGTTGCATCTCTGGCTAATACGGGCTGCCTGGCCTCATGCCCTCCCAGCGGCGGCCTGAGCCAGGGGGCACTGCTGGTGTGGGTCTTCCTCTGCTCCCCGTGCTGGAGCTCCCTGACCTGCGCTAGGAGAGCCAGCTCTGCTGGGCTTCCACCATACCTCAGCCTCTCCCAAGGGCCCTGCTGCTGGATTCCCGAGCGCCCACAGCCGGTGGACACAGGGTGAGGTCTGGGCAAGACAGGATAGCTCAGCTCCCGTCTCAGATGATCACTGCATCTGGGGGGAGACCGCACATCCTTGCCATGGCCATTCCAGGACCACTCTGCCGCTGGGCCCTCACCAGCCCTGATCTCACTCCTCTTGTCCTTTGCTGGGAGTAGATCGGCGAGTCAGAGACCAAGCAGACAGGGTCAGGGAATGAACTGCCCACTTCTCTTTCTTGCAGACACCCCATCTTCATGAGAAACTCCCTTGGGATCCCCCACACTAGACTCTGGAGAGAGTCAGCACTGCCTGTCTCCCTGCAAGGAAGGTCTAGCTTCTCTCCATCCCCGCCCTCCCCCAAAGGACAGACTCCCTCCTTCTTCGTGTTTAATCGAAGTGGGGGGGAGTGGGGGGTTGGCATGTCCTCAGAGGTCTGGTTGGTTCCAGGGAGGACAGTGAGGGGCAGTCAAGCCTCCCCACTCCAGCTACAGGCAGATGTCAGCTCTCTGAAGTAAGAAAGAGCTTTCAGTGCCTTTGTTCTTGACTTTGGGCCTTTGCCACAATTTTGAGACACCAGGAAAAATCCCACTTGACATTCTGTACCACAGCCAGCTTGCTCTGTTCTCTGCCAACGTGTTCAAATCAAGCCCCCTGGTGTTTCGAGGTGAGAAGTGCAATTCAGAGTCCCACTGATGGCTTGATGGCATGGTTCAGAGGTAGAGATTTTAGTTTTTAATGAGCAAATATGTCCAATTTTCTCAAAACTTTCTACTATTATATAAAGAGCTAAATTTTTAGTTAATGAGCTGCTTTTGTATTTCTAATCCTCAAGAAGAATTTCCAGAAAATACAGTTTTCACATAAAGTTTAACTAGTTTGTAAATAGTTGCATGTAGTCCTTAAAGCTCAACATTTATTTGATTATTTTATATAATTTTTAAAAGATATTATTTATTTATTTATTTTTCAGAGAGAGAGAGAGAGAATATACAAGTAGTGGGAGCAGCAGAGAGAGAGGGGGAAGCCCCAGGACTCTGGGATCATGACCTGAGTTGCAGGTAGATACTTAACTGACTGAGCCATGCAGGTGCCCCTGATTGATTGTTTTAATTAATTATTAAAAAACTCTGTATCAGGGAAACAGACTTGCCTAAGATCATCTAGTGGGATTAGTCAGCAGCTAGGGAGGGACAGAGTTGAAGGCTCCTGACACAGGCAACTTCCCACTTTGGGGCTCATCGATCCCCTGTCGCACACTCTATAGTCTGCATGAATCATCTTGACCCTCAACACCTGAATCTGCTGGTTTAACTGCATGGTAAGTGGGCCACACCGTGCTTGAGAGTAATAGACCTCCATGTTACGTGTTGAGTCACAGGCATTCTTTAAAATTTATGTAATGGTGGGTTAATGTGAAGTAATTAAATGTACAAGTGTCCATCTGGGACACCTAAGCCAATTGTCAAAATATTCTTTTTGCAGTGATGCAAAATTCCTATAACAATGCAGGAGTACAGAGACAATGCATCCAATGGGTTTCAACAGAAAATATACTTGCTTCTAGCACTGGTGTAAAAGCACAGCCCTGGGCCTCCTGGGTGACTCAGTCGCTTAAGCGCCTGCCTTGAGCTCAGGTCATGATCTTGGGGTTCTGGGATCAAGTCCCACATCTGGCTCCTGCTTTTCCCTCTCTCTTTGCGTGCTGCTCCCCTTGCTTGTGCTCTTTCTCTCTGTCAAATAAATACATAAAATCTTAAAAAAAAAATTAAAGCAATGCCATAACACTACTCACAGACACTGAGGAGAGCATTTCCAATCTTCTACATACAGGGGGTTTAACTACTGCATCCTTTTATATGTGTACGTGGTTGGGGAGCTTGTAGGAAAAAACACCAACTTGTTTAAGTAGTGGCTGGTTTTTAAAAATGTTTTAATTATAAGTTAATGGTTTTATTAACTCTTAGCAGACATATAAATAAATTCTTTTTGGATTTCAGGGGAAAAGACTCAAAAAGATAAATTGGAGGAAATGGTTTTCCTAATTGCATCTTCATGGAGTAGAAGCAATAAGTTTGTTAAAGTTCTTTTTCCATGAAAAGAAAAAGATGGAAGGAGTTTATACATTTATTAGATCTGCCAGAGATCAAGAGATGTCTGGTTTTACTGCGGCTATAATTTCCCAAATCTTCAAAGTGAAGCATACAGAGAGCCTCTCGGTCATGGAGTTAAGACAGTTGACCTTGAAATAGGAACATTCTGGTCCAGGTCAGCCAGCAGATGGCTGAAGAACAAGAAAGAACCTAGAAAGACACTTTGAAGCCAATCATTTAGGGACAGTGTGACTGACCATCCTGATGTTTCTGAGTCCCAGAACTACAGTGAATGCCCTGCTTTGTGAGGTCCCTAAATAATTCTTGCTCAGAGAGAGCTCTGGATGGATGAACTGTGTTGCCTTTCTGTCAGATTTTCTTCCTTTGCTTTGCTTGGTTGGTACTCAACATGGTCACAGATCCATTCTTTTACCTAAGTATGTGTGATTATTGGGGGCTGTCTCCTGTAGCCCCCCCCCCCCCCCCCACTGTGTGTCCTCTATAATCAGACAGGGCTGCTCCTTACCAGGGCGTGGGGCCTGGTCCTTCAAAATACCTGTCTTGGTGTTCTCAGCTGCCCCCCAAAATATGAAATGTTGGATGGCTTAATCAAGAGACATTGACTTTCTCATAGTTCTGGAGGTTAGAAGTCTGGGAGACAGATATGAGGTAAACTATTATTGTAAACCATTTTGTGCCTTTTGAATTTTGAAATTTAAACTGATTTAGTCTGTTGGGTGTCTGAGTTTTGATCTCAGTTCAGGGCTTGATCTCAGGGTGTTGAGTTCAAGCCCTGTGCTGTGCTCCAGGGCTGGGTGTGGCACCTATTAAAAAAAGAAAGAAAGAAAAAGAAAGGAAAAAGAAAAATAGTTAACTTTATTATACTGAATCTTTGTGTCCTCCCCAAATTCATGTGTTGAAACTCTAATCCCAGTGTAATGACATTGAAGGTGGGGCCTTTGGAGGTTATTAGGTCATTTGCGTGCAGCCCTCATGTATGGGATTGGCGCCCGTAAGGAGACACCAGAGAGCAAGCTCACTCTCTCCCCACCGTGGGAGGATGTTGTGAGCAGTCAGCAATCTCCAGCCAACCCAGAGGAGGGCCCTCACCTGACCTTGTTGGCAGCCTGATCTCAGACTTCCAGCTTCCAGACCTAAGTTTCTGCTAGCTCTTTCTGTTCTGTTACTTAAAGGCCATCTAGCCCATGGTACTTTGTTCTAACAGCCCAAACTAACTGAGATGAAGTCCAAGATCAAGGTGCCAGCAAATCTGGTTCCTGGCGGGAGCTCTCTTTGTGGCTTGCACAGAGATGCCTTCTTGCTGTTTCCCCCTACATGGCCAGTCCTCTGGGCACACAAGCAGGGAGAGAGGGGGAGGGAGAAAAGAGAGAGAGTGAGCAAGCTCTGGTGTCTCTTTCTTTTATAAGGACAGTAGTTTTACTGGATTAGGGCTCTACCCTAGGGCTTTAATTATTTCCCTAAAAGTCCGATCTCCAAATACCATGACACTGGGGGTTAGGGCTTCACCATCGGAATTTTTAGGGATCCACACTGCAGTCCGTAGAAAGCCCCGTGTGGAGTGTCCGTGTAAATCGAGCCCCCTTGCAGGCTCCAGCACTGATGTTTCCATATCTCTCACCTGACTTAATCCACTCTGGGATTTGTCTGTTTCCTGGACTTCTACAATAGGTTCTATCCACAGATTGACCTCAGCCCCTTCCCTGTCCCCATCCTACTTGCGTCAGGTCCCCCTCCTCGTTCCTCCCCTGTGTTAGAGTTGCCTTCCATGGGGGTCCCACTGCAGAAGAGGGTGCCTCCATCCATATCAGCCATTCTGCTTCTATGGGATACAGGGCATCCGATCAGGATCTACGCCAGAGACTTAACCTTGGAAGAAACTCCACAGTGAAGTCCCCAGGGCCTACAAATTAGCTTTGCCCTTTGATCATTCTTACTGTGTGAGGTACTCTGCTAGGGCTGAGGAAGATTTCATTTCTATTCCCGCAATGGATGGGGACCCTTTAATACATCATGAACTGTCAATCTAACAACAAAACCCCTGAGTGACTTATTAAATCATAGACTTGACCGCAAAGTATCTGTGAACGAATGTCACCCCTTTGGAGACTTCAAACCTGTTCTTGCTTGTGGTGATATGTTTATTCATCCCTGTGTTCGTTGAGCAGCCCCTACGTTCATCACAAAGGGGGTGCAAGGTGCCGGTGGGGTGGGGTTGGTGAAACTGGAGAGGTAGACAGTATTCAGATGATGAAGGCCTCGTGTTCCCGCTGAAGGCTTTGTTCTGCAGGTAACAGGAGAGGCAGAAGCAGAGGGGATGGATTCATGTGACTCTGAAGTTGTTGAGCCCACAGGACTGGACCATGAGGGCAAAGGAGGATTCCAGAATGACCCCTGGCTTCTGGCTGGTGAGCCTGGGATGCCTCCTGGGAGAAAGGGAATGGCGAAGTCAGATCGGCCTTCTGGTATGGGTGATCTTGTGGAGCACGGAGCTTGGAGGTGTCAAGGGGGATATAGGTAGGGCTTCTGAGGGTCTGTGTCTTTCCTGAGCCTGAGTGCTTCGGAGAGAGTCTTTTTCTTCTCACTCTCTGCTTCTTTGGTACCAACCTCTGTCTGGAAGCCATTCTTCCGCCTGGCTTGTTCTCTGGCCATCTCCAAACTCCTTTCCTCCAGCGCTTTGGAGGAGTTATCCCTGGAGTATCTCTTTTATCCACCAGATCCAAGTCTGGTGTTAGCCCCTAACCATGATTTTTGTTGATGTTAAAATATTTATTATTTATTTGTTGAGAGAGAGAACGCATGGACGCACGCAGAAGCAGGGGAGGGGAGGAACAGAGGGAGAGGGAGAAGCAGCTGCCCCAGGACCCTGAGGTCATGACCAAAGCTGAAGGCAGGTTCCCAACCATCTAAGCCATCCAGGAGCCCCTAACCATGATTATTTTGTCACAACTGCTGTCCTTCCCAAACCCAGCCTGGACTTCCCCTTCCATGCATTCAGGCAGGACTCATCTTGCCTGTCCCCAGCTGGTTTAGCATCGGGTCAGACAGCCAGCTGCATGTTGTCACACCCTAATTACCCCTTTACTAAAAGGGGTAATTTTTACCCCTAGCTCTTCCAGGGATGCACCCTTCGTGGGTACATTTAGAGCTCAAGGAAGCAGGGAGACAACACTAGGACATTGTCATCACAGAGCCTTTTTGAAAAGTAGACCCAGTAATATAAGTAAGTGCATGGTTAAAAAAAAAAAAAAATCAAATCATAGGAGCTCCAGGGCCCTTTCCTGGAGGGCAGACAGTACAGAAACAAGGCTGGGTCTTTCAGGAAATGCATTTCATTCCTTCCTCATCCTGAGAACCTTTTATCTCAGGTTCTGATGGAAACATGTTTCTGAATTGCAATAATGACAATGACAATGGTAATAACAGCTAATATTTTTGGAGTGATGACTATGTGCCAGGCACAGAGCACATCCCATGTATAACCTCTTTCAGTCCTCACAGTGATGCTATAAAGCACATATGGTTATTATTTCTTTTATTTTTTTATTCTTTTACAAGATGAATGGAATTTAAATAGGTTACATGACTTGTCCATGGGTCTCATAGCTTGGCAGTGGGAAACTGGGCTGATACCTGGGTGCCCAGCATGGGTGTCGCTCTGTGTACACTGAACTAAATCGTATCTCCTCAAAATTCAAGTCCACTGTGTGCCTCAGAATGTGACCTTATTTGGAAATAGGATCTTTGCAGATATTAGTTAAGATGAGATCAGTACTGGATTAGGTGGGCCCTAAACCCAGTGACTAGTGTCCTTATGGGAAAACACACAGAGGAGACCAGGTGAAGGCTGAGACAGAGACAGAAGGGATTTTGTCCTCAAACCAAGGAACACCAAGGATGGTTGGCGGCCACCTGATGCTAGGAGAGGATCTGGAGACAGATTCTCTCTCAGGGCCGCAAGAAGGAACCAACCCTGCTGACCTGTAGTCTCTACAACTGTGAATTGATACATTTTTACTGTTTTAGTCATTCCCTGTTATTACCTGTTATTACCATTGTCATTGTCATTATTGCAATTCAGAAACATGTTTCCATCAGAACCTGAGATGGGAATGTCCTAGTGTTGTCTCCCTGCTTCCTCGAGCTCTAAATGTACCCACGAAGGGTGCATCCCTGGAAGAGCTAGGGGTAAAAATTACCCCTTTTAGTAAAGGGGTAATTAGGGTGTGACAACATGCAGCTGGCTGTCTGACCCGATGCTAAACCAGCTAGGGACAGGCAAGATGAGTCCTGGTAGTTGTTACAACACTTCTAGGAAACTGTACACTGTACTATGGCTGAATTAATTAAGTCATTCCCTAGTAGTCAAAATGATAATGGTTTACCAGGTACTCTCCATTTTTCTCCATTTCAACTGTCATGGATGTGTTGATTTGACAAGGCTTATTTTAATCCAGATTGATTTCCTCCTTTATACAAATTTCCTGGTTTATTTATGTATAGATATGCCATCTAGTGGCGTGAAGTGAGAAGTGCATGTTATTTTTAGAAATGGGTAAATGATGTGAGTAGTCTTTTTAAAAAAGTAATTTCAGTATTTTATCTAGAACTTTAAATCTATATGTTAGATAATTAGATTTTTGCATATGTTGTCAGGCTTACGTCTCAAAGCTTTTTTTTTTGGGATAGGGTGTCTGACTTTTTTTTAAAATTTAAATTCAATTATTTAACATATAATGTGTTATTGGTTTCAGAGGTAGAGGTCAGTGATTCATCAGTCTTATATAATACTCAGTGCTCATTACATCATGTGCCCTCCTTAATATCCATCACCCAGTTACCCCATCCCTCCACCCCCACCCCTCCAGCAACTCTCAGTGTATTTCCTATGAGTCTCTTATGGCTTGTCTCCCTCTCTCATTTGAGTGGTCTTATCTACTTGCTCCCTGAAGAATATCAGAAAGAAAATAATGCAGTAGAATCTTCCCTCAATATCTGAGTGACATGAGATCATTCAGATAATTTCCCAAAATCATATCTAGGTTTTAAAAGACAGGTAGAATTAAGACATTAATTTTAAGTCCAACTTAAGGCAAAACTGAACTTTTGGGGGGTGTTAGCGGTATATTTCAGAGATTATGATACATTTATGTTAAAAATACATGAATCTTGTGGGAATATTTTTTAGTCTTACTGTGAATTAAACTAATTTTAGTAATTTAACCAGCTATATCTATCTACAGATCTATCTACTTATCTCTACATATTGCACATTCCATAAGACTTGATGTTATTTTAGGGAGATTGTTACACAAACAGTATTAACAGATTGAACTGCATTTAACCCACATAAATAGGATAATTTAACCATCCAAAACGCTGCCTTTTTTTTTTTTTTTTAAAGATTTTATTTATTTATTTGACAGGCAGAGATCACAAGTAGGCAGAGAGGCAGGCAGAGAGAGGAGGAAGCAGGCTCCCTGCTGAGCAGAGAGCCCCATGCGGGGCTCGATCCCAGGACCCTGGGATCATGACCTGAGCCAAGGCAGAGACTTTAACCCACTGAGCCTCCCAGGTGCCTTTTTTTTATGGTAAACAAAGTAGTTTTCAGAACTCCCTGTGGGCCAGCCCTCCTGCCAGCTCCCGGATCGCCTCACACCCCGACGGCTGCGATTCTCACTGTGCTCTCCTCCACCTTGGAGCACTGCTCAAGCTTGCAAGACTCAGCTTTCTTTCTCCTAATGAGTCAGGGAATTTTTTTTTTTTTATTTTTTCTATTACCTTTTCTAGCTTTCTCCTCTAGGGTCCTGGGCTAAGGGGATGGTGGTGACACCACCCCTCATCACTCATCTTATACCATTCAAAACAGAGCATCCCTTATCCATACAGGACACAGGTTGCATCTATGTTAAAATGCAAATAGCCCCTTCTGAGAATTTCGGTCCACAAAACTGTAGGGAAACTTGGCAAAGTTTAATCTGTCTCCTTTAGTGGGGCCTCTGCTTTTGCTCAAGCGCTAAACAAGAACTCGATTTGCTTCTTGGATCACTCACCTTAGTTGCCTTGTTGATTTTCTTCACTACCTGCTTGTAACCCCTCTCCCTTCCTGCTTTTCCTCCCTCAGCTTCACTCTCCCCCTGACAATGCTCCCCTTCTGGTCTTCATGATGAACTTGTGTTTGGCTCTTGTCTGAAATGGTACCACCTCTTTCCCGAGAGCGGAAAACCAGCAGTTCTCTAAGGCACAGACCAAATCATGCCTCCTCCAAGGGCAGGAACATTGTTTTAACCCCTGCCAGGATCAAGATGTGTTCTGCTCTTCTTCATCAGTAACTGAAAATTTGGGAAGAACCAGGTGGCACGCATAACATACTCCAAGATCTCTTTTTAAACAGTTCACTTTAGACGTCTTGCGATCTGAAAGACATAATTATTGGAAATCCTGCTTGGCAGAACCCAACAAAAAAATCAAGAAAGATTTTCTTTTACTACTCTCCCTAGATGATGCATGGCTTGATAGAGCAATACTTTTTAGATCGCTAGGACTTGGCAGAGCTTTCTGTGGGGAATATTGTTGACTCATGTACAATGAATAGTTTTTATATTGAAATTCACTTCTAACTTATCTGATGTTTCTTTTTGCCTCCAGATGTTAGCAAACATAAAAATGAAAAAAAAATTGGCATATAACAAGGGAATATTTTTAATCTAGCATTTTTACTAGAAACACATTATTGCTTTTTTTTTTAAAAGGAAAAGACAATTATTTTACATTCACAACGGAATCATTCAAATCATAAAACATAAAAAGAAAGCATTTAAATGAATAAAAATGAATGACACGTAGGGCTCAGATTGCCTTGACTCTATGTTCTAGCTTAGGAGTTTTCTGATTTTGTAGAAAGGCCGTTTTTCTTTCAGCACTTCTTTCCACAGACCTAAGAAGTTTTTGGTGGGGAGAGGAAAGTTACTTATGCTTAGGAAATTTTGATGTGACATTACTGCCCTTCTGGTTCTTTCTTTATGACTGGATTTTCAGTTTTTTCCACAGGCATGTTACGTGATGGATGCCTGGAATTAATCATTGGTTGTGGCTGTGAAAAGGAAAATAAGGAAATAATAACCATAATAAATATATAATATATCCCTATGGGTAATAACTAATAAATATGCAATACATAAAATATAATAAACTATAACAAACACCATCTTGGTGCTTGTTATGGTGAAAATAGGAGGCACTGAGTTATTGGACACGGGCAGTGCCAGTTAACATTGCCATTGCTACAGAATCTCTAATCTACTATAGCTTCTGTAGATCATGTGAAATTAGTATGTCCTAGTTATTTTAAGCTTTAAATCTAGGGTCAGGGATTTATATGGAAGGAGAGTCCAAAGCATGGGGGTAGTAGCTCCTAGAAGAGAAACCGCAGACACAACATGGTGACCATAAGCCTCATTATTTGTATTTTGATCAAATCCAGGCTATGGTAATTAGACATTCAGTTAGAATGAAATATCAGGGCTGTGGTATTGTTTAAACAGGGGATCTGTGGAAATAATGCATGTTAGAAGTGGGCTCTCCTTGGGGCACCTGGGTGGTTCAGTCAGTTGGGTGTCTGCCTTCCGCTCAGGTCATGATCCCAGAGTCCTGGGATCGAGACCCACATTGGGCTCCTTGCTCAGCCAGGAGTCTGCTTCTTCCTCTCCTTCTTCTGCTCCCCCTGCTTATGCTCTTGCTCTCTGCTAAATAAATGGATAAAATCTTAAAAAGGAAAAGAAAGGAAAACTTAAAACACACACACACACACACACACACACACACAGAGAGAGAGAGAGAGAGAGAGAAATGGGCTCTCCTTTGTAAGCAGAGTGAGTTAGCTGCCATATAAGGATTGGCTGAAGCTATTGCATGACCAAGATGTAAAAATCAGAGGACACCTGCCTGCAGTCTATGTCCTAAGGGTACCACATGCTCGCTTCCCAACAGTCCTGTGTCCCATGGGTGAGAGAGGATTCTGGTTACCTGATGATGCCTCCAAGTCTAACATAATGTTGCCTCTTTCGTGCTGTTGTGTCTGCCTTAAGTGAAATTCTCAGGACACATAAAGGGGATCCAGGGAATGGAACTTCTTTGAGCTTACATGTCATTTATGAGAGCTGTTTTGTGCTGCTTGCTAACAAATGTTTGGTCAACACACACCTACATGCATGTTACCTTTGCTTCTGTTATAACGTGGATGGCGAGAGTGCAGGACTGCAGTTCACCTGGTCTATAGACCACTGCTGTGATCATGTCAGCTAAGGTTAGTGACAATATGTAAACTTGTCTTTGAGAAGTGCCTTAGCCGAGGGAATACAAGTCAACATCTCAATCAACATGGCTGGTTTGCTAGACTGGATTGCATTTTGGGATAACTAAATTACATAGCTTGCTAGATGATGAAAGTCATGGGAAAAAAAGAAAAATAGAGCAAGCTAAGAAGAAGTAGTGTGGGGGCAGGATAGTTGGGTCCTCTGGGCTCTTAGATTTTAGGAAAACTTTGTTTCCCTCTAGGAGAAATAGGGAGCCATGGCAGGGTTCTGAGCAGGGGACCAATGTAATCTGATTTGTACTAGGATCATTCTGATTGTTGGATTGAGAATAGTCTTGGGGAGCAGGCTTGGAAGCTGGCTAGTTAGGATGCCTTTTCAGGAATCCAGGAGATAACAGTCCCTCAGGCATCAAGGGTACTGCAGCTAGATCTAGTTTATAGCTAGATCCTCCTAGACTCACTGATGGGCTGGGTAGAAGATATGCAAATGGGAAGAGCCAAGAATGACTCCTAACGTTTTTGGCTTCAGTATTTGGGAAATGGAATTGCCGTTAGCTAAAAAACTGAAGATAGTGGATAGAGTAAGTTTGAAGGAAATAAGTAAATATGGAAGTGTCTTGTAATCCATTAACTGCTAAAAAATGTCAGCCTATAGAATTCGGTGTGTTTATAAAGTCTATGTAATTTAGCACGTGTTCAGTAAAGAGTGTTGCTTTTTGCCCAACTTACTCTTATGTGAATTGCTTGGTTTCTGATGATCACACCACACACCACACAAGAAATCAGCTTTTATTTGTCATCCCTTGCAAGCTTCCACACTGTCCTGGTCCAACACAGTGCTGAAGTAAAGATTGTTTCAATGGCAGGGATCAGAAAATTTGCACTTTGGCTAGTGAGGGAGTTTGCCATCTGCTTGGCTTAAGAAATCACTTAAAAAGCAAAACATAGCTTCTGTCACCAGTTTGCCCCCAAGTCATTGGTAACCCAAGATGTTTATTGAGTTTGGGGTCCCTTGGGTCTGACGGGTCAGGCTCTGATTCAATTTTTAGATTTCTTTCTTGCAGACGTCACAGCAAAACCTACGGCACCAAAAAGATACGTGATATGTTACACTTTAGCCTGGAGTAGTGAGGTGAGAAGTGCCCTCCAGATCCTAAGAAGGAGGAAAAAGCGAAACTTTGAGAAACACCATGTTCTTGTTTACTTAAACAATAACTAAGATACTTTCCTTCTAGTCATGATGATGTACTACAGCCTGGATTAATCTCCAACATAAAAAAAGAAAAATCAGACAAAAATGTCTGAAACAAAGCTTTCCGCACATCAGCTATAAAGTGATAAAGGATCACGATCCTTGAGGAAAGGACAACCAATTCAGTAAGATGAGCTCTACAACTGACCCAAACTTCTGCCCAAAGGCAGTTTCCAGGCTGTAGAGTCTGCCCGAGTTGAAGAGATGGAGATTGGAATTCTCTAGGTGCCTAGGGTTTGTGGGACACAATGCCAAAGAGAGAATTATACGGAGAGTCTCTGAGATCTTCCGATGGGTCCTCTCTAGCCTCTGGCTGAGCTCTGTGCTGCACGTACGTGAGCAGACATTCAGCCAGCAACAGGTCAGACATATCCCAGAGTTCACATGGGGCTGGGAATAGATCATATCGGCACCAGCCAGAGTGGGGAGGCCTTGTAAAGCATAGCGAATTGAGTAGGGTTCGAGGAAGGTGGTTTGCATGGAACTACCAGTTTCTCTTGCCAATTCTGGTGAACTTTATTTTATTTTTCTTTTAAGAATTTATTATTTATTTGAGAGAGTGAGTGAGAGAGAAAGAGAGAGCATGAGCAGGGGGAGGGAGAGGAAGAAGCAGGCTCCCCAGTGAACAGGGAGCTCTGATGCAGGACTCAGTCCCAGGACCCTAAGATCATGACCTGAGCTGAAGGCAGGGGCTTAAACAACTGAATCACACAGGTGCCCCCATCCTGGTGAATTTTAAATAAAGCAGGTTTCAAATGAAACTCTTCCTAAGTCACTTAACTTCATGCTGCAATAGGGTCCAATACACTTTTCAAAGTGATACAATAAAATCCAGTACCCCCAAATGTAAAATTTCTAATATCCAGCATCCAATCCAAATTCCCAGGGAATTCGTCAGTTTCTTGGGGCTGCCGTACCAAAGGCACACAAACTAGGGAGCTTAGAACAACAGAAATGGACTCTCTCATAGTTCTGGAGGACAGAGTTATGAAATTCTGGTGTCATTTCCCTCTGAGACTCTGGGTAGAAATTCTCCCGACTTCTTCCTAGTTTCCATCAGTCGCTGGCGGCCCTTGGCTAGAGCTGGGTCTCTCTTGTCTCTGCCTCTGCCATTATGTGGTACTCTCCTGTGTGTCTCTGTCCTGCCCTCTTCTTATAAGGACGCCAGTCATACTGGATGAAGGGTCCACCCCACTCTAGTATGACCTTATCTACCGCAACAACCCAAATTACATCCGCAACAATCCTATTTCTAAATTAGGTCACATTCTGAGGCAGCAGTGGTAAGGACTTTGACATATTTTGGAGGTGGGGGGGTACGAAATTTAACTCATAACATCAGGCATGCAAAGAAGCAAGAAAATAAAATCTATAACCAGCCCAAAAAAAAAAAAAAATCAATCAATAGAAACCAAGGAGAAACTAGTGAGATAATGGAACTGCCAGACACAGACGCTGTCACAGCCAGAGTAAAAATTCTCCCTATGATCCATTTTGGATAGTTTTTGTTACTATGTGTTCTTTTGGATTAATTATTTTTACATAATTCCATTTAATCTCTGTAATAGCATAGAGATTAATATATATATTTTATATATAACTAAATATATATATATATATATATAGCTATAACAGTATTGTAACTCATAAAGTAATCACTAAAAAAACTTTGTGAATGTGAGTCACGGAAATTTTCATAACTCCTTCTTCACCACTCAGATGGGAATAAGAACACCTTAAAGACAAGTTGTGATGATCAAATGACATTTTTGTAAATTACCTGGTGTCTAATGGACTCTTGAGAAAGAGTAGCGAGTATTCTTGTTGATAAAAGCTGAGGCAATGACTAAAGCCATTTCAGGTCTCTGAGGGACAAAGCAGACCACAGTTAGAGTGACTGATGGTTTTGATTTATTGCTCTTGTTAAGAGCATGACTAATTTGGACAAGTTGGGATAGGGAGAAAGTCAAATTTGAGTGAGCAGTTTTAATTACAGGGTATTTTTGAAGAAATGTTTTCTGATTACTGTCAACCACATGCAGTAATTAGAACGAGGCTACAAAGTTCTGCCTAGTATATATGCCTAAAGGACTGGCTTTAATGATTGCATAAAACGATTTCTCATTAGCATAACAAGGCTTTCAGATGCTATAAAACAGTTCATTTTCATAGGCAGTTTGTTTTCTTTCTTTTTTTTTTTTGAAAACCTTTTTAAAAAAATATTTTATTTATTTATTTGAGAGAGACAGAAATGGTGAGAGAGAGCACGAGCAGGAAGGAGGGGGAGGAGCAGATTCCCCACAGAGCAGGAAGGCCAACGATGGGGAGCTGGGCTGATCCCAGGACCCCAGGTGAAGGCAGAAGCTTAACCAACTGAGTCATCCTGGTGCCCCAACAGTTTGTTTCCTTTAGCAGTAGTGTAAATCCTATTGGAATGATCTGACCAGCAACAACCATAGGACAGTTTCTTCAGCAAGCCAGGCACCAGCCACAAGGCACCAGCTGAAAACTATACCCCTGGGCCTTGGAGCACCTGTGCCCTGGGAAGCCCTCCTGTGAGTGCCTAGCCTCTGCTGACACTGTGTTTCCCTTACCTGTGGTGGGAGCTGCTTCCTGCACTGAGTAATAACTGGATTATTTTAGCCTGCATTTTTTCGCCCTTTCAGTGCTCCAACAACCAGGTAACTGAGTCCTGAATTAAATCCCCTCTGTTTTAAATACCTAGGATAACTCTTCTCCCGACTAGAGCCCCGCTGATAGCATGCACCAGGGGAAACAGCTAGAACCAACCAGGGAGATGGCAAAGATGGAGGGTCCGAAAGAGGGCTGGGGTTGTGGAGGAGGAGGGGGAGGGGCGGTGAGTAGGAGGAGGATGTCCAGGGCACTCCAGCTAGCCCGGCTGCTGACCCAGGCGGCTTTGCCCAGGTGGGCTGTCCTAGGGCGCCCCCCTCAGCGTTTCCTGCTCCCTGGCTGAGCCTTTCCAGGGTCTCACCCACTATTTATGAGGTGGGTTTTCAGTTTACAACATGTGAGGCCGAGTCCAGGTGGATTCTGGGCTTCTTTGCAGCTGTAAGTTTTTCTTGCACAGTTGATGGTTTTGCCCAGGGCCAGTTATGGGAAACTACCATGTTTCTTCCCGTATGCTAAGTGAGTACAAGATTAAGAAGGCAGAAGGATTTGGCTCCGTGGCACACACTGCCTCTGGGACAGGGACCTGGCAGTTTTTGCTACAGCCACCGGCTCTGAGGGTGGGAAGCAGCACCTGTCAGGTGTGGCCAACAGCGCCGCCACGGGGCAACGACTGTCTCACAGTGCCGCGGGGACACATCCCTGTGATGTGTTTGAATGCTGATCATTCCCAATGCGTGGCAGCAAAAGAAGTGAAAACCAGAAAGCTAATGAAGTTCCTGGGCTGGTGTAAGAGTAGGCTCAGGCTGCATTCCTGAGTGGAGTGTAATGAAAAAGACAATGCATGTCTTCCCATCTGTAAAATGTACTGCCTTTTCTGAATAAGCTTTACAAGAAGGAGTAAAGTCTAATTGTCGACCACTTTTTAAAGAACCAGACTTCCCTTTGTTTTTAGTCTATTGTTGTAGGCGGCAGCTAGGGCTCCTTGATCTTAATGTAATTAATATGGGAAGAAGCTTCGCATTTGTTCCCATGAAGAAGTGTACGCATCCTAGGCTCCCAGCGTGCTTCCGGCAAAACCTGTTTTGTATCGTGATGTAAAATGACTCAATATTGAAGCCTTTTTATCCTCAGGAGGTGACGGCAATGATGCTGGAAACAGAAGAGATCTGGGATTCTGGAAAACATCATTTGCAATTAGTCTGAGGGTAGCTCAGCTGCCTGGCTTTCAGTTCATCAGTTAACATGAAAAAGTATCTGCTGGATATTGAACACCTACTATGCCAGCGATTGTATCCTGGGAACCGATCAGTGGAAAAACAAATCATTTCTGCTCGGGTCATCTGTTGCTGGTGTTTCGCTTCCGTGGGCCAGATTATTTCTGGTCCTGAGGTTAGCATTTGCAGGACTTGAGATCATTCTATGGTGGCCACAAGGGAGGTAGAAACAGTCCCCGTCCACTTTCAGCTGTACCGCTGATGGAGCTGACCCGCCCCCAAACCATGGCCTGATGCTGCTGGGAAGGGGTTCCCATGGGGCTGTGGCTGTGAGCTGAGGGAATGACCATGGGAATGACTAAGGCCCAGCACTTGATCTCACACAGAGCTCAGGAGCCAGCGTGAAGGTGTTCTAAAAGTGTGTAATTCTTTCCTGCATAGGGCGTGCGTGGTCTCTTGCTCCAGACCTCCAGGGCCTGTGTTGTCACTGTCTACTGGGACTCACACTACACCCCACATGGCATCTTTCCCCACCACCAGCATCTCTAACACTGTAGTGTCTGCTGGCTCAGAGGCCCAGGGGGCCGGGCTGTTGCAGCTACCAAAGCCTGGAGCTGCTGTAGAGCTCTTTTCCTCCCTGGGCTCCACTCCAGGCCGGCAGACTCTGTGTCCCCTGATGCCGAGACTGGACATATGCCCAGGTGTGACATACACTGCCTTGTGAACCTCAGTGCACTGAGTGCATTTTTTCAAGGTAGAAGGTGGAAGAGACAATAATCTGTCTTTTTCTATGGACAGGATTTACTGGCATGCCTCTTGCCACTGGACTCCAGAATTTTTTTTTTTTGGATGTAGACCCTTGAATCTTTGTCAGGCGTTTTTTCTACCTTCTGGAGTATGCGGGTCTTACTGGGGTGTCCAGCATGGCAAACCTCTCTCTTATCTAGCCCAGTTCGTGTCATGTTATATATGTAATGAATCCCTGTGCTTCTCTTGGGATATCCATCGTGTCCACATGGCTTTGGAATATATTATCATCAGTGGAAGGAGAGTTGACATGGCTCGGGGGCAGATTGTAACTGCAGAATCTGGCCTGTTTCGCGTGAATGCAAACTGTTCCTGATCTTCTCTTCTGGTTAGAAAGGAACATATGCCAAATCAGTGACCATGTACTGTGTCCCGAGGCTGTGGTGATGTGCTCTAGAGAAACACCACCTCTGACATAGTGGCTGCACCTGGGGCTACTGTCTGGTTGAGTTTTCAGTAGTGTACTCTAGAACCCATTTGTTTTTTCCATGGGCCAGACTGGAGAATGAAATGGAATGAAAGGAAGACATGATGGGGAATCACCATTCTGCGTCCTGTACGTCCTTAAGGATAGCATTGATTCCTGCCACCTCCCTGTCCCTGGGACCTGATTTAAAATTTGGGGCTGGGCAGTTCCTGAGGCTCTGATTTGACTTTCCCCACCATGATATCCCTTATCCCACCTGTCAAGGCCCAATTGGTGTTAGAACCACTGACAAAGGGATAGACTAAGCATGCCAGTCCCAATGATGAATTCAGAAACAAAGTAAATGCTTACTTGGTGGGTCCACAGACCCAGTGGACTCCACCTATCACATCATAACTCCCTCCTGCACAGAGGAAGACCAGAATGACTCATTGTCGCAAATCTGGAATAGACCATGATTGTCCAAAGAATGGTACTGACAACAGGAATGGCTACAGGAACGGGAAGGAGAACACTGGAGCTGAAGACCCTTATTCTAAGATTTCTAAAATACAAATACAGCATAGTCCTTGAGAGGAAGTTCGAGGATTTATATGTAAATTGGGATTTATGTAAATTTACATTTATTTATTTATTTTTAAGATTTTATTCATGAGAGACAGAGAGAGCACAAGAACAAGAGGTGGGAAAGGAAGAAGCAGGCTCCCCACTGAGCAAGGAGCCTGATGCAGTGCTTGATCTCTGGACCCCAGAATCATGACCCAAACCGAAGGCAGACGCTAACCTGACTGAGCCACCCAGGAACCCCAATGTCCATTTAAATGTATATGTATGTCTGCTAATAATTAATAGGAGTGCATTATTTTAATTTCAGGAATAGATATCTCCATCCCCCCCAAAAAGGATCTCAGACATTTCCATCAGAACAAAACAAATGACTCACTGAAACTTAATAATTTTGAATTGACAAGTACAGATCCAAGGGAAACATGGGTGTGAGCAAATAATGAGAAGGTGTCAGCTACAGCTTACTTTCATCCTTAAGTGTGTTGCCCTTGACAGTGTTAATAACTATTTCTGTCTAAGTTACAGAGCTTCGTGCTGTCTGTTTGGCTCTAAGTTAAATTGGCTCCCTGAAAAAGAAAGATATGCTAACGATTATGCTCCAATTGCTTTCAAGTAAAACAGATATGCATCATGTTGGTTTCTGTTCAATGATCATAAATGTTGACATGTTTTTTCAAAAATGTACTCACCATGGGGAGCCTGGGTGGCTCAATCATTAGGCGTCTGCCTTCGCTCAGGTCATGCTCTCAGGGGCCTGGGATGGAGCCAGCATTGGGCTCCCTGCTGGGGGGGAAGCCTGCTTCTCCCTCTCCTACTCCCCCTGCTTATGTTCCCTCTCTCGCTGTGTGTCTCTCTCTTTGTCAAATAAATAAATAAAATCTTTACAGAAAATCTACTCACCACATATGTTGCTTCCTGAAAGACTGAAACAGTGGCACTCTCTCTTTTTTTTTCTTTTGAAATGGCATTAGTAGACATTGCTGCTATAAACATTTGGGTGCACGTGCCCCTTCGGATCACTACGTTTGTATCTTTAGGGTAAATACCCAGTAGTGCTATTGCTGGTTCATAGGGTAGTTCTATTTTCAACATTTTGAGGAACCTCAATGCTGTTTTCCAGAGAGGTTGCACCAGCTTGCATTCCCACCAACAGTGTAGGAGGGTTCCCCTTTCTCCGCATCCTCGCCAGCATCTGTCATTTCCTGACTTGTTGATTTTAGCCATTCTGACTGGTGTGAGGTGATATCTCATTGTGGTTTTGATTTGTATTTTCCTGATGCCGAGTGATATGGAGCACTTTTTCATGTCTCTGTTGGCCATCTGGATGTCTTCTTTGCAGAAATGTCTGTTCATGTCCTCTGCCCATTTCTTGATTGGATTATTTGTTCTTTGGGTGTTGCGTTTGCTAAGTTCTTTATAGATTTTGGTCACTAGTCCTTTATCTGATATGTCATTTGCAAATATCTTCTCCCATTCTGTCAGTTGTCTTTTGGTTTTGTAACTGTTTCCTTTGCTGTGCAAAAGCTTTTGATCTTGATGAAATCCCAATAGTTCATTTTTGCCCTTGCTTCTCTTGCCTTTGGCGATGTTCCTAGGAAGATGTTGCTGCGGTTGAGGTCGAAGAGGTTGCTGCCTGTGTTCTCCTCAAGGATTTTGATGGAGTCCTTTCTCACATTTATAGCAGCAATGTCCACAATAGCCAAACTATGGAAAGAACCTAGATGTCCATCAACAGATGAATGGATCAAGAAGATGTGGTATATATACACAATGGAATACTATGCAGCCATCAAAAGAAATGAAATCTTGCCATTTGTGACAACGTGGATGGAACTAGAGCGTATCATGCTTAGCGAAATAAGTCAAGCGGAGAAAGACAACTATCGTATGATCTCCCTGATATGAGGAGGTGGTGATGCAACATGGGGGCTTAAGTGGGTAGAAGATGAATAAATGAAACAAGATGGGATTGGGAGGGAGACAAACCATAAGTGACTCTTAATCTCACAAAACAAACTGAGGGTTGCTGGGGGGAGGGGGGTTGGGAGAAGGGGGGTGAGATTATGGACATTGGGGAGGGTATGTGCTTTGGTGAGTGCTGTGAAGTGTGTAAACCTGGTGATTCACAGACCTGTACCCCTGGGGATAAAAATATATTATATGTTTATAAAAATAAAAAATTAAAAAATTTAAAAAAATGGTGAATTTCCAAAAAAAGAAAAAAAAAAGAAATGGCATTAGTAGCATTTTCTTACCCTCACAGTGATGACCACCTTTGGTTGTTATATATTCCCAGTGTTTACACACACACACACACACACACACATATACACATGCATATGCTACAGTACACATTGCCAAGTCCATATGCAGAATAAAAGGTTCATCTCCATTCCCAAACAGACTGCTCTTAAAACTGTCAGAACTCTCAGCTCCGGCTCAGCTGAGCAGATAAGTGGCCCAGCAGAAACCGGTTCTGTTGCCTTGACTGTCTTTCATGGTAATGAGGTCCTTTGGTCTTGGAAGGGGCATCAAAGGTCATCTAGTGGCAAGAAGACCCCTCTAATCTGACATGGGGTGTCTCAGATTCGCCTGAGGAGTTTAGAAATATGTACATCAGTCCTTATGGAGACCCAGTAAATCAGAATTACTAGAAGAAGAACTTGAAAAACATCAGCCAGATTTGGGAATGGCTGATCTGGTCCAACTGCCTTCATGATTTCATTAAGTCTCTGTATTTAGAGTCAGAAGTGAGTAGGTCTTGTCAAACTTTTCTTTAACATCTTCTGGTTGGTTGTTTGTGAATGTCCTTGCACAGGGAGACTGGACCGACCCGTTTTTCTCTGATGGGACCTTTCGTCCGGTTCATTGCAATATGTTCCCACAGAGTCTCCATTGTGCCCCGTTCGGACCCACAGGCGAACATACTTGGGTCGGAAGAATTAATACACTTATATTTTATACTTCTTTTCAGACGAAAAGGGGAAAAGTGGGTGTTATTCTTCTTTTCTTTTTGTCTCTAACCATTGGTTATGTCAGAACGAAATCTCTTATAATTATTTAAGAGCATAAACTGGATCCCTCACCCATCTGGAGGAATTAGGAAGTTCTTCATTGCCATCTGCTGGAAGCAGGGCTGCACAAAATCCCAGCTGCAATAATTTACCAAAGATTCGTCCTTAGAACAGTTTATAGGGCTAATAACACCGGAACTTCTGCACTTCCTGGACCCCAGACCGGAAGCCAGCTGCCAAGAGACATGTGGATACAACGAGGTGGGAACCAGGATTGCAGGGGGGTCCGCGTCTCCCAGGCTTGCGTTCATGCTCAGCTGCCTCCCCTCTCGGCTTTCCCTTCTCGGTGTGAAGCTGAAGCTTCTATAGTGAACAATTCTGATCGTGAAACTCAGGGAGAATGCTCCTTTCCCAGTCGTCTGGTGGGTGAGCGAAGCTGGGAGGGCAGTAGGCTCACCCCCTCCCGGAGTGAAGTGTGTGCACAGGTGTCCTGCGTGGGGTGAAGGTCTGAGGAGGCCTGAGCTCCTCCAAGACTAAAACATGCGTCCTATTCTTACGACAAACGGTGTGTGGAAGCATCTGTCTGTGTTTATCCCTAACACTGCATGTAGTCACTAACGTTCCCCTTCCTTCCTCCTCCTGCAGGGATATGAGGTGGGGTTGTGTCCTTGAAGAACCGTTTTCCCAGGTCTGTTCTATCCTATCTTCTACTTACAGCAGGCGATTATTAAGGACGTTGAAGAAAAAGTCCATCTATTCCCCATGTAAAGAAGGATGGGTCTTTTCCCACTTTTTTCAACATATATGAAATGCAATGATCCAAATCAAGGGAACATGAGCTCAAAGCCTCAAATTGGCTAGGATAATGCAGGGAGAGTGCTATCCCCTCTCCGGGCTAGATTACCCTAGCTATCCTGGGAGTGGAAGAAACTCTTCTTTCCTGCGCTTATGGCAATGGCCTGACAGATCAAAGGGGAGTACTTCCCTGGAGCCCTGAGCACTTACATGTCTTGGTATAGGTATGTTTTACTTCCATGATTCCCTTGCCTGGGGCCTGAGCAAAACTGCTCGTTAAAAGGCAGATATGCCACAGGTTTTTATTGCCCTGTCTCAGTCCTAAAGTGTAAACCCTTGACCTGTCTTTGGGGGACACATTTTGTCTTTCTGTTCTCCTGGCTCCTGACCTTTTTGTTCTTTTCCCCTTTTCCCAGGTCCGCCTCCCCCTTGACATCTGACCAATTCCTAGCCATGACATAATAGGTGATAGGCAAGAAAATCAGCATGTACTCCAAGAGGAGGGATCCGTGCAGGGGAGAGTAGGGCAGGAATTGGCAGAAGAAAGATTTTGAGCTGGGTCATCATTTCAGTTCAAGTGCCACCTCCTCCATGAAGTCCTCTGTGGTGATGGCACCACTCCCTCCTCACTCACAACCCTTCTTCATGTGCACCTTTCACAGGGGCCACCTGTCACGTTCTGCCTTACTTAGAGGTGCTACATACAGACAAGGACTCCTCCTCCTATAATCTGGAGAGGGGCAGTTTCCAATTAAAAAAAAAAATTCCTCTTTGTATCCCACACATCACAAAAAGCACCATGTGACTTAATTCTAATAGGGTCATAATAAACGCTTGTTGAACCAACAAAAGCAGGAAATGTGAGCTGGGTTTCAGCCTAAGGCTTGTATCTCACAAAGAACAAACGAATCCCAGTTTGAAGGGAAATGAAAGTGTGTAGATGCCCTAGCTGGGGCCTTCCTTAGGGAAGAAGGGAGTTACCCTGCAGATGTGCCAAAAAGGTCTCCATCAGAAGTAATTCAACCTCAGAAAGCGATGGGTAATAAATTCAGGAAGTAAGTGAAGTACAAATTGTAAATGAGTACATACATTTAGATGTTCATTTATTCCTTTGATGCATCCAATGCAATTTTCTACAATAGATCTGACTCACATGTAAGTGCAACAGAAGGCAAATTGAAATTGTATAAATGACTGACATTTATCCAATTTCCGAATAAATACCGACCATTGAGAGCCATGTTTGGCTCAGAGGCACAGCTCCATCATGTGGCATTTAATCCTCCTCCCAGCCCTCCTGTACGGGCTACAAATGTGGTTCTTCCTGCCAATCACGTGGCTGTTATCGCTCTAGCCAGGGCAGTACGTGTAGAGCCAGGCTGCACTGAAGTTAGAAGGCTCCTGGATTATCATCTAGTTAACACTGATGTCCTTGATGTTGTGATACTATTCTCCACCCGGAGTCTGCACCTCAAATTCAATTGAAGCTAAGAGCTGGACCCGTTAAAAACAGACATATTGGACTCAGTCTGAAAGAATAAAAATCAGGCTCATTTAGTAAGCCGCACGTGCAATTCTCTGTAACTAAAAACCATTAGTAACAATGCTGGCTTCAACGGTAGGGACCCTCTGTTTTTAAGTGCAATTCTAAGAATGAACCGAGGGTTTGCAATCTGCTCACTAGAGGGTGTTAGACACTAAAAGCTGCCTTTTCAAGGAGTGCTGAGCTGGATCTAATGCGGCAAATCTCAGGGAGACTGGGGAGGTGATATGCCAGACTTCCTGTGACAGAGCCATCATCTCACAAATGTGAAATAAGGACTCTTGACTAGTATAGTGAATGAATCAGAATTATTTTTAAGATTTTCTTCTAATTTTAACAAAAATGTTCATTGGAGGAAAATAGAAAAATAATAGAAATAACCTAAAATATGAAGACCATTTTAATTCACGTATAAGGTCCACATCGAGAACCAAACCTGATTAATAGCAGGTTTACCCACAGACATGCTGGAAGCTGAACATTCCTAAGCAACACGAGCCACGGTTTCATATGGTTTAATTTAGCGTTTTGGGGTCTACCTTTATTTTTTTGCGCTAGGCATATAAAGTGTTAATCATTTGTTTTTTTTTTTTTTTTTCCACTTGATGTCATCCAGACACTGTGTATTAACATTCACGGATGAATAGATTCCATATCAGTTTGCGTGGAGGCTTTGCATATTATGTGGATCAAAGATTATTCTCTAAGTTTTGGAAGATCATTTTCAAGGAACTGAATTATCAGTCCAAATTTTATATGAAATCACTCAGTGTTCCTTAACTGTAATTTTGTGGGTTTTTTTTTTTTTTTAACTGCTTAAGAGTGGTAAAAAAGAGGAAATTGAGAGGCAATGTGGGGGGTTTGGAAGGTAGGGAAGGATAAAATGAAACAAGATGCGATCAAACCATAAGAGACCCTTAATCTTACAAAACAGACTGAGGGTTGCTGAGGGGATGGGGGCTGTGGAGAGGGGGGTGGGGTTATGGACATTGGGGAGCGTATGTGCTATGGTGAGTGCTGTGAATTGTGTAACCCTGACCATTCACAGACATGTACCCCTGGGGTAAATAATACATTATTTGTTAATAAAAATAATTAAAAAAAAAAAAGAGCGGTAAAAAAGGCAACAGCTAATTGGTGTCAATAGCGTGACCACTCTTGTGTTAAGCAAGATAGAGAATGAAGAGCGACGGTGCCTGATGTGAAGGAGTGTGTAATCTGGTTGGGGACATGACACTGAGTGGTGCTGCAGGAACGAAAGACAACGGGACAAGCGGAAAGCCAGGGTCAGTCCCATATTCCTATAGCATGGAGTCATAGACCCTAACTGCTCAAGAAGCTCGGGGAAGGAATCAGGGTTAGGTGACATTTTCCAACAGGCCTCCTGGAGGAGCAAAATTTAGAATCCAGTTTTGAAAAGGCAGGGACTGTGCCTCACTTCCCATGACTGCATCCCCAGGGTCTGGGGCAAGGCCTGGAATGCAGTTGGTTTGTTTGCTTTTTAACTGTCAGCACCTCTGCTCTTTTTTCTGTAAAAATGGTGATACTGGCCTCCAGGGGAGGATATGTCATCGAAGATATTTTCCAGAAGTGTGAGGAGGCCATCCACTCACTATTGAGCTTTCCTAATCTCTTTCACTAGAGAAGTAGTTAGGTTCTGGAACACTGTCTAGGAGCACAAGTCAGAGAGCAGGTCATTGGTTCTTGTCGCAAGCGAACTTTTAACCTCGGCTGCATGAGCACAGAATGAGCTCGTTCACCACAGATGATGTATAAAATAAGTTCAGCAAAAGTCGACGATTCTTTTCCTTTTCTTGAAAGACCCAGAATAAAAGTGAAAAACAGTAAGAAAAGTTTTAGAGGTGTGGGAGGGTGTGTGGTTTTGGACTTCTCCCCCCTCTGTAGTCTCTTCAAAACTTCTGACACGAAATGCTGTTCTGAATAAAATATGAAGGCTTAGGATGAACCCTGGAAAGCAGGGTAAGCCAGGCCTTCAAAATGCCTTACAGATTTTGAAACTATATTCTGGTTTTAATTTTTTCATGCTATATGATCGGTGCTGGCTTCAGGCCACACGTCCTCTTAAGCTGGAAACCTCTTGCCAGGCAGAACGTGGCTGGAAGTTATTAGAGAAGCCAGTTCCATCCATACATACGTCTCATGGACTCAGCTATTTTGCACGGGCCTGGGGCCTAGGTAAGGAGCTTAAACCAGATGCATTTGAATTTTCTGACTCGGTAACTGCGTTTCCCAGCTTTAAGGGCTATACAAAAGACATAACCAGGTTTATCCGAGATAGAAAATCTGGCTCCAATTTCCACTATTACACCCCAAACACTAAAGTAGCTTAAATATTTAAACATTAGTGTTACCTAACACATTAGGAATCACAATCTCCTGCAGATTAAATGTGAATTAATTGCAGTCATGGTAGAAAACTAGAACCTGTTGAAACTTCCAGAAATGGTATGAAGCTACTACTACTGCAGGAGGGACGCTGCTTTGAGATTTGGGTTCTCTTATGTCAGTGGCTACTAATTAGTTGTACATCCTTTGGGGTCTTTCCATTTCTGGCCTTGTTTCCCTGATCTGTGAAATGGTAGTTTATTTTTTTTTAATTTTAAAATTAAAATTAAAATTTTTATTTACTTTTTTTAAACGGGTAGGTTGAAAGAGGTGATCTAAGATCTTTTCTCACTCTGCAACTGTATTCTTCATGTAGAATAGCTTATTCAATATATTTTAGGTGTAGAATTGATTCTAAAACTATTTGTGGGTGTTCTGAAAAACAGATAGGATTCTGGTTGAGGAAAAATGCATGACAGACTTCATCAACACTTCCAACCCTAAATGGTGCCACTATAATCAAGGCAATTTCTAATATTCTGTATATTTGACTTCAAATAAGTAATGCTTTTCTGAATTTCATGTTGGTTTTAGCGAATGTAACTGAAAGCATCATGTACTTGTCTGTATAACAAATTTGTCCATTGCAAAAGAATTTGACTTAATCTGGTGGGGTGGCTGGTAGGAACCATTTTAGTTTTGAGATGCGGCGAAGACTGAGAAATAGAAAATTGGGAGTTTACATTTTACATTTTATTGGGATTCGGTGTTTGCAAATAGAACTTTCTCGGCTGCCGAAACACCGTCATGGGGGAAATAAAACGTTCTTGCTGAGTTGATGTCTCCGTGCACTCATATTACCTATGTGTGAGCACATGTTTTGAGTTTTGGCCTGAGTAACTGATGGCATGCCGGGTTCTTTCCTCGATATCGGCTCCTCAGAGTGATGTCCCACTTATCTGATCAGGAGCCTTGGTTAAATGAAACTGTCTTGACTCAAGAGTCATGGTGTGTATGGTATGTGCCTATGGGTGGGGGGAAGAATCTCAACACACAGGACCAAACTTCAGCAGATACCCATTATCTCAGAAGGGCCTTATATCTGTTTCTGTTCTTAACCAAACTTAAACTCTAGCTTGATTTTTTTTTTTTTTTTTTTGTCCTGATGCTTTTTCTTCTTTAGATTTTACCTGAGTAGACAAGCATGAAATGAATCTCTCATTGCATTTTACTAATGTCAGAAATTCTTGCAGCTCAATATCGCCCATTGGTAATGGTCCACGCGCTGGGGACGGGTGGTGGCTGCTTTGTGAAAGGCCGGAAACATTTTCATTCTAGCAGCTGCCCGGAGGATTGAAGGCTGCCAGCTCACAGCTGGGTCCTTCCCCAGGCATTGCTCTTGGCCCAAGCTTCTATCTCCTTCCTAAGGTGGCGCACATCCCAAAACCCACGTGTGGAGGTACAAAGGCCTGGCCCCTCGTCTCAAGTTTGCCCAGCTCCGAAGGGCCATACCCAATCCCACTTCCCGTGGGATTCACTGAAGCTGACCTAGACCTTGGTCACAGCTGCATCAGCTCAACCTTGCCCTTTGCCTCGTCCCACATCTCTTTCTACCTCACTGAGTCCTTCCTCGGAGACCCCCAGTGAGCCTCCTGCATGCTAACCTTGGCCTCACAGTCTGTTTCCCTGGAAACAGACTATATGGGAACTGTTTCCCCATTTAATGGTGGGAACTTCCTCAGCGTCCATGCTCAATCCTGATAGGAGAAATTCTTCTTGAAAAGTTAATACGGACTGTCTGAAGCCTTAACACATTAAATTTAGTGCTTGTATTTTCACTCTAACATCTAGTTGAAAATTTAAATTGAATAAAATAAATGGATGCAATTTTATGAATCTGGAGTAAAATTGTCTCTTTTTACTTATTGCAAGTATTCTTAAAACCTCATTCCCTCTTTGAATATACTGGAGCAGTCTTTAACAAATTACAAGATACTGTTTAGTATGGTAATCATTGCCTCTCTTAAGAGTGTCTTTGCATGATTTATCTACTAGCCTTTTTCATCTTCATTAGAATGAAAAATTAAAATGCTTGATATTGATCATAAGAAATAATTAATGGAGTTGAACACATATATGACTAGATTTTTTTTCCTTATGATTATTTATTTCTTCACTGTTGTGACTCAAATCACAAACATAAATAACAATGAAAATTTCAAAGAAATAGCCTAAGCTATTTTGTACCAGTTTATAGGTCCATGCCATGTATTTTGTATGCAACATCCATTTTTATAGATATTTAGGGATGTTTGGGGGGTGGGGGTCATAACTGAACTTAGTAAAATTTTTTTTAAAGATTTTATTTATTTATTTGACAGACAGAGATCACAAATAAGCAGAGAGGCAGGCAGAGAGAGAGGAGGGAGCAGGCTCCCCGCTGAGCAGAGAGTCCAATGTGGGACTCGATTCCAGGACCCTGAGATCATGACCTGAGCCGAAGGCAGCAGCTTAACCCCCTGAGCCACCCAGGCGCCCCTGAACTTAGTAAATTTTGCATCTTTTAACCAAGCCACATGAAATATTCAACTGAAATTGCTGATATTAGCTTGTTAAATAAAATGTTGGGTTTTTATTTTGACGATCTCTTGCTAGATTTAGAAATTAACAAAAGAAACAAAGTAGACTCTATATCAAAACGGCACCTAGAAATTTCAATTGATCTCTGTATCAGGTATCTAGATAATCAACAGATAGAAATTTCTTTCTTTTTTTATTATGTTCAGTTAGCCAACGTATAGTACATCATCAGTTTTTGATGTAGTGTTCGAAGATTCATTAGTTCTCTAAAAAAAGAGGAATTCATAGCTTTTTAATATATCTTGTGAAACAAAATTGGGCTTTTTAGTACTAAAATCAAGGTGCATTTAAAAACTTATTTTAGGCTGAAGCTTCCCAGTTTTTGTGCATGGAAGGCAATGTTTGACATTCTTCAGTTTGGTTTATTCCAAGCCCAAGGTGTTCATAACCCAATACAGTTTACATAATGGATGATTTCCCTTATCAAATGACACCTATCTGTATGGGTTGATAAAAGGAAAGTCATGGCATTGTTTGGGGTGAGGCAGGGAAACACTGTATCAATGGTGCTCACCGTGCTGGCTACAGGAAGTATTCCCATGGAAGCCTGAAGCTGCCATCTTGAAGCCAGCAGAGAGGCATCATGGCTAGGGGCGTGGAGAAGCAGAGTCTCGTGTTCAAACAGCATGTGAAACATGTGCTATTTATAGAGCAGAAAGAGCATTCTGGTACAAGAATTACACGGGGCTTCCATAACCTGTCCTGGAAGCCTGTTTTAGTCCATCCATGTCTCTACTTGGGTGTCAAAGAGAACTCTGGTAGAAGTTTCAGAAAATAATTTCTGTTTCTTATGCTCTCTAACTGGGCTGTTCAACCTTTTTCTCTGGGGCTATTTCTGGCTCTTCCAAATTTCACTGGTGTATCTCAAAACCAATGGGGGAGAAAAACCCAAATATTTAAAAACAAACTGCACAGATGTTGATATTTAAGGGAATGAAATCCACTTTGAAAGATCTGATTAGGAATTAAATATGTAACTGGATAAATGGGTAATCATGTATTTGTCAGACTTAGAGGTATAACAAATTCATTATTAACATTTGGAACAAGGGCTGTGGCCTATGTCTCCTGTCCTGATGAAATCTGATATGTTTCCAAATCACATGGGTCATCATTGCTTTGGCGTCTTTTACCTTTTTTGCTTCAGGAAAGGTTTTGGGCCACAAAAAAGGTAATGATTGCTTACAGCCAAATCAACTTGGGAAATTCTTGGTTAAATTGATTTCTTCGCTTCTTGGAGCCTTTTACATGAAAACTATGAGTCTTCAAGAAAAGGATATCATAGTGGTACTTAGCTAATTATTTGATTGCAAAAATCTCTTTTGTGTGTGCATTATTCATTAGTATGTGTTAGAAAGATTTCTGGATCTGTTTTGGAAATGCTGACCTTCTGTTTTTAATTATAATATTTTGGAAAGTCTTTCGAATTTGCAAAAATGAATTGGGAACTTTAGATTTTCTTCCCTAATGCTTTGAAAGCACAACAAAAAGGCAATGATTTGTACCTCTTTTAATTTGGTCTCATGTAAGATGAGGTGGACAAAAAAAGTCATCCCATGTGGGAGGATTCATGAGAAGTCGTTTTTGAGCAATCCGCTGTCTTAATCAAGCAACATAACTTTTCCTGTGTTGGACTTCCTAACCAGCAGATGAACAATTCAAGGGATGTGACGAGATCAAAGAAAGATTCATGATGGTGTGAGTAAACTGGACTTTCTGGAAACACCCTTCTTCCTCATGAAAGCGTGCTGAACTTTAGTGGCCCAGCAATGCATGTGAAGAGTCACGCCTGACATCTGATTGCCTGAAATTACCTCTTATGCTGGGGGGCGAGGGTGTAGGTGGGTGTCTATCAGTTCTCAGAGATCTATACTTTAAAAAAAATGCATTTTATTTTATTTTAACTATGTTACTCAAATCCATCTTCTGGGTTCCAGATTTAAAAAAAAAAATTAAGTACCACTTTGCACCACGGAGGTGCAAAGCATTTTATTATACATGACCTAGTTTTTGACTTCTTACTGTGCTACTGTACCTGCTCAAGATTTTAATAAAACAGTCTTGGGACACCTAGGTGGCTCAGTGGTTTAAAGCCTCTGCCTTCGGCTCAGGTCATGATCCCAGGGTCCTGGGATCAAGCCCCGCATCGGGCTCTTGCTCAGTGGGAAGCCTGCTTCCTCCTCTCTTTCTGACTGCCTCTCTGCCTACTTGTGATCTCTCTCTGTCAAATAAATAAATAAAATCTTTAAAAAAAAAAAAAAACAAAACAGTCTTGGCCATGGTTTACTACAATAGGGTTTTTGGTCTATATTTATGTTTTTCTATGTACTTTTGGATAAGTTTTGAAAATCCACGCAGTTGAAATATATATTGGGCCCAAGATGGAAGGGGCCTCAGGGTGCTACATCCGCAAACTGATGTTTCATATCTCTGTAAACAGAAACCAGAAACACAATGTAGCTAGTCATCCAATCCCCAAATACTGATCTCCTCCTTCCCTGATCTTTCTAAATGATGTCAGAGATGCAGCGCTAGCCAGTTGTGCCCCGTTGCCTCATTGCCACTTGTAACACTCGGTAAAGTTCCTTCTTGGGGCGCCTGGGTGGCTCAGTGGTTTAAAGCCTCTGCCTTCGGCTCAGGTCATGATCCCAGAATCCTCAGATCGAGCCCTACATTGAGCCCTGCATCGGGTTCTCCACTTAGCAGAGAGCCTGCTTCCTGCCCCCTACTACCTCACCTGCCTCTCTGCCTACTTGTGATCTCTGTTTGTCAAATAAATAAGTAAAATCTTTAAAAAAAATAATAAAGTTCCCTATTGCCCCAAACCTCCCAGAAAGATCCTTCCACGGCTGGTGAGACATTTGCCCTCCCTTCCACCCCTGGATTGTTTTTCCCTTGCAAAAAGGACATCGAACTTGTTACTCAGTTGTTTTAGGTTTGCCATTTGACCTTGCTTTGCAAAACTTGTGTATTTCACCATCTTTTTAAAGTCCTACTTCTCAGCAGAGTAAGAGCAACAGAAGTCATGTGTTTCCCATCTCTCGTAATCTCAGTCAACAGCACAGGGTTGCTGCATGAGGTAGACATCCACACAGTGTGGTGAGATCATGTCTGCAGACCCACGTTGTCATTCCTATCTTTTTTTTTTTTTAATTTTATTTATTTATTTGACAGAGAGAGATCACAAGTAGGCAGAGAGGCAGGCAGAGAGAGAGGGGAAGCAGGCTCCAGGCTGAGCAGAGAGCCCGATGCAGGCCTCGATCCCAGGACCCTGAGATCGTGACCTGAGCCAAAGGCAGTGGCTTAACCCACTGAGCCACCCAGGTGCCCCCATGTTGTCATTCTTTACAGCAGCCCCTGTACAGGTTTGTGTGATATTGTGATAGAAGGAGAAATGTATATCTGGTCTTCTCTGGTTCCTGGCACAGGGCTCCTAAAATCCTTGCAATCTCCTGAATGATAGGGATGAAGGGAGCATCTTTTGTTACTTCTAACAAGCCTCTTTCGATTCTACTGGAGTCCAGACTCATGAGGTGACCACTGGAGGAAGGGGGCTGGTTGCCGGAGGAGTCAACAGTGTGATCAGAGGTTTGGAACTTTCAGTTCCAACCCTTGGGGAAGGGAGAGGGGCTGAAGATTGAGGTAATCACCAATGGCCAATGCTTTTTTTGTTTTAATTTCTATTTTTTAAAAAATTTTATTTATTTGTCAGAGATCACAAGTAGGCAGAGAGGCAGACAGAAAGAGAGAGGGAGAAGCAGGCTCCCTGCTGAGCAGAGAGTCCAATGTGGGGCTCGATCCCAGGACCCTGAGATCATGACCCAAGCCGAAAGCAGAGGCTTTAACCCACTGAGCCACCCAGGCACCCCAATGGCCGATGATTTAATCAGTCACTCCTGCATAATGAAGTAATGAAGCCTCCATAAAAATTCTAAATGATGGAGTTCAGACTGCTTCTGGGATGGTGAATTCATCAATGTGTGGAGGAAATGGGCATCCAGAGAGCCATGGAAGCTCTGGGCTCCAACCCCCCACTTCCAACTTCCCTGTGCATTTCTTGCATTTGGCTGTTCCTGAATTGCATGCTTCAGAAGGAACCACTCATAGCAAGTAAACTGTTTTCCTGAAATTTTCGAGCCTTTCTAGAAAGTTATCAAATCTGAGGAGGGGGTCATGAGAACCTCCATTTATAGCCAAGAGGTCAGCAGTACAGGAAGTCTGGACTTGAAATTGGTGTTAGAAATAGGGGCAGTTTTGTGGGACCAAACTCTTAACTTGTGGGTGTGCAATCATTTTTGGTAGTGTCAGCACGAAATTGTATGACACAAGGGTTGGGGAATTGGTTGGTGGTGTGGGAAACCAACCCACACACACATTTTGTGTCAGAAGTATTCTGTGAGTAGAAACAGATCATAGTGTTAGCTAGTAATGGCTATCATTTATTGAGTGTCAGATATTTTGCCAATGCTCACTATATATTGTCTCTGATTTCAATGATCTTTTAAGATGATATTCTTGGCGCCATTTTACCAGTGAGAAAACTAAGACAATTACTCAACAAAGTTTGTATTTTGATAAACTGAGTTTTTCAGTTCTTCCTAACTCCTGAGCCCTACCTATCCCTACCACATACAGGGCTACTACTGAATGCCTCTTTAATCATATAAAATCTACTCAGGCTAATTTATTCAATAGATATATACTGGGTGCCTCCTGTGGTCCCTTACTCTGTAGGATGCTATGTGTGAGAACACACAGAAGGAAAATAATAAAAGGAGGACAAAACACTTATTTAATTCTCAAATTAAATTCTTTCTCTGTGGCACACGGTGAGGCACAGGATTACTATGTGATTTGTCCAAGGACACGCAGCTAAGTGTCAGAGCAAGCCCTGAAACACAAGACATCTGACCTCAAAGCTGAACGGCTTCTTCTAAATATACCAACCCTTATATCAATATCTTTTCAGTCTAATTTGAAAACAAAACAGATATGCATGGTACATCTAGAGAGCTATGATTCCAGGGGCACCTGGGTGGCTCAGTGGGCTAAAGCCTCTGCCTTCGGCTCAGGTCATGATCCCGGGGTCCTGGGATCGAGCCCCACATCCAGCTCTCTGCTCAGCGGGGAGCCTGCTTCCCCGCCTACTTGTGATCTCTGTCTGTCAGATAAATAAATAAATAAAATCTTAAAAAAAATGGATATGATTCCATAGTGTCCATATAAATTTGAAAGAACATGCTATAACCTTCATATTCAAGATAGAAAAATATTTTCATGGATCTCACATGCAATCTTCATGAACTGCAATTTGATTTAATAGTGAATAAGAATTAGTTCAGCTACTCGGTTTAACTACAAAGTTTTGTTCGGTGGATTTTTTTATGTCATTTTTTGATTGAAATTCTCTAAAAGAAACTCCCACTATGATAATTTTGGCCACTACTATTCTCAAAAAGACAAGGACCAAGAAGAGCACATATGAGCCACTGAATAGAACAGAATATCTTTGGTGAAATGCAGTTGGCTCATTTAGACATAGTTCTGCTCAAAATAACCTAGATGGGCTGGATGGAATTTATTGCATTACTAATGTTATAAAGGCAGATTTCCCAGCAATAACTCACCCATAAAACTCTACTTTAACAAAAGGCTACTTGATAGCATAGAATAAACTGGAATGCTTTTTATAGCCAGGGATTTCCAAACCATAAGTATTCCCATCTCGGTAAGTAAATGGGTCAGAAATACTTATGAGACACCTAGCATTTTTATCACCTCTGCAATGGAATACAGCAAAATTTCACCACGACCACATTCTGTCTCTACCCTTACTCTATTTTGCTGATGGACTCCTTGGCATATCATAAGCAATCCATTAGTGAGAGGAACTTTGGCATTCAAAAAGGAATGAAGGGAAAAACAGAGAAGTTGTTGAAACTGGTTATTTTTGAGGAATATACTATCAATTGCTGTACTACATCTAATGGTTAATTTCACAGCAAGGTCAGTGAAGGCAGTACGGAAGATAGCTGCCCGATAATTTAATTGATCCGCTGATGGTATTAACCCTTTATTTTTCTTTCTTATAGAAACAAACGTTCGCTTGGGCCCTGAGAATTATTCCAAATTGCCAGCGTTTGGGACGTGGTGCAAGACTCATCATTTTCAACTTAACCTTTTTTTTTTTTTTTTCCCTAAGAAAGAAGGATATGGAAGTAACTGCTTTACAAATATCTCTTTAAAGTTGTCAGAGGTCAAATTAAACATTAGAACATTATGCTGTTACCCAGTATTGCTGTTTTGTCTTTCTTCTTGTTGCAATGCTAGGTAGATAGCGTTCCTGGGTGGCTCAGGTCATGATGTCAGGCTCCCTGCTCGGCGGGGAATCTGCTTCTTCCTCTCACTCTGCCCCTTCCCTCCCCTTGCTTATGCTTTCTTGCAGGTGAGCACACTTTCTCTCAAATAAATAAAATCTTTTTTTTTTTTTTTTAAAAAAAAAGAACTCTATGTAGAGAAAATTACATATTTTACATTAATTTTTTAAGAATAATGATTTTATTATTCGTGTGTTGCATGCTTTTCCCTTAAAATTCAAGCAATTCAAAACTTCAGAAAGAAGAAAACTTAAAAAATGAATGAGAAAATAAACATGTTTTATTAGCTAATATAGAAAATAAAAGTTTGAAAAGTCTAAGTATGAAATAAACATCAAGTCATATATGTACTTTTGTTATTTTAAATTATTTTGTTTTAGAAACTGTGGTTAAAAATCAGGTTAACCAGGGACACCTGGGTGGCTCAGTGTGTTGAGTGTCTGTCTTCAGCTTAAGTCATGATCCCAGGGGCCTGGGATGGAGTCTCTCATTGAGGGCTTCCTGCTCAGTGGGGCTCCTTGCTCCCCCTGCTTGTACTCTTGCTCTTTCTCCTGTGCTCTTTCTCTCTGGCAAATAAATAAAATCTTTAAAAAAAATTCTGGTTAGCCAATCATCAAATTTCATTATACACTTATAAAGTCTGAGACATACACTGTTGAAACTGAAATTTGTAGATGACCTCATATTAAATGTAAGTTTTAGATTCTTCTCGTTTTTATTTTTATTTTTTAATTTTGCATTTTAATTTCAATTTGTTAGTTAACATGCAGTGTAGTACTCGTTTCGGGTGTACAATGTAGTGATTCACACGTCCGTACCCCGTGCTCATCAGAAGAGGTGGCTTCCTTAATCCCCGTCACCTATTTCCCCCATCCCCCGCCCACCTCCCCTCTGGGAAGCATTAACTTGTTCTCTATAATGGAAAGTCTGCTTCTTGATTTGTCTCTCTCTTATTATTTTCCTTTTTTTTTTTTTTTTTTTGCTTTCCACATATGAGTGAAATCATATGGTGTTTGTCTTTCTCTGACTGACTGATTTCACTTAGCATGATACCCTCTGGTCCATCCATGGCATTGCAAAGGGCAAGATTTCATTCTTTTTATGGCTGAGTAACATTCCATAATATATTTTATATATACATATATATATATATAGATAGATATATAGATAGATAGATATAGATATCACCTCTTCTTTATCCATTCATCAATTGACGGACACTTGGGCTGCTTCCATATCCTGGCTATTTTAAGTAATGCTGCTATAAACATCAGGGTGTATATATCTTTTTGAGTTAGTATTTTTGTATTCTTTGGGGTAAACACCCAATAGTGCAATTGCTGGGTCATAGGGTAGCTCTATTTTTTACTCTTTGAGGAACCTTTTACTGTTTCCCACAGTGGTTGCACCAGTTTGCATTCTCATCAACAGTGCATGAGGGTTCCTTTTTCTCCACATCCTTGCCAGCACCTGTTGTCTCTTGTTTTTGATTGTGGTTTGATTTGCATTTCCCTGATGATGAGTGATGATGAGCATCTTTCATGTGTCTGTTGGCCATCAGGATGTCTTTTTTGGAGATGTGTCTGTTCATGTCTTCTGCCCATGTTTTAATTGGCTTATTTATTTTTGGGGTATTGAGTTTTATAGATTCTTTATATATTTTGGATACTAACCCTTATCAGATATGTCATTTGCAAAAGTTTTCATTTGTTGTAGGAAATATTGCTTTGTATTAATGCAAATTTCTTTGTATTAATTAGTATTATTAAGCACCCACAAGCAAAGCACTTTGTTAGTCACAAAGATAAATAAGACATGGTGGTAGAGATTAGGTAGGCGCTTGGACACACAACTAAACCAAAATTCTTAGCCTGTATTCCTGTTAAATTTGTGACTGAATTCTGGCCAGTGGAATGTGGGTAGATTGACACTCTCCCCCTTCAGTGAGAGCTTAGAAATCTCCCATATATTTCCGTAAAGGCCTTCATTTCTTCGCCTCCCATAAAGACCTAGTGGAAGATTTTGAAGCCCTAGGGATTAGTAGGGCCACTACTTCCCTGAAAGTCTATAAGGAGCAGAGCCCCCTACCTTTAATACACATTGGATTATAACAAGGGCAGTAGACTTCGGTGTGTTAAATTACAGAGATGGTAGGTTGTTGGTTTTTTTCTGAAAATTTTAAACAGATTTTAATATTAGAGAGAGAGCACAAACAAGCAGTGGGATGGCAGAGGGAGAGAGAGGGAGATGCAGAGTTTCCGCTGAGCTGGGAGCCCAATGGGGATGGAGGGTGGGGCTTGATCCTAGGACCCCAGGATCACGACCTGAGTTGAAAGCAGACGCTTAATCAACTGACCCATCCAGGGCTCCGGATTATTGTTTTTTTAGCAGCTCTTTTCTTACCCCAATCCAAGTTTTCTCAGTTTAGCACTCGATTTAGAGGGCTAGATAAATCTTTGTTGTGGAGCCCATGCATTGTATTAGTTTTCGTAGCAGCCCTGGCCAACACCAGGCCAGTAGCACCCCTCCCCCAATCAGGACAACTGAAAATGTCTTCAGATGTAGCGAATGTTCCCTTGGTGGAAAACCTGCTCCTGATTCAGAGCCACTGGCTTAATATAGTAATATTTCTTGTTTTTAAAAGTTTTACACAGAATCCCCTCCTTTTTTATATAATGAGTTTCTGAACAATTTGTTTGAAGTCAAATGTCTGAAAGGTGAACACATTGACATGTTATAAAAGGCTTTGCTATACAAGAGATCTAAAAAGAAAATTAGATTCTTTAATTACCATTGCATTCAGGAGCACATTATGAAGATATTGTTGCAGCAATTTTTACATGTTTTTGAACTTCTTATTTTTCCTTCACAATCAAACCTGCCCTAGACCAGCTTAAATCCTGTGAACTGTAGATTGAAGCTAAAGAGGTATCACTTAGGGCACATGGGGTGCCATTTTTCTGTGTAACAATTTTATAAGACCTTGGCTTTTTGTTTCCATAATAAGGTACATTGCAGTTTTCCATTTTCCACTCATTTTTATGAAATGGGAAAAATTATTAAAATAATTGAAAAATACTTCTGTATAGACAAAAATGGCAACATAGACAAAATGGAACTGGTGACATTTAAAAGGCTTCACCATGGGAATCTAATGAGATATATGTTTGTGCGTGAATGTACAAAAGTCCGATTTTACTTTGACACTCTCTTGTCTTGTTTTTTTTTTTTGATGTTTTAAATTTTTTATTTTTTTATAAACATGTATTTTTATCCCCAGGGGTACAGGTCTGTGAATCGCCATGTTTACACACTTCACAGCACTCACCAAAGCACATACCCTCCCCAATGTCCATAACCCCACCCCCCCCTTCTCCCAACCCCCCTCCCCCCAGCAACCCTCAGTTTGTTTTGTAAGATTAAGAGTCACTTATGGTTTGTCTCCCTCCCAATCCCATCTTGTTTCATTGATTCTTCTCCTACCCACTTAAGCCCCCATGTTGCATCACCACTTCCTCATATCAGGGAGATCATATGATAGTTGTCTTTCTCTGCTTGATTTATTTCGCTAAGCATGATATGCTCTAGTTCCATCCATGTTGTCACAAATGGCAAGATCTCATTTCTTTTGATGGTTGCATAGTATTCCATTGTGTATATACACCACATCTTCTTTATTCATTCATCTGTTGACGGACATCTAGGTTCTTTCCATTGTTTGGCTATTGTGGACATCGCTGCTATAAACATTCAGGTGCACGTGCCCCTTTGGATCACTACGTTTGTATCTTTAGGGTAAATACCCAGTAGTGCAATTGCTGGGTCATAGGGCAGTTCTATTGTCAACATTTTGAGGAACCTCCATGCTGTTTTCCAGAGTGGCTGCACCAGCTTGCATTCCCACCAACAGTGTAGGAGGGTTCCCCTTTCTCCGCATCCTCGCCAGCATCTGTCATTTCCTGACTTGTTGATTTTAGCCATTCTGACTGGTGTGAGGTGATATCTCATTGTGGTTTTGATTTGTATTTCCCTGATGCCGAGTGATATGGAGCACTTTTTCATGTGTCTGTTGGCCATCTGGATGTCTTCTTTGCAGAAATGTCTGCTCATGTCCTCTGCCCATTTCTTGATTGGATTATTTGTTCTTTGGGTGTTGAGTTTGCTAAGTTCTTTATAGATTTTGGACACTAGTCCTTTATCTGATATGTCGTTTGCAAATATCTTCTCCCATTCTGTCAGTTGTCTTTTGATTTTGTTAACTGTTTCCTTTGCTGTGCAAAAGCTTTTGATCTTGATGAAATCCCAATAGTTCATTTTTGCCCTTGCTTCCCTTGCCTTTGACGATGTTCCTAGGAAGATGTTGCTGCGATTGAGGTTGAAGAGGTTGCTGCCTGTGTTCTCCTCAAGGATTTTGATGAATTCCTTTCTCACATTGAGGTTCTTCATTCATTTTGAGTCTATTTTCATGTGTGGTGTAAGGAAATGGTCCAATATCATTTTTCTGCATGTGGCTGTCCTAAATACCTAATATCTTATATTAAAATCTTTGTCCTAGAAAGTCTCATTCCATGATTCATTTCAAAAACAAAATACCACTTGGAAATTTGAAAATTCTCTCAAACATGGGTGTCTGGGTGGCTCAGTCGTTAAACGTCTGCCTGTGGCTCAGGTCATGATCTCTGGGTTCTGAGATTGAGCCCTGAGTGGGGCTCCTTGCTCTGTGGGGAGTCTGCTTCTCCCTCTGAGCCTTCCCCTGCTCATGCTCTTACAGATATTTTCTCTCTCTCTCAAATAAGTAAAAAACAAACAACAACAACAACAACAACTTAAAAAAATTTGTCTCAAACAATTCCTTAGTCAAAGAGAAAGCCAAAAGTAATATGGCAGAATATCTAGAAAATATTATTAATTAAAACATGAAATGTCAGAACCCATGGGATGCAGCTAATACTCTGCTTGGAGGAAAAATACCCAACCTTAAGCGTTTTTATAGATGAACAAGAATAAATTAATTAAGCATCAAGTTTCAAAAATTAGACAAAAACCAAGGAAATACACCTAAGAAAAGTTGAAGAAAATAACTCATAAATTAAAAGCAAAAATTAATGACTATAAAACAGGGAAAGCATAAACCTGAAAAATAAATTGAAGAGCCGGTTCTTTGAAAAACTAGTGAAAAGTAGAAAATCATAATTATGCAAAATAAGAAATAAGATGGGGAAAGGAAGGAACTTATTGTTTGTAAAATATGATTTGTATATCAAAATCTAAGAAAATAGACTGAAAATTCCTATTGACCATTGGCAAATTTGGTTGTTGTTTGTATACAAAATTCACATTAAAAAAGTGTAATGGGAAAAGCACATTTACAATAACAACCCATAAATAAACTCAAGAAATGTGCTAGAATTTTATGAAAGGAATTCTAGTATATGAAAGAAGACTTGACTAAACAGAAAAGCATCTTGTGTTCCTGGAAGGGTAGATGGAATATTACAACGTTTCACCTACCCCCAAAGTAATCCTAAACTTAAAGCAAGTCAATTAAAAATGACAACAGGGGTTTTTGTTTTCATTTTTTTTTTCTTTTTTGGGGAAACTAAGTAAAGTGATTTGGAAATTCAAGAGAAAAATTAAATCTGCCAAAAGAGTAAAAATAATTCTGAATATAAGAGCAATGAAGGGAGATAAGACATGCAGACTTCAAGACACATTTTAAAGCCAGGATATTTATTTATTTATTTATTTTTAAGATTTTATTTATTTAACAGAGAGAGATCACAAGTAGGCAGAGAGGCAAGCAGAGAAAGAGAGAGAGAGAGAGAGAGGAGGAAGCAGGCTCCCTGTCGAGCAGAGAGCCCGAAGCGGGACTCAATCCCAGAACCCTGAGCTGAAGGCAGAGGCTTAACCACTGTGCCATCCAGGCCCCCCAAAGCCAGGATATTTAAAACAGATTGTTACTTGTATGTGAATATGCAATCATTGATAAAAGATAGTAGGTCTAAAAATAAATTCAGCTCTCTCTCTTGATAAGAGTTTGGGTTACAAAAGTATATGCATTTGTCAAAATTTAGTGAATGTACGGTTAAGATTTGCACATTTCATTGTGTAGAAAGTTTATTTGGAAAGAAAAAATCTATGAATGTGTTGGACTCTTGTCCAATGACTTGCATACTAAAGTATTTGGAGTGAAGTGTGCTGCTGTCTGCAATTTATTTTGAAAAAAAAAAAAATCAGAAAATCAGATGGCTTGATGACAGAGGGTTGCATATACGGGAAGTTTTATAATTATATAAAACTATCTCAAGCAATTGCTTGAAAATGTCATAATAAAATGTTAGAAAATAGGTTTAAATGTATAGAGATTTAGAATACAAGAAAGATGGAAGTGCAAATCTTTTGGTTATAACTTTAATTACAGAATGAAAGATTTTTGTCTCCTATTACAATAGTTTTAGGAACCGGAATGTTGGTTGGTGAGAAGGGCTGGGTTAAGGGAACAAAATTACTCCTGGGGTGACTCTCACAGACTCTGCCGTGTTCCCTGGTGTTCTGCCTCGGGAGGCTGTGTGGAAGCTGGCCCCACTTCCCATGAAGGCTGTCTGTGGGGCAAAAGCTTTCCCATTGGGAGCCATGTTGGCTCGTGAGGGGAAAAGAGGTCCTCAGGGACAGCCCACGTTCAAAAAGCTGAGAGGAAAATGCAGTCACCGTATCAGAGCAAATGCACAGGCCAAGGGTGGCTCTGTCCTTTGAGCATGGTTATTATTCACTCCTTTGAGTTTTGTTCTTTTACAGCTAAAAACCTTGGGATTTAGAACAGTTTATTCAGGAGTCTGGAGAAATTAATAAAGTGCAGTTATTTGTCTCCTGTGGTTTTGTGCTACCCAACCCTATATTTACAGTTCTGGAAGACGGTGGGGGATGGGGTTGGGAGAGGAGCATTATTCTGTTGTTTTGTACACAGTCCAGTCCCCAGCAGGAGTAACTTCCCCACCACGTGGGGAGAACCAGCCAGTCTTCTTCAACCTTAAAGTTGCCCTTTGGCTCTGATGGGTACGTTTGGGGCTCCTTTTATTTGGGGTGTAGGGATGGGAGAAGGTGTATATATTTTGGTGGTAAAAGGGAAATAGCAGAGATTTGATTCTACAGTTTTAAGATTCCTCAGGGAAGGGAAAGTGTTGAACAGTTTACCTAATATGTTTACAACTGAGTATGTTTCCTCAGTGTATTCTTTATTTTCTTTTTAAAAGATTTTATGTACTCATTGGAGACAGACAGATACAAAGAAAGAGAGAGCATGAGCACTGGGAGCTGCAGAGGGAGAGGGAGAAGCAGACTCCCTGCTGAGCCAGGAGCGTGGTGGGACTCCAGCCCAGGACCAGGGGACCATGACCTGAGCCAAAGACAGAAGCATAACCATCTGAGTCACCCAGGCACCCCTCCTCAGCATACCCTTCAGTGAAAATACCATCTTCGATGTCACCCTTTTTTTGCCTCAGAAAATTACCATTTGAAATACGGAAATGCCAATGCATAGTTTCTGAGAAAAACCTTCTTTGTCTTTTGGTTTAAATTGACTTCATTGACAATATCTGCACTTTTAAAACCCCACACCTGCCGGAGTACTGCTGGAAACAAGCACTGGAAAGCTTTCAGTGATGAAGGTCACCGAGCTCTCACACATAGTTCCCACTGGACATTATTTCCATGAGGTATGAAGTATATAATTAGCAAAGGGTCAGCAAATAAGATTTTCAAGAATGTGATTAGAGAAGCGGAAAATCATTTCAGGCAAGAATGTAAAATGTGGGTGTTTGGGAAAGGAGCAGAAGCTGACCAGGGATGAGCTGGACCACTGCAGCTGCTTTATACTCTCTTCATAGACTCACATTCGAAGCTCCAGTCTGGGCTGAGTGCCTTATGCTCCCGCTACTTAATTCTCATGATAACCTTATAAAGCAGGTCTTATTATTTCTGTTTTACAGATAAAGAAACTGAGGTCAAGAGAGTAGTGTTGGCCTGAAACATAATTTTCAAAAAGATAAAATCAGGACCCTCGGACAAATATATAAAGGACCTGTACCAAATATTTTATTGACTTATGCACTAAGGAGGGGAAAAGAGGTTTGATCATTTCCAAGAGCATAAAAAGCATATTTATTGGTAACAACAAAAAATGCCAGGATGAAGATCGCTCAGCTAGATATAGCACTGGTTAATGTCCAGCAGGCCATCGAGATAGAGGGTTATCAGCTCCTTTGGACAGAAATCATTTCCATCTCTGCTGGATGAAAATTTACAAGTTGAAAAGAAAAAGAAAATTTACAAGTTGGCAAGTGAATTCTCTAAGGATGGGAGCTCTAGCCAACAGCAAAAATGAGATGAACAAAGCACAGGTCTCAACAACCCCTGATGACCTCCGTCCCTTTATACTGAAAGGATCTTCCCCCACCTGTCTGCTTACTTCCACATCTGGAGAATTTTTCTGACAGTCACCTGCTCCCAGGTCCCACAGATATTTGCAGAGCGGAGATTCAAACCTCTATCACTGTGACAGCACCGCCTGTAGAGTCAACCCTCTGTTATGGCTCAGCAATGAGGTTTTTAAATTTTTATTTTTTAAGAATGTTGGATTCCATGAGATCTGTGCAGGTAATTCTCTCTTACAGCCAATACATCTTTGAAACATGAAGATTCTCTGGGTGCCGAAACCATCCAACTCAGACAACAATATCAATTCAAAGTAATAGCACCTTTTGTTTCTGTTTTAGTGGAGACTGCTGAGGCCACAGACTCCAAGAATAAGAGGAGTTCCATACTAGGAATGACCCTGACATGGCACTTTCGTTTTTACTTCTGTCTTTATCTATATTAAAACATTCAAGAAATAGATTTAGGCTGAAAGCATAGTCTGTAGTCTGCTTTGCAAGGCCATGGTACTGGCAGCGATGGCTTGAAGTTTAGGGAATATGTGTATCATGGCCTAAGAAATGGACCCATAAATGCTCACCTTTGGGCATCCTTCTATCAGCCTTTTTCCTTAACTTCTTCTACACTTGAAAGTAGGCTATGAAGGGGCTCTCACATATGATCAGTGAACACACCATGTCACAAATTATATAAAATCACTAAACATGTCAGGTCACCATGATGAGGTCATGGAGACCAAGAAAGGAGCAGGGAGTCAAGAGGTTGACTGTCAAGTCAGTAAAGGCACTTCATTTTCCATGCATGCCTGCTGCCATCACCTCCATTCTGTCCAGGACCCAGCCTGTCCTCGCTGTCTGCTCCTGGAAGCTCTCTGATTGCCCCAAGCTGCTGCCTGCCCCTGGGTCCACGGCCATGTGGATGCTGTTGCTGTGCTGGGGGCGGGACCCCTACAGCACATGCGCGCACACTTTTTCTTCTGAGTGTCGCCTCTGCTGGTGCACATGTTCCGCTGTCCCATCGACTCTGATGAAAACCAAGTTCAAAGATGACATTATTAAGAATTTCAAGACACAGAAAATTAAACCGAGAATGGGGGCCTTCTTAGCATGGAGTCCTAAATAACTTGTGTAGGTTGCATGCCAAGAGGCTGGCCCTGGAAGGAACTCTCAGGGCTCTGGAAATGCACACAACTTAGTGATTTCCCTTGCTTGCTCTCTCCACATCATCTTCTCATATCATGAAAGCTTCATTCTGATGTATTTACCAAGGAACAAATATTTAATATTTAGGTAGATGAGGATAAACCTACAAGACTAAGAATAAACAGCAGTGGGAAAGGTCAGGGGCGCCTGGATGGCTCAGTGGGTTAAGCCACCCACTCTTGATCTCAGCTTAGGTCTGGATCTCAGGGTGGGGAGTTCAAGCTCCAGTCTGGGGGTGAAGCCTACTTAAAAGAAAAAAAAATTTAAAAAGGGAAAAGTCTGAAGACTTTGATGCCATGGAAGCTGAGAGAAGAAAGAATTTCAAGAATGATAAAGTCACCAATTGGAGTCAAGTGACACTAAGAGGTCATCAGTAAGTAAGATCAAGACTGAAAAATTTCTACTGAGTAGCAACATGGAAGTCATGTGATATTAGGTCTTAGGAACAAGTTGTTTTAATGGAAAAATGCAGGCAGAAGCCAAATCAGAAGTGTACTGTGGAATGAGTGGGAGTTGAAAAATGGTCTCCTGCAACCCCCCTCCCTTATGTTGTGGCTTGAAGATTAAGAGATATCCTTCCTGTAAGACAACCCTCGGGAATGATTGCGGCTACATGTGGGTACATGTACCAGGGAACATCTAGTTTTTTGCCCACATTGCTTCTCATTTCTCTTTATGTCTGCTTATCAGGATTTAAAATATCAGATACCATGTACTGGGAATGTACTATGTGTTAGGCTGGTGCTCAGTATATAATATCCATTTCTCTAATTCTGCAACAGCCTTGCATGCTATTTCTCTCACTTTCTAGGCGAAAAAAGAGACTCATAGTCCATGTAACTTGTTGAAGTTCACACAGCGATTGCCAGAGCTGGTGATCAAACCAGATCCCAAGTCCCTCCTTCTCCACTATCATAGTGCCTTTTCTCTGACATGCAAGAGTCCCAGGGAAGAAGATCAGGTAGTCTGTAATCCTTTGTTGCCTCTAATTCATTCATCGCAATAGATTTCATACATTGGGCACCTCAGATTGGTTAAATCTTGCTTATTACATTCTGTTGCATTTGCTGAACCTTTTAATTGGACGTTGCACACACAAGTTTCTCCACACAACAACCCAATCAAGGGAAGTTCATAATATAGGAAAGTCCCACCCAACCTGTCAAAACCATATTAATCAGAACCATTGTAAGTGCACCACACTACTCTCCACCCTTGTTGATAGTCCTCTTTCTTTCTTTCTTTTTTTTTTTTTTTTAACATTTTATTTATTTATTTGCTAGAGAGAGACAGCAAGAGAGGGAACACAAGCATGGGGAGTGGGAGAGGGAGCAGCAGACTTTCTGCTGAGCAGCGAGCCTGATTTGGGGCTTGATCCCAGGACCCTGGGAAGGTAGACCGAGCCACCCAGGCACCCCAATAGTCCCCTTCCTTGGTGAGTAATTAACCGCCACCCTGCTCTGAGTCTCCATCATTTCTTGTCTGTATCATTACAATAGCCCCTAACAAGTCTCTCTGCTTCTACCCTTGCTCTCAATCACAGCAGCCAGAATGAGACCTCAAAAATATAAGTCAGATCATGTTATGGCACTCTTAAAAACTTTCCACTGGCTCCGTTTCACTCAGGGGGAAAAAAAAAAACAACATTCTAACAATAGCCAATAAAGCCTCTTTACTACCTGCCTGAGCTCTTCCCTTAACTGCTGTCCCCTTGCTCACTGTGCTGAAGCCACTCTAATTCCTTGCGGTCCTTCAGTTCTGCCAGGAAAAGGCAGCCTCAGGATCGACCTAATTATTAACCTTAGTCACCCTTACTTTTTCTTCTTTTCATAAAACTTACCACCTTTCTGAATATAACTCTGGTAAGGCAGGGATCTTTGTTCATTTGATGTAGTTCCTAAGTGCTTGGAGTGATGTCTACTAGGGGCTCAGTAAACCCTTCTTTTAAAAAACAAAAATTTTCAGCTTTGTTACTATTTTGCCAGGCATCTCTCTCAATCCCGTTTCAGTTCTCTTCCCTTTTTTGCCTTTGGGGATCTGGGGTTCTTTTCTAAACCTTTCCTGTTTCAAGAACTAGTTCAACTTTGAAAAAACTGAGGTATAATTCACATAATATAAAATTTACTCTTTTAAAAAAGTGTATGCTTCAGTGGTTTGAACAAAACCATGCAGTCAGTGCTGCCATCTATTTCCAGGACAAGAAAACTCCATATCCTTTAGCAGTCACTGCCCATTCCCATACCAATTCCCTCCACCCCACACCCAGCCCTGAGCAACCACTAATCTACTTTCTGTCTCAGTGGAACTGTTGTGGACATTTCATATAAATAGAATCACCCAGTAGAACTTCTTTTACATAGCATGATATTTTCAAGTTTCAACCATGTTGTAGGGTGTACCAAAACATTGTTTAAATGGCTAAGTAATACTACATTGTGTGGCTATACCACATTTAGTTGATCTCTTCATCGGTTTATGGGCATTTGGTTTGTTGCTACTTTTGGGCTCTTACGAATAAGGCTGCTATGAACATTTGTGTACAGTTTTGTTTTAACACCTGTTCTCCATTCACTTGGGTATACACCTAAGAATGGAATTGCTGGGTCATAAGGTAGTAGTATATTTAACATTTTGAGGAATTGCAAAACTATTTTTCAAGGTGATTGAACCATTTTACATTCCTATTAGCACTGTATGAGGGTTCTAATTTCTCCACATCTTTGTCAACACTTGTTATTGTCTATTTTTTTTATTTTAGTCATCTTAATCGGGTGAAGTGGTGAAGTGGTATCTTATTGTGGTGTTGATTTGCATTTCCCTAACGGCTAATAATTTTAGTATATTTTCATGTGCTTATGGGACATTGTACATCTTTGTATAACAAAATCTGTTCAAATCCTTTGCCCATTTTTAAAATTGGTTATTTGTCTTTTTATTGTTGAGTTGTAAGAGAATTTTTAAAAAATATATGCTGGATACTAAACCATTGTCAGATACATGATTTGCAAATATTTTTTTCCCATTCCATAGATTATCTTTTTCCTTTATTGATGGTATTCTTTGATGTACAAAGGTTTTAATTTTTTTGTTTTTTTTTAAAAGATTTTATTTATTTATTTATTTGACAGACAGAGATCACAAGTAGGCAGAGAGGCAGGTAGAAAGAGAGAGAGGAGGAAGCAGGCTATCCGCGGAGCGGACAGCCCGATGCGGGGCTCGATTCCAGGACCCTGGGATCATGACCTGAGCCGAAGGCAGAGGCTTTAACCCACTGAGGCACCCAGGCGCCCCGAAAGGTTTTAACTTTTGAAGAAGGTCAATTCATCTATTTTTTTGAATGTTTGCATTTTATGTGTTATATGTATGAAACAATTGCCTGGTTTACACCTATGACTTCTTCTGATTTATAGTTTTAGCTCCTGTATTTAGTCTTTGATTCATTTTGATTTAATTTTTCTGTATGGTGTGGGGTAGGGTTTCACTTTGATTCTTTTGCATGTGGAAAACCACTTGTCCCAGCAGGATAGCCTGCTTCCTCCTCTCTCTCTTTCTACCTGCCTCTCTGCCTACTTGTGATCTCTGTCTGTCAAATAAATAAATAAATAAAATCTTTAAAAAAAAAAAAACAAAAAAATTAAAACCTTTGTACATCATTGAAAAGACTATTCTTTGGCTCCCCTGTTGAAAATCAGTTGACCATAAATGTATGGATTTATTTCTGGATGCTCAGTTCTATTACATTCATCTGTATGCCTGTCCTTGTGCTTGTACCACCATTCTTAATTACTATAGCGTGTAGTATGTTTTGAAATCAGTAAGTGTAAGTCCCTTGTATTTCCTTTTCAAGATTGTTCTGATTATTCAGGGTCCCTTGCAATTCCATATGAATTTTAAGATTAGATTTTTCCATTTCTGCAAAAAGGCCAGTAGTATTTTGATAGAAATACACTGCATCTGTAGATTGTCTTGAATAGTATTGCCCTCTTTAACAATATTAATTTTTCCAATTTGTGAACGCAGAATGTCTTTCCATTTATTTAGATCATCTTTAATTTCCTTCAGCAATGTTTTGTTAGCCTTTAGTTACAAGGCTTGTATGTCTTCGATTAATTTTATTCCCAAGGATTTTCTTCTTTTTGATGCTATTGTAAATGTCATTTTTTTCTTATTTTTCAAACTGTTCATTGCCACTGTGTAGAAATACAACTGATTCTTGCATGTTGTATCTTGTATTTTGCAAAGTGGCTAAATCTGATTATTTTTTCCAGCAGGGGTTTTATTGTGTGTGTGTGGAGGGGGGTTCTTTAGGAATATATATATAATATATTATATATATTTATATTTAAAATTATATTTGTATTATATTTAAAATTATATTTATAATTATACTATGTATAACTAAATATATCAGTTAATTAATTATATGAATTAATTAAATGATTATATATTATATTATATATAATATTAATAATCATGTCACATTGCAAATAAAGATAACTTAATTTTTCTTTTTCAGTATGGATGACTTTTATGTCATCTTCTTGCCAATTTTCCTGGCTACAACCTCCAGTACAAAATTGTATCAAAGTGTAAGAATAAACGTTCTTGTTTTGTTCATGATGTTAGTGGCAAAAGAGTAGATGCTTCCCCTCTAAATATGATGCTAGCTGTGAGTTTTCTGTAGACTCCCTTTATGAAGAGGTTGACGAAGTTCCCTTTGGTACCTAATTTGTTGAGTGTTTTGTCTTGAATCAGTGTTGGATTTTGTCAAATGCTTTTTCTGCATCTATTGAGTTGATCATGTGGTTTTTGTTTTCTTAAGCTGTTATCAATATGGTGTGCTACATTAATTGGTATTTGAATGTTGTGCTGACTTTTCATTCCTGGGTTAAATCCCATTTGGTCATGGTATATAATTCTTTTTGTATTTTGCTGGAATTGGTTTGTTAGATTATTGTTGAGAATTTTTGGACTTGTATTCATTAGAGAGATTGGTATGTAGTTTTCTTCTTATAGTATCTTTGGCTTTGGTTTTGAGCCAAAAACTATGAGGTCTACTGAGTTGGGAAGTCCTCCCTCCTTTTCTATTTTTGGAAAGAGTTTTTGAAGTATTGGTGTTAACTTTAAATATTTGGTAGAATTTGCTAGTGAAGTTCCTGTTCCAAAACTTTGTTTTGTGAAACATTTTTTGATTACGGCTTCAATTGCTTTTACTTGTTTTAAGTCTATTCAAATTTTCTATTTCCTTTTGAGTCAGTTTGGGTAAGTTTATGTCTTAAGAGGAACTTATCTATTAAATCTATCATGTGCAGATTTAGCTACTATAATTCCAGACAGTAACAGTTAAAAAGTGTGAGAAAAATGAAGAATTCTGATTTATCTTGAATAAAGACCCAAACAGTTGACTTTTTAAGCTTAAGTACCCTAGAAGAATCTAATGTCACTTTGATAATAAGGGTTTTGAGAACTAACTCTTGAAGAAAGTATGCAAAGTAGAAGTATAAAAGGTATGCCTAAATGGTATGCCCTATGAAGAAGATTAGAAAATGTTCAAATATGGGCCTTGCATTTGTGAGTTCAAGGTGAATTCAGTCTACTAATGGATAAAACATTTTTCCTGAATAAATGTTATAGGTTTTTTTTTTTTTTTTAAGATTTTATTTACTTATTTGACACAGAGAGAGAGATCCCAAGTAGGCAGAGAGGCAGGCAGAGAGAAAGAGGGAAGCAGGCTCCCCGCTGAGCAGAGAGCCCGATGCGGGGTTTGATCCCGGGACCCTGAGATCATGACCTGAGCGAAAGGCAGAGGCTTTAACCCACTGAGCCACCCAGGTGCCCCAATAGGGTTTTTTTTTTTTTTTAAAATTAACTGAAGGTATACCAAAGAGATGAGATTCTAGACTGAACCCTTTTCTGAGATCTGGGCATTTCATGTTCATTGAGTTAGTTTTTTTTCTTTTTTCTCTTTCTCTCTCACTTTCTGTAGAAAACAAAGAAAAATAAAGGAGTTATAAAGTAATTCCTCCTCAAAATTCAGTTGAAAACAATAGTGTTAATAATAGTCAATTTTATGTCAAAAAAGAAAGCTGAGGACAATTGTAGTGTAAAAAATTTTCATACATCCTATTTTCAGCTACTTTGGGAAAATTGTTTTACACTAGTATAGATATATATTTGTTTGTTCTTTGGGGGGGGTAACTCACTGCTTCTTTTTAATATCTTTTTTTTGTGTGTGTATCTTAAGATAGCATATTCATTTGATTCTATTTAGTTAAAAAAATACAGTATTTAAGTGAGATCAATTAATCGCCATTTTTTCACACTATGTTTATCTTGTGCCAACTAGCCTTTTTTAAAAAGCATAATTATTTAGTATTGAAAAAAATACGGACTTTAGCAGGGATTTTGTTACATAGAACATAGTCTCTCTTCTTATTTGGTATAGCCAGTTGTTTTTAAAAAATATTAAATTGTAACATTATATGTTAATAATAAATAAAAATAAAAATAAATTGTATATAGAGAAAGAGAGATGGCAACTTGATTTATATGACATAACAGGGGCACCTGGGTGGTCTGTGTGTGGCTCATGTCATGATCCTGGGGTCCTGAGATTGAGGCCCCACATCAGACTCCCTGCTCAGCAGGGAGCCTGCTTCCCCCTTTCCCTCTGCCTGCCGCTCCCCCTGCTTGTGCTCTCTCTCTTTCTCAAATAAATAAAATCTTTTTTTAAAAAAGTAAGTGACATAACATAAATATGGTGTGTGTAATCATTCAATAAACGTACCAGATTATTGGCTGCATGTCTAATCTGTAGGTATATGACTTGAGGTAGAAAATCAAATGTTCTTGCCCATGTGGGTAGTAGCATCCTGAATTCATATACTGGGGATTCACTCTGACTGAGGCATCACTGCAAATGGGAAAGTAGAAAGATGAGGTGTTTTAGGTATCTTAGGGAGGAGTTCAGACTTTTATTTTCTAGGAGAGGGGGAACCATTAGTGGATTCTGATCAGTGGGTGTGATGTGTTCATCTGCAGTTCCCTCTTGGAACTCTGTGGAAATGTACTCGATCAGGCAGGTCTTCTCTTTCAGACGAGGACACCCTTCATCTCGTGGTGGACATTTTAGGCAGTTTGTGACAAGGTCATTTTGCAAAACTTTTCCATGCAGACCCAAAAATTAAAGTTATTCCAGTGAGAATCTAGAGCACAGTCTAGGTCATGTTATATAAATCAGGTTGGACTTTGAAAAATGGAATGTCCTATTTTTATGCATTGCTAATAAAAACAAGCTTATGACTGCTCTCTGAAAATTCTAGGCAATACCCCAGCCTTTTGTTGTTTTAGTTTCTGGTATATTTGTATTAAAATGTTCTGTTTTTAGAATGGTTCAGAGCAAGGGGCACCACTTAATTTATTTTCTCTTTTGCATCCTGAAATGTAATAAACATCTGTATTTCACACAGCTTTTTCATTTTATCTTTACAACACCTCTACTGGGGATAGATGTCACTATCCTCATTTTAAAATTAAAGTGACTGATGTGCAGGTTGAGCAACTTGGCCTTTATTTCAGAAATAGAGTTGGAATTTGAAGCCAGGTCTCTCCAACTCCAAAGTGTTTTTTCCCCCAGTAGATCACCCTCCCTCTTTGATAGAACTTGTCTAATTGCAATGTGTACACCTTTCCTCAAACATTTCCTCCATGTCGTCTGAAGTCATTGAGTGAATTACACATCTGTCCATCTCTGGTCTAGGATAGCTCAGCTTTTTGACTTTAGCTTATGTAGCCACTAGATTCTTCCACAATAACAGGATAAAGAGCCAGAAGAGCTCTGTTCTCCAACACCTGACATCACTCCGCAGACAATTGGCAGTCAGGAGAGCGGCAGCTGCCACACTCTTCAGATATCTCTCTATTTAAAGTTCAAAGAGACGCTGGATGACAACGACGAGGAGGTGAGTGTGGCCCTGACCAACCCACCCAGCAACAGGAAGAATGGCTGAAAAAGGTAAGATCTAAGGCATCAGACCCTCCTGGCAAGAAAAGTTCCCAGCTCTCTGGTTTAGATTACATTCCCCAGTGTTTAGTATTTCTCAGTTATTCTGAAGAATGTGGTATCACTGCGAAAGGGGCACTAACCACCTACGTTAGCATGGCTACAAAAAATGCATTGGATGTACAATTTATAGACTATGTCTATATCTTATGTGTGCTTTTAAAAGGATCATACAGAAGAGCTTAATTTGTTCATGCCTTTTCTTCAAAAGATGAGTTAGAAGCCAGATATTCTCCGGGGTTGTGCTAGATTGGAGGTATTGTGGTTCTGTGGGACCAGAATTAAGGACATCTGACTTCTTTGTCAGATCTGCTACTAAACAGCTGTGCGAGCTTGGGGAAGTCTGTCCACCTCTCTGGACCTGTTTCCTGCACCTGAAATGAAGTAAATAAAATGGGCTTTGTCATCTCCAATATGCTTCATATCTGAATTTCTTTTTTTTTCTGCTTTTAAAATATGTATTATATTTAAGAAAAGTGATTGAGTCTAATATGACAAAAGGGACTGAATATATATGGTATCCAAAAAAAAAAACCACCACCTTTTTAAATACCTCCAGGAATTATTGCTTTTAATTCAGACAATAATCTCAGGAGATATAGAGTATTATCATCATTTCCGCTTTACAGATAAGGAAACTGAGGCATAGCCACGTATAGTCACTTCTCTGTGATCACATACTAGAAAGTGGTGGTGCCAGGTTCTGAACCAGACAGTCTTGTTTCGGAGCACAGTGCCCTTAAGGATATTTCGAGATATAACCCTTTGGGCAGGCTCAGGATTGGACAGAGAGGAGCATTTTGAAATCACTCTTCATATTTAAAAAGAGGTTTTGTGCTTGTTTGCACTATAATGTAAGTGACCTATGTGAAATATGTTGTGTTCTTATATATTCCTGTTTTTTTTTTTTTTTAAGATTTTATTTATTTGAGAGAGATTGAGAGTGAGGGAGAGAAAGCGGTGGGGGGGGGGGACAGAGTGGGCAGGAGAGGGAGGGGAAAGACTCTCAAGCAGATTCCACATTGGGCGTGGAGCCCGAAGGGGGGCTCAATCTCACGACCCTGAGACCATAACCTGAGCGGACACCACGAGTCCAACACTTAACCAACTTGAGTCACTCAGGACCCCATACATTCCAATTTCAAAATGATGCTACAGATTACGACAAAACTTAAAATAGTTGTGTTAAAATAACGCAAATGCAGGTATAATTTGAGTGTGAAAATGCACAGTCAATTGGGGTGTCTGGGTGACTTAGTCGGTTAAGCATCAGACTCTTGATTTCAGCTCAGGTCATGATCTCAGGCTCATGATCTCGGGGTCGTGAGACTGAGTGCCAGGTGGAAGTGCCATGTGAAGCCCCGAGTCTGACTCTGCATTGGGTTTGGACCCTGCTAGGGATTCTTTCTCTCCCTCTTCCTCTGCTCCCCTCTCGTCTCTCTCTCTCTCTCTCTCTCTCTCTCTCAAAAAAAGAAAAAAAAAAAAACCCCACAGTCAATTCTATTGTTTTACAAAGAGTAATAAATAATGAGACATAGACTTATGTACTTTTAAGTCTTTATTTTATGTGAATTTTAGAATTATATTAAAATATTCTTGTATAAGATATTTATAAATGGTCCATTATAATATGGGCATTAATTTTTAAGTTCTCTGAAATTGGGAAAAATACTAAGTCATATATATGAACAGTTCAAAAAAAAGCACTGCTATGTACTTCTGCTATAATGGCACCTTAACTCATAAAAAGTCTTTCATCCAAATGAGAGTAAAGGGCATATCATAATGTTCGTTTTATCCTTAAAGAAATACCACATGGCAGGTGAAGAGAAAGATTTTTCCATTTAGTGGTTAATGCTTTGTTCAAGGTCACAGCAAGATGGAGAAACAAGGAAAACTTGTTGAGTTTGCAAGAGTTAGGGGATATTCCACCATTTTTGGAAACACAGATTTAAACTATTAAAATTCTTCTTAACTGCACAAAGTTTGCTTTTATAAGAGTGCCTCCTAATTTTAGAAGTGTCTCTTTTCCTGATGATTTTGTTTTAATAGCACTTAAAAAAAACTTCACATTTTAAAGTGATGGAAATTGTAATAGGCACGCAATTGCTAAGAATATGTGTTCTCTTTGTTAGCTGATGGCGTACAACCTAATTGTGCTTTTCAGTTAAGAATATATCTGAGTCCTTAACATGGAGACATTAATTCTATATGATGTCTTTCTGTGCTCATCTTTATTTTTTTGTGTGTGATGTGTGTGTGTGTGCAATGAATATTAAAAAAATGGTAATTTTAAAAATTGCTTTCTTCAGATAAGGGTACAGATAGAAAGCACAGGAGCAAAGATTGTTTTAATGTCTTCTCTGTGGGTTGGATCAGAGTTGGTTGCTCTATTGAACATAGTAACAAAATAGAATCTCTTTCTCTAGTTGAGAATGATCATATATGGTATAATGCTTTTCTTTTCCTATGATACTGATGATTAAAGTCAGTATCAAGACGTATTAGATTATCAAGACGAAGAAGAATTTTTGACACCTTTCCCTGTGTTATGATTATTTAGTTTAGAGGAATTGCCTCAAGAGTAGTTTTCCATTGTTTCTATGTGAACAGCTGCTCTCTGTGTTGTTGGACAAATGCAGGAATGCGTTTTGTATACATTAAACACACACATAATGATATTTGATCCTCACAACAACTCAGGGAGGTAGATATTACAAGTTTCATTATCTCTACAAACAGGGAAGTCCAAATTCAGAATGGCCCAAGGTCACATAACTGTAAAAGGAAGACCTACGGTTTGAACACCACAGGTCTTCTGTTTCAAATAGCCAGCGGACTCCCATGGACCCTTTGTAGAACAGGAGATAATAATCCTGTCTGGGAATGACTCGAGTGTGTATGTTTTTCTCTTGATATTTTCAGATTCCTTTTATTCTCTTAATTCAGAAGATACAATACCAAAATTACCTACTTAGTCTGTTCTTTCTTTTTTTTTTTTTTTTTAAAGCAGAGTCTCCATCATCCCGCCTTCTGGTCCCTATTCTTCTCTTGATTGGCTGGATTGTGGGCTGTATCATAATGGTTTATGTTGTCTTCTCTTAGAAAGGTAAAGTTTTCAGTAATTGAATATGTTTGTTCAGAAAGACCCTACCTCACTCCAGAAATAAATCTTTTCTGTTTCACTAATGGGACATTTTATCATGCAGGCAAGAAGACTTCAGAGGGACATCAATTAGAAGAATTAAGAAAAGCACAAACATGACAGATGATTAAACGTTTCTCATGCAAATACCTGAAGTGTTTCACATCACTTCATAAACTTGGATTTGTAAACTGGTATTTTGGTGTGCATAAGAATCTCTTCCAGAACTTTTAAAATATTCCATCTATGAATAAAAACGATAAGAAACCTGGGGGTTGGAAAAAGTTCCAAACTGTGACTAAAAGGGCTTAACCAATAGGGAGAAGTTTGGTAAATTAAATTATATTAAAATTTTTTTAGGTTATTCCTTCTTCTCCCCCCAAAAAAACTATTAAAAAAAAATAAACTAGAGATAAGAAACGCTAGTTCACAGAAAACAAGATGTAAATATAAACTTGCCCTTTACCTCTTTTTTTTTTTTTTTTAATATTTTATTTATTTGACAGACAGAGATCACAAGTAGGCAGAGAGGTAGGCGGAGAGAGACGAGGAAGCAGGCTCCCTGCCTAGGAGAGAGCCCGATGTGAGGCTCAATTCCAGGACCCTGGGATCATGACCTGAGCTGAAGACAGAGGCTTTAACCCTCTGAGCCACCCAGGCGCCCCTGCTCTTTACCTCTTGCTCATAATAAAAGAACTGTCATTGAACCTGCACTGGAGAACCATGGCTCACCTCTCAGCTGGGAAAAAGAAAGATGTTTAATAATATATATGTTGGTAAGGTTGTGGGGACTAAAGCATGCTCATGTACGGTCTTTAGAAATTAAAATGGTGCAGCATTTTTAGGGGTGTTTGACAGTCAGTATCTATCCAAATTAAATATGCATTTAACTTCTGACCCAGCTATCCCTCTTCTCAGACTATTGTCATTTCCACAGATAGACACTGGTAAAAATGCAAAATGGCATATACTGAAGCCTATTCATTAAGGCATAATGTATCGCAGCAAAAGCCTGGAAACAAGCCAAGTGCCCATTCACAGGAGACTGAGGGACTAAACTGGGTTCTCCCCACATAATGTGCTACTGGGGCCGCTGTGAAAAGGAATGAAGGGGTTCTCTGTATATTGAAGTGATGTCATCTCCAGGTCAGAGTGTTGCATGAAAAAAGCCAGGTACATGCTGCCTTTGTGTAGAATGGAGGGCGAGATCAATACGCACTTTCTCATTTCCAGGGCTCCATATTCTTTTCTCCGGCACTTGAACACAGAAGGTAATGTTTTTAAGCACCCATACAAATGAATTTTTCTATAATAAGTATTTTATTTCCACGTTTCCACATCCACCCTGATCATTTTCTCAGAGAACAAAGAACGCTTAGTGCAGTAAAGAGAACAAAAGTTTTGGAAGTCAGATTGTTTTATCCTAACTCGGGAGTCCTTTGAATAGCTAATTAATCTCTCTAACCTTAGTTTTCACAACTATAAAAAAGGGATAAAAATATTCTCAGGGGTTTGTTGTGAGGACGGCAGTGTTTTCTAAAGCTGCTTGATCTGAATGGATGGAGTCATTTGTTAAAAATACTGATTCCTTAAGCTCCTTCCCTAAGAGCTCATTTTGGTAGGTCTGGAGAAAGTCTATTTTAAAAAATCAATTAATTCTCCACGCGATTTTTATTATCACAGAAGTTTGGAAAACACTCTTATAACATTTGTGTGTATGTGGGCATTACTCCCTGAAAACCTACAGACACTGGTTCACCATAGTTTATACTGGTAAGTTTTCTGTTTATTGCTGCAGCAAAAAATCAGCACTTTATTATGTAATATTACGCTGTATTTTTTAATTACATGAATTAATGTCACAATACATCATAGTATCTGTCCACTAATTTTTCATATATGTGAATTTTATTTTCTGTATTAAATTTAAGCCCTTTATGGGTAAATCCATTTCTTATCTTTCTGACTTATAGACTATAGTTCAACATAGGCAACTAATAAATGTGCATCAAGTGGGTAATTATTTCTCCCTACAATATTCACAAATACAATGTTGGTGTTCTACGTTTGAACTTGAAAGATGTTGTTGAAGCAATTGAAGCTGGATTGGAATTCTCAAAGAAGGGACTGGTGATCTCTAATAGGTCCGAATACGTGACTACATATAAATTTTACAAGGCATTTTACAAGCTGTAAAATTTTATAAATTTTACAGCTTTACCAAGCCTGGTAGAGTTGAGGATGTTCCAAGGATAGATCCTAGAGGAGAGATCCCTGTGCATAGATACATTTTCAAATAATAGCCACCTATTGATCTTGTAATTAAATAAAGCTTAATCTGGGGCACCTGGGTGGCTCAGTGGGTTAAGCCTCTGCCTTTGGCTCAGGTCATGATCTCAGGGTCCTGGGATCGAGCCCCACATCAGGCTCTCTACTCATCTGGGATCCTGCTTCCCCCTCTCCCTCTGCTTGCCTCTCTGCCTACTTGTGATTTCTGTCCATCAAATAAATAAAAAAACAAAAACAAAAAAACTTTTTTCTGAGAAAATTATTTCCTAGTTTATTATTTATTATATTTATTTATTATATATTATATTTATTTCTTCTTATTTATTTATTTATTTATCATTTATTATATTTATTTCTTATTTGTTTTATTCACTCTCCTTCATTTTTGCCAATTGCAGTTTTTCAGACATCCCCTTTGCCTTTTTCTTCCTTTTCTCTTCTTTTTTGGACAAGCAGAGTAGGTGCACTTGAAACATAAACACACATTAGCCGACAATTCCTTTAGAGGAAAGAAAAGAATAACAAAAGCAGAAGAATGATATTTTGAGTTGGTAATTTCCCAGAGAATGAGATGGATGAATGTTTTACTTTGATTCCATTCTTCTTTGAAAGCGATTTCTTGTTTTGCAGAGTGAGATGGGTATGCAATTTCTTAGAAATTATCTGAACGAATCATGAGTGGATACAGAGTGATGGTTTTTTGGGGAAGGACAGAAATATTCCAGGGCTTTAGAGTCTGGCCATTATCTGAGATTTAAGGCCATTTTCAGTAATTTCCTTGGGCTGTGCATATACGCCCTTATAAATTCAAAATTCCAAATGACACAAATATATATCTGATGGAGTTATTTTTAGAGCTTATGCCTGTGAATGTTAAAGGAAATAGGATATTGATTAGAATCGTGATGCTGAATGAAACAGGGTCATGGAGAAATTGTTTTGAGTTATAGGTTACCTGCTCTGTAAAATTGGTCCAAAAGTAGAGAGTAAATGGAAACAGGCTTTTAAGTGGTTTGCATATTGATGAGTTTGAGGCCTCTCAACTGGCACCTTATTTATTTTCTCCCATCTCTACCATGTGAAGGTCTACTTGGGACAGGGTGCGTTAGGATTTAGAAAATGCAATCCTTCCAACTAATACATCTGGCGATCTCCTCAGGATGTTATAGACATTGGGGATAGTTATTACCCATCTCGCTAAAGCTAGAAACTTGCTTTGGAGCCTGTTGGAGCCTGTTGGCAATCGATGGAGAGATTGCTTTGGAGTCAGAGTATGATCACCTCCGCAAGCGTCTGGCCAGATTCATCCAAAATTTGTTTTTCCCTTTGCTTTCTGCTCTTAGTTTTTTATTTAATATTCTCTCTCCATCTCTTCCAATTCCCCTGCCGTATAGAATCAGCACTTCCTTCTGGTCTCAGTAACCTGTGTGGAGTAATGAGATCACCCTACCAGCAGTAATTCCAACTTTGGCTCTTGCACCCTCCCGGTGAGGAAGCTGGATGGGCATATACATACGTCTGCTGCTCTAGTCAGCACTTCTCCTCTGCGGGACCCAGCAGTTTCTTATAGGCGCTGCGGGTTTCCCATTTCCCCCATCTCTTCCACAGCAGCCCTCACAGGACCTGTATATGCTGCTCTGTGGGCAGGTTGCTGTTTGTGGAGTTCTGCAGCAGGACTGCTTATGTCACAACATACCTCAGAGCTTAATGAACTAGTTCTTTTAGTTTTTATTTTCAGCTGAGCCTCTCGCTCCCTAGGACCCAAGCATAGACCCAGGGCAGGGCCAGATGGACTCAAGTGGCAACTGCCTCCTGAATTCACTGTCACTGTGTCAAGTCCCTCTAGCCTGGCTTCTTCAACAAAAAGGAGTTCTCCCAGGGGTCTCCTCAGGGTCATGTAAGCAGACTCTAATTTCTTTGCCATGTCAGGATGCCAAACATGCTGAGAGTTATTTGGATCTCACTGCCACCCAGGCAACATATCTGGGTTCTAGAGTCTTCTGACACAAAGAAGTAGCGTCAGTGATAATTTAAAACAAAATACTGCTCTCCACCTACCATTTTGATTACAAAATGTTCACCATGGTAAGTGTAATAAACTTAAGGTAGGATGTGTGATAATGTAGGATTCATGAGACAGGACAGAAGGATGTTCAATGGATGTAGGTCAAGCGAATAAATGAATAAATGAATGAATGCCTGAATATTACCTTTAACCAAACAGCTTCATGAGATATATCAAGAGTGTGAAGGCCCTTACTACATGCTCAACTAATGTAAGAGATCATTTTTTCATTATTAATATCACAATTTTTTTCATTACATTTTACATACATTCTTATTTTTTCCACTCAACAACTCTGTGAAGTAGAAATTATCATCAATTCCATGCTGAAGATAAGCAACCTGGAGTACAGAGATGTTGAGACTCATTCATGATTATAGAGCTAATGACCGCTACAGCCACGACTTGAACCTGTATCTTCTGATTTCAAATTACAAATTATTTTCAACTATACTGTATAATCGCCAAATTACAAGATTCTTTTTGAATTATACAATAAGATGCAACAAATTTCAGAGGAGGAAATCTCCAATCTGTATTTAAAGAATTGACAACTACATTTGTTTCTTCTAGGCAACATTTTATTTTCATGCCTCTTGGTCTCCACATTTAAGTCCCATCTGTCATCTCCTTCAGTTTTCTGTTAGTTCAGTCCCTTTCTATGTAATGTTGTCAGGTGTTTTATTTCTGTTGTCAGTCCCTTGACATAAAGGGATCTTTGTACCATAGAACTTAAGGTCCTTAACCCATATATCCGAGCTGCCTACTTTCATTTCTAGCTCTAAGCTCTAAGCCAGCTTTGCACATTCTGTTCTGGAAAAGAACTACTCTTGGCCCTAGCATACTCCACCCCCTTTCCCAACACCTAAATTTATATAACTGCCTTCCTCTAGAGTTTAAATTTTGGCTCAATGTGAGCCTCCTCCAAGAAGCAAAGAGACAGGGAACTTTAAGGCTTTCTCTGTATCTGCAGATAGAGAGAGCAAGTTAAGGGTTTTAAAAATTTATTTATTTATTTGACAGACAGAGATCACAAGTAGGCAGAGAGGCAGGCAGAGAGAGAGGAAGGGAAGCAGGCTCCCTGCTGAGCAGAGAGCCCAATGTGGGGCTCAATTCCAGAATCCTGAAATCATGACCTGAGCTGAAGGCAGAGACTTCAACCCATTGAGCCACTCAGGCGCCCCAAGCAAGTTGAGGGTTTTGAGGTGTTAAACGTGCTGTAGCAATAATCACACAGGGGCTTGCAAATAAGCCTGTAATCCCTTGATGTCAAAGTTTTTTAGAGGCTTGTATAGTTCTAATAACAGTTACACGTGAAGAGGAATATCATTAAAAGAGACATCTGTGATAAATGACCTCTTCTCCTCAACCTCAAACCTCAAACACTACAGAAGAAAGTAACAAGCTCTGATCCCCTTCACCTAACTTCTGTGTTGCTCCCTTCCTCGGAGGGAATCGCTATCAGCAATTTAGTGGGTATCGATCCCAAATCATTTCAATGTGTTTACCAAACAGTTTACACAATATGGTTGTAAAAGTGATTTCTTATACATTATTTCACTTGATTCTCATGAAAGGTAGGTGTATCCAGATGTCTGAAATGAGATTTGTGAAGGCAGATGTGCTCAAAGTCTCACAGCTGGTCACCAGCTCAAGCAGAACTTGACCCAGGGCTGCTGTATAGTCTTTCTGTGACAGATGCCAATTCACAGTGTGCGTATGTAAGATTGATTGAAAGGGAGAAAGCTTTGGCCTCCTGTATTAAATGACTTGGTCTTATTTATGGTGTGGCACGTATCTATATTGCTTATATTTTATATCCCATTAACTTATCTGTTCATGTAGTGATAGCACCAAACAGTTGTGCTTGTTGGGAGATGCTCCAAAGTCTCCTCGTCTCCTCCTTCTTCTTCACTAAGGCTGAAGCTGATGTATTCATTTTCCTACCAACCTTGACAGTGGTATACAGCGAAGGTGGTGTAAAGTAAAGATGAGGCAGGAGCTCTGAAAGTCCAATTGTCTGGTTGTCTGGTGCATGCATAGAATGTGATGATTTCCAACTTTCTAAGTTTAGAGACTCCACTTCACAGTCCTGGGACTTAGATATGATGCATAACACCCCCAAAAGCAATCTTTTATGCACCAAAAAAATAACAAAGTACCAGGGAATAAATTAAACAGATGAAAAAGGTGAACTCTGAAACAACGATGAAAGAAACTGGTACAGCCACTCTGGAAAACAGTATAGGGTTTCCTCAAAAAGTTAAAATCAAACTAATAGGCAATCCAGCAATCACACTATTGGGTATTTACCCAAGAATACAAAAAAACAAAACAAAACAAAACAAAAAAACCCCACTATTAATTCAAAGGAATACATACACTGTGTTTACTGCAGCATTAATTATAATAGCCAGGATATGGGAGTAGCCTGTGTCCATTGATAGATGAATGGATTAAAAAGAGGATATAGATATATATTGATATACACACATATATAGATACATATATATTATACACATATATATATTATAATGGATTATTATTTAGTCATAAAAAAGCATGAAATCTTGTCATTTGCAGTGATGTGAGTGGAGCTACACAGTAGAATGCTGAGCAAAATAAGTCAGAGAAAGACAAATACCATATGATTTCATGCATATGTGGAATTTTTTTTTTTAAAGATTTTATTTATTTGACAGATAGAGATCAGAAGTACGCAGAGAGAGAGAGAGGAGGAAGCAGGCTCTCTGCGGAGCAGACAGCCCGATGCAGGGCTCGATCCCAGGACCCTGGGATCATGACCTGAGCTGAAGGCAGAGGCTTTAACCCACTGAGCCACCCAGGCGCATATGTGGAACTTAAGAAACAAAACAAATGAGCAAAGGAAAAAAAACATAAACCAAGAAACAGACTCCTAACTATAGAGAACAGACAAATGGTTACCTGAGGGGAGGTATGTGAGGGGATGGGTGAAATTGGTGAAGGGAATTAAGGAAGGCTCTTGCTGTGATGAACAGCAGGTGATGTATGGAAGTGCTGAATCAGTATACCGCATACCTGAAACTAATACAATTCTGTTAATTATACTGGAATTAAAATTTTAAAAAACTTAATTAAAAAAGTAATCCTTTAGAAGATTTTTTTTTTTCCTGGAGCTGGAGCTTGTTTATTGGGTGGGCACCAGGCCTCCTTTAGACGATTTTTAAAAAATCCATACCTACATAAATTCAATTTAAAGAAAAGAGAAAAAATAAATCAGTGGCATTTTAGTGATGATTCCCATCCAGGAATCTAAAGAGGTTTAAAGACAATAGCAGCAGCAACAGCTCATTGCTCTTATAACTTATCTATAGATATTGACAAGGAAAACATCTGAGAAGAACATTGTGTGGTGTGTTAGCATGCCAGGTGAGAGAAGCCAAGTAGAGACCAAGCAGAAAGCAAGGCTTTGTGACACATTATCTTGAAGAACTCAGACCAAGGTCAGGTGTGAGGCAGAGCACAGTGTTACATTTTCAAACCATATCTGACTTCTCTTTGATGTCCCATTAAGATAGTTAGCTACCAAGAAGCATTTGAAATTCATTGCCTGAAATCATTGTGCCTGACAGTTATCAAAAGGAATTTCTCTTTTTAGGAGAAGGCCCTATTCCAGGTATTGAAAGCATTGTGCCCTTCTGATTACTCATCTTAGTCTAAGAAAACAGTGATGAGAAGTCCAACTCAACATTCAGCCCTGGAAAGACTGTTGGAATTCCTCTGCCCTTGAGATCAATGGTGCATATGTTGGTGACTATCTGTAGAAGGACTTGAAGAATGATGAAAACTTAAAGGCTCAATAATCATCAAACATGCTGCAGTTAATTAAACTGATTTCCAACAAGACTACTTGATGTGTTACGCCTTTTTGTTTTTTAATGTCTGGCCCATCCATTGATGATAAATGATCATAACAGAGATTTGGTTTATTTTCTAGCAAACTGATAGAGATTTTTTTAACAACCAGGCCAAAGACCCATGTGTTATGAGTCATCTTTGCAACTGAGTGTTGAAAACTACATTGTCTTCTGGTGTTGTCAACATAGAGATTGATTTCTCTCAAGTCAATATATACTGTATTTATAAAATCCACCCTCTCAAACTAGCTTTCCAACTTGTCTTCTTATATCCTTCCGAATCGTATTTATTACTTTCCAGTAATTCACTGATACCATTATTCTGAGGGAATTTTAACCATTTAGTAAAGAACATGAAGCTCTGTGTGTATAGATGTGTAACCTGAAAAATAAAGCTGGTAGGCAAGTTTGCTTTCTCTTAAAACTATTTCAAATCTCTGGATATTTCTTACTCTAGTAGTTCTCAAAATTTGGTCCCTAGACAAGCATCACCTGGAAACCTGTTACAAATGTACATACTTGAACTCCAGGACTATTCGATCAGAAATATTGGGGGTGGGACCCAGCAATGGTATTTTAACACATCCTCTAGGTGATTCTGAGGCACACCTGCTCATACTGGGAACCATGTCTCCAAGTTGTCTAACTTCTCCTAAAACTTCATCTCAGCTTGGACACGTATCAGTCACAACCTGACACAGTTTTTTTTTTTTTTTTCTTTAGATCCATGAATTTTTTTTTTAATGGCTGTCTCTTTTTGTGTGTGTGTGACATGTTATTTATAATTAAAAAAATTTTTATTAACATATAATGTATTATTAGCCCCAGGGGTACAGGTCTGTGATTCATCAGGCTTACACACTTCACAGCACTCACCGTAGCACATACCCTCCCCAATGTCCATAACCCAACCACCCTCTCCCTACACTCCTCCAAACCTCAGTTTGTTTTGTGAGATTAAGAGTCTCTTATGGTTCGTTTCCCTCCTGATCCCATCTTGTTTCATTTTTTCCTTCTCTACCCCCAAACCCCTTGCCCTGACTCAACTTCCTCATATCAGGGAGATCATACAATATTTGTCTTTCTCTGATTGACTTATTTTGCTTAGCATAATACCCTCTAGTTCTATCCACATTGTTGCAAATGGCAAGATTTCATTTCTGATGAATCAGTATGCTGATGGCTGCATAGTATTCCATTGTATATATATACCACATCTTCTTTATCCATTCATCTGTTGATGGACATTTAGGTCCTTTCCATAGTTTGGCTATTATGGACATTGCTACTATAAACATTTGGGTGCATGTGCTCCTTTGGATCACTACATTTGTATCTTTAGGGTAAATACCCAGTAGTGCGATTGCTGGATGGTAGGGTAACTCTATTTTCAACTTTTTGAGGAACCACCAGGCGGTTTTCCAGAGCAGCTGCACCAGCTTGCATTCCCACCAACAGTATAGGAGGGTTCCCCTTTCTCCACATCCTTGCAAGCATCTGTCATTTCCTGACTTGTTAATTTTACCCATTTTGACTGGTGTGAGGTAGTATCTCATTGTAGTTTTGATTTGTATTTCCCTGATACTGAGTGATGTGGAGCACTTTTTCATGTGTCTGTTGGCCATCTGGATGTCTTCTTTGCAGAAATGTCTGTTCATGTCTTTTGCCCATTTCTTGATTGGATTATTTGTTCTTTGGGTGTTGAGTTTGCTAAGTTTTTAATAGATTTTGGACACTAGCCCTTTATCTGATATGTCATTTGCAAATATCTGCTCCAGTTCTGTTGGTTGTCTTTTGGTTTTGTTGACTGTTTCCTTTGCTGTGCAAAAGCTTTTGATCTTGATGAAGTCCCAATAGTTTGCTTTGCCCTTGCTTCCCTTGCCTTAGGCGATGTTTCTAGGAAGAAGTTTCTGCGGCTGAGGTGGAAGAGGTTGCTGCCTGTGTTCTCAAGGATTTTGATGGATTCCTTTCTCACACTGAGGTCTTTCATTCATGTTGAGTCTATTTTTGTGTGTGGTGTAAGGAAATGGTCCAGTTTCATTTTCTGCATGTGGCTGTCCAATTTTCCCAACACCATTTGTGGATGAGACTGTCTTTTTTCCATTGGACATTCTTTCCAGAGATTAGTTGACCATAGAGTTGAGGGTCTTTTTCTGGGCTCTCTATTCTGTTCCACCGATCTATAAGTCTATTTTTGTGCCAGTACTATATTGTCTTGATGATGACAACTTTGTTAATAGAGCTTGAAGTCTGGAATTGTGATGCCACCAACTTTGGTTTTCTTTTTCAACATTCCTCTGGCTATTCGAGGTCTTTTCTGATTCCATATAAATTTTAGGATTATTTCTTCCATTTCTTTGAAAAAAAAAACGGGTGATATTTTGATAGGGATTGCAGTAAATGTGTAGATTGCTTTAGGTAGCATAGATATTTTCACAATATTTGTTTTTCTAATCCATGAGCATGGAACATTTTTCCATTTCTTTGTGTCTTCCTCAATTTCTTTCATGACTACTTTATAGTTTTCTGAGTATAGATTCTTTGCCTCTTTGGTTAGGTTTATTTCTAGGTATCTTATGGTTTTTGTGCAATCGTAAATGGGATTCACTCCTTCATGAATTTTTTTTTTTAAGTAAAGATTACAGGGGCACCTGGCTGGTTCAGACAGTAGAGCATGTGACTTTCAATCTCAGAGTTGTAAGTTCAAGCCCCACATTGGCATGGAGACTACTTAAAAAAAAAAGTCAATGTTATAGATGAATACAGCTCTAGTTTACTTATAGTGAACACTACATTAGTCCATTCATTGATAATTCAGGAGTCATAAACTCACGTGCTTTGGGGGACAGGTAGGTAGCATAGGTGATAGATACAAAACCAATGCAAAATAGAGAATGGTGACAATTGTGTGAACAAATGGAGCATTCACTCCAGCTCACATCATTGAAATTCATATTTAAAAAAATATTATCTGGTAAAACAGACAATATTGTAGTTAGTAAGACTTATTTTATCTATTTGGATATTGTCAAGAAAAGACATAAATAGTGGCTTTTATTTCGATTGCTGTTGAAATTACATATATTTAGATCTATATGAACCCCAGAGTAAATAAAAGAAAATAAAAATGTACAGTACAGTAAGATTCTTTGCTTTGTGTTACACTTTAGGAAATCAAAGTAGGGTCTACAACTAGGTTTAACGACTTGTGCAGACTTTGAGATCTTTTTACAATGACTTGATTTTATTTGCTTGTCTGAGTTCACTTAGCATTAAATTAAGAAGTATATGGAAGAGCAAATTCAAGACAGCTGCTACTTGAAAGAGAATCAAAGCATAGAGAGGCAGTGAAACTAACATAAAATATACTTTTTTGATCTATGATCACTACTATACAGGACTCTTGGGCTTTTGGATGAAAAGTCACTGTAAGTAAAGCAAGTGTTACTGATTTCCTTTCATCTAACAAAGGTTTTGAAAAGGAAATGGCATTTCTGGTTTTTTCCCCCATCCAAGAGGAGACATTAGCTTTCTAGTTAGCATATTCTTCACCTCAAAACTTGAAAAATAGATATTTATTTCCTTCTAGCATAATGAACATATTTGTTCTGTTGGGCCTCTGGAAACAACACTATAAAATGACATAAAATTTAAGGGTGGGCTTTCTTTTCTTGTCTTCCTCCAAGCAAGATCATCTCTGTGTTTTAGAACTCATGTTCATGTTCTTTTTTTTTTTTTTTTTTAACTCATGCTTATGTTTTCTCATGACAGTGAAATGCTTTATATCCTGGTATTTCAAATATGAAGTAGATAACAATCTAAACATTTACCTAAGGAACTGGTCACTTGTAGAGGTGAAATCCGAATCATTCATTTCTGAAGCGTGTCTTCCTTCTGCCGTTCGCCCTTTCAATGCAAGCATGAGTTGTAAGCCGGAATGCCTGCTGGGAGCAGGTGAAGGAAGAGAGTCAGGTGAGACTATGCCTATTTGGAAACCAACGCCCCATCTGAAGCACAAAGCTGCCACTCAGCTGGAGCAGGTTTTTGGCATGTGAGAACTTAAATTACCAGATCTTCCCATTTTTTCATGAGAAGCTAAAAATTATCCACGTTTTAAAAGTGAAATCTCTGTATTTAAAATACTCGCTATTAATTTTTAAAAATGAGCATTTGGGTCAGACACAATACTCTGTGGTTATGCCCCAGAGTTCCCAGAGACATCTTGTTTTCTGGAGCTACTGTCCAGATGCTCACTGGCAGATGGCTTTGCACAGAAGACCTGGCTGGTGTGATGCCCCTTGCAGAGACTGAACTCTTACAGCTTTCAATCTTCAATACATTTTCATATGGGCATTAGAAAGGTGACAACCTATCCCAGTTTGGATACCTATGGAATGGGAGAAAATATTGGGAAACCATATATCTGATAAAGGGTTAATATTCAGAATTTATGGGGCGCCTGGGTGGCTCAGTGGATTAAGCTGCTGCCTTCGGCTCAGGTCATGATCTCAGTGTCCTGGGATCGAGCCCCGCATCGGGCTCTTTGCTCAGCGGGAGCCTGCTTCCTCCTCTCTCTCTGCCTGACTCTCCGCCTACTTGTGATCTTTCTCTCTGTCAAATAAATTAATAAAATCTTTAAAAAAAAAATTCAGAATTTATGTATAGGGAACTCTCAAAATCTAGCAAAAAACCCAAATAATCCACTCAAAGAAGGACAAAGGAACTGAATAGATATTTCTCCAAAGAAGATACACAAATGTCCAAGAGGAATATGAAAAAGAGCTCAACATCACTAATCATCAGGGAAATGCAAATCAAAACGACAATAGGATATCACCTTACATCTGTTAGGATGGTTTTTATTTTAAAAATTAAAAAAAAAAAAAAACAGAGATATGTTGGCTAGGATGTGGAGAAATTAGAACCCTTGAAGCTATTAATGGAAATACTAACTGGTACAGCCACTATAGAAAACAGTGTGATGCTCCCTCAAAAAATTAGAAATAGAACCCCATATGATCCGGCCACCTCCCTTGTGGGTATATATCCAAAGGAATGAAATCACTATCTCCAAGAGGTATCTTTACTCCCATGGGTATTGTCACAATAGCCAAGACATAGAAGCAACCTATATATCCAAGGACAGATGAATGGATAAAGAAGATGTGGTGTACACATACAATAGAGTATCATTCAGTCTTCAAGAAAGAAGGAAATCCAGCCACTCGTGACAGCATGGATGAACTGAGGACGTTACGCTGAGAGGCATAAGTCAGATATAGGATAATACTACATATAACACTTAGATGAGGAATCTAAAATAAATAAACTCAAAGAAGCAGAGAGGAGGATGATACTTGCCAGGGGCTGAGGGAAGAGGGAAACAGGGAGGTATTAATTAGTCAAAGGTTGCAAAGTTTCAGTTTTGCAAGATGAATAAGTCCTGGAGATATACTGTCCCACATAGGTCCTAGAGTTAACAAAACTGTATTGTCTATTTAAAAATTTGCTAAGAGGGTCAATTTCATGTTAAATGTTTTTTTCACCCACTACTAATAAAAATAAAGAGTACAAAAGAAGTGATGGATATGTTTATGGCATAGATTGTGATAAAGGTTTCATGGATGTATACTTATCATCAAACTTATCAAATTGTTTATGTTAAATATACATAGCTTTCTGTATGTCAACTATAGCTCAACAAAGTCATTTAAAAATCACTGGAATTGAATTATGATTTTTAGAAGTAAGCAATTCATAAAAATCATAGAATTATTAACTTGAATTACATGAAGTTTTAATGTTCACCTATTCTAACTTATAAAAATGGTAATTTAATATGGGAACATATCTTGAATTTTGAAAATAATTATTAAGCCTAAATAATCAAGTTTTATTTAATATATACATTGACTTCAACAGAAAGAATTTATATGAAAGCTTCTAGGGATTCTGATACCATTTGAAGATTGATCCATACTCTAGGCATTTGAATGTGTCAGGTTAAATTCAACTTAATAGCAATTTATCATGCCTCTGCTATGTGTCAGATACTGTTCTAGGTGCTTGGGGCATATCAATGGATAAAACATCTTTTACTTTAAGATTCCTATTGTTATGGAGGGCGATTTACATTGTGATAAGGAGAAATAGACTATTTGGATTTTATGGTTTTTTTCTACTAATATCTTTCTTCTGCACCAAGATCCAATACAGAATACGACACAGGAACCAGCTATCATGTCTCCTTAGTCTTCTCCAATTTGTGCCTTGTCTTTCATGACCTGACCACTTTTGAGGAAGAGTCAGGTATTTTGTACACTCTGTCGCAATTTGATTTTATCTGTTTTCCTGTGGCTGTGCTAAGATTCTGGATTTGGGTGATGACCAACACAGAGATGATGAGCTATCTATCCTATCAGGGGGTACATGATCTCAAAATGACTTATTACCAGTGATGTGACTGTGATTAACTGGTCAAGAGGGTATCTTCCCGGTTTCTTTAAAGTGAGTCACTAGGTCTAGTCTACACTCAACCGGTGGGAATTAAGCTCCCCCTCCTACAGGGAGAAATACCATAGAATTTGTGGACAAATGATAAAATCACTATAGTAATTAATAAATATTTGGGGGGAAGTACTTTGAGACTATGTCAATATTCTACTTTTTTTTTTTTAAGTTTAGCATTAATCAGTGGATCTTGCCTGCAGAAATCATTACTATGGCATCTAGTGGTGGTTTTCTGTTGCCCTTATTCCTCCCTTGTGAGGAGGATTTGTCTCTTCTCGCCAACATATTTATATATTTCATTATGTATTTATAGTACTATGGATTCTCAGACTTCTCCTCTTTGAGATATAGTTCAATACTACTATTATTTTATTGCTGAAACTGTTCCAACTTTGGCCATTGAAAAGCTTTCAATCTTCTTCCTGTTTGAAGTATCCCCATTTTCTACAGTGCTTCCTTACTTTCTGGTGCCACAAATGGTTCCAACCTTACCTTGCATTTTCTCTATCCCAGCCCCAGAATCAGCCATTTCCCCAAGGAGCTCTGGTACTTTAAGTTGGAGAATGATATTTAGAAACTAGGATCTGGGCACTAGATAGACCCATGACTATTGGAATACCACTGCTTTCTGACCCTCCTTGCAGACAAAGTTAGGACCTACATGTATATTACTAACCTAAGTTTCTTTTGCTGCTGTAACAAATTGCTGCAAACTTAGTGACTTGAACAACATCAATTCATCTTACAGTTCTGGAGGTCAAAGGTCTAAAATCGATTTCAATAGGCTAAAATCAAGATGTTGGCAGGTTCATTTTACTTTTGGAGGCTATAGGAGGGAATTTGTTCCCTCATCTTTGCTATCTTCTACAGGCTTCCTGCGTTCCTGAGCTCATGACCCTTTCTTCCATCTTCAAAATCAGCATCATAGCATTCTCAAATCCACATTGCATCACTGTGACACTCTACCTTTGTTGTCACATCTCCTCCTCTGACTCTTTTACGGACTATTGTGATTACTTTGGACCCACCCCAGGTAATCCCCCCATCTCAGGGTTCTAACTGTAATCACATCTGCAAAGTCCTTTTTGCCATGGAAGGTAACATAGTTACAGGTTCCAAGGATTCGAATGGAGATATCTTTGCAGAGAGGCCACTCTTCCACCGACCATTTCACATATGAACAGGTACTAGATTTATGTATGTATTTAACTGCCTGCATATATGCTAAAATAAACATGAGTTCATACTGGTCTCTGGATCTATTTTGATAATAGAACCAACTTGATTTCCAATTAGATTAGATGTGAGGTATGAAAAAAGGAGAGAAGTCCAGGATCACTTAAGCTTTTGACCTGAGCAATGGGAAGAACAAAGCTGGTATCAACCATGAAAAGGAAGGCTATGGGCAGAACTGCTTTTGCAGGAAAGATCAAGAGTTTAGTTTTGTGGAATGGTGAGTTTTAGATTTTATTAAAAACGAAAGTGGAAGAGTTTGGATATAAGAGTTTAGAATTTTGGAGGAAGGTTTGAGCAGGAGATAAAAATTTTGGAGCTATTACCATATAGATTGCATTTCATGCACAGAGGAGATCACTAAAGAAGTGAGTGTAGATAGATAAAAGGTCTGAGGACTGAGCCCTGGCATTTCCAACAGTAAAAGATTATAAAGAAGAGTCAAATGAAGAAGAGGGTATGTTTAAAAAGGTAGATTTTAGCTGCCTTAGTAATAGGATAAATCAGAATAGCTCTGACTTGGGAAGATGTTTTTATGATGGATATGTAATTTTAAAATGGATACCAAATACCAGTAGGAAGAATACTGGGTATTAAGAAATAGAGGGCTATCACCTTAAAATTATCACATCAAATAAACTATTTTTCTCTATCTCAACAGAAATCAGTACTTCTATACTTGCCTCTTCCAGAAGAAAATTGAGTGAAAACGTCTCCAAACTTGTATTTATCATTTATCCCAACAGCTAAACTCCTGGTTCTACTGAGATTTATTCTAATCCATTAGCACCAAAAGCGTGAGTTATTGCAGAAACACTAGACTTTGACTGGTCTTAGTATCCACACATCATCTTGTTGTTCTGTTCAACTTTCTGGGTGGCACACAATCTTAGAAGAACTAAAATATGAGGCAGCTAGTTCCTCAGCTTATTAAGCAATCCAATTTGATTTTGGCTATTGTATGAAGAAGATAGGGAGAAACCACCCTTCAAAGACAATTGCTTCAACTTCTATAAATTCTTTGAAACTCAGCACATTTTCTATGGACCTGTAGAGATATGAATCCTTATTAACAATCTTATTATTCTCCAGTTCTCACAGTGCCAATTATGTGTCTGGAAACACACGCAAAACAGTATTAAGGGTGAGATTACAACAAATAATCCTTTCCACTTCAGTCTAAAAATATCCATTCCAGGGTGGAGACCTGCAAAGTCAAAAGAATTGCTGATTACAAAATGAGTCATAACATCGGTCCATTGATTGGAGATGTACATGTAATTTCCTCTTAAATTACATATGGTTTGCAATTTAGCAATATTAGATTATGACTGTTGTTTGAGTTTGTATAGGTACTTTTCTATTTAGTTTAGCAGCTATCTCAGGAGGCATGGACTGACTATGGGGAATCAGCATAAATTCAGATTGCTAACAGAGGAAGCTGGGGCAGAATCTTGCCTCAACTAACATTTAAGGCTCCTAAAATTACTAATTCAGATACTGGTTGCTGGGTATATTTTAAGCCCAAGACGATGTCAAATGCTTTCCAGATATTGGTGAGTTTGGGGTGTGTGATGTGTGCGCATGTGTGTGAAATATGTCCCTCCTAAGGGAACTTGGATGATTCCTTAATATTGGCTGGTGTATACATGATTCTATTAGAAATTATTTTTTCCATGAGGGATGAAATGAGTAGTGTCAGTGCGTGTAACAGAAGTGCCACATTTGGCAAAAGTGAATGCTGCCTTTCCAGGTCTTTCTTTTTCTTGAGCCAGAAGATTATACAAACACTTAAGAATATAAGACTTTTCATACTGTCTGGCAGCCTAATACTTGCAGTTCACAACAGTGAAATGACAGAGCCACAGGAATGGATGAGGAGGATTTAAAAGAGAATGAAGCTTTTTAAAGTCTCTATTTGGTGTTAAGCTGCCTTTCCTTTTGTTTAATTTAAAGACAAAGATTCATGGCTCTAGTTGAGTGTACTTTTTAAAAAAAAGATTTTATTTATTTATTTGACAGACAGAGATCACAAGTAGGCAGAGAGGCAGGCAGAGAGAGAGGAAGAAAGCAGTCTCCTCGCTGAGCAGAGAGCCCGATGTGGGGCTTGATCCCAAGACCCTGGGATCACGACCCGAGCCAAAGGCAGAGGCTTTAACCCACTGAGCCACCCAGGTGCCCCAAGTTGAATGTACATTTTTTTTTTTAAAGATTTTGTTTATTTATTTGACAGAGAGAGATCACAAGTAGGCAGAGAGTCAGGCAGAGAGAGAGAGGGGGGAAGCAGGCTCCCCGCCGAGCAGAGAGTCTGATGTGGGGCTCGATCTCAGGACCCTGAGATCATGACCTGAGCTGAAGGCAGAGGCTTAGCCCACTGAGCCACCCAGGTGCCCAATTGAATGTACTTTTAATGATACATTAATAAGCTCTACAGACAGAGCTTTGTTGTGTGGGATACTCACTTTTTGATACCAAAGAATGTCTATGAGTAAATGTTAAAAATAATTCTCTTCAACTAAGTTGGTATATGTGTAATGCTATGGCTATCCACCTTCGGACAAAGTTGGCCAATACTGTATTTGTTTGCAAATGTATGAAAATACAGAGGCCATGACTGGTTCTGTGTCAGGCAGCCCATCTGCACAGAGGTAATCTTGGGATTTCACTGTTACTTTCATGAGCTGGTTGAGTGAGTGAAGCAGGGGAGGGTGGGTTACTTAGGCACCTCTTTTTATTTGTTGCCTCTAAGTCTAGCTGGAATGAACTACGGTAAAAAAATGAACTATTAGATGAAGTAGAATAATTACAGATCAAATGAGGTTCCTATGCAGAATTTTCATGATTTAGTTTCATGTACTTTAGTAATGGTTGCATGGAAAAAAAAAAAAAAAGTTGTCATGGTCATGTAAGTTTGGGAAAAGCTGAGCTTAATAAAGTGGAATAGATTTCTTTGCTGAAAGACTACTCATAATTTTTTATATGATAATGTCCATTTTTAATCTCTACAAAAGGGGTACACAATGTATGCATATCTTTATCTACATACATAGATATAGATATGTGTGCATGTTTTTAAATATATATTTTATATAAATAAATAAATATACATACAAATAAATATATATAATACACAAGAATACATATATTTTATATATAGTATATATTATATGTAATACAGTATGCTTTTAAAAAAAATAGCTCCTGAAGAAAGTTGTGTACCTCACATCTGACAAGTAGTTGAGTCATTAGCTGGCTGTGTGATTTTATTTGAGTCACTTAACCTCTTTGGGCCTTATTTTCTTCCTCTGTTAAATTAAGAGAGTGAACTAGATGACTTTTCTGGTCTTTTGAAGCTCTAGGAACTAAGTCTACATTTTGTGGAAAGATATAATTAACTTTGTAGATGTTGACCACAAAATGTATACTAAATATCACCAGCTTTTCTAGATGATAACTCATGGATCTACAAACCATGTATTTACCTAAACCCTTCTTTTAGCTGTGAATCAGCATTTTAAAATAACATATGCTTACTGAGCTGACTTCTTCCACTACTTGGCTCAAAACAGAATACTTAACTGGCCTTTCCTAGTTCTTATTTCCAGCGTTTGGGGGTTAAGACTGTGCCAAGAAGTTCACACTGTTTTCAGCTATGACTTTGCCACAAAGCTGGACTGTCCTAAATTCCAACACCTGAGGCCCCAGGGGTTTTCCCTTCATTATCTTGAAATCAGTTCTCTTTGGTCCCCCGGAGCACGCTTTAGCACACCCAGAGGCATTTCCCGAAGTAGACTAACACCCTTGGTAGGTCTGTCCAAATCATTTACCTGCCCAGGAATATCTGATGCTGGGATACAGAACAAACAATGTCATTTCCTGTGGGGTGAGAGGATAGGATGGAATCTGGATTCATGTAGGTGTAGGCAGTGTGGCCTGCCTTCTCAGTGGCTCATAGGACAATGAAAAGCTCCCTGTCTGGACACCACAGCAGTACCGTAGAAAGCAAAGCGGAGTCTCTCATGTTAAGCAGGAGCCTGTGTCAAGTTCAAGGTACTGCAGCCACAAGGTTTCACCAGGACCAGCATCCATTGATACCCCAGCATGGATAATGAGCAGAACCATTATCTGGTTACGCCAGATAATGCCTATTAAACAACGCCTATTAAATCTCTTAAAAAATGGGAGGATTTTTATAGCAAACTGTCCGACTCTTCAGATATGACCCCTTTCTGACCACTTGAAATGGCAACGCCAACCAAGGCTCTGCCTGTGTGATTTCCAAACAGAACGGAGAGCCTCCCCTGTTTGAACATAACAATGTCGCAGGAATTCTCTGCCTTTAGTGTCCGCGGTTCTTGTCATGTCACTTGGGAGAATGGAGAGGTAGGCCAGACAAAGAGTGGTGGGCAGGAAAGCAAAGTTTATCGAGCAATGGTACAGAGCTCCCAGAGAGGGAGAAGGACCAACAGTGTTGCCTCTGGAGTTTTTAAGTTTAAAGGTTTTTATGCACTCTTTTTCAGAACTCTTAAGTAATGAGGGTGTGCTGAGTTGTGCCAATCAGAGCTTTGGTCAGGTATCTATCTATTAGGTTAATGTCAACGTGCTGATGGTCTTTTTTGCTGACATCTGGGGGTTTATGTCTTAACTGCTCCTTGCCCATGATATTGACAAATGCTTGGTGGTTAATTGCCTTATTTTAGGATGTTTTGCAAGAGTCATTTCCACAAAAGCTGCAGAGCGTAACGCTAGTTTGGTCCTGTCTAAGCTCAAAACAGCAGGTCAGTGCTGTTTTATCTTGGCTGTCCTGACTCCATGTTTTCTGGCTGGGGACCTAGGCCATGGCTACCTAAGTGTACAACTAACTCCTCATGGTAAACCATAAATGCCCAGAGCTGACACAGACCAGAGGGGGCCTGATCTCAACTGCATGCACACAGACTGACTCTGCCTTTGGTTTGTTAACTTTCTACACCCTTCTGTGATCTTGTTTGTTGTGTGGTTTGTCTTCTGTCCTGCTCTGTGTGCTGTGTAAGAAGCCAAATTTAATCACATGGTGAGATGTCATTGGGTTTGGAATCCCAAACCTGCTTTATAATTGTGATTAACTTTGCTTTATGACTGAATAAAGCTGACATTGTGAAAAGATACAACTCGTGTGAGTGCCCTCATAGCATGGGGGTCACCTTCTGGGGTACAAAGTGCTTGTTTTGTTGTTCTTCTATTGGTGCAGCCACAAGATGTCATTCTTTTTGTACATTTCCCCCTTTTGCTTAACCATTTCCTGGGACATAAGCATCTTTGAGGTACTCTCCAGTCTTACTAGTTTATGGAAAAAACAGATCAAGATGAAACAGATGGATATTGTCTTGCCAATATCAATCAAAATGGATGAGCTGTCTTAGTTGAGAGGAAAATTATCCGCAAAACATAATGTTTTCGTTTATTTCCAGAAATTGCCTCAAAAATAAAGTTCAGAAGAATCTCACAACAAAAACCTAAACTTTTTAAAGAAAGAATAGGGAAGAGTTAAAAATGCTTCTCCAAAATACTGTATGTCTTAACATTTTTAAGAAAAATGGCATGAATAAAACAATGGTATTGATTCACCTCTTTTGGAAAAACATGTATAAATTTATGTTTTGAAGAGTATCAGTTTGTGGTAGACCAAGGAGCATAGATGTTTAGCAGATGACTGTGATATTGATTCAAAACATTCTGCCTCCTTCTAAGTGAGAGCCAAGAATATGGTCTAGTTTGTAGTTCTGGTTCTTTTTTTTTTTTTTTTTTTTTTAATATTCACCCCCGCCCATCCTCTAAGGAAAACAACAATACATATAATCAAAAGGAAAAATTTCTTCTTCTGTTCTTTTTTGGGTCAACTCATGATAATTAGAAGAGAATTTCCAGTTGTATTAAAAAAAAAAGGAAAATTATATTAATAAAATGCTTTCTTTCTGCATTGCCCACACACTGATTAAACTGTCCAGGCCAATTTGTGGGGTAATCATGACCTTCTAGCCTTCTCAGAATAGCCTACGTGTGTTCCCCTTTGTCCTAGAACAATATCCTAATCTGCTGGCATGCTGGTTTGCTATTTCATCAAGAAGGCATGCTTGGCTTTTCATAGGATTGCATACAATGATTCCCTTCCTGGGAGTAATGACCCCCAAGCCTGTCCTGATCTGAGTAGCGTGGTGTTTCTTGGAAGCAATCCATTATTTTTTGTCCCGATATAATGTTCAGCTATTTGTAGTTTTCTTGTTTACTGCTCTCAATAGATTTTCCTTGATCTGTGTGAGAAACAGCTATCTTGGGCCTTCTTCTGAGTTTATGAGTTGGATAAGAAGGAGTAAGGTAAGTGTGGAAACAAGCTGCAAGAGTGGCCCAAGGCAAAGCTAATTTGTGGCAAAACTGTTAGTAGCTAGATGGAGGGAGGGGAGGAGGAGGTTTCAAGTTCCTTTCTAGAATTTTCTCCTGCCATTTCCTCCAAATTTTAAGACACATACACACACACGCACGCACACGTGCAAACACTCTCTTCCTTGCTCTCTCTTTTTTCTTCTCCATGGTCTCTCCCAAATCCTTTTATCCTCTCCAATCTTTTTAACATTTTATTTTTTTCTCTGTGATAGCTAGTGGTAATAACAGAAGGGATGTTTCCTCTCATATTATTTGCATCTGCTACAGAACTGAAAATCAAAGCCTTGAGATCTCTGCAGAAGTAGAGGAAAAGGGGCATAGTAGATTTATTACTGGTATTACTGGTATTTGTGATAAGAGGCCCAGATTTGATGAGACAATAGATCACTATTAAAATTAACTCATTGCATACTGAAGTGAGCATCACACAAATCTGCAGCAATGAATTTTTTTTTTAAAGATTTTATTTATTTATTTGATAGACAGAGATCACAAGCAGGCAGAGAGGCAGGCAGAGAGAGAGGAGGAAGCAGGCTCCCCACTGAGCAGAGAGCCCGATGCGGGGTTCGATCCCAAGACTTTGGGATCATGACCTGAGCCGAAGGTAGAGGCTTTAACTCACTGAGCCCAGGAGCCTCAGCGGCAATGAATTTTATCTAGAATCACCTTTCAATACTATTCTCTGGTTTGGAAGTAGCGGGTAAATGATTTTATTAGGTAATGACCTAAATAAAAATTTCCACTTTCCTACTCTCTGACACTACATACATGCAAACACTTTTTGCTTTGAAAATTCCCTTTGTTGGGTGCCTGGGTGGCTCAGTGGGTTAAGCTGCTGCCTTCGGCTCAGGTCATGATCTCAGAGTCCTGGGATCGAGTCCCGCTCTCTGCTGAGCAGAGAGCCTGCTCCCTCTCTCTCTCTCTCTCTGGCTGCCTCTTTGTCTACTTGTGATTTCTCTCTGTCAAATTAATAAATAAAATCTTTAAAAAAAAATAAGATACACAATTTTTCAAAAAAAAAAAAAAGAAAATTCCCTTTGTTAATAGCAAAATGCCTTCAAAATAAGCATCTTATTTTGAGGACATTTAAAGATTTTATTTATTTATTTGAGGAAGAGAGCATGAGTGGGGGAGGCCAGTGGGTGGTGGTTGGAGGCAGAGGGAGAGGGAGAAGCAGACGGCACGCTGAGCAGGAAGCTGGAATCAGGGCTTCATCCCAGGACCCTTAAGATCATGACGAGTCAAAGGCAGATGCTTAAACAACTGAGCCCCCCAGGCACCAATTGAAGGCATTTAGATGAGAGTTTTGAGGAGTTCTGAATTAGTGGTATTGAGAGACCTGTTACTTATGGCTCAGACCTTTGCCTTGTTGGCTAAGTATGTCAGATAAACTTGTATGTTCCATGTGATTAAGTTGGCGTTTTCATTATTCCAAGCATGTTAATATAGGTTCCCACAAGCGGGGGGCTGCAGCCCTCAGTGGCATCCCTCTGTCATTGCTGTATGCTGTTTGCCTGGACAGGCAGGGCCTGTGTTCATCACATAATCAGTGTTTCTCACATGGCTGCAGTCCAGAGGACACTGTGTCTTTCTCCACAGAGAGGCTGGAAAGGGTCCAGGGAGAGGCAAACGTAGGATCAGGGATTAGGGAGGCTTTCGTAGAAGGTGGGCTAAAGATGAGGTCTAGAAAGACCAGGGCTACAAGGTGATAGGCAAGAGCCTATAACAGATGCCAGGTAGAGAAAATTAAATGTGTTAAATTCCTGAATGGAGAGCAGGGCAGCTGTACCTTGAAAACATGACAGAGTCATTTTAAGATGAGTTAGAGATAGAATGAACCTTCCTCTCCACTCTATTTGCTGATGATCCTGTCCGAGTTACAGTAGCATCTGAGAAGTTGTTGTTGCTCTTCTCTTTAGAAATTAGTCACCGTGAATTAGAAGTAGAGACTATGAGAGCAATTTAAGACTATGTGGTGTAAGGTAAGGATTTCGACCCCAGCATTTAAGAATGGTTCCAGAGAGGAATATTATTTTTCTAGTTGAGAAACATGGCCTTTTGGCAGGCAAAAGCCAGTGCTCATGAGCTGATAAAAATGATCCCAGTGCACGCTGGGTTGTCTCCCCAGGTGACAGGAGCAGCTGTTGCAAAACTCCAGACCTTGATTCCTGCCAGACCGCAGGCTACTGAGCCCAGAAAACAAAACTATGACTCATGGTGAACACTCACGGCCCTGGGGTGGCTACGGCCACTCATACGCATGCACACACATGCACACACACACACATACACACACAGTGCCACGGGAACTTGGACTCCGTTACCTGACTGTCCACCTCCTAGTAAGGATGCCACCCCCCAGCTGTTCTTGACAGGATCCAAAGACATTTTGGGAACTCCTCCAGCTCTGTGAAAAGGAGTGTGTGTCTTGGAAAGAAAGCCACGCTCTAAAAGGACCTGTTTTAATGTCCTGGTATCTCCTCGTTACTCAGTGATTCTGGGACTCTGTGTTTGGGGAAGATGCACATCTTGAGTCTGATTCTTTCCTTGAGAGTAGGTCAGGCAATCTTGGGGTTCTTTCTGATCCCCAAGATTGTGTGGCAGCCTTAAGCATGCTATAGCCATGATCAGAAAAGTGGGTCCACTCCAGCTCTGTGATTCTCTGATCAAGGGCAGATGAAGACCCAGTTCTTGGATCCAAGACTAATATCTTGAATTTTAAAGATTTGGAAGTCAGTGTAATGTACTGGAAAATGACACAGATGGTTCAATGTCAGCCTGGAACTGGAGACGTAGGTCCAAATACTTCCCAGGCCCAGGCAGTTATCATGGACAGCAGAAGCAGGCCACAGCCTGGCTGGCGGGTGGACAGGAATTGGCGAGGTCCATGGCAAGCCCTGGGGACCAGGTCTTGTCAAAAGGAAAGGGAGAGTCAGACGATCAGCACTAGCTGACTGTACCCCATGAAGAGATGGGCTTAAGGTTTGCTAGCTCGTCCAATTTCTTGTAGGAGAAGCCAGAGATCCAACTTAGTAAATGGCACCCATGAGGTTCAACTATCAGCCACTAATTTCAGTTGTAACAAAAATAAAAACAAATTGCTTTGCAGTTCAAATAAACCAATGAAGATTAGCTACGAGCTGTCAATTTTTGACCAATGGTGCAGGAAGATATTATAATAGAAACATTCTTATTAATACCCGAAGTGGGATTTTCTGAAACTCAGCACTCCTACCAACTGAGAAGACAGAACACCTAAGCCTAACTCTGAGTTTCTGGGTATAAAAGCACGATGGCAGTGCCAGGGTGAATATTCTCTGAGGGGTCATTTCTTCCTTAAAAATTCATGCGAGTTTTGCATTCTTCCCCATAATACATTGGTGTTTACCTCAATACAAAATTTTGTTCTTAATTGGTTACCTTTGTGCCTAGACTGTAACACATCTTCAATAAATATTTGTAAAATGAATGAATAAAATACAGTTGGTAGTTCTGGTAGCTACGGTCTGTTGGTTTTCTGTGGTTTCATGCATTCCTGTGTGAGAAATGTGTCCCAGGATATGAAGTAACATGGTTACTCAGTCGGTAGGTGATGGGGTTGGTGGTTTTCCATCTTCAGGCAACGTTGTTCTACTTGGAGCTCCTCACCAAAATCCACCCATGAATGATTTCGGTGGGGTCCTGAGGTTGCAGCTCCCATCATTTGGGTTCATTTTGTAGCCTCCCCTTCTCCTCACTCACTTTCCCTCACACATTTATGAAGCACCTACTGTCTTCCAGACAAGGGGGTAGAAAGGAAAATAGACACTTTATAATCCAACATAGGAGCTGAACTCAGGGGTGCAGGGGTGGAATCTGGGGCATGGGGAGGTATGTGTCTGAGTCACCTATTCCATCCTCTTCCCTTTTCACAGATTCCTACAGACGTTACTCTTGTTTATCTATTGATGCCGACATTTTTTTAAAGTTTATATTTTTAAGTGGCCTCTACACCCAACACGGGGATCTCACCTGCAACCCCAAGATCGAGAGTCGCTCATTCCACCAACTGAGCCAGCCAGGCGCCTCTACTGGTTCATAAACTTAGCAGCTTCAAACAACAGCCATAACTTATTATTACGTCTCTTGGTTCCAGGAGCCGACTGGACAAAGTTACTCAAGAGCTCTGCTCTTGCCATCAGACAGACAGCACGTCTAGAGTTCTTCGCTCTACAATTTTCCTCTCCTTGATGACCCCTTCTAAAGGACTTCTAATTTTTCCTGCCCTTCTGACTCTCCTCACCAAGAAAACCTGTTGGCGTAATTCTATGGGAAGTCCTCCCCCACACGCTAAAATTGAGGAGCGCCCTGAAACAACAAACTACGTCACCAGCCAGTTTTACTTGTCCTGATCACCTGGTGCCCCCGCAAGGAAGCATGTGAAGAGATCGTTAGTATTTTTCGTATTTTTAAAATCTCAGGCTCCTGGCTTTTAGTTAAAAATGTTCACTCCGGATTTCAATTTTTTGGAAGAGTTATGTCAGAGGCTTTCCCAATGATGACCGTGGTGTAGGCATCTCAAAGCTTGTCTCACTTAATTGGCAGTGGCTGAGGTAGGAGTCTTCATGGAGGCCATTGTCCAGAACACCTACAGGCTACCTCTCTGTTTGGCTTGGGCTTCTTCATGCCATGGAGCTGGGTACCGAGGTCAGACATCCTGAGAGGGAGAGAGCAGGTAGAAGCCTTTTTGCCTTTTCTTACTTTGCTTCAGAAGTCTCATGGTTTCACCTTTGCTGCACTCTCAGCCAAGCAGGGCAGTCACGAAGTTCTGCCCTGTTTCAAGGGAACAGGACACAGAATCCACCTCTTCATGAGAGGCCTCTCAAAGAATTTGCAGGCATGCTTTAAAGCCACTAAAACTTCAGCTCTTCATTTGTGTTATGTTCTTTAGGAATTATCTTCTGAAGGAAACTAGTGGCAGCCTTTCTTCATCACCACAGTTAAATTCTCAGTATGGCTGATGATGTCCTCCTCCTAGCTCAGGTCTCAGGTGGCAGATGATAAGGACAGCAGAGCTATGGTGATTGTCTTAGAACTGGAGGTCTGGAAGGGCCCTGGGCCTAGTCCCATATGTAAATTATTAAATTATTAAATTTGATAATATTTAATAAATTATTAAATAATTTATTTAATAAATTATTAAAATTAGAGACTCTTTGAAGCTAGAGTAAAAATGGTGAAACTTCTTGGGAACATCAGTTAACTCAAACACTTCAAAAGAAAAAATAATTTAATTAATAGGAGTTTTTAAATATCAGTTTTTAAAAAAAAAAAAAAAGATTTTATTTATTCATTTGAGAGAGAGAGCACAGAGGGAGAGGGAAAAGCAGACTCCCTGCTGAGCAGGACCCCCCCCCACCCCGCCACATTCCCCCAACAATGCAGGACTCAATCCAGAACCCTGAGACCATGATCTGAGCCGAAGGCAGACACTTAACCAACTGAGCTACTGAGGTACCAAAAAATACCAGGTTTGTGTTAAAGCCAATAACCTGAATTTTAAACAATGAAAACAATACTCAAGGAAATGTTCACTTGTGTGTGTGGGGGAGGGTCCCTTGCAAAAATTTGCTCGTTTGGTTTCCTCTTCTGTAACATTTGGCATTCTTTCTGGAAGAGTTTGGAAGCATGAGCTCTCTCACGTTACTGTGGAAAATCAAGATGGTAGTGTTTGCTCTAAGAGGAAGATTTGAGCTTAGGTCTTACTGATGATAACATTATAAGATTCTTCATCAGTCTCTGTCTTTCAAGACCCTGGAGCGGGAGAACCTTAACTGCTGCTGCTGTGGAGTCTTGGTTACTCAGGCCCAGGGTTGAGTTCTACCTATCTGGGCCTTTGTTAGTTCCTTTTTCCTCCCTGTCTCTCAGCATTTCTACTTTTGGGTAGTACTAGATGTGGTAGCTACTGTTGATGGTGTTGTTTGCTTGCTATTTCTCAAGCCTTCTTTTCTATTTCCTCATGAGCAAAGGAATTTTCCTTTTGGGCGAGTTCTGCCTGATTTTATGTGGTCTTGGCGGTACCATCAAGCATGTGTTCTAACCCTGCCACTCTCTCTCAGTTCTGACCCCCTTCCTTGACCACAGATCAAAACATGTAAAGTAAACGCCAAATCTGGAAACCACTTACGTTCGTTTCTTTCGCTGCTGTAACAAATTAGCATAACTCTAGTGGCTTAAAACAACAAAAATTTATTCTCTCACAGTTCTAGAAGCCAGAGTCCAAAATTGGCATTGGCACAGCTGGTTCCGTCTGGAGGCGCTCAGGGAGAATCTGCTTCTTGCCTTTGTCCGCTTCTGTAGACCACCTGTATTCCTTGTCTCGCAGCTGCTTCCATCTTCAGAGCACATTGACCCAGTCGCTGCTTCCAGAATCACAGTATCTTCTCTCTGACTCTGATTCTTTCTGCCTCCGTCTTCTGAAGATCCTCGTGATGACATGGAGCCCACCTGGACCGTCCAGGATACCCCGCGACCCCCATGGCAACGTCCTTAATTTAATCACGTTTGCAACATCCCTTTTGCCTCATAAAGTAACATATTCTCAGGCTGCAGAGATTAGAATGTAGGCGTCTTTGGAGAGGGGGCATTTTTTTTTTTTTTTTTTTGTATACTACAGCATTCTTCTGGGAAAGTCATCCATCCAAAAGTGGACATGTAACCTAAACAGGAAAATTAAATCTTTCCCTGGGATTATTATTAGGATGGGAGGAGAAGTTATTTTTCCTGGGAGTGACTAATCTTGACGAAAATTATGGTGGAGCTGCTGGAAATCCTCTCTCCAGTTACTGGATGAACCTCATGTGAAGGAGGGAATGAAGCCAAGTGATTGAGAACTGTGGCCAAGAATATGGAAGCAAAGGGCAGTGATGACCATGTTTGAGCACCTGTATCCAGCTATACCTGAACCAGGCCTACCCATAATTTCCCGGGCGTGGGAACCAATAAGTTCTCTTTTCTGCTTTGAGCTGAGTTTCTATACTAATGAGTTTATATTTTTCTTAAACAATAAGAAGGAAAAGGAGATGAGAGCCAATTCAATTATTTTTCTGTTCTTTTTCAGGGGTATGATAACTGTTTGAATGTAAATGAGGTGAAGCTGTCAAAATAAGTCTTTATAAACATCATTAGGTTTTATTTTCTTATGTCTATACTCTATCAAGCTACAACAGAGAATTAGAAGCTAATTATATCAAAAAATATGAATGTGACCGCAACTGGTAAGTTACTGAAATAATAAGTTTCTTGACTTTTTGCCGCTGTTTTCTCATTTCCAGAAGGAAAGGAAACAAAAGAACGTTTGTCTTTCACACGAAGCCAATTCTTACAGGCTTCCTTGTCTAGAGGGAAGCGGGTGGATTATGTTAACAACTTGTTATCTTTCAGTCCTGTAAATGTTTGTTCTGAAAGGTTAGGTCCATTAAGAAATTATCATTGGCTTGTCCTGAGAGGATGTAGTTACAGAAGCTGGTGTTTAAAGAAAGAGTGGTCCAACTTCAAAGGGAAGGCGTAGAATCGTGGATTATATTGGCCAAATTCCTTCAGGAGATGAAGGTTCTATCCATTCCCTTGAATCTGGGGGGCCTATGGCTTGTTTTGACGAACAGAATATAGAGGAAGTGAAGCCTTGTTAGCGACAGTGCCAGCTCCCTAGAGGACAGCTTCTCCTTACTTATTCTTGAAATACTGCCTCTTAGGACCCAGACACCATGGAATAAGTGTGAACTAGAACACTAAGTGACAAGAGGCTGCATGATAACTGTGTTACCATGAGGAAGAGAGGAAGAAAGAGGACCAATTTGGACTTTCTAGTGTCAGTAGTGCTCACAGATGAAGGCAATTGCTTGGGACTCCTGGGTGGCTCAGTCAGTTAAACATCTGCCTTTGGCTCAGGTCATGATCCCAGAGTCCTGGGATGATATCCATGTCAGGCTCCCTGCTCAGTGGGGAGTCTGCTTCTCCCTGTCCTTCTGTTGGCTCCCCTGACTCGTGCTCTCTCTCTCTCTCAAATAAATGAAATCTTACAAAAGAAAAAGAAAGTAATTGCATGAATGTTCCCAGTCAATACCACTTGAAACAAAGATGAGACTTTCCCATTGAGGTCTGCCCGAATTGAAGAATCATGGGCAATGTCTGGTTGTATTTTAAGCTATTAAGCTTTGGGGTTGTTATGCTGCAGAAGGTGACTGAGACAGGTAGACTGCCGAAGATTCGGAATAAGTGATCGACAATGCGTAGCATGGTAACTGAGACTTTCATCTTGTTCTGTCTACACGATGCACTTTTCTTTAATGCATCCTGTAAGTGGTAGAACCTCGTACTGGAATACCACATGGTTGTTAGGAAACTGACTGCCAAGTGCCAGTCAGTGGGAGCTATGAAGAAGGTTTCCATGGCCTCATTTGGCACAGATGGTGAAGGATTCCAACAGGTTGGAACTTTGGGAAAGTTTTTTTTTTTAAATATATATATTTATTTATTCAATTTTAATTTTTAAAAATTTTTATAAACATATAATGTATTTTTATCCCCAGGGGTACAGGTCTGTGAATCGCCAGGTTTACACACTTCACAGCACTCACCATAGCACATACCCTCCCCATCTCCCTGATATGAGGAAGTGGAGATGCAACATGGTGGGTTAAGGGGGTAGGGGAAAGTTTTTTTAACAGGACAAATTTCACCTTTGATCCTTCTTGCCCATCTGGCAGATGTCAGGATAAGAACTCTAGTAGTCGTCTAGGACCATGAGACAACTGTGTGTGAAAATCATGTGCTAAAAATGGCTGAGCAGAAAATTGGAAGGGTCCTAAGAATTAGATGATTTTGTGAAGCTGCTATGTCTGGAGTCCTTACTTCCAGATTTCTTTCCCTTGATGGAATAAGTGTTATTTCTTTAAGCCACTTTACGTCTCAGTTACTTTTGGCTGAAGGCATTTCCTGACTGATATGTTCAACAATGTGACCAAAGCTCTAAGTCATTAGCAGTTATGAAATGAACCATATTTAACATAATTTACCAAAGTCAAGAAATAAGTTTTGTCTACCTTTCTTTCATGTAGGAGATCTTTTAGTAACAGGTCTTTGGAAAACAGTAGCATAAGAACCCATAGAGACTTTACAGCCAACCAGGTTTCTCTCACACACTAAGACATTGTGACAAACCTTGTGATCTAAGTAGATGTAAATCTGGGTTTGAATAGCTCCTTCTCCTCAGACGGGTGACTTAATCTCCTTGAACTTCATATTCCTTATGTAAAAAATGGAAGTAAGACACCTCACTGAGGTTTGGGGCTGATTTAATGAAGTGCCTCATAAAACAAATAACCTTGCCTGACCCATAGGGAACCCTCAGTAAATGACAGCAGTATAGATTGTGCCTAGTGGAGAAAAAGGGGAATTATACAGATAAGAAAAAAGTAAGAGCAGAGGGACACTAGTTGGCACAAAGAAAAGGTTCTGATGTTATAATGATCTTCAAAGCTCTTCTTTCTGCAGACCGTCATCTTCCCAAGGAGCAGTGATAACATTGATAGCTAGGAGATACTATCCTTAGCAGGTTATTAAACTGACTATTCAACAAAACGCCCAGTTATCTGCTGAGAATTTGAAAACAAAACCAAACCTCAAACCTGGGCAGTTGTAAAGAAAAGAAACCAGTATGAATCTTCATTCACTTTTCATCTTTAAATTCACTTCAAATCACTTTTCATCCTGAGGAATTCGTTGAGGAAAGACCAAGCAGAGAAAGATGAGATAAGAAGGAGGCTTTTAAAAATAGGCTTCTTGGATCCAAAATAATATCTAAAGAATGAGTGTAAATTAAGTATATTAAGATTTAAAATTTTTGTTATTCTGTCTTCAAATCATCAAGGGTGATAGAAAGAGATGCTGATCAATCATTTTCCTCTCCCTTGAAAGATTTCACAGAATAGCTCCTGAATACACTTCCTGAGTACCCTGAAACTAGTTATAAAATATCTCTAAGCCTCAATTTTCTTAACAGTAAACGACTCGATCCATAATACCCACTTCACAAGGTTTGTGGAAAGCCAAGTGAAAGGTTAAGTTTTGGGAAGTGGCCACACTTTCAAAGCTCCAGGAATATTCATTCCTTTCTCTTTTCTTGGAGTAGGATTTAACAAAAAGAAAGTGATCCAAACTAAAGCCAGATAGATCATTTGTGGAAAGACAAGAATTCTTGATTGTTGGGGTGACGACTTTGAAATTGAGCTTCAGATGGAGTTTGTGGATTACTGAGACATTTGGAGAGATGAAACACATGCGTGTCCTTTAATTAGGATGAATACAATGGGTTGGATCCAGTCATTTCTTCACATTTTTCCTAGCTCTGTGGTTCTGACCTTGGTTTCTACCCTTTCTTTTTCAGGCTTGAAGTCAAAGTTCCCTAGATTCAAGTTCACAGACTTTGTGGACCTGGGTGCATTACAATAATTCGAGAACTTGTTATAAAAATAGATCCCCTCGTCTCAGTTCTAGACTTTTTTTTCCCTCCAGCTCTAGGGATTTTGATTTAGCACTTCAGGAGTAGGGCCTGGAAATGTCACAGAGACAGAATTGTATCAAATTTCATTTTAGGTTGTTCATTTAATTATAATAAAAATGGTTATTTTCCTTTGAGTCTCATGTGTAATCTTTGCTAATCATTTGTCTTAAATTTGTAAAAAAAAATAAATAAATGGAAAGCTACAGCAATATTTCCTTAACGTAACTTAATATTTTCGCTACAAAGCTTTCTACATCCATTTCAATCTAGTTACTCTTGACTCAAAGACAGAATCTCAAAAACAAATTTAAATTTTCACTTCTATCTGTGCACAAATCAGTAGGTACTTTCCTAAACTCCTTTCTTCTATGAATTTTAGCATGGAAAATAATGAAACCACTGCATTTAGCCAGATATCTAGAATTCATATTAAAAGATCCTAAAAAAGCGAGCTTTTCAGTAACTGCCACTGGTACAAGTGGGTAAATAACTGGAAAAAAAAAAAAGAGTTGTATCTCTACCACACACTGTACACTGGTATAAATTCCAAATGGATCAAATATTTAAATGTGAAAAAATAAAGCCACTTAATTATTAAAAAAAAAACAGGGATAATTTTTTTTTTAAGATTTGAGTAAGGAAGGTCTATCTATGCCTCAAATTTCAGATGCCAGAAAAGATTAGGTAAAAACCGAAAATTCTACATGGCAAAGAAAAGACCCCACCAGAAATTTGTTAAAGGACAAACAGTAAACTGGGGGAAAAATACTTCAGCTCATGGTATGAATGAGAACTAATATCCTTCTTATATATAGAATTCCTTTAAATGAAAAGTATGTATAATTTTTAAAAACTGGCAAGGAATAGGAACAGATACAGAGAAATGTAAATGGTCCCTAAAATTTATGATGTGATGTTCAAAATAATAATAATAATAATAAAGTTAATAAAAATAATAATAAAAAAGTTAAAGCTATATTGAGATACCTTTTCTCACCTAGTGCATTTGGTAAAAATCTAACTTTACCTTCAGGCATATTCATCTCTTGCTAGTGGGAATGTTACTTGGTAAAAGTCCTATAGTGGACAATTTGACACTATTAAAGTTACAACTGGACTTACCCATCGAGAGGGCAACCCCCCTTCTGGGTATTTCTCCTACAGATGTTCCTTTCCTTGTGCATGTTGTGTGTTTGAGGGTTTTTTTTTTTTTTTGTTCCAGCTTTTCTTGTCAAAATAGGCCAAGTGTCTGTCGAGGGAGGATTAGTTAAATATCTCATGTGCATTCAAACAGTGGACTACTTTGCCCCTGTAAGCATGAGGATACCTTTCACAGACATGGAAAACCTCCATGATATGGTTCCACAAAGAAAGAAAGTTCTAGAGCAACCTGTTAGGCTGTTTTGTGTAGGAAGGGCAGGAGCAGAGTGCATATCTATATAATCTTGTATTTGAATTAAAAATTAAAAATCTTTGTTATAAATAACTAATAAGACTGTTTTGCAATCACCATGTAGCTAATAATCTTATTTTAAAGAAAAATGTCTGACAATAGTTTTTTGTAACATAGGTGTTACTGATGAAGCAGGAGACATTTCATTGTATTCCTTTTTATACTGTTTTGTTTTACGCATCAGAAGTCTTTATCACCTATCTAAGACATAAAATTTAAAGGCTTCTGTGGTTAGGACGCCTGAGTAGCACAGTCTGTTAAGTGCCTGACTCTTGATTTGGGCTCAGGTCATGATTTCAGGGTCAGAGATTGAGCCCCAAGTGGAGCTCCATGTCAGGCTCTGTGCTCAGTGCGAAGTCTGCTGAGACTTTTTCCCTCTCCCTCTGTTCCCCAACCTTCTTGCCCTCATGTGCTCTCTCTCTCTCTCTCAGACAAATAAATAAATCTTATTTTAAAAAACAGGCATCTGTGGACAAGCAAGAATGAGCAGATCTCATGTGGATAATTAGTGTTTTATTTCATTTTATTTATTTTTAAAGATTTCATTTATTTATTTGTCAGAGAGAGAGAGCATAAGCAGGCAGAGTGGCAGGCAGAGACAGAAGCAGGCTCCCTGATGAACAAGGGACCAATGTGGGACTCAATCCCAGGATCCTGGGATCGTGACCTGAGCCAAAGGCAGACACTTAACCAACTGAGCCACCCAGGCATCCCAGTAATGAGTGTTTTAAATAAAAATAACATTTTGGTCAGAGGAAAGTGAAGGAAACTATAGACCATCCTACACAAATCACAAGATGAAAACTCCCTGAGAACATGATATAAAAAACAGACTGCAGGGGCCTTTGGATAATTTTTTCCAGAGTGAGAGTGGACTAGCCATGAACCATGTGTGTTTAAGATTTTTTTTTCCATTGGAAGAGAGAAATGTATCCATTAAAATGTTATTTTAAATAAACTAAAAACCACAAAGAAAAGGTGTTATTAGTCCTCAACTGTATATTTTGGCACAAGTAACAAAAAACCCTTTTCACGGTGCCATAATCGGGAGGAAGCGGGCCTCTGACATGGGTTTGGAGACTTAATGTCACACAATTATTGACACTAATTATCTGATTGGGCTGAAAGGTCATATGCAAATCTTTAATAGTCAAGTGATGAGAACTGCTTTCTAAGCTCCTAAAAGGTGCTGAAGTAACTCAAGCCAGACAAGCTTAGTATGGTCAAGGGATTAAGAAAGTCCCACTCTGACCATTAGAATCTCCAGTGAATAGATTTTCTCAAAGATTATTGAAGTGCTTGCTAATAGCCATTTTAAAAGTTAAAGATATCATAATAATAATTAATATGAATATGGGAGTTGAATAGTGTTATTTTAAAGGGTGCTACACTTTCACAGCCGCAGAAAACAGGTAGCAGTTTCTAAGGGGTAGGGGCCCAGGAAATTCAAAGACATTTCTTTTTCCATCCTCTTTTTTTTAAATTTATTTTTTTAATTTATTTTCAGCACAACAGTATTCATTATTTTTACACTGCACCCAGTGCTCGATGCAATCCGTGCCCTCTATAATACCCACCTCCTGGTACCCCGACCTCCCACCCCCCGCCCCTTCAAAACGCTCAGATTGTTTTTCAGAGTCCTTAGTCTTCCCCTCCCCTTCCAATTTCCCCCAGCTCCCTTCTCCTCTCTAACTCCCCATGTCCTCCATGCTATTTGTTATCCTCTTTTAATCCCTGAGAAATCAGCCTCCCTTGGGTATCTAATAACCCACCATGAGATCATATTGAGCAGAGGAATTTGTAGAAGTGGTGGGTAGATATGCCCATCATCCCCCAAATATTTACTCCACCTGATGCTCAATATTTCTTCAAGAGGGGACAGATTCTTCTAATGTCATTATTAGAGAATCCTTTGAATGTACATTCCCCTGGAGGAGGTAATAACCTAACCTTGCTGGAAAATAGCCTTGCTCACATTATCAACAGTAGCCAAAATATGGAAAGAGCCCAAACGGCCATTGACTGATGAAAAGCTAAAGAAGATGTGGTCTATAGACACAATGGAATATTACTCAGTCGTCAAAAGAATGACATCTTACCATTTGCAATGACATGAATGGAGCTAAAGTGTATTATGCTAAGTGAAATAAATCAGGGAAGACAAATATCATATGATTTCACTCATACGTGGAGTTTAAGAAACAAAACAGATGAACATATGGGAGGGAGGAAAAGAGAGAAGGAAACAAACCATAAGGGGCTCTTAATTACATAGAACAAACTGAGGGGTGATGGAGGGAAGTGGGTGGGGGATGGGCTGGATGGGGGGATGGGCATTAAGGAGGGCACTTGTGGTGAGGGTTGGGTGTTATATGTAAATGATGAATCACTGAATTCTACTCTTGAAACCAATGGATGTTAATTTAAATAAGATTTAAATAAAAAGAATATTTAAATAAAAAGAATTTAAATAAAAAGTACAAAAAATAGTAGTAATAATGCATTTAGAAAAACAAAAGAAATAGCCCCTCTCATCCTGGTGATAAATAAAATTTAAATAAAAAGAATATGAACAGGAGTCAAGATGGCGGAGAAGTAGCAGGCTGAGACTACTTCAGCTAGCCGGAGATCAGCTAGATAGCTTATCTAAAGATTGCAAACACCTGAAAATCCATCGGCTGATCGAAGAGAAGAAGAACAGCAATTCTGGAAACAGAAAAACAACCACTTTCTGAAAGGTAGGACCGGCGGAGAAGTGAATCCAAAGCAACGGGAAGATAGACCCCGGGGGGAGGGGCCGGCTCCCGGCAAGCGGCGGAGCAATGCCGCACAAAATCAGGACTTTTAAAAGTCTGTTCCGCTGAGGGACATCGCTCCAGAGGCTAAACCGGAGTGAAGCCCACGCGGGGTCAGCGTGGCCTCAGGTCCCGCAGGGTCAAAGAAGGATCGGGGGTGTCTGAGTGTTGCAGAGCTTGCGGGTATTGGAACAGGAAAGCTGGCTACAGAGACAGAGCCGACAGTAAGCTCACAGCTCGGTGTTACCTTGAACCGACCACAGGCTCGGTGAGCTCAGAGTGTGGTTTCAATACCAAGGAGAGCAGCAGAATTCCAGAGAAGGAGAAAGCAAAGCATGGAATTCATGGCTTTTTCCCTGTGATTTTTTTTAGTCTTGCAGTTAATTTAATTTTTTTCTTTTTCATTTTTTGTTTTCTTTCTCGCCTTCTGGTAAAATTTTTTTTAACTTTTACCTTTTTCTTTTTTAACATTTTTTAACCAGTTTATCTAATATATATATTTTTTCTTTTTTATATTTTTCTTATTTGTTTTCTTTTTTTTTAATTCCTTTCTTTTTTTTTCTTTTTTCTTTCTTTTTTAACCTCTTTTTATCCCCTTTCTCTCCCCTCATGATTTGGGATCTCTTCTAATTTGGTTAAAGCATATTTTCCTGGGGTTGTTGCCACCCTTTTAGTATTTTACTTGCTCCTTCATATACTCTTATCTGGACAAAATGACAAGAAGGAAAAATTCAACACAAAAAAAGAACAAGAGGCAATACCGAAGGCTAGGGACCTAATCAATACAGACATTGGTAATATGTCAGATCTAGAGTTCAGAATGACAGTTCTCAAGGTTCTAGCCGGGCTCGAAAAAGGCATGGAAGATATTAGAGAAACCCTCTCGAGAGATATAAAAGCCCTTTCTGGAGAAATAAAAGAACTAAAATCTAACCAAGTTGAAATCAAAAAAGCTATTAATGAGGTGCAATCAAAAATGGAGGCTCTCACTGCTAGGATAAATGAGGCAGAAGAAAGAATTAGTGATATAGAAGACCAAATGACAGAGAATAAAGAAGCTGAGCAAAAGAGGGACAAACAGCTACTGGACCACGAGGGGAGAATTCGAGAGATAAGTGACACCATAAGACGAAACAACATTAGAATAATTGGGATTCCAGAAGAAGAAGAAAGAGAGAGGGGAGCAGAAGGTATACTAGAGAGAATTATTGGGGAGAATTTCCCAAATATGGCAAATGAAACGAGCATCAAAATTCAGGAGGTTCAGAGAACTCCCCTCAAAATCAATAAGAATAGGCCCCCACCCCGTCACCTAATAGTAAAATTTACAAGTCTCAGTGACAAAGAGAAAATCCTGAAAGCAGCCCGGGAAAAGAAGTCTGTAACATACAATGGTAAAAATATTAGATTGGCAGCTGACTTATCCACAGAGACCTGGCAGGCCAGAAAGAGCTGGCATGATATTTTCAGAGCACTAAACGAGAAAAACATGCAGCCAAGAATACTATATCCAGCTAGGCTATCATTGAAAATAGAAGGAGAGATTAAAAGCTTCCAGGACAAACAACAACTGAAAGAATTTGCAAACACCAAACCAGCTCTACAGGAAATCTTGAAAGGGGTCCTCTAAGCAAAGAGAGAGCCTACAAGTGGTAGATCAGAAAGGAACAGAGACCATATAAAGTAACAGTCACCTTACAGGCAATACAATGGCCCTAAATTCATATCTCTCAATAGTTACCCTGAATGTTAATGGGCTTAATGCCCCTGTCAAAAGACACAGGGTATCAGAATGGATAAAAAAACAAAACCCATCCATATGTTGCCTCCAAGAAACTCATTTTAAGCCCGAAGACACCTCTAGATTTAAAGTAAGGGGGTGGAAAAAAAATTACCATGCTAATAGACATCAGAAGAAAGCAGGAGTGGCAATCCTTATATCAGATCAATTAGATTTTAAGCCAAAGACTATAATAAGAGATGAGGAAGTACACTATATCATACTCAAAGGGTCTGTCCAACAAGAAGATCTAACAATTTTAAATATCTATGCCCCCAACGTGGGAGCAGCCAACTATATAAACCAATTAATAACAAAATCAAAGAAACACATCAACAATAATACAATAATAGTAGGGGACTTTAACACTCCCCTCACTGAAATGGACAGATCATCCAAGCAAAAGATCAGCAAAGAAATAAAGGCCTTAAACAACACACTGGACCAGATGGACATCACAGATATATTCAGAACATTTCTTCCCAAAGCAACAGAATACACATTCTTCTCTAGTGCACATGGAACATTCTCCAGAATAGATCACATCCTCGGTCCTAAATCAGGACTCAATCGGGATCAAAAGATTGGGATCATTCCCTGCATATTTTCAGACCACAATGCTCTAAAGCTAGAACTCAACCACAAAAGGAAGTTTGAAAAGAACCCAAATACATGGAGACTAAACAGAAACCTTCTAAAGAATGAATGGGTCAACCAGGAAATTAAAGAAGAATTGAACAAAATCTTGGAAACAAATGATAATGAAAATACAACGGTTCAAAATCTGTGGGACACAACAAAGGCAGTCCTGAGAGGAAAATATATAGCGGTTCAAGCCTTTCTCAAGAAACAAGAAAGGTCTCAAGTACACAACCTAACCCTACACCTAAAGGAGCTGGAGAAAGAACAAGAAAGAAACCCTAAGCCCAGCAGGAGAAGAGAAATCATAAAGATCAGAGCAGAAATCAATGAAACAGAAACCAAAAAAACAATAGAACAAATCAACATAAGTAGGAGCTGGTTCTTTGAAAGAATTAATAAAATTGATAAACCCCTGGCCCGACTTATCAAAAAGAAAAGAGAAAGGACCCAAATAAATAAAATCATGAATGAAAGAGGAGAGATCACAACTAACACCAAAGAAATACAAACTATTATAAGAACATACTATGAGCAACTCTACGCCAATAAATTTGACAATCTGGAAGAAATGGATGCATTCCTAGAAACATATAAACTACCACAACTGAACCAGGAAGAAATAGAAAGCCTGAATATACCCATAACCAGTAAGGAGATTGAAACATTCATTAAAAATATCCAAACAAACAAAAGCCCAGGGCCAGATGGCTTCCTGGGGGAATTCTACCAAACATTTAAAGAAGAACTAATTCCTATTCTCCTGAAACTGTTCCAAAAAAATAGAAATGGAAGGAAAACTTCCAAACTCATTTTATGAGGCCAGCATCACCTTGATACCAAAACCAGACAAGGATCCCATAGAAAAGAGAGCTATAGACCAATATCCTTGATGAACACAGATGCACAAATACTCAACAAAATACTAGCCAATAGGATTCAACAGTACATTAAAAGGATTATTCACCACGACCAAGTGGAATTTATTCTAGGGCTGCAAGTTTGGTTCAACATCCGCAAATCAGTCAATGTGATACAACACATCAATAAAAGAAAGAACAAGAACCATATGATACCCTCAATGGATGCTGAAAAAGCATTTGACAAAGTACAGCATCCCTTCCTGATCAAAACTCTTCAAAGTGTAGGGATAGAGGGGCACATACCTCAATATCATCAAAGCCATCTATGAAAAACCCACCACAAATATCATTCTCAATGGAGAAAAACTGAAAGCTTTTCCGCTAAGGTCAGGAACACGGCAGGGATGTCCATTATCACCACTGCTATTCAACATAGTACTAGAGTTCCTAGCCTCAGCAATCAGACAACAAAAGGAAATTAAAGTCATCCAAATCGGCAAAGAAGAAGTCAAACTATCACTCTTTGCAGATGATATGATACTATATGTGGAAAACCCAAAAGACTCCACTCCAAAACTGCTAGAACTTATACAGGAATTCAGTAAAGTGTCAGGATATAAAATCAATGCACAGAAATCAGTTGCATTTCTCTATACCAACAGCAAGACAGAGGAAAGAGAAATTAAGGAGTCAATCCCATTTACAATTGCACCCAATACCATAAGATACCTAGGAATAAACCTAACCAAAGAGGCACAGAATCTATACTCAGAAAACTATAAAGTACTTATGAAAGAAATGGAGGATGACACAAAGAAATGGAAAAATGTTCCATGCTCCTGGATTGGAAGAATAAATATTGTGAAAATGTCTATGCTACCTAAAGCAATCTACACATTTAATGCAATTCCTATCAAAGTACCATCCATTTTTTTCAAAGAAATGGAACAAATAATTCTAAAATTTATATGGAACCAGAAAAGACCTCGAATAGCCAAAGGGATATTGAAAAAGAAAGCCAACGTTGGTGGCATCACAATTCCGGACTTCAAGCTCTACTACAAAGCTGTCATCATCAAGACAGCATGGTACTGGCACAAAAACAGACACATAGATCAATGGAACAGAATAGAGAGCCCATAAATAGACCCTCAACTCTACAGTCAACTAATCTTCGACAAAGCAGGAAAGAATGTCCAATGGAAAAAAGACAGCCTCTTCAATAAATGGTGCTGGGAAAATTGTACAGCCACATGCAGAAAAATGAAATTGGACCATTTCCTTACACCACACACAAAAATAGACTCAAAATGGATGAAGGACCTCAATGTGCGAAAGGAATCCATCAAAATCCTTGAGGAGAACACAGGCAGCAACCTCTTCGACCTCAGCTGCAGCAACATCTTCCTAGGAACAACGCCAAAGGCAAGGGAAGCAAGGGCAAAAATGAACTATTGGGACTTCATCAAGATCAAAAGCTTTTGCACAGGAAAGGAAACAGTTAACAAAATCAAAAGACAACTGACAGAATGGGAGAAGATATTTGCAAACAACATATCAGATAAAGGACTAGTGTCCAGAATCTATAAAGAACTTAGCAAATGCAACACCCAAAGAACAAATAATACAATCAAAGAGGTCATAAATAGACATTTCTGCAGAGAAGACATCCAGATGGCCAACAGACACATGAAAAAGTGCTCCATATCACTCGGCATCAGGGAAATACAAATCAAAACCACAATGAGATATCACCTCACACCAGTTAGAATGGCTAAAATTAACAAGTCAGGAAATGACAGATGCTGGCGAGGATGCGGAGAAAGGGGAACCCTCCTACATTGTTGGTGGGAATGCAAGCTGGTGCAGCCACTCTGGAAAACAGCATGGAGGTTCCTCAAAATGTTGAAAATAGAACTGCCCTATGACCCAGCAATTGCACTATTGGGTATTTACCCTAAAGATACAAACGTAGTGATCCAAAGGGGCATGTGCACCCGAATGTTTATAGCAGCAATGTCCACAATAGCCAAACTATGGAAAGAACCTAGATGTCCATCAACAGATGAATGGATCAAGAAGATGTGGTATATATACACAATGGAATGCTACGCAGCAATCAAAAGAAATGAAATCTTGCCATTTGCGACAACATGGATGGAACTAGAGCGTATCATGCTTAGCGAAATAAATCAAGCAGAGAAAGACAACTATCATATGACCTCCCTGATATGAGGAAGTGGTGATGCAACATGGGGGCTTAAGTGGGTAGGAGAAGAATCAATGAAACAAGATGGTATTGGGAGGGAGACAAACCATAAGTGACTCTTAATCTCACAAAACAAACTGAGGGTTGCTGGGGGGAGGGGGTTTGGGAGAAGGGGGGTGAGATTATGGACATTGGGGAGGGTATGTGCTTTGGTGAGTGCTGTGAAGTGTGTAAACCTGGTGATTCACAGACCTGTACCCCTGGGGATAAAAATATATGTTTATAAAAAATAAAAAACTTAAAAAAATAAAAAAATAAATAAAAAGAATATTTAAATAAAAAGTATTTAAATAAAAAGTACAAAAAATAGTAGTAATAATGCATTTAGAAAAACAAAAGAAATAGCCCCTCTCATCCTGGTGATGGAGGAGTAGAAGTTACATCAGTTACAAATTAACAAAAGGGTGGAAAGTAGTCTTGCTTGAGGTGGCTAATCTTCCCTCACGCAAACATACATTTCTTACCCGAAGGACAATCATCCATCCTAGAATTTACATAGTCTATCTATTCATTTACTTATTACTGATACAAAAAGAAGGGTCTGTGTTGGGGATGAGAATATAGGGGGTTGAGAGGCAATGGTTTTACAATGTTTTTGGAGCCAAAAAGCCCCTAATTTCATAACACTTATAGAGACATCTCATACCTAAAGCAGATTCAGGCAGAACTGAGTGTGTGCCGTGAACTCACACCCACCGGCCCAGCAGCTCTCCTCTCTCCCTGAAGTCTCTAGGCAAAAGGTGAGCATTTTTTAAAAAAAGATGTATTTATGCATTGAGAGATAGAGTGAGAGAGAGCAAGAGAGAGAGAGTGCACAGGGTGGGGGTGGGGGTGGAGGAGGGCCAGAGAGAGATCGGGAGAGAGAAAATCCCAAGCCCACTCCCCGCTGAGTGCAGAGGCAGCGTGAACAGTTTTGCTCGACGGATGAAACGAGCACCTCACGACCGGATCCCTTCTGAACAGCTGCCGCTCACACGGCGTGGCTGCCTCACAAGATCCCGAATGTTCACTTAGTGGCCTGGTCATGGATGTTGACATCCAGCCTCCAGGATTCCTGCAATGGCCATGATGTTCCACAGAGGCCAATGGGACAGGGGTAGGAGACATCCTGTGTGGCACCAGGGTTGCCAACTGAAATGTTTACTAGAGCAGATGCCAGCAAAGTGCTTAAATGAACTGGCACAGGGGGACGAGGTGAACTGCACTGTGCATGCTCCATGGGAAGGAATTCGTGGGGCGTCAGTCCCAGCTGCTGCTGCCCAGCGACTCCCATTTTTAAAGAGAAGCCAGATATCTATATTTTTATGAGATTCACTAACTCAGTTCTGTAATATTTTTGGAGCCCAACAAAACATGCATGTGGGCTGGGTGTCCATTTGAAATTTCTGATTTAGTACTCTGATTTTATCTTATTTTTAAAGATTTTATTTATTTATTTGACAGACAGAGATCACAAGTAGGCAGAGAGGCAGGCAGGGGTTGGGGGGTGCAGGTGGGGAAGCAGGCTCCCCTGCTGAGCAGATAGCTTGATGGGATACGGGGCTCCATCCCATGACCTGAGCCAAAGGCAGAGGCTTTAATCCACTGAGCTACCCAGGCGCCCCAGCACTCTGCTTTTAGACCTTTCTTAGTCTCTCAATCATTGACCAAGGTTATCGGGTTTTGTAAATATTCATTCCATATAACTGACATTGGCCTTATAGAACAATATGTGCAACAGAAGAGGAGTTGAGAGAAAAATAATAAGAGGATCCAAACAAACACCATCCTATAAGGTGCACTAGTTATAGTAATAGTAACATTAAAAATATGCATATATTATATTCATTTATGATGAAATCAATCACTCACTACATTACCTCCGGTAAGTAACTTAACTTCTGTTTCAATTTCCTCGTATGTCCAATGGGGATGTATTAGTACTGACCTCAAAAAGTTGTTGTGAAGAGTAAATGAGATAATGCGTATAAAATAATTTGCAGCATTTATGATATAAGAGGTTGGGGGGATCCAAAACACCATCCCTCTTCATTGCCTGAGATCTGAACCAGTTGAAATATAATAAAGTTCTTCCACAGAGACCTAAATATCACCACTATCAATGGGAGGGCTAGGTTGCAAGTCATGTCAGCTTGACCAACGAAATGGACTTACTAGCTGCCTATGTCCCATTGTTGGCCTTGAAACAGTCTACCAGAGAGAAATTTTGTTTTCAGGGGAGCACTTAACCCAGGGCACTAACTATCCTTGGTCCAGATGCGGAGGGAAAAGAGGCTTCGTATCTTCGTTGGCTCCCACCTCTGGTATACTAGATCTATCTAACTGAGAAACATTGTCCAAAGGCTTCCTGCTAACAAGAGTTCTCCAGCTCCTGTCAAGGGTGGGTGGGACAAGAAGCCAGGGATATTGAGGGGAAATCATCTTCAAGGAAAAAGGTAAGGGAGTAGGGAGGGAGTGCTTTCCCTAAGATTTGGTAGGTGGCACTTACTAGAATGATCATGAATCTTCCATGTGTTAGCCTGTAGATGAATTGCAAGATGAGCCTTTCCCAGATGTAATCGGTGCATCCCTAAATTGGAATTCAGCAAACTGTGTTCTGTAGGATCCAAAAGAAAAGCGGGGAAAAATGGATTCTGGGTTCAAATAATTTGAAGAAAATGCAAATTACAGAAAAAATAGATTTCTCCACCACGGGACGTCTTAGAGTTTTCTATATGCTAATTTGTACTTGACATGGTGATAAATATGTAAAATGAATGCCTCTGTTTCAGACTTATTTGCGCCAGGATACTTTTCTCCTAGCATGTTTATCAACATTCCAGAAACGCTGTTCTGGGCATGATGGTTAGGGAAATGCTAATTTAGATTAATTTTAAATCAACCAATTTATCCAAATACTTAGGAAACACATTACCTACAGCATATTGTATGTCAGCTTACTATAGACTTACACCAAGAAAAAAAAATGAGCACATGGAAAGCAAAGCAAAGTATACTTTATTAAATGCTCCTGCCTTTAAAAACATTGGGGTTTTTTTGGTGTGTTTTGACTCAGAAAGGCAAATAAAAGTGACTAAGCTAATTCTTTCTAAGGCAAAGATTTATTCTTTTGTTCAGTTTGGGTTGCCAGTGCCTTTGTCATTACTAGCTAGGCCCTCCTTCCTGCAAGTGAGCTGGTTTCTGCATGTGGGCAGCGATGTACACTTTTTGGAAGGAGGGGCGATTTGAATTTGGGGTCTGTCACATGTAGGTTTCTAATTAAAGCAAAAGATTCTTTAAAAAACAAACAAACAAAAGACTAGTTTGTTTGCTTTCCTCCTAAAATTTTCTTTATAACAACTTAAAAAATAGTTAAAAATTATCTATAAATAATTAAAAATAATTATAATAATTTAAAAATTCTATAAAATAATTTTTAAAAGCCACGTGCCTCCAATTCCTTTATAATTCTTGTTCCAAATGCGCTACTAAAAATTATTTGTTCAAACATTAACTTCTGAATGTTTTGGGCTTTATTCAGCCAGTTTATTTCTGCTTTGCACTTGGCAGGTATAGAAGTCTAACCAGTTTCTAAAGCTATGGATAGTTGTTCTTGCATTTTCTTTGTATTTTATATTTCTTTGTATTTTATGTTTATATTTCTGTGTATTTTAGCCTCGGTGTGTTGTTAATAAGAAATATAGCAACTAATATTTACAGTGTGTGTGCCAAGCATATTATTTCATTTGATATTCACAAACATCTTCTGAAATAGATGTGACTGTTTTGCCCATTTCACAGATGGGGTTTGGGGTTTATAGAAAGGCTGAGCAGTTCCCGAGGCCACCTAGCTTGTCCAGAGCAATGATTTGATGGGAACTCAGGCGGTCTGAACCCCATTGTCTCCCTTAACCACATGTCCAGCTTAAGAGTACTTGGAGATACCGTTCTTAAAACCCATCTGGTTCTTGAAGACTTTTGTAGAGTCATAAATTTGTATGAATCCAAACATACTTTGTTTACTGTTCACATGAATGAATCTATATTTGGTAACTCCCGGGGCGCTCTTAATAATTTAAAAACCACAATGTTCAAACTGTCCTGGGAGGAAAAGATTAATAGGAACAAAGAGTTAGCGGATGCTGTTTAATTGGGCAAGCATGAAAGGCCAAATAAAAAAGAGAAAGACTAGTTCTGTTATGGATGGGATGTTACATCGCCGGGAATGCGGACTGTCTTCCTGAAGGCATAAGTGGAAAAGGATGGGACGGACGCACGGCAAAAACTTACTACTTGATGTAGGAACATCAAGGAGACTTTACAACTGAGGCCAGGGTCAGATAAAAGCAGCAGAAATGCTAAGGCCTCGGATATCTGAAAATTGCTCTCAAAGTATTTGCCAGAACTAAGACTTATCATATGTAGGGACCTTTGCAGATGTGCCAGAATTTACACTTTGTCAGATCTGAATTCCTAAAGGGCACGTGATCACAAGTGAGGATAAATGACCTCTTCAAATGCAGAGAGGTTCCTTCTTTCATTGGGATACATTGGGATTTTTTGTTTTTCCTTCTTTCTGTTGTTACAGCTTGAGAAATGTCCTATCATGTGAAACAGATTATGCTGAGTGAAATCATCTGAAAGAATATTAAAGACACATTGCAGCTTTGCGTGGCATGTTCCTTACTTTGGGGGTGTGAGAGGGAATTAGAGTTCATGATCTTAATAGTCAAACACTCAGGGATGAGTATCAAGTTTGATCTTTCAGGCAGAATTTCAAATTATGCTCTCATGTTCTCCTTCCTTCCCTTCCACCCCTGCCCCATTGAGAATAGAGGTTTTCAAGTAACCTTTCTTTGAACCTGTACCAATGCTACCAGATGAGATAACGACATGCCTGAAATGGAGTTTCTACCTCCACAGACGTACAGTGGCATGGAGTATCCCGCACTCACATCATGTGAAAGAGGACTGTGAAAAAAGCTCCAATAGAGACTTGAAACTTGGTAGAACCCAGAGTCGGCAAAGCCAAAGTTGGCCTGGGGTTCTTAGCGATGTCACAGAGGAAGAGACTTCTGAATTGGTGTGAAAGGATAAGCAAGATTTTTGACTAGCAGAGAAAAGTAGTAGGTAGGAATTTCAAGTTTAAGATTAGCTTCACTCCCCAAGGAGCAGTGGGATTTGCAGGTAGTGAAAGGTTGCATCTCCAGTTGAAGGATGCAAATCTAAATGAAAGGTAAAACAACACACAGGCGCATTTGTTTTGGTTTCAGCCTGGGGATTGCTAGTTTTCAATCTTTGGGTTGAAGATCAAAGGGCATGAGCCCACAGTCAACAGATCCCCTTCACCACTTGGAACTTCAGCTCAGTTTTTTTTATTACCTTTTTCTTAAAAGGGAAACAGAAAATCAGGTACCTGAGGAAACTTAGCATAAATGACAAAGGCTAAAAAACACACAAAAAATAGATAACACGAGGAAACTGAGCACGAGAACAGAGAAAGACAAACTACCATCACTAGCTTGAGAGAGATAAGAAAAGATATTGCATCTTTGAAGCATGAGCATGATGCTGTTATAACGGGAACATTAAAAAACCCAACTCTCAGAAATTAAAAAATACTGGGATGCCTGGGTGGCCCAGTTGGTTAAGCATCTGCCTTCAGCTCAGGTCATGATCCCAGGGTCCTGGGACTGAGTCCTGCGTCAGGCCCCCTGCTCAACGGGGAGCCTGCTTCTCCCTCTGCCTGCCATTTTCCCTGCTTGTGTGCTCTCTCTCCCTCTGACAAATACATAAACAAAATCTTTTTTAAAAAATTAGAAATATATAGCAGATATAAGAAAATTTTAAGATGAATGTTATAAATAGAGAAAAGCTCCTATAAAGCAGACTATTAGTTTTCTAGGGCAACCATAACAAAGTACCACAGTCTGGGTGGCTTAAACAACAGAAATTTATTTTTGCACACTTCTAGAGTCCAAGAGTTGAAGGTCAAGTATCAGCGGGATTGGTTTCTTCTGCAGCCTCTTTCAGCTTGTAGATAACCACCTTCATGTTCACATGGCGTTCTCCCTCTAGGTGTGCCTGTGTCCAGATTTCCTTTTCTCATAAATACCAGCCACATTGGATTAAAGCCCACCCTAATGACCTCACTTTAACTTAATTGTCTCTTTAAAGATGATATCTCTTTGAGGTACTGGCCAGGAGGACTTCAACATATGAATATTTGGGGAACACAATCTAGATCATAACATAGACCAAAAAGACTTAGAAATAGAAAACTGGAGAGAAAAGTCAAGAATGGTAGAGAACTGGGAAAGAAGATCCAATATTTGAAAAATATGAGCTCCAGAATAAAAGAACAGAAGAGAAAGAGAGAAGAATAAGTCACCAATGAAGAAATTTAAGAAAAATTTTAAAACCCAAGTTGCAAGATTAAAAGGTGCTCTATAGCAAGAAAATGAATGAAAATAAATCCACACCAAGACAATTATCGACAAATTTTAGAATGCCAAAGGCAAAGGAAAGACCCCATAAAAATGTAGATGGAATAGTACAGATCATAGATGAAAGACTAGGGATCAGAACACTTTCAGGCTTCTCAAAAGTGACACTGAGAACTAGAAGAGAGTGGAGAAGCACCTTCAAAAATTTGGAGAAAGAAAATATTTTCTAGTATGAATTCTGCATTAGGCAAGTTATAAGTCAAATGGACAGCAAAATATAAGCATGTTCATGTAAGTAAAGTCTCAAAATTTAATCTTTTCAGTACTCTTTTCCAGAGTTTCTTGAGGTTATATTCCACCAAAATTAGAAAGCAAACAAAGAAAACTACAGATAGAGTAGTTGTTCTCATTCTTGTCTATCCACTGGTATCAACTGGAATGCTTTAAGAAATACTGATTTTTGGGTCCCATCTCCAAAAGTTCTGAGTTAATTGGTCTTAGACAAGACAGAGGCATCAGGATTTCTTAAAGTTCTTCAGATAATTTTTATGTACACTCAAGGTAGACAAAGAAGAAACAAAAAACAGGAAGGGACTCTCCACGGTGATAGAGAAGAAATTCTCCCAGTAAAAAAAAATCCAGAGTGAGATGCCTTCACAAATGTTCTACCAAACATTTAAAGAAGAGGTAGTACTTTTCTTCTCAACCTATTCCAAAAAATAGAAGGGGAAGGAAAACTTCCAAACTTATTTTATGAGGCCAGAATTACCCTGATATTGAACCCAGAGAAGGACACTACAAAAAAGAGAACTATAGGTCAATATCTCTGACTAACATAAATGTAAAAATCCTCAACAAAATATTAGCAAACTGAATCCAGCAATACATTAAAAAAAATCATTCAACCACAATCAAATGAAACTTATTCTCAGGACACAAGGGTGGTACAATATTTGCAAGCTAATCAAGATAATACATCACATCTACAAAAGAAAAGATTAAAACCATATGATCATTTTAATAGATGCAGGAAAAAGTACAACATCCATCCATAACAACCTTCAACAAAATAGGTTCAGAGGGAACATGCCTCAACATAATCAAGGTCATATATGAAAAACCCACAGCTAATATCATCCTCAATGGGGAAAACTGAGAACTTTTTCTCTAAATTCAGGAACAAGACAAAGATGTCTACTCTCACCACTTCCATTCAACATAGTACTGGAAGTCCTAGTCCTAAAAGAAAGGAATAAAAGGCATCCAGACTGGTAAGGAAGAAGTAAAACTTTCACGATTTGCAGATGACATGATACTCTATATAGAAAACCCTAAAGAGTCCACCAAAAAACTAGAAATGATATATGAGATCAGTAAGGTCACAGGATACAAAATCAATATACAGAAATTTGTAGCATTTCTATATACTAATAATGAAATAGCAGAAAGAGAAATTAAGACAGCAATCCTATTTACAATTACATCAAAAATAATAAACTACTTAGGAAGACATTTAAACAAGGAGGTGAAAGACCTATATTCTGAAAACTATAAAACACTGATAAAAGAAATGGAAGATGACACAAATGGAAATATATTCCATACTCATGGACTAGAAGAATTGATATTGTTAAAAATATCCATACTACCCATGACCATCTACAACTTTAATGCAATCCTTATCGAAATACCAATAGCATTTTTCACAGAACTAGAATGAATAATACTAAAATTTGAATGGAACCACAAAAGACCCTGAACAGCTAAAGTAATCTTGAAAAAGAACAAAATGAGAGGTATCACAATCCCAGATTTCAAGATATATTACAAAGCTGTAGTAACCAAAACAGTATGGTTCTGGCACAAAAACAGACACATAGATCAGAATAGAGAGCCAGAAATAAACCCACAATTATATGGTCAATTACTCTTTGCAAAGGAGGAAAGAATTTGTAATGGGAAAAAGATAGTCTCTTTAACAAATGGTGTTGGAAAAACTGGATAGCTACATGCAAAGGAAAGAAACTGGGCTAAGGATTAAACTCAAAATGGATTAAGGACCAAAATGGATTAAGGACCTAAATGTGAGACCTGAAACCATAAAACTCCTAGAAGAGGGCTTAGGCAGTAATTTCTCTGACATCAATTATAGCAACATTTTCCTAAATATGTCTCCTAAGGCAAAGGAAACAAAAGCAAAAATAAACTATTTGGACTACCTTGTAATAAAAAGCTTTCCCACAGCAAAGGAAATAGTCAACAAGAGTAAAAGAGAGCCTATTGAATGGGAGAAGATATTTGCAAACAACATATCCAACAAAAAGTTAGTATCCAAAATACATAAAGAACTTATACAACTAAAGACAAAAACCCCCAAATAATCCAATTTAAAAATAGGCAGAAGTTATGAACAGATATTTTTCCAAAGAAGGCATCCAGATGGCTAACAGACAAGTGAAAAGATGCTCAACATCACTCATCATCAGAGAAATGCAAATCAAAACTACAATGAGATATTACCTCATACCTGTCAGGATGGCTAAAATCAAAAACAAGAGACAACAGGTATTGCCAGGATGTGGAGAATAAAGAAAACTTTATATACTGTAGAGAATGCAAACTACTAAACAGTACAGATGTTCCTCAAAAAATTAAAAATAGAGCTACCATATTATCCAGTAATTATATTACTGGGTTTTAATCCAAAGAATACAAAAACACTAATTCAGAAGGATACATGCACCCCTATATTTATTGCAGCATGATTTACAATAGCCAAATAATGGAAGTTGCACAAATGTCCATTGACAGATGAATGGATAAAGAGGATGTAGTATATATACACACAATGGAATATTACTCAGCCATAAATAAGAATGAAAGCTTGCTATTTGCAACAGTATGAATGGAGATAGAGAGTATAATGCAAAGTGAAATAAGCCAGTCAGGAAAAGATGAGTACCTGATGATGTCAGTGATATATGAAATTTAAGAAGCAAAACCAAAGGGAGAAAGACAAACCAAAAAATAGGCTCTTAACCATAGAGAACAAACTGATGGTTACCAGAGGGGAGGTGGGTGGGGGCGATGGGCAAAATAAGGGAACGCCTCATGATGAGCATTGAGTAATGTACGGAAGCATTGAATTGCTATATTGCACACTTGATGCTAATGTAACACTGTATGCCATTTATACTGTAATTAAAATTTATTTATTTACTTAAAAAAATTTTTTTAAAGATTTTATTTATTTGTCTGAGAGAGGGGACACAAGCAGGGGGTAGTGGCAGGCAGAGGGAGAAGCTCGATTGGGAGCCCGATGAGGGTCTCAATCCCAGGACCCTGGAATCACGGCCTGCGCTAAAGGCAGATGCCCAACTGACTGAGCCACCAAGGCGTCCCTGGAATTAAAGTTTAAAAAAAGAGATCAGTATTGTGATGCATTGCAGATGCAGATGGTGTGTTTCAGACCACCCCATAGGAAGCTCTGCACTAAATTCTCAGTATGTTAGCCTTTTAAGCATTTAGTCTTCTTGTATCACCAATTCTTAGCCAGGTGTCTATCACATATTGAGTACCTAATAACTGTTGTTGAGTTGGTACAAACTTATTCCTAGGGCTGGTATCTTGAACCACAAATTACTCATATTATGAAAAGCAGAAGCTTTGGGGGAGCTATAATAAAGCTTATTTCCACAGACCATCTTTAGAGATCCCCACTCTCTCTCTCACAAGGCACCTTTTCAATCTGACCTGGAATTATACTTGTGAGTTACCTGGCATATCACCTAAGCCTTCTGGAACTTACTCTGTGTTCTTATACATGTCTATCCTTTCTTGTGTGATATCCTCAATGCAGGATCTCGTTCATCTCATTTTTGGCCTTAGGAAATTTGCTGATGCTTTAAAATCCAACTAAATGTCACCTTCTCACTTAAAGTCTTCTCCAAATGACTCTCTCTTTTTTATGTTTTTCTAAAGTACTTTGTCAATAGTCTGTAATGGAGGTTTTTAAAAATCCTGTTTACAGCTGACAGTATTCTTCTTCTTTTTTAAGATTTTTATTTATTTATTTGAGAGAGAGCATAAGCAGGATGGAGAGGAAGAAGTAGGCTCTCTGTGAGCAGGAAGCCCAGGGGGCTTGATCCCAGGACCCGGGGATCATGACCTAAGCTGAAGGCAGATGCTCAACTGACTGAGCCACCCAGGTGCCCTAACAGTATTCTTCTTCTTCTTCTTCTTCTTTTTTTCTTTAGATTTTTAAATTTTAATTATTTGACACAGAGAGAGTGATCACAAGTAGGCAGAGAGGCAGGCAGAGAGAGGAGGAAGCAGGCTCCCCACTGAACAGAGAGCCCAATGCGGGGCTCCATCCCTGGACCCTGAGATCACGACCTGAGCCAAAGGCAGAAGCTTAACCCACTGAGCCACACAGGCACCCAACAATATTCTTCTTACAGAAGAAATTGCTTTTGTTTAGGATAAGGTCTTGATAATCCCCCAAATAGGTAAAAGGAGAGCAAAAGATCTGGCATTAAAAAAGTTGCCCAACTGCTGTGCATGAGATGTGAGCAGGAGTATGCAAGTGCCTCGAGTAGGGGGTGGCATTGGGGGAAATGATAGAGTAACTGGCAGAGTAGCCTAAAGGGTTAAGATAGGGACTTCGATATTGCATTTTAGGATGTTGCATCATTATGGTGCATTTCTGAAGATTTAAAGATAAATAAAAATTTAAGATAAATATTTTTTATAACAAATTATTTTAAATTATAAATTAATTATAAAAATTTATAATAACAAATCATAATAATTAATGATAAATGATTATTTTTATAATAAATTAGTTATAAAAATCATTATTATAAAATGTATTACAATATATTATTATTTAAATATATCTTTAAAGATAAAGATGAAAGATAAAGATAAAAATAAATAAAGATAAAGATTTTAAAGATAAAGATTAAGATTTAAGATAGGTCTTTTAGGGGCACCTGGGTGGCTCAGTGGGTTAAAGCCTCTGCCTTTAGATCAGGTCATGATCCCAGGGTCCTGGGATCAAGCCCCATATCAGGCTCTCTGCTTAGCAGGGAGCCTGCTTCCTCCTCTCTCTCTCTCTCTCTCTCTGCCTGCCTCTCTGCCTATTTGTGATCTCCCTCTGTCAAATAAATAAATAAATAAATCTTAAAAAAATCTTTAAAAGATAGGGCTTTTAAATGTGTGGCATACATTTAAAAGACTAATGGATGTAAGCTTCATTTTAGTCCATTTGTCTTTGGGGAGGCACATTTGGCTTGAAAGTGGTCAAAATAAAGGTGCACTCAGAAGACAGAGTAAAAAATAAGGCAGCAGAGCAGAACATGGAGGCTGACGGTGTTACGAGTTATGGGACAAACATGGTGATTTAAGTCATCTTCTCTAGATCTCAACGGACAGCAAAAGCCTTGGCTGCTCTCTGGGTTGCAACTCATCACAGAAGTTATCTATAATCCATTTTAGATTATAGATGATTATAGGTGATGTGTATGGTCCCTGGGGGTCCCACTGAAAACATGGCTGCCTCTGCTGTAGTCATGGATCTGAGGCAACTCAGAGAAGGAGAGCGCTAGGCAGAAAAGCAGTGTATGTCTGTGATAGTCATTGTGAATGTCACCTACTGGGCTCTTACTCCCGTGCTATACATTGTACTGCTATTTGAGAGATCTTATATAAGTCTAGCCATCACAATATTCCATAAATTTCTTGTAGGAATGTTACACTTCTGTGAACTCCCTTTGCCTTGAATGCAAGTTTACGAACAAGCTCGAGGGTGGGTTTTATGAGGGCAGAGATGGTACCTGTTGTGTTTAGCACCATATCCAAGGACAGTGCCTGGCCTGCTCTATAAATAAAAGAAATATTTGTTCCAGTAATGAAAAAAAAATTAACATTTGCCCAGTAAATTTTTAACTAGTTTCTTGAATAATGCATTCTAATGACCTGGAACTGGAAGAAATGTGATTGGCGGCTGATGAGAAATAAGACACAGAAAATACAGAATGTGCTGATCTGTGTAACCTGTCTTTAAAGTTGCTTTTTCTTTTCTTGGTGCCAACTAACCTCATGTGATACACAATGAAAGCATGGTTATCTTAAATCTGTGTTGGATGCTTTTCCAATTAGTTCACAAGTGAATTTCAATATTTGCTAACAGATTGAATTGGGTCCACTAAGACACAACCTTGCTTTCTGTGCTATTTGAATTCTATTCCCTTTGTGCTTTAAACCAAACTAGAAATGCATATGAAAGTATGATCTGAGTTGGGTTGTTGGAGGATACTCCTAAAGGTTCCAGGGAAAGGTGTCTAGGAAGTGTATCCTTGCCCGTTGCTTTTCAATTCCCCAGGTTTTCAAAATCATAACCAGCCTGTACTTAGCTGAAACTTGGGACTGAGTTTCAGTAGTTAAACACCTTCCAGTTTCTGGGCAGGATCAGTTTCCTCTGCGACTTGAAAACACGTGTGTCAGTTTCACAGGCATGAATCTTGAAGCACACAGTTCCAGGAGGCATTAACATTACTTCCCAGACTAAAAGCTTTTATCTTTATGAGCAATTAATGTAATTAAATACTTGGTTACATCTGATGGCCTCATTTTCCAGATACACGATCAGAGTAGAATAAATACATATCGATCAAATATTGCATTACTTTTGCCCTCTAAGTTTTTATTTGAGTTTTCCAAGTAATTTTAGTGTTATATAATTTGCAGCTGTTCTCTTGTTGCCCTATATACTATTAGTGTTTACTCTTTTAGTTTCCAGGGACATCCGTAACAAAGTGCCATGAACTAACGTTAGCTCCTTCTGAGGGCAGTGCAGGAGAATCTGCTCCATGCCTTTCTCCTGGCTTCTGGTGGATTGCTGACAAATGCTGGTGTTCCTGGCTCATTGATGTATCACCCCAATCTCCACCTTCATCTTCATGTGTCATTTTTCCTATGTGCATGTTAGTCTTGGCGTCCAAACTTCCCCTTCTTCTAAGGCACCAGTCACATGGGATTAGGGCCCTCCCTAATGAACTCATCCTAACTTGATCATCAGCAAAGGCCCTATTTCCAAATAAGGTCACACTCACAGGACTGTGGGTCAGGATTTCAACATCTTTTGGGTGGACACAATCCAGCCCATCACGGTTGCACAGCACTGTCAGGGACTGTTGTAAGGCAAGGTGAGTAAGAACTAGAAATTTCTTTGAACCTTCGAGCTGGGCCCTGAAGGGGCAAAGTACAAGCCCTGGAGGGAGAGAGACAGAACACTTCACACGCTGTGGGAAAAGAGATTTACCGTGATTCCTTTGATTGCTGTCTAACACTTGAACCAAACACAAATAGAAAGGTTTTTTTGAAAGAGGTAAGTAGTAAAAAGGAGCTGAATTTCAGTCCTATCTCTGCTGCTTTTCCAGCTAAGTAAACCACTATAAGCAAACCAACTTCTGGGAAAGCCTCTCTCTTGTTGTCTATAAATGGAAGATCTAATAGCTTGAAGCTTCAATGAGATACTGTATGTAAAGTACCCCAAATTGCATCTATAATTTAGTAGAGCTCAAAAATAGGTCTTCTGGGGTGCCTGGGTAGCTCCGTGGGTGAAGTGTCCAACTCTTGATTTTAGCTCAGGCCATGACAATCAGGGTCATGAGATGAAGCCCCACAGAGAGCTCAGCACTAAGCATGAAGCCTGCTTAAGATGCGTTCTCTCCTTCTCTCTCTGCTTCTGCTCCCTCCAACCCCTACCCCACTGCATGCCTTCTCTCCCACAGGTCTTCCCTATCCTTTTCCTGCCATGGGAAACCTGTGCTTCTGTGCCCCAAGACATGGCTACCAGGCACAGTTCTGTATGTGAGGGCTGGCCAAGGCCAGAGGGAGGGTACTGAGGAAAGTGATGGGTGACAAGGGTAGGGCTCCAAGAACTTTACTTATGCCTTAGAACATTACTGATGGGAGGGGGAAAAAAGATACAAGAAACTACACAAGATTAGACTTAAGAAACAATGTCTTATGAAGGAAATGGAGAGAGAACTTTGAATCTAGGTACAATGGACCTCATTCAGTGAGAAGAAATAAAGCAAGCCTGGGGCTCTGTTTGTTACGGTTCATAGTGACATACCATTCTCCTTATTTAGTCACACTGAGACTTCTCAAATTTCAGTGAAATACATTGTTAGACTTTAGACATCATCTAGCTAGCTCCCTCAATTTAGAAGAGAAATTAAAGCATGTAGAGACTAGGTAACATGCCTAAGGTCACAGCCTCCTTCATGACAGGTTCCCTTACCTCCAGTCCCATTCCCTTTCCTTTTGGGGTTGTTCATAAGCAACAGCAATAAAATCATTTTAATTTTCTGATTGTCAATTTCTCTCTCTAGACGTATAAGTGGGATTTGATTTTCTGCTTTCTTTTCCCCACTTCTATCAAAACGGAGGTTTTGTTGGTGTTGAGTTGTTCTGTGGTTGAAGCTTGGATTATTTGAAATAGAATTCATTACATTGGGAAGCTTGAATCTTTTCCTTTCCTTGCAATTCTTCTTCTTTTTTTCTGTAAATAGTCTTCTTGACATGGTTTATTACTATGTATTCCAACCATTCCTCTAGCTATTCTTACCATTTGATTTTGATTTTCATTAACTACCAGGTGTTAGGCAGCTGCTCTGCTCATTTTGGGTTCATCCTAATTTTCGAGTTCCTTCTTTATTAGCCTGGGCTGTTTTGTAGAGGCTATCTTTAATGGCTTGGCCCAATTTCAAATTACAAAATAGGTTTTAATTAGTTAGATGCTTGCCAAATCCAGTTGATTTCAGAATGAACCACGGTTTTAAAATATTTTTCACCATTTTTCATCACTGGCCTTATATGATGACTTTATTTGTAATCTTGGATTTAAAAAGAAGTTATCTCATAATGATCAAGGCTGGGGAATGCCAAATAATTCTAAATTTGTTTTTCATGGTGCATAAGACACAGGCATTCAAACAAAGGAATTATTATGTTAGTTTTGTATTTCCTAATGTAGCTGGTATCTTACAGGAATTTATTGTGCACATACCCATTATTATTAGTTTCCAGAAAGCAACAGTCTCTATCTTTCCCCAGTAGAACCAAGTAATAAATAACCTTATGAGCCACCAGGTCAACTTGTGGTGATAGACATTTTGGAAACCTATATGACCACAAATATTGTTTATTTTGACTGTTGCATAGTGTATTGGTAAGTCTATTAAAAATTTCTTGGATGGGGTGCTGGGTGGCTCAGTGGGATAAGCCACTGCCTTCAGCTTGGGTCATGATCTCAGAGTCCTGGGATCGAGCCCCACATCGGACTCTCTGCTCCATAGGGAGACTACTCCCCCCCGCCCCCTGCTTGCCTCTCTACCTACTTGTGATTTCTCTCTCTGTCAAATAAATAAATAAATAAAATTAAAAAAAAATTTTCTTGGATTGACGAAGTCTTCACCAATCCGCTTCACCTGCCCTGACCTCTCTACCTGACTTATCAAGGAAGATGTGGAATCCTAAGTAGTGAGCAGGGTAAATTGGTACCTGCCTGGCTGGCCTGAGTCTGGGTTGGGGAGCCATGCATTTTCCTGCTCTCTATTCAGATCTCTGGGCATAAAATCATTTGGAAAAAGTGCTATTCTTTTCACAAATTCCTCAGTAGTGTCTACAACTGGGTTGCCCTTACAGGTAATGGTGCAGATATATATACTTTAGCAACAGTTCTCTGTGGGGAGCTCATGAAAGATAGTGTGAAATATTGGTTGCGCAACTCCCTGATGTTTTGTAGGAAGGGTTCAACCCACTGAATATCTTTGGATTAGAGACCAATTAGTCTGATAACCCATGTCATTTTTAAGGTATCTGCTTCCTCTTTTCTTGTACCTCAACTAGTATAATGTTTCCACATACCATTAAATCCCCTTTCAAATCTCTAGACACATTTAAGTATGCCTCACTTGCTCCCATGATCACATTCTGAGAACACTCAAGAACCATCAAGTTTGCTGAACCATGTTGTTTGACTACCTCTTGGCCTCCTCGTCATGTTAGACTACCCTTTCTACCAATCCTATTCTAGCCTCTACAGTTTCCCAAGTGAGTGTAGTGACTCATATGGTCACTATTTTTTAAAGAATAGAATGTTCTAATATATGTTCCATTCCCTGGGAGCTCCCAGGAAATGGAACTATATGGAACTCATATAGCCATATTGGAATTTCTTTGGTGAGAATGTGTAGAACGATTCTTTGGAGGACTATATTTATCGATATAGTGTTTTTCTTTGGTGAGAATGTGTAGAACGATTCTTTGGAGGGCTATATTTATCGATATAGTGTTAAGGTCAATAGGATATTTTAGGCTTGAAAATGGTTTTGGCTCCAAGCTTGAAACTCATGGAAACTCACATAAATTATATTTCATGTGGAATCAAAGTATATTTCAATATGTTTGATATGAAGTAGGGTGGAATTTCTGAAAGTAAGGATATCCAAAGTCTAGGAAGCTTTTAAAATGCCTTGGTTTTGCCCTGCATGGCTCCCGCAGCCCACCCAAAGCTGATAGGCCAGAGCTTCACCTCTGTGCCATTCCATAGCCTGACTATTGTTGATAACGCTGCTATAAACACCAGGTGCATGTGCTCCTTCTGTATTTTTGCATCTTTTGAGTAAATACCTCGAAGAGCAATTGCTGGGTCATAGGGTAGTTCTAGTTTTAACTTTTTGACAAATATCCATACTGTTTTCCAGAGTGGCTGTACCAGTTTGCATTCCCACCAACAGTGTAAGAAAGTTCCCCTTTCTCTGCAACCTCAGCAACATCTGTTGTTTCCTGTGTTGTTAATTTTAACCATTCTGACAGGTGTGAGGTATTATCCTATTGTGATTTTGGTTTATATTTCCCTGATGTTGAGTGATATTGAGCACAGACGTCCAAGTTTTGCAACTGTCTCCAAGAAGCCAACCCCAGATCACCTGGTCTGGAGGCCAGAAGGCTTTAAGATCAATTTGTGTGATAGAGTGCATTAACAAAATGAAATATTAGGATCATACGATTATTTCAATAGATGGAGAAAAACTATTTGACAAAATTCAACAATGATTTATAATTAAAAACTCTCAACAAAGTTGGTACTGGTGGAAAGTACCTCAACATAATGAAAAGGTCATATATATTAAGCCCACAGCTGACATCATACTCAACAGTAAAAAGCAGAAAGCTTTCCCTTTATGATCAGGAGCAAGACAAGAATGCCCAATTTTTCTACTTCTATTCCACATAGTATGGAAGTCCTGGCCACAGAAACTAAGCAGGAAAAAGAATAATAAAAGCTATCCAAATTGGAAAGAAAGAAGTAAAACTGTCACTGTTTGCAGATGACATGATTTTATATTTAGAAAACTCAGAGGACCCGAATAGATATATTTTTTTTTTTTTCAGAAAAGATCTACAGGTGACCAACAAGCATATGAAAAAATGCTCAACATCACTCATTAACAAGGAAATGCAAATCAAAACCATAATGAGATATCACCTCACACCCGTTAGAATGGCTACTATCAGAAAAAAGGAAATGACAAGTGTTGATAAAGATGTGGAGAAAAGGGAGCCCTCATGTATTGTTGGTGAGAATGTAAATTGGTGCAGGCACTGTAGAAAATGTGGAAGTTCCTCAAAGAATTAAAAAGAGAACTGCCATATGCCCTTGAAATTCTACTTCCAGGAATTTATCTCCCCCCCCCAAATGAAAACACTAATTCAAGAAAAATGTCTGCACCCCTATACCTGTTGCAGCATTATTTATAATAACCAAGATATGGAAACAACCAAAGTGCCCATCAATGGATGAAGGTTAAAGAAGATGTGGTGTACATACATACAACAGAATACTATTCAGCCATACACAGAATGAAATCTTGCTATTGGAGACAACATAGATAGACCTTGATGGTATTACGCTAAGGGTATTAAGTTAAACAGGGAATGACAAATAACATATGATTTCACTTAAATGTGGAATCTAAAAAACAAATACAAATAAACAAAACAAAACTCATAGATAAAGACAACCAGTGGTAGCCAGAGGGGAGTGGGGTAGAGGGGTGGGCAAAAATGGATGAAGGGGATCAAGAGAAAAGAAATTTTAACCTCTTAACTTTCATAAAATTAGGGCCAACATCGTAGAACGGGGGCTATCCTGAATCCTTCCTATCTGGCATATGCTACAGTTGATACTTCACGGCATCTTCCACACGATTGCAGGGGACTGGGAGTTTCAGTGGACACCAGATTATAACTGATATGTTTAGGGCTGTTGGCTTCCAAAGCTCTCAAAATGATTGCCGTGGAAGAGACTGCGAATACTCATGACTAGGAATGAGCTCTCTACACTTCTCAGTCTTGTGACTAGTTCTGGTCAATAAAATGTGAGTGAAAATGTTGGCTTTCACTTCTAGCCTTGGGTGCTCTGTGTGATTTCCTCAAGAGCTCTCTCTATGTCCCCCCACCTAGTCCATCTGGTGTGAAGCAAAGAATTCCAAGATGGTGGATAAAAATGCCAGAAGGAGCCAAAAAACAGTCAAGAGTCAAAGAAGAACACCCAGGGAAAATGTCCAGCTGCACCAGATATCAGGTGAAGAAGAACAAAACTTGGATTGCGCTTTCCAGTTTGGGAGAATCTTCATTATAGGGGCTAGCATTGCTTACCAGGGCATGTTCAACTGTCCTTGGAATTTTATTTGTTTATTCATCTGAGTATGAGCTCTGGGAATTAATATGAGAGAAATGGCGGCCAAGGACAACAGCAAATTTCTTTATTTTACTCTAATTCTCTTTTGTCATATTAAATCCTGAATAGGACCAATTTCCATACTGTCATATGATTTGTAGTGTATGACATCTCAAGTTTAAGCCCACAGTTTCCTTCTTGATATATGTTAATCTCTCAGTGGCTGCAGGGTCCCTGACATTGTATTATATAGTTTCTCTGGGCACTCATATACAAATATTTAAATTTTGTTTCTTCCTTCCAGAGATGGATAACTTTCTAATGGCTCCTCCTATTTGTTAGTACACAGGCTGAGCTGTTGTAACAAGCAGACCCCATCCTCCTAATAAAATGCACTCAGACTCAAGCCAGATAGAAGTTTCTTTCTCATTTAACAGTCCAGAATAGGCCCAGAGTGAGCCTTCCCAGGGACCCAGAGTCTATCTGTCTTGTGACTTTACCTGCCCAGATTGAAACTAGCTCATCGACACATCTGTATGTTCCTGGATGTACTATGGAGTGCAAGCAATCTCCTTAGATAATAAGATCGGGAAGCTGAGTACTTCGCTTCTGTTCACATTCTATTTGCTGTAACATTATGACATATCCAACCACTCCTGACCAGAAAATACAGTCTCTAGCTGTGTAGCCATGTGCTCACAAAACTCAAAAATTCTGTCATAAAAAGGAAGAAAAAAAGGAGAATGGGCACTGGAACACAGCAGTTTTTACCTGACAAATCACACTGGGACATTAGGCTACATTTCAGTGTCCAGAAGGGATCTGATTGTTATATTCTGTACTACTGTATAGTAAGTATCTTTGCAGAGGAAAAGCACGGACATTCCTTGAAATAATAATCAATACATTTGTTATCATACAGCAACCTTACATTTTTCTCATTTATATTAAGCAACGAATGCACGGATAATGCCCTTTCCTGCAATATGTTTCAAGTGCCCTTTTGTGAGCCTCCATTGTATTTACCCTAGGATCTGGGGAGTCTAAAATAATTTCTACCAACCAATCAGAGCGGTCCCAGTGGTAAACAGATGGCACACATATTCAGGCGTCAACCAGCTCAGTATTAGCCCTGTCTAGGAGCGGGGCAGGCTCATCAAGAAGTTGTTTAGAGTGAAATGAAGAGCCTAATGAAAGGTAATTATCCTAAGGGAAGTGAGAGATGAGATTTTAAAGTTTTTTGGCAAAAATAAGATAAAACATAAAACAAAGGGAAGAAAAGAGAGAGAGAGAGAGAGAGACAAACCAAGAAACAGACCCTTAGCCATAGAGAACAAACTGCTGGTCATCAGAGGGAGAGTGGGTGGGGGATGGGTAAAATAGGGGAAGGGGATTAAGGAGGGCACTTGCTGTGATGAGCACAGGGTATTGCATGGAACTGCTGAATCACTATATTGTACAATTGTACACTATATTGTACAATCACTATATAGTACAGCTGAATCACTATATTGTACACTATATTGTACAATGTGTGTTAACTACGCTGGAATTTAAAACAAAATAAAATTTTAAAAAGTTTGGTTTAGGAGAAAGGAGATCCTTTCAGTACATTATCACCGAGCATGTTGCCACTAGTTCTGATTTGAGTCTTATGTCAAGAGGGCTGCAATAACAAGGCAAGTAAACACTGTCAATATATCTTTATTTGTTGTATAATGAAAGCATGTATTTTTTATTTATATTTTCCCCCTTAAAAATAAAAATCTTTGTGGGAGGTGGGAACGTAAGGTATCAATCACATGGTAGTTGCTGCAGCGGAAAGATTCCGCGTGCTGGAATCTCTGGCAGTAACAAGTAAGAGAGCCCGCAGCTGGGATCCCCATGCCCTCGGTGTCCAGCATCAGCGCTCTGGGAGCCTTATTACTGGGAAAAGGTGGCCATGTCTGTCCCTTTCATGGGGATTAGCAGAGCAGTAGCCCCCTTTGTACATTAGGAATTGGCATGAACAGGAAAAGTTTTCGGAGAAACCTGGGGCCAGAGAGGAGAGAGTTCTTGAGTGGTTGAGTGTGCTTGCCTTGGTGTGACAAGGAACATGAGTGTGGTCCTCAGAGGACCACAGAATACATTTGGGAGGAAGTTGAGATCTGGAATTTGATCCTACATAATGAATGGAAGTTAAGACAGAGGGAAACTGGTGAGACTTTCTGCCCCCCCCCCCCCCGCTTTATAAATGGTTAATGTTCTTAATCTGTTGTGTACAGTGTTTGTGGCCTTATCTAACAGAGCTCCAAGCCTGCTGCCTCACTGCTCTTGGACTTGTCATTGATTTGCCCTGATTCCCAGAAGAGGGAGGGGTTCCCACACAGCATCCTTTCTCTTCAGGGAACAAGGGATGCTGAAGTTGAAATTAAATGAAACTCTTCCCTAAAATATCCTCCTCGCTTTTCTCTTCAACTCTGTTTCTTTTCTGTTTCCTTGACCTCCCTTTGAGTACCATTGGCTACTTCTGATTCAAAGCTCCGCAACAGACCTAGAACCACACTAATAAGCAAGTCTCCCTTGTTCTAGTCTTTTGTTACAATTTTCTTTCTTTTTTTTTTAATGATTTTTTTTAAAGATTTTATTTATTTATTTCAGAGACAGAGATCACAAGTAGGCAGAGAGGCAGGCAGAGAGAGAGGAGGGAGCAGATTCCCGTTGAGCAGAGAGCCTGATGCAGGGCTTGATCCCAGGACCCTGGGATCATGACCTGAGCCGAAGGCAGAGGCTTTAACCCACTGAGCCACCCAGGTGCCCCTGTTAAAATTTTCTATTCTAATGATGTCTGCTTAGCACTAGCCTTGCCTCTTAACTTTAACCTTTTCATTTAAATTCAGTTATTCAACACATAGTACATCATTAGTTTTTGATGTAGCATTCAATGATTCATTAGTTAGTCACATATAACACGCACTGCCCATCATATCACGTGCCTGAATAATGTTAATCTGGCAAAATGTTACATAAGTCACTTTATAAAATGATTCAAAGAAGGGTTTGAGATTGGCTTAGTTGGAATATATTGGAAATATTTTGACAGGAGTGTTTGGTAGTAGAAGGATTGGGTACAATGACATACACTCAACTCATAGTCTCCAAACCGGAAAAACTTGATTGCTGCACTGTCTGGATACTGCACCAAGCCCAAAAGGTACTATGGTGAAGAAAACAGACATGAACTCTCGTGTTGGTTCCTAGGTGGCTGGTGTCACATTAGCACAATCCCCTTTTTTGACAGAGAATCAGGCTTTAAATTTCAAATGCACTTACAATGTGTAAGCTTTTTAGTCTGGAATTCTAGGTCCCCACAATTGGGCCCCAAACTACTTGAGAAGTAAATTTTCCTCTGGTTAATTGTAGACACCCCCTTCGGCTCTTTGAAGGATTGTCCCATTTATCAACTTTGACTCAAGTTGTTCTCGTCTCTTGGAATTCTTGTCTTGATATTTTCTCTTTAAAAATCTGTCTTGGGGCACCTGGATGGCTCAGGTTAAACATCTGCTCGTTCGTTAAACATCTGCCTACAGCTCGGGTTGTGATCTCCAGGTCCTGGTATCAGCCCCACAAGGGGCTTTCTGCTCAGCAGTGAGTCTGCTTCTCCCTCTGCCTCCGCCTCTCCCTGTCCCCCACCCGCCCCACTCATGCGTTTTCTTTCCCTCTCAAATGAATAAAGAAAATCTTAAAGAAACCTATCCATCTTTCAAACCTGGTTTAATGATGCATCTTACCGAATACAGTCTCATTCAAACTCCTTTATCATTTCTGCCATGACTAGACCCTATATCATAGTTAGTCTGATATCAGTTAACCTCCTCAAGTTAGCATTAGTCCACATGTTGCCATTGCATAAATCAGAGGAAGGCACCTCTTTCTCAACACACCTTACATTCATAGATTGGAAAACTGTGACATGTTAGAGTACTGAGAATATTAGAGCCATCAGTGAGAAAAGTTACAAAACACAAATCTGTTATATCTAAGACAAATAAGAAGTCCCCTAGATTGTGTTACTTCAGAAGACCCCCCTGGTTTCACTTATTAGATTTCACGTTGCCTTTGGTCATGGCCAGTTGGTAAATGATAAACAGCTGGATCTCTGGGAAGAATCCATCAACCAACCCATCAACCGAACAGCCAATCCTGACTTGCAATGTTGGCTGATCTGAAACTTCCAAAGTGGTATCTACTGGCTCACAAAGTTCATAAAAATTTAAGAATCAGCTCTTATCAGCTGGTCATAGCTGGCTCCCGCATACCACAGGCTGGGCTTTGTTCATCGATTTCTTTCTACAGAACTCAGCAAGAATGAGGAAGTCATGAGCAATGCACATATGGGACTTGTGGGTATTGGATGTTGAGAAATAAGGAACATTCTTGGTGTTGCTACCAAGAACAGCACGCACTTGCCAGTGTGACTATCTCCTCTTTATTTTTAATGTTTGAGCACTGGGGCAATATGTCTTTTTTATGACATAGCTGAAGTGTAAAAGTTTCTGAGAACACAGCAATTCATTAGCTTGCCCTAAGGTAGAAATAATACCTGTAAATAACCTTTCAGGAAAACCAATATGCCAAGTGCACTAAAATCTCAAGGCTGCTTTATGATTAGCACTTCCACGGTCCTGGGTTTCTATTTTCTCAAAGCTTTGCCTAAACAATTTGTATTTTAGTTACTTTAGTGGATAAAGCCATAAATATTTTCCTGACATATTAGTGCTTATACAGGGAAGGCCCTGTTGGTAGATAATTAGTTTGCATGCGGAGATGAAACGTGGGTGATAGGCAAGGCTTGTTAAGTATCAAACACCTAATCTCTGAAAGGTGAATTATGTTTATTTTATAAAGGCCAGTGTTTCAGTCTTTGCATGAGTGAATCAGGTATTAGTGAATCGTATTAGTGGAGAATAATGAAAATTTGTATCCAGTTATTTCAAACTGACGTCATACCATATACTTCACTACCTATAACAGATAATAGTTTAAGTATTCTTTGATTTGATAAAGTCGTGTGTATTTGCCATTAGAAGATAATATCTGAGTGTAGCACAATATTCAAAAACGTTTAAATTATTCTGAAGTATTACATAACTTGCAATATTTATTCCTACCGTATTTTCTACAGCTGCTATAACAAATTACAATCTGTTTGTGGTTGAAAACAACACAAATCTATTATTTTACATTTCTGTAGGTCAGAAATCGAATAGGGGTCTCCTGGGGCCAAAATAAATGTGTCAACAGGGCTGTGTTCCTTCTGAAGGCTCTAGAGGGGAGCCTGTTCCCCTGCCTTTTCCACTTTCTAGAAGCTGACTGCATCCTTTCGTTTGTGACCTTCCTCCACCTTCACAGTCAGCCACAACTGGTGCAACTCCCTTCGCTTCACTCTGGCCTTGGCTGCCTGTTTTCGTGTTTAAAGGCCCCTGGGTAATCCAGAATGATCTCGCCCTCCAAAGGTCCGGTAACCACCTCTGGCAACTATGAATTCTCCTTTGCCCTGACATATTCACAGGTTCTGGGGATGAGGAAGTAGACACCTTTGGGGACACACATTCATTTACATTTTCATATTTACTTCGGAGCAAACGAAGTTTCGAAGGAGTTCGACAGCTTCCCCAAGGTCTCTGGGCCGACGCCATTTTCTGAGCAAAGTGAAGAGGACTTGCCCAAATTGTTTCCCGTGGAATAACCGTCTTACGCAAATCTTCAATTTTGTTTTGAGTGTGTTCTTGCTTTCACTCTTTACTTTTGAAGAACTCCTCTGCTATTTAAAGTTTGCAGGTTTTGTGCTTTTTCTGTTTCAGGAATGTCTAGTGAGGAAAATGGTTTAAAAGGGATCAAGTAAACGACTCACCTAGAGCAACATGAAAGACAGCACAGGACGAGGAAAAGACAAAATTCTAGTCTTTTAGCTAAAAGCCCTCATATTTTTAAAGACCTACCGGCTTCATCAGTGTCAAGAAGTCAGAGGTAAACCATCAAGGTATTGGGGAGCCAAAAGCTTGCTGTGTAGCCATTGGGCTGGTCTTTGCTTCGACCTTGTGTGTCCCTAGGTCTCTCTGGCTCTCTCTGGATTCAGATTTTTTCCATAACACTGTGCCCTAGTTCCTCTGCACGATGATCTCTTTCATCATCTCCAAGGAGTTTGGTTTGCAAAATATTCCATCTGCCTGCCTTCTGGTTTTGAAAAGGCTTTGATCTTAACTCTGATTTTGACTCTTAGACAATGGAAATTCAGAGAAATCGTTATTTGCTAAATGTGATTTAGCAACAGGACTGGAATCAGAGTAGAATTCCAAGTTTCCAAGAGTGGGAGTAATATCCTTATCATACAACTTCTAGCAAACACAAGAAACGCACAGGATTCCTTTCAAAGTGGAGTGATAATGAGAAAAGTTTGAAAATAGTGTCGGATATCTGAAGAAATAAGGGAAGCTTTTCTTTCAAGAAATGCTTACAAGACATGTAAAAAAGCTAACGGTGAACACGGGATAGCTGTGTCAACAGTCTCACAGTGCACAGTCCCCTTAGCAGTGTCTGTCTTCGCTGGTGTCAATGTGGACTCCTTATTCGTTGGTTAGCTAATTTTCTGTAAGAGATACACTTAGCCACTATACTTCCTTGCCTTCTTCTCCCACTGACTAAGTCCCATCCATCTTATCAAGTGTAACATTTAAGTGTTACTTCTTCCAGAATGCCTGGCATGCTAGGAAAGAAAATTTTTCTGAATTCTCCGAGTTTGTTTTCTTATTATCTCTTGGCACATCCCACATTCAGCTGCATTTGTTTGTGTACAGTTTTGATGTCTCTACTATATTAAAAGGCCAGCTGTCTTATTTATTTTTATCTTCCAGTGGGCCCAGCAAAAGATAAATAGGCCTTTTTATGTGTGAAAAGGTGCGTGATGCTTCATCAAAGAAGAAGTGAATGGATACAGTGAACAAGTGTAGGGCCAGCCAAAGACTATCACTTCGTCTTGTTCTTCTTTTCCAATTATTTTTATTTTTGCTTCTAACACAGTACGTTGAACAGCAGATGTTCTAAAAGTATCTATAGATATAACTTTAAAATACTTAATGTCCTTTTAAAAATCACAATGGCTTTTGTAAAGCCATAGAAGTAATTGGAAAAAAAAACCACATCATTTTTCATTTATTTTTCTTAAAGGGTGTGTTTTGGGAATTATTAGCTACAAATGAGTTTATTTGGATGGGCTGAAATGCATTTTATACTGATATAGAGAGTTTTGATAGTAAATTTATGTAGATTTTGGACTTCTACATACCCTGGTTTGGTCCCTGGTCTTATCATTTACCACCTGTGTGAATTTGGGCAAATTAATTAAACTTCTGTGAAACTCAAATTCACCATCTGTAAAGCAGGGGTACCAACATTACCTCACAAGTTAGTTATATTAAGTGGAAACTCTATACGTACCTTGCGTACGTACGGTATAATAATGGTATTATTTATACCATTTATAATAACGTACATATAATAATACATATGGCATAATAATTGTATTATTTCTCTTCCTTTCTACCCTTCTATTATTGACTTTAATCTGCTTAAGTAGTAAATCTAACTAAAATGCATGGCTTCATTTTTTTTTTTTTTTTTTTTTTTTTTTTTTTTTTTTTTTTTTTTTTAACTTTTTATTTTTTATAAACATATATTTTTATCCCCAGGGGTACAGGTCTGTGAATCACCAGGTTTACACACTTCACAGCACTCACCAAAGCACATACCCTCCCCAATGTCCATAATCCCACCCCCTTCTCCCAAACCCCCTCCCCCCAGCAACCCTCAGTTTGTTTTGTGAGATTAAGAGTCACTTATGGTTTGTCTCCCTCCCAATCCCATCTTGTTTCATTTATTCTTCTCCTACCCACTTAAGCCTCCATGTTGCATCACCACTTCCTCATATCAGGGAGATCATATGATAGTTGTCTTTCTCTGCTTGACTTATTTCGCTAAGCATGATATGCTCTAGTTCCATCCATGTTGTTGCAAATGGCAAGATTTCATTTCTTTTGATGGCTGCATAGTATTCCATTGTGTATATATACCACATCTTCTTGATCCATTCATCTGTGGATGGACATCTAGGTTCTTTCCATAGTTTGGCTATTGTGGACATTGCTGCTATAAACATTCGGGTGCATGTGCCCCTTTGGATCACTACATTTGTATCTTTAGGGTAAATACCCAATAGTGCAATTGCTGGGTCATAGGGCAGTTCTATTTTCAACATTCTGAGGAACCTCCATGCTGTTTTCCAGAGTGGCTGCACCAGCTTGCATTCCCACCAACAGTGTAGGAGGGTTCCCCTTTCTCCACATCCTCGCCAGCATCTGTCATTTCCTGACTTGTTGATTTTAGCCATTCTGACTGGTGTGAGGTGATATCTCATTGTGGTTTTGATTTGTATTTCCCTGATGCCGAGTGATATGGAGCACTTTTTCATGTGTCTGTTGGCCATCTGGATGTCTTCTTTGCAGAAATGTCTGTTCATGTCCTCTGCCCATTTCTTGATTGGATTATTTGTTCTTTGGGTGTTGAGTTTGCTAAGTTCTTTATAGATTCTGGACACTAGTCCTTTATCTGATATGTCGTTTGCAAATATCTTCTCCCATTCTGTCAGTTGTCTTTTGATTTTGTTAACTGTTTCCTTTGCTGTGCAAAAGCTTTTGATCTTGATGAAATCCCAATAGTTCATTTTTTCCCTTGCTTCCCTTGCCTTTTGCGTTGTTCCTAGGAAGATGTTGCTGCGGCAGAGGTCGAAGAGGTTGCTGCCTGTGTTCTCCTCAAGGATTTTGATGGATTCCTTTCGCACATTGAGGTCCTTCATCCATTTTGAGTCTATTTTTGTGTGTGGTGTAAGGAAATGGTCCAATTTCATCAATAAAAGAAAGAACAAGAACCATATGATACTTTCAATAGATGCTGAAAAAGCATTTGACAAAGTACAGCATCCCTTCCTGATCAAAACTCTTCAAAGTGTAGGGATAGAGGGCACATACCTCAATATCATCAAAGCCATCTATGAAAAACCCACCGCAAATATCATTCTCAATGGAGAAAAACTGAAAGCTTTTCCACTAAGGTCAGGAACACGGCAGGGATGTCCATTATCACCACTGCTATTCAACATAGTACTAGAGGTCCTAGCCTCAGCAATCAGACAACAAAAGGAAATTAAAGGCATCCAAATCGGCAAAGAAGAAGTCAAATTATCACTCTTCGCAGATGATATGATACTATATGTGGAAAACCCAAAAGACTCCACTCCAAAACTGCTAGAACTTATACAGGAATTCAGTAAAGTGTCAGGATATAAAATCAATGCACAGAAATCAGTTGCATTTCTCTACACCAACAGCAAGACAGAAGAAAGAGATATTAAGGAGTCAATCCCATTTACAATTGCATCCAAAACCATAAGATACCTAGGAATAAACCTAACCAAAGAGACACAGAATCTATACTCAGAAAACTATAAAGTACTCATGAAAGAAATTGAGGAAGACACAAAGAAATGGAAAAATGTTCCATGCTCCTGGATTGGAAGAATAAATATTGTGAAAATGTCTATGCTACCTAAAGCAATCTACACATTTAATGCAATTCCTATCAAAGTACCATCCATCTTTTTCAAAGAAATGGAACAAATAATGCTAAAATTTATATGGAACCAGAAAAGACCTCGAATAGCCAAAGGGATATTGAAAAAGAAAGCCAACGTTGGTGGCATCACAATTCCGGACTTCAAGCTCTATTACAAAGCTGTCATCATCAAGACAGCATGGTACTGGCACAAAAACAGACACATAGATCAATGGAACAGAATAGAGAGCCCAGAAATAGACCCTAAAATCTATGGTCAACTCATCTTCGACAAAGCAGGAAAGAATGTCCAATGGAAAAAAGACAGCCTCTTCAATAAATGGTGCTGGGAAAATTGGACAGCCACATGCAGAAGCATGGCTTCATTTTGATCGCACAGAATTAAAGTTGGCACTTATTCAAAATTTAATATGCACAATCTGATCCAAACTGAGATGTCTTATAAAGCATTTAAGAAGCATCTAGTGTTACCAGTGTTCTGGACATCTGCTTCTTTAGCTTTCTCTCTTAGGAATGGTGATTTCTTTTCTTTTGGAAAGTTACTCTTCTCTGAGGATAGGGTAAGGGGATCAATGATCATAATTTCTACAACATCACCACTTCCCCACGCCCTCTCTAGTGAAGTAGACATGTTTTCAAAATGGGCTTTTTCTCTAGGATTTTCACTGGGTTTTCTCTAGGATATTAAATGTGGACTATAGTTAGATCCCGTGCTTCCTCTGTGAAGGAAGCAGAGAATTTTTGAGCCTGGGCATGGTTGACCATCACGTCTTTCTTTTGGAGAAAGGCAGCTGGCAACAATAAGGTAGGCACATGAAAGAAGGCCTGATTACTCAGACATGCCCCCTGTTTGGTACTGTGGATCAAGAAAATCTCTAGATTTGGCTAAACTAGCATGAGTGTGATCTTCATCTATGGCCAAAGTCAAAAAGAAACACATGGAAGCAGGGAGTTACCTCGGATTCATTGTATCCTGCTGTCTCCTCCCTATTCAACCTTTAAATTTTATTATCTGACCCCCAAGTAAATCATGGTGCCTCTCAGGTAGCATTTAGGTCCAGTCCCTATATAATTTAATGGATACTGTTTCAGTCATAGGCTATAACCTTAACCTTGGCCATGATTTGGTAGATGGTAGGGTGTTGTATGGCGGCAGACCCCGTGGGAGAGAATGCCAACATTAGCATCCTCAGGGGGAGTAAAGGCCAAAAAATCTCTGAAGCACATGGTTTGTTCTCAGGGAGCCATTCTGAGCACAGTCAGTGGAAGGTCTGAAAATTCCCTTGCTCTGTGTCAAGCGGTGTGTATCAAAGCCACCTTGGGAAACAGATCTGGCTTATTGTGGGGGAAGGAGGCTCCTGACCAAAATCTACTTCACTGCATTCCTTGGGTCTAAGTTGCCTGAGTACCAAAATGGATAGTTTCTTAAATAAATGAACACATCTTAAATTCAAAGGAATTCGGTTTCTTTTTTCCTTTCCCTTCCAACTTCTCTCCCTTATTTCTTCTTATCTTCCAAGTAACATTTTTTTTTTTAGGTGACTTTTAAGGTATAAGGTTTTTACCTTAGAGAAATATGTAAAATACAGAGGAAAAAGGAAATAAGAATCACCTATAATACTACCACTCAGATATTCCCTATTAATTTCTGGCACATATTCTTCCAACTCTTTTCTATGCAACAATATTTTAACATAATTGAAATGATAATGTATTTCTAACATTGCATCCTCTTCATGTTTTCTTTGAACAAATCTAAACATTTTCTCCTATTTCACTTTTTCCTTCCTATTGCTTTGATATTAAAGGTAGAGCTGCCATAAACATCTTAGTATCGCCTCTTTGATGCCGAATTTCAGGAGACACAGAGCATTGATAGCATGTGTTTTGAAAGATTTACACCCAGGTAAATAGATAATCTGGATACTGTACTTGGTCCCATTTTTGTCTTCCTGCATACAGAGAAAACTTTTCAGTTGCATTATAATTTGATATGATCAGAGCAGATATGACAACCAAGTGCATTTATAGGAGTTAACAGACATTAACACGTCTGACACCTGAAAAAAGTATCATTAGTTTCTCGGGAGGAAGGAAATTCAGAAATATAAAACTTGGTCACAATTGCTAGACTTCCAGTCTTCCCGCACTGTTCAAGCCGAGAGCCCATCATTATTTCTGGCAAGAGTCTATGCTCATTTTTCTGCCAGGCTTCTCCTGCACAGTCTAGAGGATCTGCTTTGTTGAACAACAAAATAGAAGCACAGTAGTTTGGCTACAAAGTGGAAAATAACAGTAGTATTTCTCACGTTTTAGAGGAAATGCAAAATACAAAGGAGTTAAAATTAAGACATTGTTAAAGAAGAGATTAGAATGCAATATACACGTGCCACTTTGACAACAGTCACAGGTGGCACCTCTCTTCACCTGATTAATCAAGTCCAATCCTTCAGCCCAGGGATGGTACACAAAGACAACTTGTGTTTCTACCTAAGTCATCATCTGGTTATGCCTCTGACTCTGTAACACTTGGCAACCTTTTCACTGAACTTTTGCAAAGAAATCAGACCAGAAAAGCATGGTATATTTGGAAGGATGCAGTGGTATATGCAAGAAAACATTGGTGAAATAGTTTATATCCTTCATTTTTAAATGAAGCCTGCAGGAAGCGTTAGATGGCAGGGACAAAAGCTCCATTTTGGCCATAACATTTTTCAAGGGGAGGCTGGAATAGGCAGAAAAGCAATACTATGAAAAATGTTTGTTTTTATTTTGTATTTTTGAGACTGGAACTGATAAACTTTCAGATTTTCCATCTTTGACGGGGTGGTGGGGGGGGAGTCTTCTTTCCAAACTAACAGGTATTTTCTACTTTGAGAATTCCCTCTGTGACAACAGGAATAATAAAGGCTTTAGAGAAAACTAGTAAGAACAGCATGGACCCAAATGAGATCACACTTTAGTCCTTGTCTTTGAGATACAATGTGGTCTAACTCGACTCAGGCAATTACATGAGAGTTCTGAAATTATCTTATACATTGGTTCTTCACTGGGGGACAGGTTACGAGCAAGGAAGTACTGGACACATTCTCCTCTTGTTGAGAACTACTGATAGAATCTTCTTTTATTTCATGTGGGAAAAGCAAAGGCCCAAGAGAAGGGATCAAATGCCCAAGGTCACTTTGTCATTAATGGCAGCTAAAACTAGAAGACTCTGCTCCCAGGATGGCATCGTTTCCACCTCACACCCAGAACCCACATGGACACTGCGGCATGGAGGCAGATTCCTTACCAATGAGAACTTCTTCCTCTGCTCATTCCTGAGTTATATTGGCTCGCAACCCTTTGTGTCTCAGCTTCTCAACTCTCTTCTTGACCAGAATTCAGCCACGATGAACTGGATTTATGTGTGAGATTACAAATAGGCCTCACGTAGAGGAACAACTCCAGGTGATTGGAACTCATTGAGAGACCCACACAACTCAACCACGATGCCATATACAATTAGTAATATCCTCACGTGTGAGGGAGGGGGTAGGTATTGATTGGTCTTTTCACTTTGGTGTATCCTTTAGTCCCAGGAAATCTGACATTTCTAGACACAGGAGATCCAGGCATTAGAAAGGCCTTTTCTTTCTTTTTTCCCTAGAAAATTTCACTCAAGTCCTTCCATAAAGGATGGGAGACAGACGTTTTAAAGAGTGGGGGAACTTAGTATCTTCTCGTAATTTATACTAGTTGTTCTTCAGCTGCTCTGACAGGATAGAAACTAAATGATTCAAAGACAGTTGTTTATTTCAGAACTGGACACTCCTATTGCTCTAACCACCAATCTTACTTGTGTTTTCAGTTTCTTTAAGGAAATATATTCATAAGTAGAATCTGAATTATCCATAATAATGGTAGCAGTGATATAAGAAAAAGATAAAGCTATCCATGGCTAGTTTAAAACTGTATTTTCAATATTTATAATAAGTTGATGAAATATTTGTGGAAATGAGCTCATTAAAATCTCAAGTTAAGAAAGATAGGTAAGTGCAAGTATGTAGGCTCATAACTGCACCATTTGTAACAGCCCCAAACCAGAAGCTTCTCACATGCCTATCAACAACGGAATGGATGAACGGTCCTATAACCACACAATAGGATAGTATTGTGTAATGACACTGAGAAACCCATAGTCGAATGCAACAATACAGGTGAATCTCAAAATGTAATACTGAGTGAAAGAAGCCAGATACAAAAGAACACATGCTCATCGATTAAAACTAATGTATGAAATTAGGAGTCAGGACAGTAGTTGTCCTTGGAGGAAGGAAGTGATGGTTGGAAGTACTAAGGACTAAGGCACTAGTAATGTTTTGTTTCTTAAAGGTGTTGGTTGCAGGGCTGTGTTCAGCCAGAGAAAGTTCACTGAGCTGTAACTCATGTTTAATGAAACTTTTGTGGATACACTATATTTTCATAACTTTTAAAAAAGGTAAATGGGCATTTTTCAAGAAGCAAAAACACTAACACATATTTTGAAGAGTAGTTCCCTCATTTTCATTTTTTTAGGAAAAAAGGGGAAAATGCCTCTTTTGTAAACTATTAATCAAGTAATGAAATTAACCAAACGAGACAAAAGGACAGGGAAAGAGAAGGAGATAAAAGCCTCAAGAGATAAATTCCTGTCAGGGACTAGACAGTGTCCTCCCCGAACTCTATGTGAGTTAGGGTTTCAGAAGCAGTCTGTGTGAGGTGGGGAAGCCTCCCATCTATGTTCAGAAATGCACTTTCCAAAGCTAGACAGCTGGCACAACAGGCTTGGTGAGTAATGGGCTTATAATTTCAATTTATTATCAAAATATTTCCATCAGATGACACACCTGAAAAGATAAGAAGATGCAGAGCTCCACAGACGCAGTGTTGTCCTTTTATCATAGCCCTCAGGAACAGAGTTTATTTTGAAAATCCCGCTTTAGACAACTGTCCAATGACAATTTTTAACCCAGAGTTTGTGCTTAAAGCTTTTGATCAATATGATGGATAAGTTTAAAAAGTCCCAAATCTTCCTGTGTACATCACTTTACAGATCTTGGTCCATAACTATTCATCTGTCTGAAACGTCAATATTCCATGATTACTTATAATAATAATTACTTAGTCATAAATGTAGTTAATAATTAAATATAAAAATTATTATTTATACATTACTACAAATCTCTTAAAAAGATCAAGTTTTGAGAGAGAGAGAGCTAGAGAGAACAAGAAATTGCTTAGAAAATTGCAGGGAGCCCCAAGAATCTCAGTATTGGTGAAAGCAGGTACAATGAAAACCAGTTTCAGACATTCATTTTAGCCCTAAGAGTAGCTTAAAATAAAATGATCTCAGAATGAATAACTGATGATTGGCAAAATTGGTTTAAAAACTACTTTAAGTCCCAAGGCCCCAAGATGTATAAGAATTCTTTGGAAGAGTTCTGTAGGAGCGAAATATTGCAAATAAAAGTAAAGATAAGTAGTTAGGCAATGTGCTTTTAACCCTCATGTCACAGCTGTGCTGTTGGAGCCAACTGTATGCTTCAATCTCTTTAATTTCCCTTTGATTAGAAATCCCAGTCTACATCGAGTGTTAAACACTGTTTTCAAACTGGCAGATCATATGAAAAACAGAAATGAACGGTAATATCTTCAGAGATCAAGCATTATTTACACAGTGAAAAGTGATTGATTTGATAGACACCGGACCCCCCCCCTCTCTCCACACCTTTTCCAGAATAACCTAACTTCATTTCTAATATGATGCTCTGTCATCTCTGTGAACTAACCCCATGTAATTACAATGACCTCTGTGGATAGAGTTCCCCATTTCTGTGGTGTTGGCAAATCTAGCCAAGGGCCACACCGCTTTTTCTGAAGATCACCAAACTCGGCATTTCTTTTCTGGATTCATGTATGAATTCTTGCGGCAGTGGAAGGCCTCTGAAAACTCGGGGGAGTTCTGCAAAGTCCCAATAATCCTGTGAAACAAAAAAAAGTCATTGTTAGCATTTGATACTTAGGCCTATGCCATGTAGGAGCTCTACAGAATTTCTTCATGTAGGCCTATCAAGGGAATTTGGAATTTACAGCCTGAGAGGAAAAAAAAAAAAAAAAAAACGTTCTACTCATTAACAGAATTTTTAAATGGACAGGCAACAACGTACAGGAGCACAGATTTTGAAGACTGTGTGGCTTGAAGCCTGGTTATGAGTTGTATTTATTTAGTGCCTCTGTGCTTCAGTTTCCTTTCCTGTAGGATGCATATAATAGTAACCCGCATCTTAAGGTTGTCATGGGGGAGTTAATTTAGAAACACCCTATGCATGTTGTAAAATAAGTGAATAGTTGATATTCAGAATTGCAGTTATTAGAAGAAGAGTTTGGTCAAAAATAACATCACAATTTTTCAGTACATCTTGGAGGGCTCACATGATACATATAATAGACTTTAAATAGATATTTGTTGATCTGATCTAGTAAGGAAGATCATTCTTTTCTTTTTTTTTCCAAAAGAACTTCATAGGTACCAGAAACTGGATTCAGCCTGAGTTAACTGGAAAGGGCTGGCAAAAAGTCAACGTCTTCTTATCTCTGACCTCAATGGGCAAAAACAACACTGACTGACCCACTGTCAGCACCAAGCAGCATTTGAGAGGAGAGATAGGTCAGTACAATGATGCAGAAGTCATATTTTCCCATAAACCCCAACCAGCTCCCTTCCTTCTCTTTCAGCTGGGACCATCCCACCACACCCACCTTGGGTTGAGAGGAAGGACAGGGAGGCAAATAGACGAGAGTGGTGGGAAGACCTTGGGCAAGGGACAGGAGAGTATGTTCTAATTACTGAGCTCTCCATACATGGCAGGTGTGCTAAGTATAAATCTTTGCAGTCTTATCTCCTCTGACCCATTCTCCACACAGCAGAATGATCTCTAAAGTTTAGGTCAGATTCCCTAATTCCCTTACTTAAAAATTTCTAAGGGCTTGAATGAAATTCAACTCCTCTCTATGGTCTCTAATGATCTGATGGTTCCAGCCTACCTTCTCAGCCTCCTCATAGTATGTTTCTTATCAGGCTCAAACTACACGGACCTACTTTCCAGCCATCAAACCAGCCATTTCTTTCCCTCTTCAGGGTCTTCTGTTCCTACGGACCAATACCCTGGAAATTACTGCCCAATGACTCCATGATCTACTTCTTCTCAGCTTTCTTGCCTCTACTTAAATACCTCTTTGCAAAGGCTTTCTTCAAAGAATGTCCTAATTAGTTCCTCTCACCAGTAGTAGCCCTATCAGTTCACAGTGATTTGTTCTCCTTCTTGACTTTGTGACACCAGCTTACACTGTAATCGGAGAGCAAAATCCTGTGCATCTCTGGTTCCCTGCTGCCCTCCCTGCAAAGCCTCACACAGTGCTTAGTATATTGTAGGACTCAGCACATACTTCCTGAAGAAACAAGCCTGTCAGCTGGTCATGGTGATTACATATATAGGAGGAACAGGACATTACGAAGAAAAACACTGCTTAGCATTTTTGTGTTTATTTGCTACTATGGACCAACTATGAGAAAAAGCAAACATTTCTTTTCTTTATCCCCATTCCAGGAAAGACCGATCTGTATCTAATTTCTAAAAGTCAGACTTCTTAATGTGTCAACCATTACCACATCAACCATCTCTCCATTCCCAATATCACAACTCCCCTATCCTTCAGGGAGAATGTAAACTTTTTGGTTGCATGGTTCTTTCTTTCTTTATTTATGTATTTATTTTATTTTATTTTTTTAGTACTCCTACAGGAGTCCTAAAGATTAACAGAAGTCTTCCTGGTACTGGAGTGTTGAGGTGGGGTGAGGGCCAGATCTCTTAATCCCCCTGAGATGGAGAAGACAGACCTCCCCAAAGGTGAGGAGGGGCCCAGAATGGTGGGTTGCATGAATGACAAAGACATGCTTCCCACTGTGAGCAGGGCCCTGAGAAGACCTCTGAGAGGATGGCGAGTAGTATGGGGCAGACTGAACTTCAAGGGCAGTGGTTCCTGAGGCCCTTGCCCATGACCACCAGAAGGAAATGAAGCTGCCCGACTTCAGATGAAGCCCTTGAATTGCAGAGATATCAGCAGGGACCATGGCAGGCTGGAGATAACTGGAGGCTAATTCCCTAGTTTCTGGGTCTTCAGATTCCCGTACAACCCTAAAAAGGAACACACTAAAAACTACTGAAACGTTTTACCTCCAAGCTTAGGGTGGGAGCTTGGAGATTGAATTAATTTGCTATAATAATGATGATGATGATGATGATGACGATGATGTGTCATTTCTTATATCTGAAAGCTCAAGAACAAATTCACTTGATGCTTGGTCAAAAGTGGTCATATATGTAGGAACAAAAAGACTTTTTTATTTTTAGTAATCTCTAAACCCAACATGGGGCTTGAACTCACAACTCACAACTCACAACCCCAAGATCAAGAGTCCCATGTACTACCAGCCAGGCACCCCAAGGAATAAAAAGATTTTTAGATATCAGGAATTTGTATTGGTCTTTAGTCTTTTAAGTTTCTAGGCTCATGGACTCTGAGACAGAGAGAAACCTTGTTTCTTTTAATTCAATCCCCTTCTCACTTCAGGAAGCCCTATGTGCTGGCTGAGTGACAGTCATCACGGCAGTCTGACTTGTTCCTCAAATGGAGCAATAAGCTCCCTGATGGACAGGGAAAGCATCTGGGATCTACATACTGGAAGAAAAGCTCTTTTCTGTTTTCATTTTATTAAACTTTTTTTTTAAAGGATTGTATCTTAGATATAATCATATGGGGACAAGTACTGCAGTAAAATGTCCAAACCCATGATTTAATTCTACATTTGTTAAAAAAAAAAAAATGAGGGGAATGGAAAAAAACAAAACAACCCACACACCTCTAAGAAGGGATGTCTTCACAAAGCACCCACAGCTGTTAGCCATGTAGCAACACTCAACCTAATGCACACTGACCTCTCCATTTCCGTTCCAGCTCTTGTCTTTCCATCCAAAGGTTCACCTAAGATCACTTGGTGCTGAATAATTAGGTCAACCGTGTACCAGGACTTCACTGACCTTCCTAGGATTCTGATTAATGTCTTATTGTTTACATTAATTCTTTGGGTGGATGACATAAATAATCTATTTCAGAAAGTGGATACATTATTAATCAAATGAATCCCTTCTCTTAAGAGTGGGGTCATATTTCATTAATATTACATAAAAGACTTCCATGAATTTCATGCTATATGAAAACTGTACAGTGTTTGTGTTTAATAACAAAAGATAAATGACTTTTATTGGTTATTTCTTAAAGTGATTTACTTGAAATTTTGACTTTATTATATAAAATGTTTTATTGTACTGTTGTTGTTTATTCCCTTGGCAAATAATCACTTGTTTTAAAAACATCTAAGGGATATGGAGCTGAACTTCAGCTGACCAAGAAGACTACTCCTGATTGTACTTAACTGGATTTTTAAATTACTGAAGGAGCTTTTTGCAATTAATTGGTCTTCTGAAAACCCTTTGTTACTTCTTTTAAATGAATGACTTGGTTACAAGGTTAACTAGCTGCATTCATAAATATACTATCCAATCTTTATCCCTGTTGTTCATGATTTTGTTAAAGGAAGGTCCCATTGATCAGCACATGCTCCACTATAAATTCACAAAGAAACAAATGCCTGAGTGGATTCCCAGATGTGATCTGAAGATTAACATTTACAAAATATCAGAGACAATGTTAATATTTAAGGCAAATAGAGGAAACATTAGTATTTCAAAGAGTAGATTTAGCATACACATACTAACTAATGGAATAAAAGGGAAGAGAATCACCATATTACCAGAAAATGTCTACATAACATACCAGAAAGAATATCTTACAAGTACTAGAACTTAAGCTGTGGAAAAAATATCTTGTTTTATTAGTGGTGTTAGTTCTATAAGTCCCCTTTTATTCTGAATGGAAGATAATATTGAGCAACTTAAGCATCTAAATGAGCACTACTTTACTATTGAGTATACATTGGTATCACTTTGTCCCTTTGGACATGCTTTAAAAAATGTATCAGACCCTTATATACTGTTGAGAAGTATTACATCTGGATAACTTTAGAGACACATCTGTAGATTAGATGGCCCATATGAGCACAACAACCATTCGAAGTGGGGACGGCGAACAGAAACTGAATTTCCAAAAAGAAGTCATTTAAATTGTGAGTTTAATTTCTAGCACATCAAGGAGAAATGTTTTTATTTTAAACACTAAAGTTTTAGAAGTTTATCTGAAGTACATAAGACTTTAGTTAGGAGGAATAAAACAATTACAGCTCAGACCTAACAAGTGGTTTTAGAGATTCAGCTTTATGTTGAGTATAATTTGCCCTCTGTTTTCATACTGTGGTATTCAGGCACAAGGTTACAAAATCTCTCTCTACTTCAGAAATGTTTCTACACAAGCCACTATGCACAATTTCTCAATAGCAATTCAGCGTCTATTAGATTTTAAGGCTCTTTAAAAAATATGTTTTACTTTGTACAGCCAGGAAGCAGCCTGTTTCCAAAACTAAATGTAACCTCAACCTTTTGCCAAGGAAATCCCTTTACCTCCAGAGAAAATAATAATTTCCTTGACAAAAGGTTGGCATTCCATTTACCCTTTTTAAAAAACAACACATACTTTTCTTACAATAAACAAAAAATAGTCAGAGGCATCTCTTGCACCAGAACAAAGAACGTTACAAATAAAGCCGCGAATAATTTTACATATTTTATTATAAAATAATAGGTATTTTTACAGAGAGCAAATTTTATGTATTTATAATATAGTTGTTTTCAGTTTAAAACTGAGGGTAGAAAACAGTTACATATTTACCTATATATCATTTAATCAGTGATCAGTTACTGACATTCTGAATTATCCAGACATAAGAAATGGACACAAAAATCCCCTGACTCTCAGGTAATAAAAACTGTTGCAAACTCCATATGTTTACTCCTGGAGACTCTTCTTCTGTTCAGACCTTTTCTTTTTTTTTAAGATTTTATTTATTTATTTGACAGACAGAGATCACAAGTAGGCAGAGGCAGGCAGAGAAAGAGGAGGAAGCAGGCTCCCCACTAAGCAGAGAGCCCAATGTGGGGCTCCATCCCAGGACCCTGAGATCATGACCTGAGCCGAAGGCAGAGGCTTTAAGCCACTGAGCTACCCACGTGCCCCTGTTCAGACCTTTCTTATCTAAAAACAATCCTAGCTCTAATTTTCAAACTTATATATATATATATATATATATATTATATATATATATATAATAAATGTTTTTTCTATATTAACACTAACGCTCTTAACTCGCAGGATAATCCTAATGTAAAATATCTAGAAACTGAGACACAGAGGTTAAGCAACAACTTATAAATGGCAGAGCCATGGGTGGAACTCAAGTGTTTCTTACTTCAAAGCTTGCATTCATTTTTCTTCCACCATTCAATTATAAGGATCTGCCTCCTGAGCTAATCAGAATGAAGGAATAGGATGGCAAAAGGCAGGCTATATAGTAACAGAAAAGAGAACGAGGGAAGAAACAAACAAACAGGAAAACCCTAATAAAAAGCCAAAATGAAAAGTCAAAAAAGCATCACCATATCCCCACTGGTGGCTCTTTAGTGAAGAAATAAATACCTCTCCACAGTCTAGCTTTTGAGGATTTCTCTAAGCTAATAAATACTAAAATGCAAACTAATAGTCATAGCAATAGTCTGTGTCACTTAAGAAAAAATGCTAGGTTTTGTTCAGGATACAGTGTTAATAAGGCAATAAGGCAGAAAATGTATTTTAAACAGAGAAATTTTAATCCAGCAGTTAAGGTAAAAATGTTAATACTCAAGGGACAAGTTTTAGTTATCAAAAACTTCCAATCTGCAAGCCCCATTCTCTCAGGATGTACCAGGTATTATAATAATATTACTTACACTCATTAGGTTTTTGCACATATATATGCTTTAGCTCATGAGGCTATAAAGGGAAGAGCTCTGACCAATTAGACTGTGATCATGGTTTATGTGAGCTTATAAAAATTGCCCTCTGTGCTTCAGAATGAGATTCCCCTATTTTCTCATCTGAAGACTTCAGTAAGGAAAAAGACAACTTCTAAAAATGAAAACAAAAAGTTACTTAGATAAACTGCAATGGGAATTGATCCAGTGACTTTTGCTGCTCATTATCTAAAAAGAAGTTAATTTGACTTTTCTAGCAAGACTGAATTTACCTTGGATCACATACTTAATGGGCGTACAATAAGCAGTTGTTGAGTGAATGAAATTTGAAAGAACGGTTAAGGCAAATTCTAAATGATGGTTATTACGATGGTGATACTAGAACAGGCTGAGTAAACTCTTTAATTTGTAAATGTGCTCTTTTTTTGTTTCATAATGGAATGTGGTTTTCCCCCAGGAATGATCCAGGCAGTATGTGTACATTCATTTTAGGTAGGGCTTTTAAAACTCAGCCCATTAATTCTCTTTTATTCTCAAACTGTTTTCCAAACCACTTTGCGAAATTTTAAGTTTGTTTTTTTAGAGTTCCTGCCTGAGAAGTATTGTTGATCAGTAAATCAGTGATGAAATGTTAATATTATGTGGGAAGGGGGAGCATTAATAATTCAGTCCTAAATTGGATACATGGGGATCCAGGATTTAACACTGGAACAATGGTTAGAGTGATTCTCTTTTGATACAATGCTCTCTTAGATTTTCTCATCTCCAAAGGACTTCAGATCTCTTCAAACTCAACCTTTCACTCTACAGAGCATTTCTCTCCAACATCCTTGATGGGCTGTCCTCTGACCTCTCTGCTTCAACGTACTCTCTTCTGGAGTTCTGGGGATAACTATGCTATGTTGGATAACATCTAATTAAACCACATTTCTCTTGGGACACCTGGTGGCTCAGTGGGTTAAAGCCTCTGCCTTCAGACCTGGTCATGATCCTGGGGTCCTGGGATCGAGCCCTGCATGGGGCTCTCTGCTCAGCAGGGAGCCTGCTTCTTCCTCTCTCTCTGCCTGCCTCTCTGCCTATTTGTGATCTCTGTCTGTCAAATAAATAAATAAAAAATCTTAAAAAAAAAAAACACGTTTCTCTTTATACATTGAACGGAAATCTTTCTTTGGAAAGGCTACTCATTGGTGCTAGGCCTCAACTTTTCATAGGCTCTTAAAAATGTCTTTGTGCTAGCTTTAAATAGGGCCACTATTCTCAGGCAACATCTTTGTTGGAATCCATCAAGCACTAAGCATAGGTCACGTACATTCTGAGGCTAAGAGCAGTCAAGGCTCTGCTTATGTAAACATGACATTTATCCTGCTGTGTTCTGTTGATCCTATCCGTGACCCTCAAAAGGAAAAAAAAAAAAACCCTGGTTTTCCAAATTTTACAGTCAGAGTTACAAAAAGCTAATTTCGGAATGTGGAAGTAATGGAATCAAATGTCGGAACAGTTGGACTGCTGCTCAAATCCACGCACCTGAAATTCCCTGGACTGTGAACATCTGTTTTAATGGAGTTGACAGCATACTCTGGCCTGTAGGTGCCACACCACACCTAGGGATAGAAACAGAAAAAGGAACTTAGTGTGCTTGGGTTCCATCAAAGAGTATTTGTGTACGAAAATTAAATTGGAATTCTGCATTTCTCAACCATTTACTCTTCAAATAATGTTCAGTGATAGGCAACCAGGAACATAATTACTATTAATATGAGCTGATAGTGTTTTATAAACAGTAAAAGTCAGTCACGTCAAATGCTCTGCCACAACTGATTAAAACAAGAAAACTCAGCATGCAATATCTAACTAACTATGAAATTGTAACTCAAAATGATTTTCGTATCTATCAATCAAGAAAGATATAATACCTGGGCAAAGTTCAAGAAGAATAATTGTTTGTGGTTTAGGTCAAGTCCAGGAAGTAATTTTTCTTCACCATTCTTTTTAACATAATTCTGATAGGCCTAGGCAGTTAATGAAATGGAAACATGATGATTATAATTTTCTAAATTCATGTATAAATATGTGCAAAAGACCATCCCACCCCCTGTAATAATCTATTTGCATATGGCAACCTACAACTGGTTCATGGATTAGAAAGAAAACCAGAATTTATTTACAAATGCTTTGAAAATGTCAATGATCAGAAAGTGTCAGTTGAATGAATGGATGACTTATGTAAATGATTAAAAAACTTATCTAAACGTCATTCTGTAGATAGATGGATAAGTCTTGCCAGGTGGAAGAATGAATTGCCAAGGAAGTCATTCTGTAATTGCCATATTTAGCTCAGTTACTACTCTTAGCAAAAAAGATTTACTCCTGACTTTGAATGATTCATGCCAAAAATCAAGGGACTCCTTAAGATCTCTTAAAAATTAATATCTAAGCATATGAGTAATTGTGGTGGCACCCCAGAAGACAGCGCAAATGGACTAAACCTCAGTTACATTAGGAAGAAAGAATTTAGGTCACTTGGATGTCAGAAAGTGTCTTTAATTCTTAAGGCTCTATGAATACTATTGAAAAATGCAGTTTTCTTCTACTAAACATATTTAAGGAATTTACAATAAACTTTCTGAGATGTGTTACTTCCAATTTAATACAAAGGAAAGTGATCAATTAGATAAGCAGAAGATATATTTCATGTCCTCCTCCTTGCCATTAACACAGATTAATTGAGTCTCTATTATGTAAAGATACTAGGAACATGGGGAAGACTTGAGCCTGCTCCCTCCTGGGAGCTCACAATCTAGCAAAGGGGACAGGGTATTAGATGCTATGATTTCATGTATAAAAAATTATAATTTGCCGGGCACCTGGGTTGCTTAGTCATTAAGCATCTGCCTTTGGCTCAGGTCATGATCCCAGGGTCCTGGGATGGAGCCCCACATAAGACTCCCTGCTCAGTGGGGAGCCTGCTTCCCCTGCTTGTGTTCCCTCTCTTGCTGTGTCTCTCTCTGTCAAATAAATAAATAAAATCTTTAAAAAAATGATAATTTTGGTCATTATAGTAAGTCTGTACTTGTTTTAGGTGAAGATCGTCATGGAAGTACCATCAATGCATTTTTTATAGCATTTTTACAGCAATGATTTTTAATCTGTCTGAATTTTAGAAATAACTGCGGGAGAGTGAACAGTGCCCATGCCTTCCACTTCCAGGCAAGATGGAGTGAGAGGGACTGGATTCACCTTTCTGCTGCAACAACAAATGATGGACAAAATATATGTGCATGACACTGGACATCAGGCATAAAAGAGAGTGATTGCTCTGAGATGGTAAACAAATAATTTAAGCCCTATAAATGTCCCAGCTTATTGCCTTAAGGATTTCCAGGCTACAACACAGGGAAGGGAAACTCAACTGGAGCCCAAGGGACTGCCTGAGTTGAGAAGGAGCTGAGAGTTCAAGGACACCAAGGAGAGGGTCCTAAAGAGGAGAAAGCTCTACAGGACAAAATCTCTAGAGATCAGATGGGCACCTCAAGATTCACCCAGTAGGTCTTGCCTCAACAGTGGAGAATAATTGTCCCTAGACTAAGCACGACCCTAGCCCCTCTAACAAGTTGTAAAAGCAAGCTCCAGAAGGATCAAACCATTTCTGAGGAATTGAATCATGTCCAAGTATAAAGCTCAAGAATATCTGTAGGAAAATGAAAGTACCTAGCATCCAACAAGGTAAAATGCACATTGCCTGGCATTTAGTCAAAGTATTGCCAACCATTCAAAGGAGCATCACTTTACCATCCCCCAGGATTCTGCTGGGACTCACTCTTTTGTCAATTTTGTAGGCAGTTGAATCTTCCAAAACTCACACTTTGATCATCCATGGTCACTGCCAAGTTATGGGCTCTACCTGTCATCTTTCCCACAATGCTCTGAAGCTTACCCTTTCCTGGCCCAACCACTGCCTCCTCCCCTCTAATCCATACACTTCTATGGTGGGCAAGTAATCTTATAACCTCATCCACTGCACAGAATACTCCATCCGTCCTTGCCTTACAGAAGCCTGGTTTTTCCTGGGGCACGTTGTCCCCTGTACCTTCTCAAGCAGATGGTGTTCATTATTCCAAATGTCAATTACCTCAGCATTGGAAGAAACACTCAAAACTACCCTCACTCCTTCTTGTTGCTTCCAACACCATTATTCCTCTACTCATTTGTGAAAATCCCTACTTTTTTTGTGCACATGGCATCAACTAGACCATCTTTTAATCTCTGCTCCAATTATCAAATAATGACATATTTTATGGAGGGTTCACAGCTGTGTCTCTAACACTGAGAATAGTGCCAAACACACAGTAAAGTCCTCAACAAGTATTTGTTGAATCCAAGAATGAATGAAAGGCTAAATGAGCTTCTAAGGGATGTTCCATCGATACACTCCGTTGGGTGTAACAGTTTGGATGACCAGAAGGCCGTGTGTTGGAGCTGAATCACTTCAGTCTCTAACTGGGTCGTTGTAACTGGACTGTGGTTATCGTCCCAAAGATTGCATCACCTGCTGTAAAACTGAAGGTCCTATTTAATACACTGGTCAATGACTGAAAAAATTCTTTCGAGGAGGCCCCTTTTATTAAAAAAAGAAAGTATTTTAGAGCTCATTTCTTAGAAAAATGTTGCTTCCTCTGTGGAACTTGCATGCCTCCTCATTTCTGATATAACATTCCAGGTTTCCTCTTCTCAGCTTCTCTAGACTGTTCAGCTCAGTCATAACCATATTGCTTTTTCTGGCTAGCACACTTACAATCCCCTTTTCCCACGTGTATTTTCTACTTTCTATTCATTGTTTACTGCCTACATTATATGTGCCTTTTGCAAAAGGCTTTAAATGAATGATTAAATAGGATATTATCACTCCAACCACTAAAATGGGAGAAAGTGTTATTACTCACTCTGTATGCTTGGCCAATACCTCCATTATCAGCAATATTTTCTCCCAGCGTATTAATTCCATTGAGCTGTTAAAAAATAAAAGATGCTTAAAAAACCTTACCTGTATTCGGATTGTTAAGAAGGCATCAATAATGCACTTAAGATTGGATTTGTCCATTCTTTAAAAAGTTAAAAACAGAAATCCTATATGATCCAATAATTTCACTACTAGGTAATTACCCAGGGGAAATGAAACTACTGACTTGAGAAGATATATTTATTTACTGCAGCTTTACCTTAGCTAAGTTATGGAAGCAACCCAAGTGTCATTGGATAGACAAATGGATAAGGAGGAAGTGAAACACGTGTACACATATGGACCTAGAGTGTATTATGCTAAGTGAAATAATTTAGACTGAGAAAGACCAATACCATATAGCTCCACCCATAAATGGAATCTTAAAAAAAAATGAATAAGCAAACAAAAAGCAGAATCAGAACTATAAATACAGAGAATAAACTGGTGGCTGCCGGAGGGGAAGGGACTATGGGGAGGGGCAAAATGGGTGAAGAGCAGAGGGAGATGCAGGCTTCCAGTTACAGAATGTGTAGGTCACCGGAATAAAAGCAGAGCATAAGGAATGCAGTCAACGATACAGTAATAGCAATGTATCAGGAAAGATGGGAGCTACTCTTGTGAACATAGCACCATGTATAAACTTGTCAAATCATTAAATTGTACACCTGAAACTAATGTAACATTATATGTCATCTATACTCCAGAAAAGAAGCAAAAGTGATAACAAAGACTGAATATATCTGAAACTTTTTAAGAGAATTCCAACGTACGTGCTGTCCACCTGCTAGGTCCCAGGAGAAGTTTCCATACTGGTACACCATGCACTGGGATTGGGCTTTAAAATTATTTGCTGACTGTTGAGTCCACCAATCAACGAGGTCTCCATCCTTGTTAAAATTCCTGCCTGTAATAAAATGATTTAAGTAAAAGGGGAACTCATTACATCAAGAATTATGGTTAAGATATCTTTAATTCAAAAGGTACGGACTTAAGATTGGATATGTCCATTCTTTAAAAAGTTAAAAACAGAAATCCCATAGGATCCCACTCAAGTGGGCCGGTAATGAGAAGAACTGTTCCCCTTTCACATCCCGTGTTGATGAAACGTGGACTGTGAGGGCCTCCTTTGCTTGTGGGCCTTCGTATTGATCCAGGCTTTGTACCCACATGGTTCCTGATACCTCAGCCGAGGCCACCAGTTAAGTCACTCCTGAAATCGTGCCTTGTTTCTCTTGGATGGTTTTCATATGGACCAAGTCTGTTTAATTTGATATTTTGAGACTGAAAAATACTATTTTTATTCTGCATTCATTTCATGTCTCAAACCCCTCATGAGACACTGTGGACTCAGAATTTCCCTCTACTTCAAGCACAAAGAAAGAGTCACTTTTTCTCCTGGAGCTTTCCTGCTAACCCTCCTCAATCTTTCCTTTTTCTGAACATTATCTGCCACGTTTTACCACTTCATTTTATCATCCTTTTAAATAGTTACTTACGATATAGTGAATGAGAAGCAGGCTACAAAGGAAAACTACTTGGCCTCACATCCTGATTCCACTAATTCCTAGGTTTGTAACTTTGAGCAAGTCTTTCATGTGCCTCTACTTTTTTCCATTAAAAAAAAAATGGAAGTGGTATTAGTACCTACCCATGAATATTATTATATGCTTGAATTAACAGGCATGTAGTAAGTCCTTTCCAAAACTGTACCGTTCCTGTCATCTTTTCTTTTTATGGCTCTAAAGTTAAGTCTAGTTAAGGCTTAATTATTTTCTTTCTGTTATTTTCTTCCTATTGTCTCTCCACTCGCAAACCAATTTTTGCCATAGCTTCAACTATCACTTCTCTATTTATCTCGTGCTTTTTTCTACTTCTATGCCTCTCAAATTTCAATGAAACTCTAAATCTATTTTTGCCATTTGAGGCAGCATATAAACATTTAAGTGCCCATGATTTGCAAAGTCCTGAACTAGGTAAAGGATGAAAAAAAAAAGTTCTTCCCGTCCGTGAGCAGTTTAAGTCTTACAGGCACCTTTCTTTTACTTTTTCATTATTTTACATCTGGTTTAAAACACGGACCCTGTCCTCCAGAAGTCCAGATAGATGATATGTAATGATGAAATAAGAGCAAACATTATCGTTGGTGTTAACAAACACAGTTATCTTCTAAATGTGGATATTTGTGTTACTTTGTCAGAGTGCAAAGCGCACACTGCTTATCTCACTACTAGATATTTCTGATCTTCCTAAGCAACAATTTAGAAGGGACACTGAAAGTATGATTATTAGTCAATGGTACCCTTTTGATTAAATGTGTTCTCCTACTGATCAAGTACAATAACACTGTTCAAGTTTATCAGGGTGTGTCCCCGCCAAAGGAAAGTGTCCATGGTACTTTACCATTGTCATCGAAGCCATGGGTGATTTCATGTCCTATGACCATGCCGATACCCCCATAGTTCAATGAGTTAGACTGATGGGCACTGAAGAAGGGAGGCTGGAGAATGCCTGCTGGGAAGACTACAAGGAAAGAAGATGGTTAAAAATGATTTGTGGCATTCTTCTCCGACGGCAGGGCTGGGCTGGGCTTTCGGCCTGCTAAGCTACTTTCCAGTTCATCAGTTTCACTTAATTGTATACAAAAGTCTTCTTGTGATGAAACAAGAGTAGGTCTTTTATGATTGATGACAACAAAGAGTTCATCCCAAAGCAGCACCAGGATCTATGATTTGTAATCATGATTCACTTGTATAAATGATACCGTATAATCACTATATGAGCTCTGCTAAGATTGTTGTTTGCTCTGAGGAGTTTAGAGCTAGGAGAAATTACCATCTTCATTCAGAAGAACTTTTCCCACTGCAAATATTTGGAAGGAACAGTTATTTAATAACACAAATACTGCTTTTTAAAAATAAAACCACAAGTATTACTTTTAATGTCATCTCTAACATTTTATCCATCTATATTAGCTTGTTAAATAAACAGAACTACTCGATCGAAGGCTTCTCCCAACCACATTGACCTACGTTATTTCCCACAAGGCATCTATGGCTATTTATTTCCTTCTTCTCAGTTGTTGTCTTTCTTTTTCTTATCATCCTCACCTGCTCCAGCACCTCAAATACCAGTCCTTTGAGAACAGACACGTGTGCACCTGTAAGTACACTTCTTTACTTGCTGAGTCCATTTTCTTTTTTTTTCACTCATTATCTCCAGCACCTAAATCTAGAATGGTGCCCGGAACAAAACAGGCGCTTAGGAAATATGTTGAATAGGTGAATTATCAATGATAAATGAGTGAGCCAATGAATTTACCGTGGTGTCCCAGAGACGACTAAATAAATAAATCACACATTTTTTTTTTATGTCCACCTTGACATCTGCCTTATCTTGGCTAGCCTTCTACACATATATGTCTCACAAACTTTAAATTTCATGTGTCAAATATCAAACTCGTTTTCTTCTAAGCCATCACTCTCTTGACTTTATGTCTGCTAGTGGCATTTGAAGGGTCTCAACCACCTGGCACGACATTTTCTACTTATCTTAGACACCTATTTTTTTTTTAATTTTTTAAATATTTGTTTGTTTATTTATTAATTTATTTTTACCAAGTCTTAACACAGTCTACTTAGGAAAAGACGAGGTCATGCATCTTCCTTCCAGGAGCATCATCTTCTGTTTATTTCCTCCTATCAGTCTTATTGCCATCATCCCACTTCATATTATCATTCCTTGTCTTAAGAATTACTTGAGGGGCGCCTGGGTAGCTCAGAAGGTTGGGCCTCTGCCTTAGGCTCAGGTCATGATCACAGGGTCCTGGGATCGAGCCCCACATTGGGCTCTCTGCTCAGCAGGGAGCTGCTGCTTTCCCCTCTCTCTCTGCCTGCCTCTCTGCCTACTTGTGATCTCTGTCTGTCAAATAAATAAATAAAATCTTAAAAAAAAAAAAGTGTAACTCTGGTCATTATCACTCCCCTGATTTAAAAAAAAAAAACAAAAAACAAAAAACAAACAAAAACAACCTTCCAAAGGATCGGTTTGGTGCTTTCTAATTAAATACAGCATCTTCTTTCTGGCCTTTGACTCCATGGTCTTCTCCTACTTCATCTCTCTTATACCTCCTCCTCCCCTCTTAATGCTCATACTTAGCAATTTCATCTTTCATGTTTCAAAATCCTAGTGTCTACTGAATTATGTTCTTAGCAAAAAAAAAAAAAAAAAAAAAATCTTCAGTATCAACACCCATCCATGTAAAGCCCTAAGCGATCACTATTTGGGATTCCAAGAACACAAGAGAAGTCCCTGACCTTAAGAAATCTAAGATCTAGTTCAAATAGTAGCAAATGTTGTTTCTTTGTCTTTCCAGTGAGGAGAACATGGCAGCACCTCAAATGGATTTCAAAAGATAAATATTAGATATTTATAGAAGAGACTTTAAAAAACATGCTGGACAATTTAAGTGCTCTCCAGAAACTTAAAAAAAGAATCTGGAAAGTTGCCACAACATCCAAAATGACAAAATAGTTAGAAAATAAATATTGCTGTCCTTGGAGAATTTTGATGAAAGTTATACCTCACATGTAGCTGCTTGAGTTATCAACAGTGCCAAGAAATTATTTTTAGCTTAAAGCATTAAAATTATGTGCAGTACTTTATTAACTTAAAGTGAATACTATCTCCCACACTATGTACTTTGATTAAAATCCACCCTTTATATAAAATGTTCTTATGAAACGTGCTATCAAGACTAAACATTAACTGTAAAGATCCTGCTGCTTAAATTATATCCTGATATGTCACTCTTCAGGCAAGTGATAAGATTTTTATGGCTCATATTAATTACTAGTCTTCAAGTTCAGCTTTGCAAATTATGACTTCCCCTTTTACACTGTCAGCTAAATCTCAGTGATGAGGACTTCCCCATAGCCTACTGCTGTTACTAGTAGACTTCACAACTGTTGATAACAACCAGCTGCTTAGTTGTACATTTTTTATGTTCACGATTGTCAACAAGTAAGTTAACTGAATAAGTCATTGATCCATACCACAAAAAATTCTGTTCCTCCCTCCCGTGCCCTCAATTCCCTGGTTTGGTTTTTTAAGGCTGCAAGCAATTCAATTTCAGAATCTTTGATATAAAGGTTGAAGACATTAGGTAAGATCAATATTGGGTGAAGAAAGTTAAATATTAATTTTTACGTTAAATGAAATAGCAATATGTTTTGAAACATTTGCTCTTGATTTTAAAGTCTGAAAATAAGACTCCTAAGAATGAGGAAGGTACCTTTAGAAAAAGTTGTTATTTCAAGGTAGTCAAACACCAATATGCTGAATACACTAAATGATCCACGGAAGGTTTCTGGAGTTGATGGGGCAAATGTGTGGGGAATGAGAGACAGAGAATTCATCACTTTCGGTATGCCTTTCCATACGGGAAGGTTTTTGTTTGTTTGTTTTTTGTTTTTAAGATAAATTTTTTTTTAAAGATTTTATTTATTTATTTGAGAGAGAGAGAGAGAGCGAGCATGCACATGAGCCAGGGAAGACAAAGGAGGAGGGGGAAGCAGACTCCCTGAGCAGGGAGCCGGTGCGGGGCTCGATCCCAGGACCCTGGTATCATGACCTGAGCCAAAGGCAGCCACTGAACAGATTGAGCCACCCAGGTGCCTCTGATTTTTTTAATTGACATGAAATGACAGGGGTGCATAAAGCTTAGAAAATAGTCTACTTGTGTGAGTTGTAACAAAAAGTCATTGGAATTGAATTAAAAAGAAGAAATTATTAATATGAATAAATCCCTATATGGCAATAAAACAAGTTCTTTTTTTTTTTTTTTTTTTTAACCATAGCATAGAAAGGCCAAGTCCATGAGAAATTGTATGTGATCTAATTTAAACTATTTGTGTGCAGACGGAAGGGTCATTATGAGACATATGCTAATTTTTTAAAAAAAGATTTTGTTTATTTATTTGAGACAGAGAGGGAAAGAAAGAGCACAAGCTGGGGAGAGGGAGAAACAGACTCCCCACTCGAGCAGGGAGCCTGATGTGGGGCTCGATCCCCTGACTCCAGGATCGTGACCTGCGCCAAGCGCAGATGCTTAACCAGCTGACCCACCCAGGTGCCCTGAGACATATGCTAGTCTATACCAGTTCTAATTCTGTAATGCACAATATCAAGATTAAAAAGTTGTGTATCTATGTATATAAACAGACAGGCAAGCACACACACACACACACACACAGAGCTACAAACTCACTTTTATCAAGAAGAAAGATGGAGGTCAGGATCTTTAATTATCTTTTAGTTAGGACTATCCCCACTTTGAAGATTTAAATGAATTGTCAGAGAGAAAACGTACACATGTCAAAGATTTCTCCTCTTGCATGACACTTTCCCTTCTTCTGAACTGCTGTTATTAGCACACAAGCATATGAAAAGACATTAACAGTTTTTCAGATTTCAAGTTTCTATCTGATGATTTATCTTGAGAGTCTTTAAAAGGTCTTTCTTACTAAGAATGGTTATTGTAGCCAATTCTTGATTATTCAGAGGATAACTATCTATTGTGTGAAATGCTAGGCCACTTTTATCTTCTTTTTGCTTTTGCTGTGTGCGTCTTTGGTTTGAGGGTGTTCAGTTCAAATTGAGAACATTCTGTCTTCTCTGATCAGGGAATCTCCAAGGCAAACCAATTTCAAGCTGGCTCCAGGGATATGGGATCATTCAGAGCCAAACAAGGTACTGTCTTGACCTGAAGTGTGTGGATCTGCTCTAGAGAGGGGCTGAAGGGATGAACATGCCAGGGTGGTCCTACAGAGGGCCTTCTTGTTGGAATGAATCATCATCAGGTCTGATAGGATCCAGGGTCCTTCCTGAACTGGATTAAAATGAAGCTACATCTCTTAGTCTATCCTAATATAGACAAAGGCCAGGCTGGCTCACTTTGCCTTGGAATTTCACTAAAAGGTCATTCTGCTTAAGATTCTCTCTGTTATCGTCCCCCTCACCGCCCCATACACGTGCATGAACATGTGTGCATGCTCTCTCTTTCTCAAAAAACAAAACAAAAAACAAAGTGAAGCCTCTTCAGAGAGAAAGGCACTTCTAAGAAAGGGTATGAATGGTTTCTAGGAATACCTCCCAAAGGATAGTCTGCATGGTTCTGAGTTGATCATTAAATAGTTGATCATTAAATAGGAGTTTAGGTTATCATTGTACTAACTAGGAAATGTATTAGCCTAGACTTTGAGCTAATTGATTTTAAGAGGTGCACATGCCTTCTTTAGTATTTATACATTATATAAAGAAACTTTTCTGATTATTCATTTTCATGTTATCTACCAAAATAAATTCCAGATGGATTAAAGAGTTACTCCAAAAATAAAGACCATAAAAATACTAGAAGAAAATGTAGATAGTTTCTTACTTTAACTCTTCCTAGGTTTAAAAGCAATGGGGAAAGCTATAATCAATCTTTAAAATAAAATAAGGTTATAATTTCATAAAATTTGTTTTTAGCCAATGATAAAAAATCTTTCAGGATTTTTCATCATTTCTAATCTAATTAGTAACAGAGCTCAAGACAAACAAGGCTCAGGGCAGACTCTAAAATGAACTCTGAGATGTTTATTTTAGAATAATGCTGAAATTATCTTCCCTTTTGATTCTTGACCACACTTAGAAATGAAGGGCTAGACTTCGTGTAACTGGAGAAATTGACTAACCAACTTCTGTTTAGTACAACTTTGGTAGTACTGAATCTGTTTGGTGCCTTTCTATGTATTTAAAATCCTCGGGGGGAAAATGGGTCCATCTATGTAATACTTAAGAAAGAATTTAAAAATCTCAAGGTCTTCCTAGGAAGAGAATCAATATACTTTTGTTATAGTAAGCCATTTAGTTATATCACTCACTCACTTAATAGTTTCTACTCACTCACTTAATAGTTTCTACACAGATTCCTACAATACTACTCTTACTGAACATTTTTTTTCTTTTTTGATTAAAAGTAATCAAGTAAATGTAATTTCATATGGTTCAACTTAATATAACCAACTTTTCAGATTTCTGAGAAATTTGGAGTTGTCTAGAGAAACAGGTGGTACAGATAGGGACCATCCCCAGCAGAGCCAGTGTACAAAATTGCCAGGAGAACCGGATCTCTGCAAAGCTGGTTCTTGGAACCTTAAACTCCTTTAAGATTCTGATGCTTAGAGAGTCCTACAGTCAATATAACTTTATGGAGCTATAAGAGATGTTTAAAAAGTTTTTAGAAATAAAATAAAAGCACTTAGACATCAGATAAACCACTTAGCCACAAATGAGAACACTGCAAAAGAAAGAAAACCACTTATGTAATTTGTACTGACTTAAAATTTGCTATTATAGTGGAAAGAGGTACATGGATGCATTTACTTTCAAGTAGTACATTCAATAAAGCAATCACTCAGCCTCAACTGTGCTTTTATGGGGAGCACCAAAAACTGGTCATGCAATCAATGCACTACAACTTGGTAACAACAGAGAAATATTAAAGAGTTATTTAGGAATAGGCCTTACCTATCTGATTTCTGCCTGAAGAATAAAATGCATTGACTACAGCTGCTCCGCTTATCCACCTATGGAAAACATAAGAACTCGTTACAAATTGTACTATTAGTATCCGATTCAATGGGCTCATCACCATAAAAGCATTATTACTATTCCAAGACCAATATTAACTTTCTGTTTGAAATATGATCAACAAGTTAAAATTAGCTCACTAGGTGAGCCATCTTGTTCAAAAGTATTTCTACTTCTTGAAAAATCAGTATGTATCCATGTCTGCAGTCCATTACCTCACTTGTATGAATTTTTCTGGAGGTACCTCATAGTACAAAACCCATTCAGATGTACCTTTTTGGAAACTGCAAATGGACTGACATAATATTGAAACATGTTTACCTTTATGTTTCTAATACTAGGTAACTATACCAACCATTCTGGAGTATTTGACAGGATATTGAACTACAAGTTGTTAAAATTTTAGATTCAAGTGTAATTTTTATTTTAATTTCCTAGTTTATTTAGACACTGAGATAGTGTCTAAATAAGGTATTCAATTGCAGGTAATCTGCCTCTGACTACTGCCATGTTAAATTATTTTCTTTTAATGCAGCGTTCCAGCTAATTAAGCAAAGGCATGAATTTGTACGATGACTGCAAAATGAAATCCAGGTGGTTCTGAAGTAGGTTTGTCTGCCTGTTTGTCTGTGTAGGTGCCAATGTTCCCATGTCTTTCTGCTCAGATGTTATGATGACTGGATAACAAGAATCACTGTTGGAATATTACTCAGCCTTAAAAAAGAGTTAGATCGTGATGTTTGTGGCAATATGGATGAACCTAGAGAGTATTATGCTAGGTGAAAGATGTCAGGCAGAGAAAGTTCAGATGTCACATGATTTCACTTCCATGTGGAATCTAAAAAACAAAACAAATGAACAATCAAAAAGCAAAACAGACTCATAAATACAGAGAACAAACTGGTGATTGTCAGAGAGGAGGCGCGTGGGGGCATGAGCAAAATGAGTGAAGGAGAGGGAGAGGTACAGACTTCCAGTTATGGAATGAATAAGTCACTGGGATGAAAGGTAGAGCATAGGGAATGTAGTCAGTGCTATTATAATAGGGTTATATAATGACCACACTTGTGATGTGGATAGACGGAGTTGCGAAATCACTATGTTGTACACCTGAAACTAATGTAACATTGTATGTCAACTGTACTTCAATAAAATAAAAAATGAAATCATTGTTAAGCCCTTTTTTTGCAACAGGAGTAATACCCCCATCTTAATAGAACATTACATATATCTCTATACAGTCATTGAAAAATGGACAATACGCGACTTCAGATAACCTCTTACATGGCAGCACACATGCATACACTTAAAACAATCCTATATTATTAGCTAATGGCTTCATTGTACTTACATCACTTTCAGGACAACAATTAATGGGCAATTATTATCCTATTTATGGAAGGAGTTTAGAGTAATCAGTACAATGAGATTAAATTAGAACACTTTCCAGACCCTGCTTTGCAAGGTAAGCAAGACAAAGTCAGCTGCCCAAGTCAGTACTTTAGCTACAATTTCTGTAACTATTGCAGGATGTCAGATTTGAGTCCTATTTTGATCTCTTAAAAAGAACGGAGAGAGCCATATATAACAACTGTCTGATAAATTCTAATTAAGCATGGGCTTTATCTCCAATAACATGATGAAGATGTCCATATAAAAAAATTGGGGAATTAATGGGGTGCCTGGGTGGCTCAGTGGGTTAAAGCCTCTGCCTTTGGCTCAGGTCAAGATCCCAGGGTCCTGGGATCAGGTACTGCATTGGGCTCTCTGCTCAGCAGGGAACCTGCTCCCCATTCCTCCTCTGCCTGCCTCTCTCCCGACTTGTGATCTCTGTCTGTCAAATAAATAAATAAAATCTTTTTTTAAAAATTGGGGAATTAAAAAATACCCAGGCAGCATTTCTGTAAATTCTTCTTCTGAAAGAAAGTAAGTTTGACAACAGGGTAGATGGTCGATCAATGCCGTTTCTTTAGTTTGATGTCACCGTCATTCTAAATAGAGAAAAACATTTTCGAACAGGATGGTGTGACCGATGTATCATTTGTTCCAATTTCATCACAGTTGAGTCATCAGTATTTTAATTCCTTGCAGGTTGAGGATTACAAGCATATAGCTGTATTTATTTTAATTTAACTCCACTCGATTTCCATATGATTTGGGACGACTCACAATAAAAACATGCAAACCCGGGGGTGTTAAGACTAAAATCAAGAGATCTGGAACTATACAGAACAAGTAAATTTTGTTTGTGTGACCAAAGAGTATTACAAAAGGAAATACTTATATAAGTAAAATCATGCTAAGGAAAATTGATTTTTCGGAACTATGTTTACCTATATTCACACAAGTATTACAACTCAGGTTCAAGTAGGGTTCTAAATTGTCTGGCAAGGGGACAAAATGGACAATGGGCTCAGGCTACCCCTGAGGACAAAGAACATTCCTTACAGGGACTCCTTAGAAAGGTATTTCTGACTGTCCTCAAAAATCCTGATAGCAAATATGGCAGTAGATCTGATGCGTAAATAGCTTAAAATTATTAACTTTAATTGTTATAAAATTGATTTAATGTGTTTCCAGGTCTCAGTTGTTTTAAGGCTCAGTTTCCCAATTATGAACTGATTTAGTAGCAATATACTCTGCATGGACTTTTGCGGTAATCACAAGTAATATGCCAACTGTTTTGTTCTGAACTCAGGCACATGCTAAAAACGAAAGACAAAATGTGCCATTCCAAAATGTTTTCTCAAACTAAGTAGACTGCAGAAAGAAGGAGTTAGATATATGAAACTAATGTTTCAGACAGCGGCAGAACTCAAAAGCAGGGCACAATAACGTTTATATACCCTTCTCATGTTTATTCCTTTTGTAAAAATAAATGCCATACCTTTGTTTTAGCACTTTTCTGCTCTTCTGTTACATTACTGTGAGGAGTTTAAGATTGCATTTTGATTCACGTTTATAACTTTGCAGGAGGGAGTGTTTTACATATTAATATGTCCATGGTGAATTATATTTTAAGAAAATCTGTAGCTATTTATGATCACAGAGTTCTCAAATAAAATTAGAATTACGACAGTTAGTTTCATGGAGCACTATTGTGTAGTGTTTGTCATTTCTTCCTTGAGAACTTACACAATGCACCGTCAGACCACCCCCGGGTGATTACCCAGATTCAAAAGCACAGGGCATACTGTTCTGGGAATGATAGGAGCCTGAATACTGTGTTCAGACCACTATATCTTTTTTTTTTTTTTTAAGATTTATTTATTTATTTGAGAGGGAGAGACTGAGCATGCATGTGAGTGAGGGGAGGGAGAGAGAGAATCCTTAAGCAGACTCCCTTAGTGGGGAGCCAGGACACAGGGCTCAATCCCAGGACCCTGAGCTCATGACCTGAGCCAAGACCAAGAGTCAGATGCTTAATGGACTGATCCATCCAGGTGCCCCTGGATCACCACATCTTAAATAAAATGATGATGACAGCTAGAGGTTCAATGTCTAATACATCCAGCCAGTTGTGAAATATCTCACTATGTTAAAGTGAAAGCTAAACCAGAGCAAAGAAAATACTTTTCAAGTTAAATGGTGATGTAACAAAAACTGCCAGTTACTCTGATGTGGATGCAGCCTCAAAGTTTCAGGAAAAGCTTCCATTTATGGGACACAGAAATTTGATGGGGAATAGCAGCACAGAAAAGAGAAAATGCTCAACAGAAGAGAAAACAAAATGGTGGCACTTCTTGCCTGAAAACACCAGACACTGCAGGTCACCTGAAAATACCTTTCAAAGTCCAGACCAGACCCAGACACTAGCAGCGTCCCGGAACAGGAACTGGACCGGAGAAACGAAGTAGTACCCTGTTCTTTGATTTTTCTTCCAAATCTCTGTGTATAGGGGTTTGGGTATGTGGGGTATTCAGTGCAGAGCAGGAAAGCAAGAAAGAGGAAAACTTAATTTTTAATTTTGGAGCCGTAATTTTGTCAGGTGACCTGATGCTTGTTTGGGAGCACTCCACCGAATAAAGAGCAGCATGGCTCTCAAAGCCGAAAAGTGTGGATAGGAAACATGACCGAAATATCCTTGAGAGGGGGACCAGGTGTTTCTCTTCTAACTCTTATTACCCTGAAGAAGTCTTCTAACTCTTATTACCCTGAGGAAAGGAAAGCACAAAGACATCATTTTTATAGCAAGGAGGAAAGACAGACGTGGACAGGCTGATCCTCCAGCCTTTTGAATGAACAAACCCACCGGATTGCAAAAGCACCTGGAGTGAAACTCCTCTTTCACCCGCTCATGTGTAACTTTCAGACTTAAAACAACAAAACGGTTAATGCCCCTTTCCCTGAAAGTGTTCGGTTTCCCAGCATCTAGTGGTCCCAGAGCAACTCCTTCAAAGTCAGCAGAACAAAACAATGGTTTTCTCTATTTTCCTCAAGTGCTCCTGGAAAGGAGAATTCTCATTTTGAAGCCGCAGTAACCACTGTAACCCTTCACATTTATTCATTGTCTCTGACCCAGCCTTCGGAGCGTCCCGGATACTATCATTCATCTTTCAAAGCAGTCACAGAAGACAGATGACACTTCCAGTTTTCAGGTATAGAAACTGAGGCACAGCATGCTTTTCTGACCTTTTTCTAATACACTTATACGCGAAGTGACTCTACTCGGAAAGGAGTATGTAAACTAAAGGGAAAGGGGAGCTTCTCATCTTCCATTACAACCCCCTACTTCTGAGCCGTTGATCTGTGCAATATATAAAATTTCAGGACCATGATGAACGCCATTACCAAAGTCTTTAAAAATGTAAGTGCTTTTCATTTACTTATCTTCAATATGCACAACTCACTTTTATTTATGTACACTAGCAATGAACAATCCAAAAAGGAATTAAGAAAACAATCCTATCTACAGTACTACTAAGAAGACTAAAACACTTTGGCATAAATTCTACAAAAGACGTGCAAGAAGTGGATGCTGGAAACTACAAAACACCATGGAAAGAAATTAAGACTTAAAAACGTGGAAACAATATATGGCTTTCATGGGTCGGAAAACTTAATTTTTTTAAATTGAGGAAACATTAACATATAACATTATATTAGTTTCAGGTATATAATAGAATGCTTTGATATTTGTATACACTGCAAAATGACCCTTACAATAAATCCAGTTGCCAGTCACCATACAAGGTTATGAACATTTTTCCCCCTTTTTCTTGTGGTGATTTTTATGCTCTCGGCAACTTTCAAATATGCACCACACACTATTGGCTATAATCAGCATGCTGTATATTTTCCCCGTGACTAATTATCTTATAACTAGACATTTGTACCTCTTGATCCCTTTCTGTCTATTACCCATCTCCAGCCTTCCTCTGTGCTGGCAAGCTCCGTTCTGTTCTATGTATCCATGAGCTTTGTTTGTGCATTTGTTTTTTAGATGCTGCATATCAGAGAAATCATACTATTTGCTTCTCTCTGTCTACCTCATTTCCCTTAGCGCAATACCATCAAATTCCATCCATGTTGCCAGAAATGGCAAGATTTGGCTCGTTTTTATGGCTGAGTAATTTTCCACTGTGTGTGTGCATGTGTGTAGATGATGTATATGTATAAAAATACACATTCATACACATATATGTAGCACATCTTCTGTATCCACTCACCCATCAATGAACACTAGGTTGCTTCCACATCTTAGCTCTTCTAAATAAAGCTGCCATACATACACGGGTGCATATATCTGTCTATACTAGTGTTATTATTTTCTTTGAATAAATACCAAAATTGAAATTTCTGTGTCATTTAGTAGAGTTCCATTTGTATTTTTAGGAAGCTCCATACTGTCTTCCATAGTTACCAATTTACACTTCTACTAATTCCACTACTAGTGCATGAGAGTTCCCCTGCCAGCACTTGCTGTTTTTTCATCATTTCATTTCTGTCATTTCAACATCAACAACTTATTGTTTTAATCATCATTCTAACAAGTGTGAGGTAATATCTCATTAGGATTGATTTGCATTTCCCTGGTTAGTAACATTGAGCATCATTTCATGTGCCTGTTAGCCATCTTGTAGGTCTTGTTTGGGAAAATGTTTATTCAGATGCCCTCCCCACTTTTTTATTGGATTGTGTGTATATACATACACATACACACACATATAAATAATTATGTATGTATTTTGGATATTAACCTCTTATTGGATAAATGATTTTGAATATATTCTCCCATTCAGTAGGTGACTTTTTGTTGTTTTAATGGTTTCCTTTGCAAAAAGTTTTAGTTTGATATTGTCTTTGCTTTCAGAGTCGGAGCCAAGAAAATCATTCCCAAGACCAATGTCAAGGAGCCTACTGCCTAGGCTTTTTGATAAGGATTGCACTGAACCTGTCGATTGCTTTAGTAATATAGGCACCTTAACACCATTAATTCTTCCAATCCAGGAGCATGGAATATCTTTCCACTTATTTGTGTCATCTTCAATTTCTGACACCCATGTCTTTTCAGTATACAGGCCTTTCACCTCCATTTCTCTCTTGAGTTTGGTGAATGTCTTTATGACCACTATTTTTAACTCTTTATCAGATAGGTTACTTAACTCCATTTCAACTGAGACTTTTTTCCTGAGGTTTTAACTTGTTCTTTCCCTTGGAACATATTTTTCTAATTTCTCATTTTGTTCTACACTGTTTGTTTCTATGTATTAGGCAAAAAACTGTTGAAGGAGTGGCCTTGTGTAGGAGAGGAACCTTATTGTTCAACTTTGCCCTGGGTCTTTGTTGTCTTCCAACCTTTGTAATTATCAAAGCAACTTGATTTATTCTTCATAGATCCCAGTTGTTGATGGTGTGTCAAGACCTGTCCGTGCTTCAAAGGGAGGAATCTTATTTAGTACCCACTTTCAGGTTGATGGGAAGACCCTCAGGCAGCAATTTCTAAAGTGTGCAAGTATATACAGTTTTGAAGGACAAATAATCATAAATCCTGCTGGCCTCCAGACCAAATGATCTTCAGGTGTCTTTGGGCTACAGTTATAAAAACTGGGACTCCAGAAAAGTGTGTAAGCTCCTTTTGGGGAAGTACTGGGGAGATGTAGTAGAGGCCGAGGGAGAGCACAAAGATGGCATCCCCCAGCCTACATTCTCTGCGAGCACCTCCACAGCCTCTAGATTTGTGGCAAACTTGAAGTCTGCCCCTTAGACTGAAGCTCCAGGATAAGAAAATGGGTCTCTTTCCATAGGAATACTGGAGGTGTGTTTCAATCTTTGGTCTATGTAGTGCCCTGGGGGTGGCTGCCTACCAAAAACCATCTCTCAAACTGTTAAAGTCCTAGGGAATCCAGGAACACAGGCCCTTGGCCACCAGAGCCAGCTAATTAAGGGACACCTCTGTGTATACTGTATCTGGCTTCGGCAAAGCAGTAGAATGGCACTCTGAGGTAGGCTAACAAGGCATAGCTGAGGCCCCTAGTGTATGCTATCAAGGTAGAGAGAGAGCAAAACTGGCACCAACCCACGCCTCTGTCCCTACAGAGTCCCAACAGGCCCATGCCCTCTGATAGATGTGGTAAGATTAGCAAATGAATTTCCTTCACATAGAGTCTAGGCCCTTTTCAAACTTCTACTATTGTGCTGATCCCTGGAGAGAACTGAGTCTGCAGGTGAGCCCTTTAAGGGTGTTACCTCCATTCCCTCCAGCCCTTTGCACCTCTTGGATTTGAATTCCATTAGTTTTCACAGCCAACATCTTTCCACTGCAGGTCTCACGGGCTGGGCTGCCTGATGTGGGAACAAACCCCTCATGCCTCAGGAAGAAGCTCTGGATTTATGAGATCCCTCCTGATTGGGGGTCACCGTACCCGGGATGGGTTTCTGGCAAGATCACATATCTCCCTCTCCCATCCTTCTCAGTTTGGGCCTTTTACTGTTTGTCATGAAGAAGCTGTCCAGCTAGTTTCTAGGTCTTCCACATGTAGCTGTAGATTCAGTGTGTCTATGGAAAGAGGGGAGTTCAGTAGGATCTTCCTGTGCCACCATCTTGGACCGCCCCTTTGAAAGTGCTCCTTTTAAAACTGCTTCAAATTTAGGTTTCCCCCTTACCCTAATGCACTTCAGGATGCAACCCCTACACCACATGAAGTCATTCTAGAAGACCATCATGACCACACTATAACAACAGCTACTTTTTAATGAGCATCTAACTTATATGCCAGGCACATTATATAATATATAATAGAACAAGCCCATAAGGCAAAAATAGATGTTATTTTCCTCAGTTTATAAAGGAATCATTGATGCTCAGAGATAATATGCAGGTTGTCTAAATTTACACAGTAAGTGGCAGAGCAAGAATCTTAACCCACAGCCCCCCTTCCCTCACCTGACTGCAAAGTACAAGCTCTTTCCACTGTTCCGTAAAGGGCAATATTTTTTACCCAAAGGTAAAAGCATAATAGGACCAAAGAACCCCTTTAAACTATTCACTGTTGCTGCATAAGAGTTGTTAACTTTAGTACTCATCTGATTATCGGAGAGGTGAGAGCCAGGACTCCTATTCTGACATGACACTGGGAGAATTCTTCACTCCTCTTTCAACCCAAGGCCATAGAAATCACTAACCTGGTTTTCTTCCGGGAAGTCAACCAATTGCATGTGTTTCTAAGTTTGGCAACAAGGCACACTCTTTTTAGTCTTCAATAACTGTATGTGTGTATATGTACAGATGCGTGCTACCTCCACTTTGTGATATACCAAATTCAGAGAAATTTCCCAAATTGAGAAATACATGGGTGGGTGGATCATTTCTGTCAGAATTTTCTTTTGGTGATGATTTTCCTAATTTAGAATAATCTTGGGATCTTTCAGGAAAGAACTGAAACTTCTTCCTTCCCATATAACCCTTAGCAACGCTATAATTTGACATTATTGTCTGTCTAGCTCATTACACAGTAACTCCATGAAGGCAGTGATGTTCTTTTTTTTTTTTTTAAATTGTAGTAAGAACACTTACCAGAAGATTTATCTTTTTAACACATTTTACCACACTGAAGTTGACAATACACTACTGTAAACTGTAGATACAACGCTGTACAGAAGATTTCTAGAGGTTATTGATCGTGTTTAACCTAAACTTTATACCTGCTGATTGGAAACCGCTCTCTTCTCTAGTCCCTGGTAATCACAATTCCATTTTTTGATTTTATGAATTTTCCTATTTTAGATACCTCATGTAAGTGGAATCATGTAGTATTTGTTTTTCTCTGTCTGGCTTATTCACTCATCCATGTTGTTGTATATCGCAGAATCTCCTTCTCTAACTGGTGTTCCATTGTTCGCATATACCATCTTCTTTATTCATTTATCTGTCAATGGAAACAGGTTGTTTCCATGTCTAAGCTGTTGTGAATGGTGCTGCAATGAAAACGGGAAGGCAAATATCCCTTAAAGATCCTGATTTCAAGTCTTTTGGATATACATTTAGAAGTGGGCTTGCTGGGTCATATAGTAGTTCTATTTCTAATTTTCTGAGGAACCTCCATACAGTTTTCCATAGCAGCTACACCATTTTGCATGCCTACCAAAGATGTGCAACAGCTCCAATTTCTCCACACTCTTTACCAACATTTGTTGTCTTTTTTGTCTGTTTTGTCATAATCATCCTGACAGCAGTGATGTGTGAGCTCACATTCCATCCCTACTCAGAGATGTTGAGAATCTTTTCATTTGTCTGTTGGCTGTTTGTAGGTCTTCTTCAGAGAAATGCCTATTCAAGCCCTTAGCCCATTGCTAAATTGGCTTATTAGTTCTTTTGTTAGAGAGTTTTAGAAGTTCCTTATGTACTTTTGAGATTAACATCTTTTTAGGGATATGATTTGTCCATATGTTTTCCCACTTCATAGGTTGTTTTTTCATTCTGTTGATTATCTCCTTTGCTATGCAGAAACTTTTTAGTTCACTATAGTCTTACTTGCTTGCAACTCTATCTCTAGGGCTTAGAATAGTGTTGGGAACATGAGAGGCACTCAATGCGTCCTCCAAGAGAGAAGAGCCTCTCTTCCTGAGATGCTGGGGCGGGGGGAAGCACTAGGCCTAGGTGAGGCACTTGGGCTATGCAGGCTGTAGACAGCCATGACCACTAAGAACTATGACCAATGGAACATCATCCCCTCAAGACGGCAAACTAGTATAAAAGTTCCAGAATTGTTTTGCAAAATTCTCCTAGTTTAAAATGTCAACCTTTAGATTATTGAATTCCCTTATTTCCCCTCCCCCTCTAAAAATCAAATCAAACCAAAATTTTCTTGGATGCTAATTAAAAAGCAGAAATGTTTTACCCCTATCACAGTGAGCACCGTAATGTACAGAATGGCTGAATCACTACACAACCTGAAACGAATAGAACACTGTATGTTAACTCTACTGGAATTCAAATTTAAAAACTTCATTTTAAAAAAGCAGAAGTGTTTTTACTGATAAAATGTGTTTTGCTTATGGTCCTAAGGCACACTGGAAAAGCATAAAGCCTGTCAGTTTAATGGGAACATACAAGATGGAAAACTAAAATTTTAATCTATTACAACATGCGTAGAACACAAGCATCTCAAGGCAGATATTGCCGTAGGGAACGAGAATGATTTGTTTAAGTTTGGTCTAGCTTAGTTATTCTGTCTTTTTGGCTCAGTAATACTTGATGAGCCAAATAATCCTTTTTGTAAACCTTCCCCACATACCTACACTCATGGAGATTCATTTGTGTCTCAAGAATCTGTCACTCTGCACCCCCACCCCAGACAGTTCCTACCAACTCCCTCTGTACTACCTCATTTACCCATATATAATTTACATAATATATATAATGCACACATACATAATATAATAGCCTTGCATGCTCTTTTTCTTTGGATAACCAAGCTCACTGATACAGGACTTCATGAAAAGAAGTCTGACTCTAGAAATAATTAGTGAAGGGGAAACATCAGAATAGTTTTTTTAAAAAATATATTAATTTATTTATTTTGTATTTTTTAAAAGATTTTATTTATTTATTTTCGCAAAAGAGAGAGCACACACAGGGGGAATGGCAGGCAGAGGGGGAAGCAGGCTTCCCGCTGAGCAGGGAGCCCAATGCCGGACTCGATACCAGGACCCTGGGATCATGACCTGAGCAAAAGGCAGATGCTAAACCGACTGAGCCACCTACGCGTACCCAGAAGGGTTATTTTAGAAAGAAGTGAGGTACTTCCCTACCTCTGGTGACTATGTTCCTTTTCTCCTGAGTGTCTTGATGTACAAAAGCCAAGGAGGAAAACTTCTTGGCTCTTATCAAACCTTCACAGTTAGGGCCATAGAATTTTAATGCTGCGAAGAACCTTAGAAATGTTATACAGTCTAAATCAACCCACTCGTTTTATAAATCAGGTAACTACATGCCTTTTAAAGGGCCACAGGTAGTAAATGGCAGCCCCAGGACACTGAGAGAGTTCATGACTCACTGCAGTGCCAAAACGACGAGGTCACTTCACAGGGTGCCAACCTCCCCGCCATGTTTGGTGGGATTGGCCTTTCAGGAAAAACCACAGACCGACACAACTGCTGGGCAGCCAGCCTCAGGAGGACCAACCACTTGATTTAGGGACCGACGCCACCCAACTAGTACAGACTAGAAAACAACAGCAGGCTTGAAGAAATAAAGATGAAGACAAATGAACCAACCGTTTTGTTTTGTTTTGCTTCTTGTGACTCCTCTGTTCTCTTCCTTATTAATTTAAAAGCTGACATGTTGGGGGGCCTGGGCGGTTCAGTCAGCTAAGCATCTGCCTTTGACTCAAGTCATGATCTCAGGGTCCTGGGATCAAGCTGCGTCAGCGGTGAGTCTGCATCTCCCTCTCCATCTGCCCCTCTCCCTCTGCTCCTGCTCTGTCTCTCACTTTCTCTCTCAAATAAATAAGTAAAATCTTTTAAAAAAGTAAATAAGTAAGTGCTGACATGTCCCTTCCAGAGAATGTTTCATTAATACTTGAAGGTTTAATTGTCATTTTAAAAAAGGTGCTGGGGCGCCTGGGTGGCTCAGTGGATTAAGCCTCTGTCTTTGGCTCTGCCTTTGGCCCAGGGTCCTGGGATCAAGCCCTGCGTCAGGGTCTCTGATCAGCAGGGAGCCTGCTTCCCCCCGCCCCCGCCCCCGCCTGCCTCTCTGCCTGCTTGTGACCTCTGTCAAATAAATAAATAAAATCTTTAAAAAAAAAGTGCTCTCCTAGCACTTTGTTTCTCTGCAACAGCACCAACAAAACTCTGCCTTTTATCAGATTTAACTGTTACTCAGTTGCTTCTTTCCCTAGATGGTGAGGTCCGAGATGCAGGTCCACATTTTATTCCTCTGTATCCTTTATAGTGCATAGCACAGTGCTTTGCACACGGCAGCTGCTCAATAAAATGCCTATTGAACTGGTTCCTGTCAATGTCTCTGTGTTTTTATTTTGATGCATAACAGCGGGAAAGATACAGCAATGAAATAAGTCTTAGTAGTTTATGGTAAGTAACTCCGTGGTTCAGTGGTCATGATTTACAAACACTGCCACAGAACAATGATATCACAGAAAGTTCTATCCTAGGAAATGAATAAAATAACATCAAGTCTAAAAACAAGAAAGGGAGTTCTTTTTTTGTTGTTGTGCATTTTGTTTTCTTTTTTGAGTTTTGCTAGCTCTATTGACTCTAATTGAATAATCATGTTACTGGAAGTAAATCATTAGAGATCATATCTAATTAACTTTGCCAGTAGATATTATATTCTCCATTGAGCACTATTACTATCTGATAATATGACATATTTGAAATTCTTTACAAACTGGCACCAAAAACCCAGAGAACATAATGTTTCAGATAATTTTGGAAATACTAGGCACTCAGAAACCGCATGAACCAAGCTTTTTTAAAATTTAAATCCATGCCCTTCGCAGTTGTCAGCTGCTCAAATGGGCAGAAGGCTATTTTAGCGAAATGATTAAATCAGGTATTTTACAGACACACTTCCTGACTTTCTCAATTTTTTTGAATCTGTTAAACAGTGATAACAGCAGAAAGCTGTTGCTTAACTTCACTAACTATGATGGTGAAACGGTGGGATGTGACAATCTTTATCTTAGCGGCTGAGTCAACTTCATCAGCACGATCACAAACTGGCTATCATATCATTTATGAACCCCACAAATACCGAGGAAAGGTCTATATTCTAGTGTTCCAACTCTAGAGACACAAATATATGGTTTCTGCTTTCAATAAGGGCTAGCACAGGCACGAGGTGAAGAGAAAAATGCAAGGGGGTACTATGAATAAGGAAGGAATGTTCCAGTTGAGTCCAACAATGTGTAGGTTTCTGTGAGATGAACAAAGGCTGAAAGGATGGTCCCAGGTAACGAACAAGGAGGAAGAAAACATGCAGCAATGACTGAAAGTAATTCCTATGGCTGGAGCTTTGGGCAACACTGGGCGGGGGTAGGGGGTGAATCTCAAGGAATTCTAGAGAACTAGTGAGAGGAATGCAGAGCCTTGTACCTGTTTTGTAAGACAGGCAACAGGTATATACTGAAAGGTTTTCATCAGGAAATAATAGGACTCGATCTGTGTCTTTAAAAAAATTCTCTAGGCTTGACACAGGACCAGAGCATGGGAACACATCCAGATCTCTGATGTCAGGCTCAGGGGACCCTTCTAAAGGAAAGCTCCAGAAGCATTCCCAAAGGAAACGAACAATGTTCACTGAGTAACAGTGCGCAGATCTGGAATTCTTGTCCAGCAAGAACCCATACCCCACTCCCAGTCTTCAGAAAGAAATGGCCTCAAAACTGGAGAACAATTCCATGGTATTGCAGGTTTGGTTCAAGAACCACAGAGCAAAACTCAAGAAAGCCAAACAACAGCAATTAGCTGGGGCGGAAGTCAAGACCAGCTCTTCCAAGAGAAATATGGATGCACCTCCGGTATCCCCCAGTGGTGTCTACCCTGCTTCCCTGCTTTCCACAGATCACCAATTCCTTCCTACCAACTCAGCACATGCTCCAATTTTGACGCTCTCCCAGACCATTCTGTTGGCAACAAAATAGTCCATTTTGGCTGCTGCCAAGATCCTAACATCTCCTCCCTTTGTCCCATTATGGAATCTCAAATTCTTTCCAGAAGCTTCACTGCTAATTCTCTTGGTTCTTCGTCTCCAAAAAGAACTTCATGAGAGAAGCTAGACACAAAACATCACATATTGTAATGATTTGCAATGATTCCCATACAAGAGACAGATATAAGATCTACATAACATGGATGCATTTCAAAATCATCTCTGTGAAAGAAAAAAGACACAAAAGGGCCCACGTGGTGGAACCGAGTGGAAAGAGGTGCCAAACAAAACTTACGGGAATGGGGATGTTTCATGTTGTAATTAGGATGGCAGTTACCTGCATGTATAAATTCATCCAAAGACATGGAACTATAACTTTAGCATTATGTACACCGCAAAAAAGAAACAATCAAGGGAAGGACCCAAAAGGTTCTACTGAGCTATGCATTCTGCGGATGCAACATTCATTGAAATAGTGTAAGGGCACCTGGGAGGCTCACTCAGTTAAACATCTGCCTTCAGGTCAGGTCGTGATCTCTGGGTCCTTGGATCAAGCCCTGCATCAGGCTCCCCATTCAGCAGGGAGTCTGCTTCTCCCCCTGCTCATGCTCTCTCTCTCCGAAATAAATAAGTAAAATCTTTTTTTTTTAAGATTTTATTTATTTATTTATTTAACAGACAGAGATCACAAGTAGGCAGAGAGGCAGACAGAGAGCTAGAGGGAAGCAGGCTCCCTGCTGAGCAGAGAACCCGATGTGGGGCTCGATCCCAGGACCCTGGGATCATGACCCGAGCTGAAAGCAGAGGCTTTAACCCACTGAGCCACCCAGGTGCCCCAATAAGTAAAATCTTTAAAAAAATATATTGTACAGGGGTTTTACTTGTGATTATTGTAGGGTAAGAGGACTCGGGAGAAAACCAACACATATGATGAAAGGGAATGAAAAATGCAAACTGTATTACCAAACGATTACAGAACTTTGGACTCTATTAACTTAAAAGGAAAATATCAAGTAATAATTCAACCATTTTTAAAATCATGAAGCATCCTTCTGGTGTCATATGGGTGCAGGTTATATTCGCTATTTTCAGAAACACTACCTGACAATATTTCTCTGTAGATATTTTATACAGTACTGGCAATGATTAATTGTAAGCATATGTATTTTTAAAGAAATGAAAATCTCTAGACTTGTAAGAAACTTCTCAGATTATCAATTTACCCATGAATATTCTTTTTGGTGACTTTTTGTGGGTTTCCAGAAATAGGATTTCACAACCCATTATAGCACAAACCATATGCACCCATTCTCCTTCCTTCTTTGCTAGCGAGGGCATGACATTCTCCAGCCTCTGCAGCCTTATTTTTAGCACCAGACAATACAACATTTGCTGCACTATAAACTCCAAAGTCAGCAAAAGAAATCAGACTCTCTTATGGGGTACCTGACAGGTTCAAAATGCTCTGTAGGGATTGAAATGTATTGGCGTTGTCGTTTAGGAATTTTGTCCAACCTGTACTTGGTTTAACTGGGAACAGAACAGCCTGCCATCAGACAGTCCCCTGTCACTTTGTACCTTTCCCAGCACATTTCCTTTCTGCTGGTAGAGCTTATTATATCATGCCTTTCCTACCCTCTGCTGTGATAATGTAATATAATATAATCAAAGTTCACCTTCAATCTCCTAGTTCCCAATGATACCTGGACTGAGTGTTCTAAAATATTAATTTAATAAATGAATAAGTGAAAAAATAAATGAACACGTGAATAAACCAAGCAACTCACTGGCACATTATTTTTGTTCATTACCACACAAATCAAGTTAGTATGTTTATTTTTCATTTGCTCATTCATTCCTTCATTCCTTCATTCGGTTTCAGCTGAAAACTTTCTATGCGTTTAGCACTGTGCTGAACAGGCAAAAGGAATGAGAGCCCCTGTTCTCCAAGAGTTAAGAGCCTGGCAAGAAAAAGTCAACATGAGCAGCTCTAGGGATCTAAGTGCAGAAACCCATGTGGGTAAATATGTTAACCACACCTAATTAGTTGAAAACTCGAGGCTGAACTAATGTTAATGTTCATATGAAGCACGAGTGCCCCTAATAAGCAGAGATGAAGAGCATTTGGAGGCAACTCCCATGATCTCCTATTTGGCTGCCACAAGGCTGAGGGTGTTACACAGAGCAGACTAGGAAGGGGATGGGGCTGTGGATGACTGACCCAAGGAAAACAAGTGGGCACTGGGCTAAGACCATTCTCAGTACTGCAAGTGCAGCATCACAGAAGGCTTGTAGGAGCGCTGGGTTACCTAGGCTAAGGCATTCCTGAGGAACTTGTCGACAGAGTAGAGGAGATAGGCAGTAAATGAGAGAAAAACGAAGAAATAGGGTAGCCTGAGGATAACTTCATAAAAAATTTTTATATTTTCTTAAATCTTTGACCCATGTCTAGTATGACAGTCTTAGATGTGGAGGTACTCACTCCGTTGACAGACGTTGCACTTTTTAAACATTATTTTAAATCGACTTCTTTTTCTTAACCCAACAATGAGAGGGACAAAGGCCCTTTTCTGAATGAACATATAAGAAACGAATATACATACTCGTCCTTGTCCACCTTTTCTCGGAGCTTCTTTAGTTGTTTATTTTGGCTGAACTTCAAGTTTTGAATTATGTTCTCAAAGTATTCATCTTCCTTGTAGTTCAACTATATTACATAAAAGATTTTGGGAAAAGTAATCAAAATTTTTGCTAAATGCATAGGGATATGTTCTTAAACGTATCAGTTAATGAAGTTAACAGACAGCATTAAAACTTACCAAAGAAGGATTGGATTCTCATTAGCCTAGTTCTCTATCCCAGGTCACTGGTGCTCTAACTCAATCACTACTTTAGCCTATTCTTCTGGAACTAATCAATAAAACCAAGTGTCTGACAAACTTTCCTATATTGACATTAGCCCTTACATGATAGGCGAGACAAGAGTCCATTCTTAATTTAGCACCTACTATGTACTGGGCACTGTTCTTAGCACTTTATATATTTTACATTTTTAATCCTTATAATCTTACGAAGATGGGCTATTAGCACTATTTTAAAGCTGAAGAAACTAAGGCAGACAACTAAGTCACTTGCCCAAGTTGGTGAGTGGAGGAGCTGGGATTTGAACCCAAGTAGTTGTCTGTGAGTCTTTGCTCTTAGCCACCTGACTCCTGAGACAAAGACACCGCCACCCCCAGGCCTCACATGCTGCAGCCCGTCCATCTACAAGAAGAAACAGTCAAGCTTTTCTACAAATGGAAAGAGACGAGAGGACACTGTGGCTTGTAAACCCGCATGGGAGGGATCAATGGATTAGTAATCACTGTCATTCCCAGGTCTGGGCAAGAATCACCTTACTGCCACCTGGGTTTCTAAGGAGTTGCAGGGACCACAAGGTTAGCGACAGGACCCTCAAATGGGTCTGAAATCAACAGCGTTGTGACTTGAATTGATTCTGTTCTCTTTTCACTGTTACATTTCCAGAGGGGAATGAAACTGCTTCTGGTTTTCAAACAGTAGGTTTTTGTTTTGTTTTATTTTTTCAATACAGAGGCATGACCTGGTTTTTATCCCATGGAGGAATAATTGGAAAGTGGAGGAAAACGGAAGACTTGACTTTTTGGACTTATACGAGAGGAAATAAGGAGACCGAGTGCTGCCTGTTGCTCAACACTCTGATGTCCGCCCTTGATGCATTTCAAAGGACACGAGATTTTCCCACTACTCTTCAGTGGACTATATGGAAACCGAAATAACAAAACCCAAATATGAACCAGGCCGATGAAACAAAAGGCTAAAACTAAAATGCAGTTTTGTCTTCAGCGTAAAAGGCTTTATATAACGAGACCTTCGGGTTTAGGCCATTCTACATCACTTCTGGCACCCCACAGCTAGAAATGACATTCCCACCCACCCTAGGTATCACCAGCACAGTCTTCGTAGAGACCTACCTCAGCGTATTCACTGTTCAGTTTATTTTCATTTGTAATAATGTCATCGGGATAGCCAATTCTTTCTTTAATGGCTAGAGCCTAGGAAAAATTAAAACATTGAATGTAAGGGTGATTGTGTAACTTCCAAATGCAAACATTATAATTTGCCATGACTAGCGATCGGATAATTTGATCCATATTGCTTACAAAAATAGTATTTGACAACACTTAGATAGAGATCTTTGAAATGGTTTCTCACTGGAGTCCAAAATATACGAGAAACAGTTCCAAAATTTTGCTTCTAATACCCTATTTTCATAGGTTCCAGCTTTCCCAAAAAACCAAAATGAAAACTGACAAGGCATCATTCCACATGTATTGTACTTCTATGAACTTTTTCTCTGAAAGGCTTTTTTTCTTCAATTTTATAGGAGGGCTAATATTTAGAGCTTCCATTCTAGCAACTTATAATTATCTTTCCACTTCACTGACTTAGCTCAGAAAACAGATATGGGTTTACAGCTTTAGTGCTAATATTCCTTCTGAATATTGAGTCCTGGAGTCTGTATGTTCTCTTTTGGTCTCCAAACCCAGTGTACCTACCTTCCCACAGTTAAGTGAATGGCATTATTTAAATAAATAGAGAACAGGATTTTCCTTGTTATACCAGCTCACACTGACCACTTGCTTACTACATTTCTAACTTTTATTTTTATTATTTTAGAATTGTTTACTTTTGTTATTTCATTATTGCTATTTGTTTCCTATTATGATTTCTATTTCCATTTTTTATTTCTCTCATTTTTCTCAAAGATATTTGACTTTTGATTCTATCATATTATATTGTTCTTAAATAATTTAATTATGTTACAAATCTGTTTCATAAGCACAGGATTTCCGCAGCAGATCAGACAGGATATGTGTCAATAAGTCAGTTTGGCCAAGTCCGATTTCTTGTAGATTTCCACACCACTGCCCATTACAAACAGCCTCCTCTTGAAGGTTTTTTACTTTCTAGAAGACACTTCCCCAATGAGTGTTCTAAGAGGCACAAACTCTATAGAAACAGGTCTTCTACATAAAAAGGATTTATTGTCAAATACTTTGGGTAAATACTGTGACAAAAATGTTAAGCAGACTTCTTTACTGCAGTCTAACGTGTAATGAGTATTAGATACGGTGCCTGAAAATCATACCCTAGGAGCATGTAACCTAGTCTAAGGTGGGGGCAGGGAAGCCTTCCTACAGGAAGTAATTTCCTAAATTCTTTGAGACAGGGACTCTTTTTTTATGGAACTACTTATGGGTCCAATGGCTTATAATACCACCTTGGGAAATGATGATCAAGCTCAATCCAGCTGGCCACATCAAACAGAACCATGTCACAGAGAGCCAGAACACAAAAGGAGTAAGTCCAGCCTGAATGTCAGGACCCAGTCAGTGATGGATAGATAGGTATATTGCGGTGCATAAATTTCAGACCTAACCCAGCCACAGCTTTGGGATAGCCGAAAATGACAGTCCCTTCACATGATTTAATCCTGGAAAACAACTAGACTACAGCTTGGCTTTCATATTATAATAAGTTCATAAAATCTTTCTTTATCAGTTTGAAGAATGGTCTGTTCTTGCCACCCCGACTGGAGTGGAATTATCAGACTGTATGTGAATACTACTCCCAAAGCATATACAGTTTTCACTGGACATGTTCCTCTTAGTTTTATACTTATCGAGACAAATAATCATAGTGAGTTTAAACCCAAGACTTTCTTAAACATCTGACACCTCTGTTCTTATGCAAGATATTAGGAGTCCCAATCACAGGTACACAATGGGGATAGAGAGGAATAGTTATACGAAGGCTCCCTCAATATCTCTCTACCTGTAGATCACCATGTAATACTCAAGTAATACATCACCTTACCTTTGCTTGACAGAAATTTAGAATTTTTCTCACTAGGTCATATAAAAATCTAAATAAGGCATGTTTACAAAATTGAGCTGGAAATCTGTGATTAAAAATTGGAAGGATATTTTTAGGCTTTGGTAGAATCCTTTTGGATATGTTGTATAAAAAGAGAAATAGTATGAATCACTGATAGTATTTTTCAGATATTTATTGTTCACACAAGATTCCTTCTTATTTTCTGAAGAGTCCTTTTTTTAAAAAAAAAAAAGGAAAATTGGGGATATTTCAAAATTTTGAATTGAATATGAAGAGTAGGAGTTTTTATTATCTCAAGATAATAAAAGGTGTAAATCACAGAAACAAATCTTTATCCACGAAAACTGTTCCTGGAAATGACATCTTGAAGGAGATTGCTTTCATTTTATGGAATCCCTGAACTTCCTTAAAAGTTCATCTTTTCATGTAAAGAAATTGTTTAATAGTTAGTGCTGCCTTTTAAAATTAATTATTAATTTACCTTTTCCTCAGCTTTCTTTTTTGTTTCAGCATCCATCCAAGTGAGGTCATCTAAAGTCTGAATAAAAACCTCACGGATCTGTGTAATCAAATCCTCAACCTTAAACCACAGAAACAGAAGACAAATTTAGGACATGAATTACTTTTTTTGGTAACACAAATTTTAAAAAATAGGATTATAAGCTGTCTTTACAGAGCTCAATAACATGTATTTATAGACAAACTGTGACATAAACACATGGATATATGGGGATCATTATATTTTTCAAGGATTCTTGCTACTACCAACACTAAGGATTAAACAGAGTCTTACACACACCTTAATTAAAAAGTCATCTTTAGAATGTAATGGTTTCCATGATCATAAAAGAATTCACATAAAACAGTGTCATCACTGTTAGTAGTTCAATTAAGCAAGAAGTAGTATTTTAATAAGTTTCTTTCACTTTAAATTCCATCCTCTTCATTTCAGTAACAATGAAAAATGAAGTATATTTTTTTAGTATCTCAAATAAACCCTGGCTTACTTTCAACATTTTTCAGAAAACACTGATTCTTGGTCAATCTTGCTAATAGAAGAATTTACAAATGTCTCTATCAACAGAACATGAGTGGGCACCGGGTATACACTGCTTCCAGAAAATGGACAATTGGTTTTGGATCAGACAATATTAAGATTAGAAACATAACCAGACCCTTGGGAGAGGGAGGGGGAGTCACTAAAAAATAACAATAAATCATGATTCCAAGATTTTTCTGCCAATCAGTAAAACTTGAGCCAAATTTTTAACTATTGTAACTGCACATTGAGGAAAGCCACGAACTGATAGGAGTGTCATGCTGAAAACATTACCACATGTTTACTCTCTCCAGCAAATGCTGCTTCCACATACAGCCTTCCCACAGCATTTTCCATATTCCCATTGACATAGTTTGCACAACGTCTCCATGTTGCTGTTTCTGATGTTGTGCCATAAAGGGCCTATGGGTAAGAGAAAGGAAATGACATCTGACCACAAATAGATGGCCACAGCAAAGGTGAACACACATTCCACAGGACTCTTTATGTCCCCTAAGTTCTTGCAAATGTTCATTGCTTCTCCTCACAAGGCATGTTGTCCTCACCCATGACAAAATGTAATCCAATTGGACTGTTTACTTATAAATAATCCAAAAATAAGGTATATTTTCGGTAGCATGTCCCAGTAGAACTTTCGGCTATTACAGGTGAATATCCTTCTAGACAGCTTTAGAAAACAACAACAAAATGCCCTCCCCTCAAAACCAAACAAAAAAACATAATAGTTCCGACTGCATAAACATAAACATGAAGTAATGTTCAGTTTATGTAACAGGGGAGAAATCTGGTATACAAGGAAACACATTCCTGTTTTTTAATGTTTTAGCTGAACTTCCAGTACTTAGAAGAACTGTACATATATAAATTTAAGTACTAACGAGGGGATTAACTGAAGTAAGGGAAATTGCGCGAGATGCCATTTTAACATTCTTTAATTTTAAAAATTTGCCCACATTTTCTTTCAAAGAGCAAATGCTAAAAATTTCAAATAAGCAGTTATTTCCTTTTCATAACACCAACCAGTACATTTGCCAAAATGTCTCCTTCTATCCCTCCTGTCATCTCCCCTCACTATTGTTTAAATAGTGAAGGTACAGCCTAATGAAAGGCCTTACGGTTGCCCCCAGGTAGGCGCACTATCAGTGGATTGTCTACATCAATGTAGTCCATCTGTCTGCATGTCTAGTGTGCTGTATACAAGCACCTGACAGTCAAATTATCTGAAATATATACCCTTGCAATTACTTTCAACACAACAAAAAACCAAGCCAGTATTCTCCCACAAACTGCTCCAATAACCAAATGCAACTCCTTTCAGAGAAATTGAATCTTGGTGCCAGAGCAGGACAAAGCCCATGAAAGCTGGCTTTGCTAGGCAACATAGCCAAAATATGGGCAAAGCAGCCAACACTTGGCATGTTGACTCCTGGCAAAGTTCGCCACATTCTAGCGGCGTACATGGCAAGCCTTCATAACCATGTACTCCTTATGCTTTAAGTCTTAAGAAAAGAGATTTTTTTCTTCACCTTGCGGAAAGCATTTCTGGACTCCTTGTAGGTTCGGCTGAGGCTGCTTACACGATCCATTATGAACTGCCAGGACATTAAATTTTGAAGATCTCTGTATAAAAAAACCCACCACCCAGCAACAGAAAAGATGAGGCTGCAAAGCTTCTAAAGAGTGATCGTAAATGTAAATTTTGAGGACATAGGCACTCTGACAAACCTACCTGGCAGAATATTTGGTAAGAATGAGCTTAAGTTTGGTTAAATATTCTGGAGCATAAACCACCACATCTTCCTCATTTGCAATATTAATATTCACAGTTGACATGATTTCATTTGTGAAATTTGACCAGCTGAATGGCTGGAAAAAAGCAGGCATGAAACATTCAGTAATTGTGGATTTGCCTTCTTGGTTCTAAGACTCAATTATGGTCATGGAGTCAGACATTAGGGTGTCAGTCGCCTCATTCTGTAATATCACAATGATCAGTCTGATATTTGCTTGGAATTTTTCCTCCATTGTTCCAATCAGTTTCTGAATTAAAAAAAATTAGTTCTGTAGCATGATTATTCAGATAGCAGCATTAAACTAACCAACCACTTCCAATCAGTTTCTGAATTTAAAAAAATTAGTTCTGTAGCATGATTATTCAGATAGCAGCATTAAACTAACCAACCACCTAAGAGCAAAAGCAAAGCCTCTAAGGATAGAGAATATACAGCTAGAAATTTAGCTCAGTGTTGCCCATCTTGGTCTAACTCACACACACAGAAAGGACATTTAGCTTTAAAAATAAAGCTTCCTGTAGTGCCTGAGTGGCTCAGTCATTAAGCGTCTGCCTTCCGCTCAGGTCATGGTCCCAGGGTCCTGGGATCGAGCCCCACATGAGGCTCCCTGCTCAGCAGGAAGCCTGGTTCTCCCTCTCCCACTCCCCTTGCTTGTGTTCCCTCTCTTGCAGTCTCTGTCAAATAAATAAATAAAAATCTTCAAAGACAAAAATAAAATAAAAATAAAGTTTTCTTGGTTTACACAAAAATTTAAATGGGTATAAAGTGTTTATCTTTTAATAGTGGATATAACAATCCATTCAAACACCGTTAATACACCTCAGCAGAGATCCAGCTATAAACAACAGCATACTATTGTCATAGGGGAGGTATAGTAATGTTAGAGATACAACACAAATGGTCCAATGAAGCCGAACACCATATCTAAAACTATCAGTATTGGGTCGATAGGCATGCAATTTTTACACTTTGGAGCTGCTAAAAGATGAAATCTTGTATTTTATTCTCTAAATGGGAATCGTGGTTATTCAACCAACAGTAGATATAAGAAAAATAACACAAACATTTGCGATTATGCAAATCTTGCTAAAATGCCACATTTCAGTGTTTGAAAAGTTCACACATTTGTAAGGATATAAAATATTGATAACTTATTAAGTATTAATAATTGCTTTTCTCAATTTTCTTTGGTGGTTTGGACCAATCTTTCAAAACCAGATTTATGAAGCCCTCATTGTATTAAACAGTTCTATGTGACAAATTCCTAACAATAGGTCATGTCTTTACAAACCTCCCCCACCTTTTTTTTACTGTAATTAGGGCCAGAGAGAATTCTATCACTGAATGGATCTTGCTTCAGTTCCCAATCACGTGCATCAACTAATACACAAGGATACATACATAGCCCCCCCAAAAGATTACTATATCCTAGCTAATGAATTACTACTATTCATAATGGAATTTATGAGCCAGATTTTTCTCCTTATTTCTAGTGTTCTATGTTTCCATCATTGCTCTGAACATCTAGGTTCATGGCCTTGATGAGAATATGGCAAGTTCTATATATAAATTATCCTTTTTAGGACTTAAAAAAAAATCTAGTGATTTTATTATTTGACTGTCCAAGTCCAATGGCTATATGATTGTCTCTCAGAAGGATTTTCCATTTTAATGTTTTCCAAATCCTTTGCTACAACAGTTTCATTGCACAGCTGCCTTGAAAGGAATTTTACCTTTGATATTCACTCTAACTCAATATAATACAATGACTTCACATAGGTCTGTGTTCCTTTTTCCAGTCTTGTCATGAAATCAAATGGTTGGTGTCATCTAAATTCATTTTAAAAAGTTCAATCTATTTCAATAAATAAGTAATCACTGAATTTTGACAAACTATACCTCACTATTATAATTTTGGAAATGGCACAATAACAGAGAGCACGAAACTTGCTACTTACCTTCCCGTCGATCTCTAGTGAGAAGTTATTCTGGATCTGGGCTAATGTCATTTTGTTATAAAGAAGCATGGGGTCATTTCGATCTTCAGGTTTAGTTGTAGCCTACGGATTTAATTTTTGATCCTTATTTTACAACTAAGAATACTTCAGAAAAACATAACTCTCTATGAGGGGAAAAGAAATATGAAATAGGTACAATATAAGTTCTATTTTCTACACTTGTTTTATGGTTAAAATAAACTCAGATCAATGAGAAAAGTGAAATTTGGGAGATTTTAAGCATATTCAATAACAATCATCAAGATTTGGCTACCGTGTTAAGTATAAGATACTTCAAAAATCTTTTCATACTTTGACAACTGCTGAACCACACAGGCAGTGTCCACAGGCCTCCTTCCTTCTAAGGGTCATGGTCAGCTCAGTCATTTCTGTGGTTGTTTTATATGGTAACTTCCTCAAATACAATCACCTGCAATGCATCTCTCAAATATCCTCTCCCACTTCCTCATTGCTACCATTCAGTATCCCAGTTAATATCCAGATAAGAAAAAAAAAAAAAAAAAAAGAAAAGAAAGAAAACCATAACGATTTCTGCAAGAATTTCAAGCCAAGTAAGAGAAAAATTTCCTAATACAAAGCATGGTTATCTGAGGAGAGTGATAGCACCTCCTACCTTTGTGACTGTCCTCTTATCCTGCCTAGACAGTATACTCTACACTCTACAGCATTAGACTCAACAGTTTTATTTACTTATTTTTCACAGAATCAAAAAAAAAAATGCAATAACAACTCCCCAACTAGCAGCTGAAATAGAATAAAAGCAATTTTAAAGTCAAGAGAGACCAAAGGTAGCTTAACATGGGAGTTATTTCTGGGTTACAGTAGCCCCTTTAGGTTATTTATTTATTCACTACTTTAAAAATTATTTATTGAACATATGAATGGAATAAAAAGTTGGATAATGCCAGAGATACACAGGTCATTTAAAGAAGACTAAGACCTCACCACAACCTAAGTCTAAGAGAGGAGAAAAAAACATAGATGCAAATCATTTTGAGGTAGGATATGCCTATCAGAGAGCTGAGGCTGATCAAAGGAGAACATGGTCTGGGAAGGTGCAAGTGGCAGAAACCCAGGGCAATACACTGTTTTCCTCTAACACTTCCATTTCCAGCACAGAAACACCTGTAACCCACCCAACCGTCACTCATCCAACCATGGTTCCAAGCAAAGTCTGGTTCTGACTGGAGATTTGGGGTTTCACGTAGCTCCGGGAAAGCTAAAATTGCCCTCAAAGATTTTTAGTCTTCAAGATTCTGATGGCAGTGGCAAACACCAGGGGGATTCAGGAGCACAGACTTGTCTGCAATGTCAGGGAGAGCCCTAAAGATTCTAGACTAAACCAACCGTGGGTTTAATCAGTAACCTTAATGCTGCTTAGACAGAGTTCACTCCTCGAGACTGCAGACTCTTTCAGAGGAACATCGGACAAAAAGGTGCCAATTCAGACTTCAAGGGTTCATCGGGACCAGAAGTAACTCAGGAAAACACGCTCTGGGCTTTGCTGTTCCTGTCAGAACCTCTGAGCCAGCCTGGCAGTTGGAACTTGGTCACACTGTGTGGTCACATGGTAGTGTTCAGGGACTAATATTAAGCAGAGGAAGAGTCAATCTCTGTGATCACCTTAAACTTTAAAATAAAACAAAGCAGAACTATACACACCAAAACTAAAATAGCTTTGTGGAATAGTTAGCCATCGCATGTGCCCTGAACCTCGAGGACATCCCACCAACCATCTGACTGCAAATAGTTAAGCTTTTGGTATAATCCACTTATCTTAGGTAATTAAGTGTAACTAGTTTAATATTTGTCGAACTTAGTTATGTCTCCTGGATGTCAAGAACTCAGTTTACTACAAAATTCTATAGTTTCAAAGGTTCTCTTAAAGTCAATGATTCATTTCTGAGCTATGCATTTTTACCAGTTGTTGAAAAAGTTGCACCTTTTTACCTTTCCAATATGTTAGAGAGGAGAAAGAAAGAAAAGAGTGGGAACACAGGATGCCTGGGTGGTTCAGTCAGTTGAGTGGCTCAGGTCATGATCTGGGGGTCCTGGGATCCAGCCCCACGTGTCTCACGTCTCAGGTTCCCAGCTCAGAGGGGAGCCTGCTTTTCCCTCTGCCTTCTTCTCCCTCCCGCCAGCTTGTATACTACCTCTCACCCACTCTCTCTCTCTCAGATAAAGAAATAAAATCTTAAAAAAAAAAAAAGAGTGGTAACATTATTCAATGTATCAGAGAAAATGTGTTTTACATTGGCAATTTCTTTTTCCAATTCCATAATTTTCTTCATTTCCAAAGAAAGCTGGTTTTCATCGATGGGCAGTCCTTTCTCCTTACGAATCAGTCTGGCCACAGAAATCATAAAATCTACATACGCTGTACAAGCCTGCAAAAAATACACAGCAGTGAATTGCTGGAGAACATTCTAAATATTTATCATGGTAATTTAACTTAAAATTTATTTATAATTTTTGGTAATACTTAAAGCATAATAAAATAGAAGACCTTTACTAAATCCTAAAATAAATGACCTACACAAATTCTTAGAAAGTCAACATGTGGGGCACCTGGGAGGCTCAGTGTGTTAATCCTCTGCCTTTGGCTCAGGTCATGATGTCAGAGCCCTAGGATTGAGCCCCACATCGGGCTCTCTGCTCAGCGGGGAGCCTGCTTCCTTCTCTCTCTCTCTGCCTGCCTCTCTGCATACTTGTAATCTCTCTCTCTCTCTCTCTGTGTCAAATATATAAATAAAATTTTTAAAAAAGAATGTTTAAAAAAAAGTCATCATGTGTCTGAATTAAAGCGGAACAAAAAACTATCACTTTGAAAGTACTAAGTAATTCATAACCATTTGGTTGGGGAATTCTGTCATTTTCAATTTTTAATCGTTATTTAAAATTGCCTTACTAAGAATACAGTTGCAAAAACACTTGATAAGAAATAACCTAGTAGTTTTTCTTAAATAATAATAAATTCCTTTCCTGAATTCCATCTCCCAAGTTTTCTCTGCTTATATATATCTTATATATCTTTTTCAACTGTTCATGAAGAGAAGGCCACAAACTCACATACACACAGGAAGGACATCTTTATGTCTCTTCTGGCCAAGCAGTTGTTTTTGTTTGTGTCTTGAGTTGTTGTTGTTCTGTGTGTGTGTGTGTGTCTTTGTAAATAAGACTGTGTTCTCATGAGGTCCACAAACCTGGAGGTTTTAGTTAAGACTAGAGATGCTCACCTTAATATGTTAATGTAAAATTTCTAGATTTAGATATCGGCTCTTTCCTAAGGACCTAAATTCTTTCCATTTTATCTTCACATGCATTTTAACTTTGTGAGGTAAGCGATAATCTAGTTATATTAACCTCTTACAGAATATATAAGTGACTAACTCAAACTAAGAGTGGCATCAACACCAGGAAATTGAAGACCACTTCCGTAATCTCAATCGTTGCTGTTCAACCATTATTATCCATCAGCAGTTAAAATAAATTATGATCTCACCTTGTGAAAATTTACTCAAAATTCAAGTTTCTAGCACCAGCTTAATGACAAGACAGACAACCACAACTGGGGAAGTCATGTCACGCAAGTGTGGGATTAACGGGCACATCTATGCTTCTAATACTCATTCCCGGGGTGAATACCAAGGAAGGTTATACAGTCCTTAACACCTTATAGTTTCAAGAGGGTTTATATTGATTATTATATTGATTATATTGATTATCAGTGAAAGGGCACACTTACATTCACTATGAGTATGAAAGGCCCATCTGAATTTATAGCAACTATCAAGAGGATCAAACATAAAACTTATAGGGAAATAAATATTTTATCACGCAAGATGTACAGGTATTATCAATTTGAAAACCAAGAAGACAGCTTAAGGTAAGGTTTAGATACTGGCACTCCATGACCTTCAGTGACCTTTAGTAAGTGCTAAGTAAACAGTTCCCCAGGGAGAGGGTTTCCTTATTCTCAGACATCCAGCCAGCATCTCTATGCATCTACCTGCTGCTCAACTGAACTGACTGTTTTCAGCTGTGGGCCTTTATTAAAACCCAATTACAAAGGTCGCAGGGATAAAAGGATGTTTTTATGCATATTCTCACCACGTCCATTCTTTTCCTATTAAAAGGTAATCAGAATTCTTCTTTCACTTGGAAGTAAACAAATCCGTCTGAGTTCTTATCTCCTGGGACCAACTATTCCAAACTATAAGCATGCGGTGTTTGGAATTAACTATATTTCAAATTATATGAATTCATCTGCATTCAGCAGGGAATTAATACCATGAAGGAAACGGTAATTTGAATTTTCCAATAGCAGTCTGCTGAGATTTTTGTTTTTCTCTTCTGTGGGCTGCATTTTTGTTAACGAGGTAAGAAAGCAGTAACAAGAATGCTCTCCTGCATGCCATTGCCCCTGTGAACTGGTTCTACTCCAATATCTTTATAGATACACTTCAAGACTATGGAACTTGGCAAAGGCAAGCACAAGAACTTCGGATGTTGCTTCTCGTCCACCAAGCAGGTCCAGTTTCTCAGAAAACTGGAAGCACAGGCTCTGTCAGCAGCTTCTGGGATACTTGACTCTTTAACACAGCTACACAGAACACACCACTTCCTTTAATGAGCTCCATTACCTGGCAACTATTCCAATGTAACTGATTAAAACATGTGTCTTAGTATCTTGATTATCTTTCCTGGCTTCCAAATTTATCTTGTAGCTGTCAGAACCCAGGCTTACTCCTGCTGTTAAATATATAAATATATAATTTATATATAAATATATAAATATAATTGATATGTTAATCATACAAGGTATGATTCTCTACCCTAAGGTTCTCATTTTCTTCCTTGAGATACTTTGTAGATATGCCAAATGATAGTAATTGTCATGATTTGGGGAGAAAGTAATCAACATATATTTTAACACCTGAATAGTAGGTTGACTAGGATATTTTTAAAACTGAAATTCAATTTTTCTATTTTGTCACTGAGAGAGCAATTAGTTACTAGGACAAGGTCTGAGTCAACCACCTTGACAGTCATAAGGTAGTTTTTGTTGAAGCCTTCATATGGAGAATCCTTGGGGTGAAAAAGAATCCACCAAAATACCTACATGGCCCTTTGAAAAATTAAGACATTGTAAATCCCAATTCCTATAATAGCACGTTCAAAGATGACCATTGGTTTTACACGGTTTTATGGGAAAATCCATAATATCAGCTTTGTGACTTTTTAAATAACATGCTGTCAATGAGATGATATTTACTAATACCCAAGACCATGAACTGTCACTCTAAGTAGAACTATCTTCGCTTTGCAGGACCAAGCACTGATATTTAAAAATTGGCTCTGTTCAGAAATTGGGCTTCTCCTGCTTGGAAACAAGCTGGTATTTGTTGATTGCCAAAGAGAAAGACAGCAATGATCTTTGACTCCTGTGCTTTAAACTTCAATATCTTTGTTTATGAATAACAGCAAGATCCAGGGATGAACAGAAAGCGTTCCAGTTCGACTGGCTGATATTTGGGTGCTTTGGTATGATAACCACCTAAGGACCAGGAGCTTCACTTCTAAAGATTCTGTTCCAGGACACCCTGCTCTTCCCGATTTTCTGCTTTCCCCTTTCTAGGGAAGACACATGGAGCGTAAGGTGCCTGAAAAGTCACAGAACTGTGCTCTTCTTAGCCACTGATGCCCGGGGATTTAAAATGTTACACAGAAAGTTTCCTGAAGGAACACACAGGGGACATCAAGCAGGAAAAATAGGTTTCCTACCAAAAAGGTCTATTGTTTGTTTGTTTTTTTCCCTGTTTAAACATCATTTTCAGGGAGCACGCAGAGGCCAGCACGTGGAGACTTGCTCCCCAAAGAGGGACGGCAGAGATTCAGAATCACACAGCCGTTTCTGGGGACCAGAATGCATAACGAACCCCTGATCTGAGCAGGAGAAACAAAGGATCAAGAAGATCTGTGACGGACCCGCCCAGGGACTCCTTGGAGCTTTCATCTGATTATTCATGAGGAGAACCTTATTGCGTAACTTCTGAGGAAGTCTTCTTGGGAAGAGGCATGTAGTTCCTTTTATAAACCCGATTTAATCCATTTCAAAAAATTCTCCCGTCAATGCCACACAGCCAAAATGAGTCTCGTCATATCCACCAAGTCTCGAGTTTAAAAGCTCAGGTTTAAAAGTCTCAGCTGCCTGTGCAAATGATGAAGTAGTGGGCATTCTCAGAGGATGGGTGCCCTGACTCAGAGCTGGTGGGAATCAGGAGTTACTATCTTCCCTCACTCAGGTCTGCGCTAGAAATCCCTCCCATGCACTCGCTTCACATCTCATTTCTACTGCTGCTCCAGTTTGCTACTGCAGAAAAATGAAATCACTCCAAAACTCAGTGACTTAGAACAAAAATACTTTCTTCTAAACACAATCATTATGAAAAATTACTGAGTATGAACTTATAATTTAATAAATTGTATTAAAATAAAAAATAGGAGTGCCTGTGTGGTTCATTCATTAGATGTCTGCCTTCAGCTCAGGTCATGATCCCAGGGTTGTGGGATCAAGTCCCCCATTGGGCTTCCTGATGGGGAACTTGATCCCACTTCCCCCTCTCCCACTCCCCCTCTCCCACTCCCCCTGCTTGTGTTCGCTCTCTTGCTGTATCTCTCTCTGTCAAATCAATAAATAAAATCTTTGAAATGAAGTGAAATGAAATAAAATAAAATAAAATAAATAAAATAAAAATAAAAGCTCCTTTATGTTTTGTTAAATACAGATACCTGGGCTAGGTAAATCCTCCTGACTGTTAGTCACCTGGTGCCCAGAAGGGACAAAATGAGGTCAGCAGTTTCCCCTGTAGGATCTGTGTTATCAAGTCAGCCAAGTAGCAGCCAGTGATCTTTTTAAAAATCAAATCAAAGTACATCTAAATTAGCAACCCACCCCATCCGTAGTCATTCACCTTATATCATATCACCTTGATCTCTTTCCTTTATCACACTACTATCTGCATTCATCTTATTTCCTTAAATTATTTACTTCTTTGTTTTCTATCTCCTCCCATCAGAAGGTGAGTTCCAGGTGAACAAGGATCTTTTCCGCCTTGTTTCCTCAGCATCTCTCCTGCCTAGAAAACTATCTGTCACATAGTAGAAGCTCAATAAATACCTACCGATTTAAAAAATGAAGTTAAATTTTAAGTATATTAAATAAGCTTCCCTCACTTCCCTCATCAGATTCTCAGCCCAAGGCTGGAACAGTTTCTCTCAGCGTGTTTTGGATGAGCGGGCAAACAAACTCCTCTCTGGCTTGCACCCGCTCATCTAAAAGTCTGCAAACCTCAGCCTGTGCTCCTTCCTTCTTTCCTGCTCTGCATTTTCTCTTATCAGACACACAGACCCTGGATCATCTCTTTCTGGCTTCCAGCCATCCTGGCCATGTTCCAAGTCCTCTATCCTTGACATTCAAACACCTCCATTCTTTATAAACCCTCAGTTTTTCTAAGAATGTTCAATTTCTTTATGCCTCTGAACAACTTCTTCTCCGCCATGCCTCGTAACACTATCTTCCTGCTCCACCTTCTCTGGCTCCCATCCACTAGACCACGGGTTCCCTCACTTATCTTTTAGCCCTGAAATGCTCTGTTCAAATAAATACCTTACTGATGTACAAGCAAGTAACATAAATTGTGGTGGATAATCTTGAAGTATGTAGACATGAAGGTGTGGCCCCACAGAGCCCTGCCATGGACACGCATAAAGAGGTTAGGAAACCACTACTCTGGCTGATTCTACTTTCTCAGACAAACACAGAGCATAAACGTATCTATAGCCCAGTTACACTCTGATATTTAGGGCTGCTAACCTACAGATTTCTTTACAAACGAGGACAAGGTAACAATTAGCCTTGATAATCTAAAGAGGGAATGGAAGGGAAGCTTTGAAAACAATTCCAATTTATCCCCAAATACAGAGTTCAGAGACTCTTCTGGAGGTGTGTGATTACTTAAGAAAATTCAGGCCATCATTCCTTTCAGTGAATCAATCAATGTACAAAAGAACTTTCTCATATAAGGCTGATTTCATTGAAAAATTCCGTGGAGGGCATAATTATTTTTTACAGGTAGTGTGTATCTTTCATATTATTTTCCTTGCATGAAATTTATACCCTTGGAAGGGATCAAACTGTTTCAAATCTTGCTACTTCTGTCCTTTGACATAGTAGTGTGTCATTCAAATTAATCACAGCAGGTTTCTATTGCTTACAATTAATATTCTTAACTGACGCATGGATTTTTTTTTTAAGATTTTATTTATTTATTTAACAGAGAGAGAGAGAGAGATCACAAGTAGGCAGAGCAGCAGGCAGAGAGAGGAGGAAGCAGGCTCCCTGCTGAGCAGAGAGCCCGATGTGGGGCTCGATCCCAGGACCCTGAGATCATGACCTGAGCTGAAGGCAGAGGCTTTAACCCACTGAGCCACCCAGGTGCCCAACACATGGCTCTTTTAATCTGTGAGTTTAAGCAAGTCATTTTACTTCTTTGGGTCTCTGTTTCCTCATTTCTAAGATAAGGATTTGGACTAAATCCTCTAATGTCCCATTTAGCTCTTCAAGTCTGTGCATGAGTAACCTTAATTATTAAGAAAATACAGGATCCTGGGGTCCCTGAGTAGTGCAGTCAGTTAAGCATCTGACTCTTGCTTTTGGCTCAGGTCATGATCTCAAGGTCATGAGACTGAGCCCTGTGTCAGGCTCTGTGCTCAGTGCTGACTCTGCTTGAGTTTCTCTTTCCCTTTGTTCCTCCCTTCTGCTTTCTCTTTCTCTCTCAAATAAATAAATAAATAAATCTTAAAAAAAAAAAAAAAAAAAAAAGAAAGAAAGAAAGAAAGAAAGAAAACATATGATCCTGTCATGTAAAAAATAAAAGAATATATATCTCTGGTTTCTATTGCCTGAGAGCACATTCTCTCTTTAAGTGAGAGGGAAAGTACAGAAAATGAAAAGGAACAGAGGTGTTTAAAAGTTTAAAACAACCAGAGAAATACAATATGCATTTTTCAAGATATAACACTTAAAACTGTCAGAATAAAAGCACACAGTAAGTTTGAAAGCAGGAAGGTCTTTTAACAAGAGAAAAATAGGTTTTGTCTTTGAGGAAGAAGGTAAGAAATAGTTCTTGAAAATAAAAATGTATCATCTATCTTCATTACTCAGTTGTGTAAAAAAGACAAGGCATTTTACTGTTTCCAATGCACATAATTATCACAAAACAAAAACTCCATTTGGAGGGTATCAAAAGCAAGAAAAACAAAACGAAAACAAAACAACTAACAAAAAAACAAAAGATAAAACCAACCAAACAAAAAACACCAAAAACATGAAAAAACCAAAAAACAAAAATCAAAAAAACCCATGCTTCTATGAGACAGAATGGGTAGGCTTTCTTAGTAATCGTCCTGTTTCCATTGTTCATAATAAGTTTGGCTTCATATGGAGGCAGATGCCCTGAAGGATCTGGATATCCCTGAAAGAGGGGTCAAGGAGGACCTGAGGAAATGGGCTTAGGTAATGATTTGATCAAAATCTGTGACTAGGGTCCTTTTGATCAGAGGGGGTGTGACCCTCCCTCATCCCCAGCCCCTGAAGTGCATCTGCAGAGCCAGACTCCACAGTAGAGTTTGAAAATCATTGGCTAGAGGCACAGGCAAAGAAGCCAGGCTCTCTAGTCAAAAATGCAACACCTTTCTTGGTAAAAGTTTGGTCACCTCATATTAATCCTCAAATTATTATTGCCAATAAAATAAATTGCCAAAATAAATTATTGCCCAATAAAGTTATGCCACTAAAATGACATGGTATGCAAAAATATGGGACCCACAAAGTGTGTGAACATATCTCAGGCAAGCTGAATGTAGCAGAGAAAGAACTGGAGAGTAAAAATGGAGAACTTGAGGAAAAGGGATGCACGGTTTATGAGATGCGTATAAGACGCTTGCTTAGAAAATACAGTCCCTTAAGTGGGTAGGAGAAGAATAAATGAAACAAGATGGGATTGGGAGGGAGACAAACCATAAGTGACTCAATCTCACAAAACAAACTGAGGGTTGCTGGGGGGAGGGGGCTTGGGAGAAGGGGGTTGGGGTTATGGACATTGGGGGGGGGTGTATGCTTTGGTGAGTGCTGTGGGGTATGTGGACCTGGCGATTCAGACCTGTACCCCTGGGGATAAAAATATATGTTTATAAAAAATAAAAAATTTTAAAATAAAAAAAAAAGAAAATACAGTCCCTCAGCTACTGATGTTCTAGAGCTCACACCTGCCCCCAAATCAAGGTGAAGAACTAGGCAAGACCTCGAAGGATTGGGTGCTTCTAGCTTCCTTTTCTTTCCTCTCTTCCCTGCCATGTTCCCCTTCAACTGTTCATCCCCATTTTCATCCCCTGATTCGTTTAGTAGTCACTCGATAATTCTTAAGGGTCAGAATCTGACCTGGATACTGGAAATAAAGCAAAGAATAATCAAGACATGCTACTGTTCATTACTTTTACAGTTTCCCAGGGGCAAAAAATGACTTTAAATAAAGAAGTATCCAGAAACCCATGTAGTACGGGAACATCAAGGTATCTTCCTCTACTTAGAAGTTTCAGGGAAGGCCTTCATAAGTAAGTACAGTTTAAATGTCAATTTAAAAGGTGAGGAGAAAGGAAGGGGGCTGAGCAAGCGGTAGAAGTGTATGGAATGTTCCAGGCAAAGGGAAACAGCATATATAAAAGCCTGTAAGGGAGAAAATCAATGCAGACCAGTGATACACTGATACAATGATATTAAGACTTCTTCTAGCTTTATGACTTTCCCACTAGAAGTTATTTCGTTAGCCTATCCTTTTCACCATTTTTTTTTTCATGAAGCAATACAGCCCTGAGGAAAAAGTCCTTATGCGGGCTGGCTTTTCTCAAAGATAGCAAGGTAGTGTGAGAACTATACCTGATAGCTGGCTAGGGATGCAGAACAGAATCTAAGTGAGGGATGATGGGTGGAAGTGACTGGGAGACAGGAGCAAACATCATGGGGGCAGTAAGGAAAAAAGTGGAATTTCTTCCATGGCCACACATACTCTCCCCCATCTCCCTGCAACCCTCTTCCCCAAATATCAGATTTTTTTAAAAAAAATATTTTATTTATTTATTTGACAGAGAGAGAGAGAGAGAGAGAGAAAGAGATCACAAGTAGGCAAAGAGGCAGGTGTGGGGGAGAGCAGGCTCCCTGCTGATCAGAGAACCCCCCCACCCCCACCCCCACCGACAGGGTGCTAGATCCCAGGACCCTGAGATCATGACCTGAGCCAAAGGCAGAGACTGAACCCACTGAACTACCCAGGCTGATATTTTAAAATATCAGATTTTAAAGGAAGGGGAGGGTCCAAAAGTATTCTAGTAATTACCCATTTCCAGGATGACAGAGTTTATCCTAATATGCCAACTTCCCTCAACTGGTTGCTTGAGCTGGAGCACTGAGTTGAGAAGTATTCCAGGGACTGAGGTTAGCAGGAATGGGCACAGTGACCAATAGCCCTATTTATGGAAGCAGGACAAGGCAGCAAGCATGCTATGTGTTTATGAGCCTAGTCCAGATCATCAAAGGGCACCTCATTTGAACCGATGACTTCCAGGCTGTAAATGCCAGTGCTGCTGGGTTTTCTCTATCACTTGCTCATTTAAAGAACCTTACCAGCATAAATTACTATTTACAAAGTTGGAATGACATAATGGAAGGAGCTATAGACAGGGACCAAAGTTCTAGCTCTGGTTCTACTACTGTTTTTCCGAGTGTTCTAGGGCAAACCTCGGAGCCTCAGATTTCTCTCCCATGAACTTTATAAATATATGACTCATTCCAGGTTTGATCACCAATATGTTGTTTGACTATAGATACTATAGTATCTCCCGGCCCAGCAGATGCAAACAGTGGCAGGACTGCTAAATGCCTTTGATGCCCAAGATCCCCTTCTGCCTTTTAGTAACAGAACTTGGCTCCTCGTCGACCAAATTTTAAAGAGGCACATACAGGGCTTCCCAGCTGAAGACTATATTTCCCAGCCTCCCTAGCCACATGCTAAGCAACAGAATGCATGCACTTCTGCATACACAAAGAGAAATCTCTTCTCTTTCCTGTGGCATGAAATGTGAGCATAGCATTGGTGAACCAACTCTGCACAAGTAGACGACTATCAAACACGAGAAGAGGTCGAGGTTTGAGCAATAAGATGGTCAAGGAAGCTGTGGCCCAGCCATCTCATGGAGCAGAGCTTCCTTCCCCACCTGACTGCCTGCCTCCTACTGTACTATAGGAGACAGAAATAAGCTTCTCTCTGGTTGCAGCTTCACTATTTTTAGGTCTCTGTTACCGTAGGTTGGCCAGAACCCAACTAACTTACAAACTGAAGGGCATACAGGGACCAGGAAGGCAATACAAGTTAGTGGTCATCTAAATAAAGACTCCTTAAATCTGGAGAACAAATGCCCAGTGGCAAGATGCAAACAGCCCAGTCCAACTGCTGCTACATGGGAATGCAGGCCGAGGGTTTCCAATCTTACTAATTTATCAAGAAATCTGGATTCTTGAGCAAAATCTTATAAGTTTAAAAAAATTGGCAACTAATCCAAAATTTAAAAACACAAAGAGGGATGCCTGGGTGGCTCAGCGGTTAAGCATCTGCCTTCAGCTCAGATCATGATGCCAAGGTCCTGGGATCTAGCCCCACATCTGGCTCTCTGCTCAGCAGGGACCCTGCTTCTCCCTCTGCCAGCCGCTCCCCCTGCTTTTGCACTCTCTCTCTGACCAAATAAATAAATAAAAACTTTAAAAAGAAAAAATTGCAACAAAACTTCAGGTTATATAAAAATGCCTCTATATAGACTCAAACCTCTGATGGCCAGTGTGTGACCTGTTCTAGACGATGAGATAGCACTGAATTTAAAATGCATAAAGACAGGAGCACCTGGGAGACTCAGTCAGTTAAGCCTCTGCCTTCGACTCAGGTCATGATCCCAGAGTCCTGGGATGGAGGCCCACATCAGGCTCCCTGCTCAGCAGGGAGTCTGCTTCTCCCTCTCTCTCTGCTGCTCCTTCTGTTTGTGCTCACTCTCTCTCTGTCAAATAAATAAATAAAATCTTATAATAAATAAAATGCACAAAGACATCTCTCATCTCAAGAGAGCTTGTTTCTTTGGGGAGGGGGCGTGGAAGTAGGAAACTTTATCACACTGGTATCAGAGTTAAAGTACCAAAAAACACATATTTTTAGGACTGGAAAAATCTGAATGTTTTTAGGGCACAATCTTAAATACGAAAAACATCCCAGTTGATGATGATGACAATGTAATATAATGAGTCAAAAATTTCTCAATCACCCTCAACTCTGGAATAGGAAGTAGCTTGAAAAGCCTATAATAGCTGCAACCCACACAGTAACTAGATTATCATAAACTCTAACACCCCACCTCCCTTTGACTGTCTGTGCTATTAATTGTGGCCTTTTATAATACACCTTCTTCTTCATTTCAGTGTTGGTTAGCCACTCAAGAAGAAAATTTACAGTGAATTTAGTCCCTGCCACTTGAACTTAATAATAAGGCAAACTAAATTTTGGTGTAAACATATTTAGCTAATTGTTTTCGTTAAGCGGTAAGTTCAGACATAACCCATATATTGTAACCTATCAGGATCATCAAATACAGACTTAACCTTACCTCTGAGTTACAAAATAATCACAAGGAAAACATTTAGAGAACTAAGATCCTTCGCATCTTAGTGATAATGCATCACATAGCTGAGTGTATCTTGTGTTGTTTTTTACACCAGTAAGCATAGGCACACGGGTGTAGTGGGAGCACAGCAAGGCTTGGAGACAATATGAAATACCCCAGGTGTCCAGCAGGTTTCTGTGGTGTAGGAAGCCCCTTGACTCACTGACCAGCATTAGAGTCAGAAAGCTGCGAAGGTTTTGTCTGAACCCAAAGTGACCGATCTAAGCAGTTCCCTAAAAATCCCATCCAAGAGATCTGAACGGGTACTCAGTTGCAAAATGTGTCTCACCACGGACCACTCCCCGATCCTGGCTTGGCACTGCCCTAGATCATGATTCATCTGCTCAGTTCTCAAACAACTCAATTTATAGAAGAAATGAAACACTTAAAATTCACTTTTCAAAATGGGTCATCTGATTTCAATAGCAAGAATCGAGACACAAATCTGGAATTGCAAGTTTCCTTATTTCTCAAGAGACGTTCATTCAGTCTGCTGAGAACATTCATTCAGTCAAAGGAAGCTTGCTATCGTGTGTAATATTGTCTGTTCGGAGTGAGGAACACAGAGGGTGAAGTTCCCATCTGGCCTTAAGTCTTTGTATTATTTGTAAGTTTACACCAATTGTTCCTGTAGTTTTCTGTGTTTGTTTACCTCTTCATATATCCCAGTGCACTCATAGTAGTCTCTGGAGGGGAGGCCAAGTCGAGGCTGGTCAATCTATAAAAAATAGACAAGGAAGAAAATAAGCCGTTCAGTTGATGTCGGACAGTTGGGACAACATAAGCATGTCTATCTATGTATGAACAAGATCCTAGTGTTCTTGCGGCTTATAGGGGTAATAATCAGACAGTGAGTGACTACAAATTAGGCAATGGTTTCCACACCACCTGGAAGTGTTACTCTGATGGACAGTTAGGTCATCTGGAAGATCATGCTGCAGGTATTTGAGGAAAACCAAAGAAAACTTGAATGAAAATACACCGGGAAGGATTTTTTTTTTTAATGCAAAACGGATGGGGCAGGTGGACAAAAAAATGTTACAATTTAGGACTTGCAATTTCTAAATTACAGATTTACAGGACATTTGGCTTCCTGAGATCCTAATATGTTCTCCTGGGGGACATTCTCTTCTACTCTCACCCTTAATGGGGATGGAAAAAAAACAAAGAGTGGAAACCTCTATAGTAACCCTAGAACGGTTTGGCTAGGGGAAATCTTGCCAGAGATTTCTTTTTTTTTTTTTTTTTTTTTTTGACACTCCCCACCCTAGGAGGATAGAGGAGACTCCTCCTCAGTTCTCTCCTGCTCTGCTCAAATCCGGGCAGCTCTGTGTGTGAAAGAGAAAACAAGGCTCGTCTCTGGTGTGCCTGGTCCACTGTTTTCCAGTAAGAGCCACTGGAACACACTCGCAGTTCTGTGGGATTGCTTCCGAAGCACTACATGGTCAGATGATGGCGGGGCAAGTGAGAGCATGGATGGATTAGAGTGAGGAAGCCAGCAGCTGAAAGAGCCCAGGACAATACGAAAGAAACAGAACCCAGAGGATTGGTATGGAAAGAACTAGAAGGTTCTTTCCACAGAGAGGGCTCAGCCCCTTTTCCAAACTCCAAACTCCCCCTAGAGAATCTCTTCATGGTGATCTTGGGGGATGCTGGCACTTAAGAGTCAAAGGAGTGAATTCTGGAAGGAGAAAGGACTTCACCGTAGAAGAGAGTTGCGTTCAATCCCTTTTATGATTTTGATAAAAATGGTCATAAAGATTTATGCAATAGTGACATAAATACTTGCAACTTTTGGGGTACTTTCTTTTAAAGGAAATAAAATAAAAATTCTGTAAATGTTCCAGTCCATTCCAAACATGCTCATTAAGCATTAATTTCATCTTGGGTGGTACCTTAAGTAAATGTAAATGAATGGCTTACATGAGAAAAAAAATTTAATAAATTCATTTTAAAAGAATATTTTATTTACCTTCACCGAAAGAAAGTTCAGATACTCTTTAGTAACAACTAAAATTGTATTCAAAAACTTTTTTCTATGTTCTTTTTGGAAGCAATTAGAAATTTTTGGTTTCAAGACTTGCATTACTTATGTAAACCAAACTATGCTCCTTTCGTGAACACACAGAGAAATTGGATGTTTTTTCTAAGTAGGAGCCCCTTTCATCTCTTTATTTTATGAAGAAAGCAGTGTCTAGACCTACAGTAGCAGAAGGGAGAGATGAATGTCTGAAACACAGCATTGAGAAAATACTTTCAAAATTGGGAATCCAGGTACTGGGGACAGAGCACGAATTTATTACTATCTTGTTCATGCAGATCAAATGAGAATATTCATTATTCCTAAATATCAGTAACAATGTATGTAGATGTTTTGTTACAATTTAGAGATAACTTTGGCTGTCTGCCATACAAACTTACATGAATTATGTGGTTCACAGAGTTCTTATCATCAGTGCCAACAAAAAAATTAAGAATGACTTTTTTCCCATATTTAGAATTTAGTTGTGCAATAGCTTTCTCAGCTGTCCAAGAAGTACCTAAAGCAATGAAAGGTGAAGCATATTTTAGAAGCTTTAGTGCATTAATATGATACTATAATAACACAGATTTGACATGGAAATTATTTTTTAAAAAAGAAGGAAAATTGCTTTACCATATGTTTGTTCCCAGTTTTCTGTTGCTACCGGCCAATCATATATATCTGGTAGCAGACTGAGTAGAGGTTTTCCACCTCTACTATCAATGGCAGCTTTTGAAAACAATGAAAATAAATTCATTATGAAATCTTTGCATTTGGGGGCACACTGTTAAGGTAATAAAATGGAGAGCACTTACATTCATTTATACAAGATCTGTACAATGTTTTTGCTTTCTGTACTGCTACTATATCTTCAGTTTTGGGTTCCTGAAGAACATCTGAAAATAGAGCATTTAATAAACCACATTAACATAATTGCTCATTTGCAGCTGTAATTAACATTTGCAGTGCAAAGGTACAGGAAAGAAGCTTGCTTTTGTGTATGTTCCCTCCTTCCCCATTCTAAACCCTATAGGAAAAGCTAAACCCCTTACCAAATCATTATTCCTAGTGCAGAACTGGGAGTTGATTTCATTAGCCAAATTAGATGAAAGTCTTTTTGATGAGATTATCTTTTTTTGTGAACAGTGATGTGTACTGCTCTGCCATACATAAGTTACTTTTTTTGAAATTGAGATTAAAAAGAAATAATAATACAGAGGAATATGGAATTTAATACAATAGTCTTCCTGATGGCTGGAAATAATTATCTTTGTGTGATTGTACTGCTCATGCTCCAAATAAACTGACTGAATTATTCTACTTGTTTGGATGTTTGAAAATAGCAAGAATTGTGTTTCTATGGAGTAACGTCTAGAAGAGGGGAACAGGAGATGGAGGAGAGCAGAAGACCAGATGAGACTTCCTCAGCTTACTGGGGAGAAGGTCTTAGCTGGGTTAGAATAAATATACCTACTCTGGGATGCAAACACAGTAGTTCAACACAGTAATGACTCAATATTGACTTCAGCCAGGGCCAGCATGGAAAAACAATGGAGATGGCGTTTAGTGGCAATCTACTTCTTAGAATGTGAAATGGCGTAAGATACCATCTCTAGGGATGACAGAGCTTCATCGTACGCATACCCACACATGAAAGCAGGAATGTGGAGCTGCCAACATATCCATTTCAGTGTTACCACCCTCAGAGCGACTTAGTGGTGAGCCACAAAACTTGGAGGGATTATCGACTTTAATCTTCTGTGACATTCTCTGTAATGGCTAAGAGCCGTAGCTTTAAAATATGGATATATTAAGAGAGAAATCTTTGATGCATAGACACAAACTCCACTAACCTTTCAAAACGACTTCTAGTTCATCTCTTAAAATGTCAAAGTTACTGTAACGGGAGCTGGTCTCAGGAATGACGTTGCGTTTCAACCAGCCTCCACAGGCATATTTAAAAAAGTCTGTACAAGGCTCAGCAGTGGCATCCATGTTCTGGATCAGTCGAGCGGCTGGAAGACCAGAGAAAGAAGGAGATAAAATGAAGGGTGTATTTCTTAAGTGTTTTGGAAGGGGGAATAAGAGCCCTGTTGTTTCTCCTTCATCATCAAGTCAACTGGACTGATGGTCCTTTTTCTTACTTACGTAACTGTCACTTGAAGAGGAATGGTGACTATCTACGTGGAGTCCTCTTTTCCTTTATTATAGCTGCTTGGGTTTCTTTCTGAGTGAGAGGTCTCGGTCCTCCCGTCCTACATCTCACCCCCACCTCCAAATAACTGATGTTCTTGCTAGTTCCTATCTCAGATGAAAAAAAGAATACCCGTCTGCCTTAGCCAACCCAAGCCTGGGGCTGACACAAGGTGGTTCTTCACTCTAATAACTGAAGCTGTTGCCTCTACTCCTCAGGTTTCTATGTCTCTGAGACTCCAAGGGCTGTGGGATTGTTTTTTGTTTTTAAGTAATACCAACAACCCACGTGGGGCTCGAAGGCACGACTCCGAGAGCAGGATTCAGGTGTCCATGTGGGACTGCTCATAGATTTCATCATTTTAGGGAGGATGTAAATCTGCCGTTATTACTTCTTGGACCTTGCTTACAAAATTTTTGCAATTCAAATTTGACATCTGATTTGCATTTGTTTATGTAGAGTCTGTCATTATAAAATTGGTTTTGAACTAAGCCTGTTAGCTTTTCTTATGTCCACTCTTTCATCCTAGAGAACCTCGATGAAAATGCAAATGAGCCAACAGCGAGGATCAACAGTGTGCAAAACACTGACTGTGCTGGGTGCCCCAGTTAGAAGGATGTATAAAATACAAATTAACGGCTTGAGGAGGTTATTACGTACAACGCCCCCAGTTTCTAACACCTGAATAGTGAGAAAACCTTCCCACGGTCCTCCCCACGTTCCTTCTCCTACAAGTTGAACTGTTCTGCGGTGAAAACAAAAGAGCAATTGAGAACACAGTGGTATCGAGAGAGTGTTAAGTTCTCCAAGGAGCTTTTGAAAATACTGCGCTTCCTGAAGAAATTAATTAATTAATTAAAAACCTCCAACAATCGCTGAGGTGTGCGGATTCTTTCCAACTGGAAATGGTTCAGTTTATCTTCCAGCTGAACGTCAAGCTCACCCCGCTCCCGTTCTCACCACCTTCTGGGTGTGTTTGCTTGGCGGCCCCTTCGGGCTCCATGTCTCTGACGCCAAGCCCTGGGTCATCTCCAGACCAGTCCTCTCCTGGACTCCTGTGCTCTGCTGTACAACATGACCCCCATCGTGGCCTCCCAGGCTGGAGCCTTGGGTAAAACTCTGCTTTTTCCCCCTGCCCTTTAGGCTTCTTGGTAACCCCTCTGCCTCTTTTCTGTACTCTTGCCATGATCAGTTTCTATTTTCACTCAAAGTCCCCCAACTACTCAGGGTGCTAGTACCCTGTCCCTTCTTGAATATATTCCCCACGCCCTTCACAGATGAAACTTACCCAAATAACACTTTCACTAGTCACTCTCTCACTGGAAAATGTCAGTGGCTTGACACTGTCCAGGTTAAATTACGAAACTCTTTAAGTTGGACTCTAAATCTTTCAGAGACTCATCAAAAGTCTCTCTCCACCTTCTCTCTTTTCCTCCCCCCTCTCTGTGTTTTCACACAGACTCTCTGCTCCAGCCAGACAGGCTTGCTGCGTGTGCCACAAACACTCCTGTTTCTCCACCTGGTGCTGCTGTTTCTCCCGCACTGCCCCCCTCTAACTTCTCTTCCCTTTCTTCCCAAACGCTACCCACTATTCAGGGTTCAGCGTATGTCCCATCTTTTCCCCAGAGTTCCCATGACTCCACACTTGAGGGATTATTTCTCTCTCAGGACTCCTGAGAGCTCATGGCCTCACTCAGTCCTGAGTGCTCAGATGAGGTTTCTCACTGTGGACACCTACTCCGTCTTCCTGACCAAGTTGATGAACTTAGCCTCTTTGTATTCCCATCACCTGGCACCTCATAAAAGGCGTGCATAAATGGTTGTGTGTGACCACCCTACTGAGTCACCGTGAGCCCCACTCCCTCCTCCTACACACCTCTTCCTCTGCCCCTGCGGGTCAGACCAGTTCTCATCTCATGGCCTCCAGTCCGCCCCATCCTTGCAATCAATGTCCACTGTTTCTGCTCTGTTTCGGGCCCTCCTTCTCTTAGGCTCTGCCCAAGCCCTTTCAACCAAGTTACAGCCTCAGGCCTCTCCCCACTCCAATCCATCCTGTGTGCCAGTCCGATTATTGCTGTAAGATTTTCGCATGCCATTTCCACTCTGAGGTTTTCAATATGTCCTGTCTGCATTTATAATAAAATCCAGAGAAACATATAAATATATACAAATATATAATAAAATCCACACCTGAAACTAATGTAACACTGTATGTTAATTACACATGAATAAAAAGAAAACAAGCAAAATCACAGATGGAATAAATGACTCAGAGAAATTTTATAAAAGAAAAAAATCCAGATCCCACAGCATATTGTCACTCTGACCCGTCCAGTGAGGCGTCTCTCTCCCCACTTCCTCACATGCGCCACCTGTCCCAATTAAATGACCCTGTTCGGTTTCTGCTGTGAACACCTTACAGTTTTCGGCTTTTGTAACTTTGACCATGGTGCTTCCACCCCTATTAAAACATCCTTTTTCATTTTTTCATGTTTAGAGATTTGAGGCGTTTTCAAGGCTCAGTTCAAATTGTCCTTCCTCACCAAGGACTGTCCTTACAAAATCTGTATCAGCTGCCATAGTATTCATTTTTGTTGTTCGAAAAACCACGATCCCCTCCCCTAGACTGTGTGGTTCTGGGAAAGAAGGGAAAGCACTTTCCAGGTCTCTCACAGAGCTTCAGGTCGCATTCAGTCAAGACCTGTCGATAAAAAAAACTCTCACCTGAAACGTCAAGTAGAGATTAGAAAATCGACGTTAAAAAGGTAGAAAAAGTAATTCCCTTAAACGTTGAAGGAAATGAAGAGATGACAACAGGGGAAGTGAAAATAAAGGCCCTCAACACTGGGCGAATTACCCTGTTAAAAAGAGGAAAAAACCAGAAAACTGGAGCCTGAAAGAAGTATGTTCTAAGCATACATTTTTAGCAATTTTATGTAATTCTTATCTTTTAAAATACCTTTAAGTACTTAAACTGAATGTCGGAGAGGCAAGTGCCATATTGCGAGCACTTCCATCTCTTCCCCGCCAGGGAAATGGCTGGTTTGTGTCCTAACACCTCCAGGAGCAACGAATTGGAAGGGCAGGAGAGCCGTGAACGCGTACTGAGCGAGCCCAGTGAACACGGACAGCAACGGGCAAGTCTTCCTGCCTGTTTGGAAATACCTCACGCTCTTTTAAACACCCTGAAGGTGTTTAATAGGAAGAGCCGTGGCTGCCCTGGGCTCCTGAGCCTGACCCGCTGCCCTATGAAAAGCCTCTACACATCTCCCGTCTCCCACAAGGGAAACAAGTGCTCCTTCCCCGCTTAGGGGGAATTCGTCCTTGACACCCAGTGAAACGACTCATATCTGGAAAACAAACCAAAGAAGCAGCGTTCCGACAATTTGTGAGGGCTGGTGCAGGCCAGAGGTAGGAAGGGGCAACTTTGCCAACTCCTTCCTGTGGCACTTTTTAAATCTCCCTTTGACCAGAGAGCTCATCTGGGCATGGGCGCTTCCAATCACTTCAAAGAACGCTCTCTGTTCTGGCGAATATTTGGGGGCCGTGGGCCAAGGCAAGTCATGGGCTAGCACTTTTATGCCGGGGCTTTGATCAAGCTTCCTTTAATCTCTTATCGTGGGTTTGATTCTCAGTTTGCACCGTATCCTCCGGACCTCCTCTGGGCTGACTTTTCTTTGAAGTCAGCGGCAGACCTGTGGGTAGAAGGGCTGTAGGAAACAGACACACAACTGTCAAACTGGTTGTAATTGTTTCTAGATTTTGCACTTTGTTTTGAATTACTCAGCCTCTCCCCAGAGCCACACCTGGGCTCTTCAGATGTTTCCTTATCTGTGTGTTTCTGACTTCTGAGTAAACAAATGGGGTTTAAAAACAAATAAAATTATTCACCTTCCTCATCAGACACAGAAAAATGATGTAGTAAAGGCAAACGTATGGACACGGAATGGTGTTGACCAGATGTCTGTATAAAAGCACAGAAAAGTCTAAAAGACATTTGCAGCAGTTATATCTGGGTCGGCGGATTATGCATGTGTTTAATTTTGTCTTAGTTGCTTATCTTTATTTTCCAATTTGTATTAGATGAACATGCATTGCTTTTGCAATAAGAAAAAAAAAGCATTTTTTAATTTAAGAAAATAGTCACATAAAGACAAGAGAAGTAATCTTCTATTAATAATGAGCTTATTTCTTATGAATGACAATTCCAAATGTTCTAGGCTGATAATATATGGCACACCATTTTTTTTTTTTCTAACTAATCTTCTTGTTACATTCTCCCAATTTCCTTGACTATAGAATTTTTAAAACCAGCTCAACTACCATCTGGGAAGTTATTAATTACTGTATTCATTACCAAGAGTCCATTGTGTGGGTATGGATTAGAAGATGCTGTACAAGCTGGGAAAATGTTTGGGGTCCTTAAATCAGCCAGACCTGTTTTGACTCCCCGAGCTTCACCACTTTTTAGCTGTACAAGATTAAGTAATTTCCCGAAGGTCAAGAAGCCAGTAAATGATGGAGCCCCAGGCCTTGTACTTAGGCTCCCACCGCTCTGAGTGCCCCACCTACTTCCCTCCATATTTTGGGTAGACTAGATGGAGCTGTGTGAGAAGCAGTGATTTGCATTCTCTCCCTTTCTTCTTTTCCACTCTTTCTCAGTTGCCCTTTATTTTCCCCTTGCTCTCGACTTCCTCCCCTCCCTGACACTCAGTAAGCATGGCTTCCCTCTTTCCCTAAGGTCAGACTTATCACCAGCACCTAGCCCTGGGTCTACGGTAGGAGAAAGCATCAGGACTGGGAGGGTCTGTAGTACCCAGGAAGACGGAAGAGGTTAAAACAACAACAACAACAACAACAACAACAACAACAACAACAGATGAATTCTTCACAGCAGGGCAAGCAGATGGGCGAGTGGTGTGGAGCCCATTTGTACATCTTCTTGAAGTGGGCATGTAGCAGGATTCCTGCCTTACTTAGGTTTGCATATAATCCACTGGACTCTGGAGAGTGAAAATTCTCCGGGATGTACGTTTCAGAGCAGTTCGTTTCAACCCTGGCTAATCATGTGAGTCACCAGCATTCAAATGCCCAGGATTCACCCTGATCAATTAAATCAGAATCATCTGGGTGGTCTAGGCATTTTTTTAAAGGCTTCCCAAGTGGTTCTAGTAAGCAGCAAGGGGGAAATCATCAGATTAGAGAACAGAGACACATGGAAAATGAGGACAAGAGAATCCAATATCCAATTGGATTCAATATCCAATCCAGTATCCAATCCAACATCTGAAAGTAAAGATGGTCTCATACTTGGATGAACCAGGCATATCTCAGCTTGCTTTGCCAGTCTGTGTGAACGGGCTCCCATCATGACAACCTATTCTGCCTAAGTGCACTTCAGTCCCTTATAAATCCCTGGCCCAGTAGTGCAGGAAGCCACACAGGAGTCTCCTGTGTACAAGCCCACTCCTGCCCTCCAGGCCTCCACTCTACTCTATTGCCTTTGGCCTGCACGACCTTTCACCCCAGACCAGATCCTTGACGGAGCTCAGGGTGTAGGGGCTCTGTGAAACTGCCCTCCATCTGTCATTGTCCTGGAGGAGTCCCAAAGAGACTCCTGGTGCCTCCAGGTAAATAGCTGACTTATATTTTACCTCCATGTTGCCCGCTCCCAAGAACCACAAGGACCGATAGGCCTGGCTTAGAGGAGACTATACTAGCAAAGCCTGCATTCCATTCAGAACTATTTCTCTTTGCTGATGGACAAGGCTTTGTTTAAGGGACCTTTTTGCTGAGTTTGACTTTACTCCTCTACGGATGAGTTCTCGCTTATCTCAGGACGCTCCTGGGCCTTTCAGGTGACAGACCTGGGCACAATCACTCCACCAGTGGCCAGACATGATTAGAAATGATGAAATGGGGTCACCTGGGTGGCTCAGTGGGTTAAAGCCTCTGCCTTCAGCTCAGGTCATGATCTCAGAGTCCTAGGATCGAGCCCCACATCGGGCTCTCTGCTCAGGGGGGAGTCTGCTTCCTCCTCTCTCTCTCTGCCTGCCTCTCTGCCTACTTGTGATCTCTGTCTGTCAAATAAATAAATAAAATCTTAAAAAAAAAAAAAAAGAAATGATGAAATGCCAGTTACACTGGAATTTCTCTACCTGTTACCTCAAGAAGAGGAGATCCTTGGTCTGCCTTTGGATGCCAGTGGCGTCCATGCCATATGGTCCCCCTTTCCGACCTATATACCCTGTTTTGTTTTGTTTTGTTTAATTTAAAGATTTTATTTATTCATTCATTTATTTATTTATTTAAGAGAGAGCGAGAACATGCCCATGCACACATGGGGGGCGGGGCAGGAAGGTGCAGAAGGAAATGGAGAAGCAGACCCTGAGAACATGACCTGAGCAGAAGGCAGACGTTTAACTGACTGAGCTGCCCAGTGTCCAAAACCTTGCTTTCCAACAACATCAATAGTTTGCTAACTGAAAACAGGATTTTTGGCACTATGCACAAGAAATATTTCAATGTTTATACATATACATACCCTAGAGGCTAGTTTTCTGGTCCTGTGTGTGTGTTTTATTTTATTTTCCTTTTTAATGTGTGTGTGTTTTAAAGAAATTTCTGCATGTGTCAGGTGCTCCTGGGGAAACCGTCAGTAAAATAAAGGAAATCTAAAATAAGTACAATTGTCACAAGTAGCAAATAAATAAACTGGATAACATAAAGCTTTGTGCTATGAAACTTTATTATGGACTTAACCTTATTTAATGTTGGTTCCTACTTAATAGATCACAGATGCTTTTCCATGAGAATGAATTCGTGGGAATTATGAATATGGTCAATTCTTTTTATTTAATGCAGTTTGTTGTAAAGTCACAACCAACACTGAATTAGCAAGTAGAGAGTCTTGGGGAAATACAGGGTTAGGTTCTTAAGAGCCTTGGATTATACAGCATTTTCATCAACTGATCAATACATAATCTTATTTTATGTGTGTTTTTATTTAATTGAAAGACATGTTATTTGATATATGTCATTGGCTATTAATACTGAACTCACAGCCGATAGCGCTATAACTCATGATGGAACAAAGCTTATCTAACACAGGTTTTTTTCCTTGTAAGGCATAACACATCTTTCTGGTACTTGGAAACACTAACAGCCCTTCACCACTATGTCTGGGAGCCATTTTAAACCAGGACATTACCAACAAAAAGCACAAAAAATATGAAAAATACAGCACTAAACAGACCGAGAGAAGGACCCTTGCTTATAGTCCTTGTTGGGGACACGCGTGGAAGATGACTCACATCTTTCACCAACTGCTCAGGTCTGCAAATGAGCTCAAAATCACCACAAGTATTGATTCTGGGGTTACAAATAAATTTTAGCCAGTAGGTGAGTTAGCAAACAGGGGATTTGCAAAAAATTAGAACCAGCTATACTTCTATTTTTTCTTTGAGGCTTTTGAACTATCCAGGAAATGTACAAAACAGGCAACAATATTAAGTGGGAATGGATTCAATGAACTTCATCCTCAATTATTAAAGTTATATTTTAGGGTCAAACATTTTAAATAGGTTAGGCATCTATGTACAACGTAAGTGACACATCTGATTCTACGAAAAGATTTCTTTCATGGCCCTCTTACTCTGCGTGGGGCTAAGGTTTAGGAAATGGTACATGAACAAAACTGTTTTCAACTTCTTCTCTCCAAATCAGCCCAAACTCTTGGCTTTTTGACTCCAACCACATTAACATTTTCATTTTATTACCTTAAAATGACTATAATCAGCCTGGCTTATAACTGTCCTGGAAGTGTCCAGAAGAGGTCAGAGAAATGTTGGGGTACCCAGGAACAAATGCTCTTATAAAGACCTTAGGACACCCATTTCTGACCCAACCTTCTGTCCTAAATGTTTGCTTTATTAATAGACACTATGCCTGATATTACTTACTAGGCAAATTTGACAAGTTAAAAATCTTTTTTGACAACATGCTGAACGTATTGCTGACCTCATTCCCCTGCTAATACCCTCCTCTCGCCATCCCCCAGCCAAAATTAAGGCAAAGTCAGAACGTTTTGAAAGAACACAAGGAAAATGCAATGTAATCACAACGGGTCACAAAGGACTCCATTCAAAAGGCAGTAATGTGGAAACTAGAATCTAGGGGACCATTCCTGAAGGGAAAATGACTGAAAATTAGCAAGCACACAGAGTAACACTAATAAAAACCAAATGGTTTTCATTACAAACATTCTGGATTCTTCCACGGTCCACTCCTCACTTTTAAATGAAATCCTTGTCCCCAAATTGCTTTTGTGATACCTTGGTTAAAGAAAGGTTGGGGGTGGGGTGGATGAGTACTTCACGCTGAATGTTCTTGACTGCTAGTTTATCATTTAATCAACCACTTCCTATCAACCACTAGCTGAGTTCCAGCTAAGCCAAGGTCAAGTCTTACACCAGTCTAAACGGTCAGCACCAAGAAAAGCCCTCACTATACATTTGTTCAGCAACTGTCTGTGGATTTATACAGGTAGAGGGAATCACAGTGAATTTACTGAGAGCTGCAACTCTCAAGAAAGGAGACCAACTGGGGCACATGGCTGGTTCAGCTGATAGAGCATACAACTCTTGATCTCAGGGTTGTGAGTTCAAGCCCCATATTGGGTGGAGAGATTACTTTAAAAAGAAAAAAGAAAAGAAAGGAGACATATTATTTTGTGTTTTAGCTTGAGGAATAATTAGATTATAACTATTTTATGTATGCATGTGACTGATTTACCTTAAATATATAGACAAAAACACACATGTGTGCATGTGCACACTTCTAAACGGTTAACCTGGAATCCATCTGTATCAGATTTACAGGGACAACCTCACTATCGGATTCATACATAGAGTGTAAAATATAGGATCTTCTTTTGGGTTTAGCCAAAGAGGCTCAGGTAATACTACTACTACTATTACTAATAATAGTCAATGATTGACATGTGTTAGGCACCAAGCACTTCCTGCTCTGGAGGCACTTTTCTAAAATCCTTAAAATTTGTTTTCCTTAAACTGTATATGGTAACTCTAATTTTGTTCCCATTTTAGAGCTGTAGCAATTGAGGACTGTTGTTGAGCAACAAAACCAAGGTTTTGACCTCAAGCAGTGGTGGACAGAGTCTGAGTTCTTCTGTGATGTTAAATTGTCTCACTGGCTTTAAATTGTTTTTCCTTATTAATTTCTCTGCACAGTAAGATGTAATTACCCCTATTTCAAGGAAATCTAGGCACAGAGTGGTTACGTTTTCAAGATCACCGATACGACTTTAGATAGAGCATAGGTCTAAACTTAAGCTGACATTTTTAATACAGTATCATTCTTTCATGTCCAAATAACATTAAAGAAATTTCAGAAGCTACACAGAGAGCAGAAGAGAAGCCAAATTAAATTATATAGCAACCAGTTTTGGGGGGTGGGGTCTGATGAACAATTAAGGCTTTAATTGCTCTATAACATGAGTATAGCTACATGAATTCTTTTCACCTCATTTGGCCCTGAATTTTAGAATTTGTTGAGATAATCACAGAAATCTCAAGTCTAATGGACCCACAATAATAATCCTTTTTTGGCTCTTCTCAAATTAGTGAAATTCTTCAGCCTTATCTTATAGCCCATTTCAATGAATGGCTCACAGCCAAGAGATGACAGTCAACAATTTGCCAATAGGGATTCCTCCAAAATTCACAACCCAAAACATATTCTGTTAATAACAGAAAGCCCTGAAACTGTGTTACAGTTAAGTTAAAGTGCCATATGTCTAAAAATAATTTTTCTTTTCCAGGTCCAATTTGCATTTTGAATCCTAAAAGATTCTTTGCTAGCAAAAAGCTATTAGCGATTCTACTGCAATTTAAATACAATATATCACTTAAAATAAGTTATCAGGGCTGCATGTTGATTATAATGCTAATGAATAAAAATGCTCCTTTTTGAAGAAAGATACTGAAGGTGATGAGAAAGGCTAAGCTGTTTCCTCAGCAACTCCCGACAGGCAGATAGCTCCCTGGACGTTGGCAGGTTTGTCCAAAGAGGAAGCAGGGAGTTTACACACCCGAGTTTCTCCCATGTAAGCATTTTGTTATTTCAGGTCATGTTATTGAACAAGAATGATCAGAGCAACTTCACTAATAGGTAATTACTAAGAACAACTCAAAACATTCTGCCTTTGCCACCAAATTTGATTAGACAGTGGTGCAAAAACTCGCAGCAGCAGGATAAGCTGGGTCATCGGTGTTTTTAGAATAATGAAGTCAGGGGTGCCTGAGTGGCTCAGTTATTAAGTAAGACTCTGCCTTCAGCTCAGGTCATGATCCTGGGATCGAGTCCCGCATCAGTCTCCCTGCTCAGTGGGAAGCCTGTTTCTCCCTCTCCCACTCCCCCTGCTTGTGTTCCTTCTCTGGCTGTGTTTTTCTCTGCCAAATAAATAAAATTAAAAAAAAAATACTGAAGTCAAAATCAGTTATGAAGTTTCTTCTCTAGTAAGCACTATTCAATTCAGTACATGTAACAAACAGCGCTCAGGTGACGTCAGGTTGTGTTTGGCTCCACTTCTGTTTTTTAATGAATAAATAGCCCTTTTATATTATAAAAGACACAGAGGATTATGCTCAATCATTTGCCTTCTCAAAAAAAAAAAAAATTCTCCTCGTGGAGCATAAAAGACTCTTCATTTCATCTTGACAAATATTTTTGAGTCCCCCTATACATCGAACACTATTCGGAACTAAATACACCACAGTGAATAAGCAGGTAGTAATCCCCACCCTCAGAGCTTGCAGATTTTCTTCTGAAACAACACTGTTTCTTTCATAATGTACATGAACTCCTCTAGTGGAACTGTATCTAGCCATGCCAGACTAGAGGTGGACAAGGAGAGCCGGGCTAGTGGTAATGTGGGTCCCAGAGAGCTGGAAATGCTTCCCTTAGTAGGAATCGAGGTGGAAATTCTCCAGGAAACAGGAAAAGAGTGGGAAAGGGAAATACCTCCAGAAACTGTTTCTGTGCTGACCTGATTCTAGATTTAGCAAGGTAACTGAAACAACGGGGAAGAGAGTGTCTGTCTTTGCTGCCAGCAGAGGAGACAGATGAGCAGAGAAGGGCTGAACTCAGGACCCTTGGCAGAGAAAACACAGAGCCAAGAAATCCGACTTCTGTCAGCAGGACAAAGCCTGAATAAGGACACACCTTTGCCGCCATATTGGTGTAACGGGTTCCCTGAAAAATCACTTTGCCTGGAGAACAGCGGTTTTGTGCCTTCAAGTTAAGGAATCCGAGAATAAGTATAAGAAAATAAATAAATTATTTATTTATTTATTCAACCAATATGTATGGATAACTTACTATGTGCCCCACACCATGCTAGGTGCTGTAAACAGAATGATAAGTAAGTTGGAGTCAAAGCTTTTATTGCAGTGGGCAAAACTAGACATTGGTCAACTAACTACAAGTGAGATGTGAGTTACGGGTGTTTAGGAAGTGCTGGGAGTGAAGGAAGGATTGGCTGGGCAAAGGAGGAGAGAAGGGCATTTCATTCATTCATTCATTCATTGGTCATTCACCAAGTACCAAGCTGTTCTCCAGGTTGAAAAGGTAGGTGATGGCCTTGACATGAGGGCTGGAGTGTAGAGGCTATGGGTGTGGAAAGGTAGGTCAACTTCTGAAAAAAGGGTGCAGGATGGATAAAGACGAAGAGCTTCAGCACCCCCGGAGTGCTGCCTATCTTTGACTAGTGGAAGCAAAGGGATGGGAACTAATAAGCAGGAGCTTGGCCTTTGTCACCTTGTCCTGTGAGGGGGAGGGATGTGATTGTGAGAAAGCATTGACTTGTGTGGAGCCTGCAGGAAATGGCCAGCCTTGTCCTGTAAGTCCTCATCATGGGCATGTCATGGAGAGAGCTTTCCTTTTATTTTCAATCTCCATGGCTGGTCACAAAGTTCTAAAGCATCTCTTGGACACGTGCCCTGCCAAATCAGCTCATCCTTCTCTGAGCCCTCGCTTGGATGGATCTTCTCCATGAATCCAGATGCTGGCTGGCATCCTCTGTGTTTCATACATCACAACATCATTTGTATGACACATGGTGAGGTGAGAGAGGGAGCCTCAGATCATCAACGAGGCAAAATAACTCAAAGTATATTTCACAGAATATAAAAGCAATAATAATTGTAGGTACGCTCCCCACCCAAAGCAAGGAATCTAATCCCAATACTTTGCATGATGAGTAGATAATGGACGTTCCAAAAGAATCCTTCCTTCTCAGTTAAGTAAGTCTTCTCATAGTAAATTATCCATCTGTTATTTAAAAGCTTTGAAAAGCACACATGTACTCTATCAGCATCTTAAAACATTTTGATATGGCTTTTTTTTTCTGTTACTAAGCTGGAAGTAAAAATGACTTTTATTGTTCATTTAAAGTCAGATAGGCAATATCTGAAAAAATTTTTTAACTTTTCACACATAAATTGTGTGATTTTCTTATATTAAATAAAATAAGATAAAAACCTGATTCCATCAAGGTTTTAAAATTAATAGGTATGGTAGTTGATGGCTGAGGGAAAAGGAGGATCCTTGGCTTTCTGCGCTGACATCCAAAATTAGTGAGCTGTTCCTCCCTCGGTAAATGAAGAAACATTTTCTTCCATGTAAAGTGTTAGTCATGTACATAACGTGGGCTCAGGTAGAGAAGTCTGGGCCAGTCCACTGAGACTGAGTCTTATTTTAGGTAGATTACAAGGGTCAGCAACAGAGGGAATTCCCAGCAAAGTGCAACGGAGGGATGGAAACCACAGCCAGTTGTGACAAAGGAGCCATAACCAGCAGTGTGATCCAAGAAAGTCCGCGAAGTTCTGGCAAAAGGTAATGAGGTTAAGAGCTAAGCTATGTTTCAGTCCCAGAAGACAGGGAAGGAAAAGCAGAAACTGGGGAATGACCAGAAGTGAGGTCCCAAGGGACAAGGTTAAGAACCCATGTAACTGGAGCTGGGGTCAGAGGCAGCTCAGGAGGCATGAGACAGAGCAAATTTGGAGTCAGAGCCACTGACTGTAACCTTAGTGAGTGCTTGGGCCTGAAATGGGTCTGACCCTGCCACACGGGCCCTGCGTGGAACACAACCAGTTGGTAAATCTTGCAAATGTTCTCACTTCTTTTCTTGGTTTTAATTTTACTACCACAGCTAAAATAGATCGGGTCAAGTTTCATAGTGTCCATTTCTACTATCTTATAGTCCCTTTTAAAAGATTCATATTTGCATGGATAGGAGTTTATGGGGGCTTTCAAGGTGTCACATGTGCCAATTCTTCTCAACATATTGTTATATCCTTGCTACAGAATAATATAGATAGTGCTCTGAGAAATTTTCTGTTCAGTTAATGACTTTTTATATATGACTTCCTTTACTTGATCCACTCAAATATAATTAAATATTATTTCTCTGAACAAATACAACTATTAATATTTTGCTCCTTGGCTTCCAAGTTAGTGAGACCATTAATTGCTATATACATATGTTTAGGCATAATGAATTCATCTGGCTTCAGACTAGCAGAGGTATCAAAACAACCTAATTTCAGTCCGGTAATTTCATTATACCAGAAAATTAAGTCCATGGATTTAACAAAAGCTTTCTTTTCAGGAAGTATTTTTAAGTAACTACTGGATCCTCAAGCACATCTTATTATAAGTCTATAACGATTCGGGAGTTCTTTAAATAAGAATTTCTTTGAAGTTCAGGAAAGCCTTGATTAACCCAAGAAACTATTTAAAGATACGGCTTGGGCCATATCCATCATTTTATAGTTGACTTGCTTGTTTCTGCTTTAAAAATCAAGCACAAAGAAACGGATGCAGGGCTGGCCATTGGGCTGGCTTATTGATTTCAATTTGACTGAACAATGATCTACTCTGTCCTGTGGACTAAACCTCCTCCCCATTTTTTTTAGCTTCACAGCTAAGGTCCTACTACTGTTAGACTCCTCTGGACTAAAGTAGGGTCTTCGTTTTTGTTTTTGTTTTATTCATTTATTTGTCAGAGAGAGAGAACGCGCGAGCGAGCGCACAAGCAGGGGGAGCAGCAAGAAGAGGGAGAAGCAGGCTTCCCGCTGAGCAGGGAGCCTGATGTGGGAATCCATCCCAGGACCCTGGGATCATGACCTGAGCCAAAGGCAGGTGCTTAACCAATTGAACCACCCAGGCACCCCAGGACTAAAGTTTTTTTAAAAAAGATATTTTTGGGGTGCCTGTTTGGCTCATTTGGTAGAAAATGTGACTCTTGAACTCAAGGTTGCAAGCTTGAGCCCCACACTGGGTGTAGAGATTACTTAAATATAAAATTTTAATAAGTAGATACAGGGTATCTAGGTGGTTTAGTCAGTTCAGCATCTGCATTTGGCTCAGGTCATGATCCTAGGATTCCAGGGTCCTGAGACTGAGTCCCATGTCAGACTCCTTGCTCAAAGGAGAACCCACTTTTCACTCTGCCACTCCCTCTGCTTGTGTTCTCCTTCAAATAAATAAGTAAGTTAAATCTTTAAAAATAAAGTAAAATAAACAAGATTTTTAAAAGATATTTTGATTTCTAAAATGTGACAAATCTGTTTTGGGTTGTTTTCTTTTTTTTTTTAATTTGGAAGGAAGACTGTGCCTGTGAGAAACGTTTAGACAAACACTTTGTCTTAAGAACTCACAGATTCACTTGGAGTGAAAAGATAAGTAAACATGAATTCATTAATAATTCTGTCAAGTGGAGCTCAACAGCATCAGGCCAGACAGGTAGCCTCCAGCATTTCCTCTCACTGGTTGCTACTAAGCCACTTGAATTACGTAATTACATATGACAACACGTGAGCCCAAAGCCCTAACCTGTGCGAACTAACTTCTAGATCACCTGGCCCGTCCTAAGACTCAAGAATCTTCCTCTTGTCAGCAAATATTTACCTCCATTCAAAAGGAAATCTCCTGAAAACTCATCTCTGTGAGGGGAAACGGGATTAAAGGAGCATTTTAAGTGTTTAAGTAATAAATAAGTATTAAATGAAGAATTTAAGTATTCAGCTCTAAGCCCACTCGCTGAGTACTGCCACCAACTCTCTGCTTTAACCCAAACCCCTCCTCCTGAAGCTCCCAGGCCCTCCAGCATTTCAAGACCCGGAATGGCACAACGAGCTTTCTCCTGTCACTCCACGAGTAGCATCCAAATCATCACTCTTCATGGGCTTTATTTAGGCTTCTGCCAGTTGGACCACTCCAGCCTCAGCTACCGTATTTCTTTAACTTTCTAAACATTAGAAAGACGGACACCTCACTGAGTCTCTCCCTCCATGAAAGTTCGGCCATCTTCCCAGGTAACATCAGGCCTATGGAGACCACCTCCATTCCTCCTCAGCTAGAGAACTTCTTAAAGTTCTGAACTGCCATGACCTTCCCCTCCACTCCACATCAGTACATGCATTTTTTATGGTCCCATTCTGATGCTGCCATCACCCAGAATAGTTCTGCCTTCGAGATCTTCAACTTGAGTAACCTATGCTCTGACCTTCTGATCTGCAGAACTGTTTCCCTTTCTTTATTCCCTCTACACCTGCCCTTGAACTTCACTGAGAACTCACATCCCACTCTATTTTCCCTTTGCCTTCATCTTCCATCCAGCCCACATCCTGTAGTGCCATCATTTAAACCATCATCTCATCAAAGTATTCGATTCCCCTGCCCTCTGCAGGGAAGCCTACCCAGAATCCATCCAGCTGCCCTCCTTATCCTTCCAACTCTAGGCTGAGATATTTAATAATGTATTTTATATATTGATAGATTGTCTCCTTTTTTACTGTGAGCGTCTTGTGAGCAGGGACTTTGTGTTATTCACTTCCACATCCTCAGCAACTAGAGCAGTGCCCAATAAATATCTGTTGGAGATATTATCAGTGAAAATCCCATAACTGCCTGGTTTCATGCCATTTCAAATAATGGCCTTCAGTTTCAATAGGGTTATCAGTCTTGTGCACAGCCTTCCTACATACTTGGCCCTGGTTAGCCTTCCCTTCCCCTCTACACACTGCCCCTTTCCAGCTTTCAATACTCCCACTTTCTCCGCCAGCTTTTGCTTCTTACTTCGCAGCGGAAAGTGAAGTAACGGGATGGTGGGTGACATGCCTTTCTAACCTTCCCAGCTTTCATATGCATTTGCATTCAGACCACCATTGCCTCTTTCCCCCTGGCAAGAGAGGAAGAGGGGGCCCTCCTCTGTCTAAGAGGAGTCCTGACATCTTTCCCCTGGATATGTCCTCCCTTATGTTCCCAGGAACAAGACATACCAAGTTTCCCACCTTCTGCCTGAAATTTCAACTTTTTCCTCTCTGCTTTCATTTCTCATCTTATCAACCTTGCAGCTGCACTTAACTCCAGCAATCTGATTTTTAACATGCTCTCTTCCTTTTGCCTTGGTGATTTTACGCTTCACTGTTTTTCCTCCTACCACCCTGACTTCTCCCCCTCCATTTTGACTCCTCCCCCTCTATCCTTTTTGGAAATCTTCATTCCCTTACCGGCAAATCTCAACCACATCATGCATATGCTGATGGTTCCTGAATCCTCATATCCAATCCTAACTTTGCCATGGAAGGCTAGTATCTCAAGTCTACACTGGCTCAAAAGAGACTTTTTACTGCATGTTAAAATCTGTCCATTTTCTCCACCCTGTTACCATTCAAACCCAGGCAACGATTAGCTCTCATCCCAAAAAGTGGGCAATGGAATAATTTCCTGCTCACAGACATTCCTGACTTATAGTCAGTGATCCTTCCCAACATGATCAAGCATGCTTCATTTAAAACCCTTCCTTCTGTAACTTCTCAGAGCTATTAGTAGACGGTCCAAACACTTTAACATGCACTACGAGATCTTACACCTGCTCATCTCCGTGCCAACACCCAACACTCCCCCTTCCCATCCCCACGTTCACATCCCTATACACACCCTCTATGACACAGCCCTACAGCTATTCCTTCGGTTCCTCCATCTTGCCAGTCTCCCCCTCACACTTGGGACATGGAAATGATATTCCCTCATATGGGTAAGTCTTCGCCTCCACTTTTCGCAGGTATGAGCTAGCCAGCAGGCAAGCTTGAGAATGCTACACCTCCACTTAAAATCCTCCAGATTATCCCTGTAAGATATTTCTCTGTTTTCTGTAGACTTTAGGAGGAATCACAACCCATGTGGTACATGATCAGGCTCCCATTTACTTTTCTAGTACCATGACTTGCTAGCCTAGTGCATCCTTCCAGCCATCATGAACCACATTCAGGACCTAAACTCACCAAGCCTTCTTCCCTGGTGTGCTGCATCTAGCCTGTGTTCGTGCTCCATGGGTCTGCCAATCTCTGACTATCCTTCAGCCCTTAGTGGGTGCCATTTCCTCTTGAGAACGCTTTCCTGGCCCATTACAATCACTGTAGCTGTCCACTCCCATGACTAATCTGTTTTAGGTGCTCCCCTCTCTGCTTGCCTCTGCCATAGAGCTTATCCAAACCATTGGGTCATTTTGTTTCTTGGTCTGTCATACTGAGTGGATGACCACTTTTCTAAGGACAAGGTGTATCTGAGTTCACGTTCCTGGGTGTCTAGAAAAGGGTGCAACATTTAGAAGGTGCTCGCTTAATGTTTTGGGGAAAAAAAATCAACAAACGAATGGACAGATGAATGAGTAAATGAATGAGCAGATGAGGAAAGATGTGGTTCTGATGTCTCTGTGAAAACATTCCCACCCACATCATTCCCAGGACACTTGGAAGGATGTGCTGGTTCAACTTCAACATTACTAGTGAATAGGCCCAGTGCCTCAGCCACTCTAATTTAATTTTCACAGGGTGGCACAGATTGAAATGCACCTGTTAAAGGAATTCGTTGGTTAATATACCCCTCCTTTTAAAAACACGAACATTTGTGTAATTCTTATGTACCTTAATATCAACTGATTTAAAATGTTAAAGTGCTTTTCTTCCTGACACCTAACAGAGACCACTCCATTGAAGGAACAGGAACTTGGCCTGGGTATTATTTTTAAAAATTTTCCCAAATTATCCTAATAAGCACCCCGAGTTGAGAATTTGTATTTTTCAGCATGCCTCAGACTTTATTGCACACACTCTTCTGCTGGTTGCTGATGGTTCCTGAATCCTCATATCCAACCCTAACTTTGCCACATATATTAAAATTGAAGCTGCAGACTCAGTAGGTCTGAGGTGGGGACTGAGAATGTGCCCTTTTGCAAGTTTCCCGGCTGATGATGATGCTGATGGTCTACGGACCAGACTTTGAAGAGCAAGGATCTGGTTATTCTCCTACTGCAGCATGTCTCTGGCTTATTTACTTTTAGGGGGGGTTGATCCATGGCAAGGGAAGGGCTAATGGTGAGAGTGTGCCAAGGCAAGCATAGAGTAACTATGTATTCAAATCAGTGTACCTGCAGGTAGGTCCTGCTTTATAGGAAACTTGGATCTAAGCTCCCATTTTTCTGACGGTGCTCGTTTTAACTTCTTTACAGGCTGACCTGTCAACCACTGAGCTAAGATAGAGCACAGAAATCAAGGAAAGTGTTAATAAGGGATGACAAATTTTACCTGAGGATATCTAGAGTGTACTACTCTTTTCTTTGTCTCCCTCTCCTTCCCTCTCTCTTGACCACACTTTCATCTTTAAAAATACATTGACTGTAGGGGCACCTGGGTGGCTCAGTGGGTTAAGTCTCTGCCTTCGGCTCAGGTCATGATCTCAGGGTCCTGGGATCAAGCCCCATGTAGGGCTCTCTGCTGAGTGGGGAGTCTGCTGCTCCCCCCCACCCCACCTGCCTCCCTGCTTACTTGTGATCTCTGACAAATAAATAAAATCTTAAAAAAAAATACTGACTGCTTTTTGACTCTCAATAAGTAGCTTTAAACAGTGTATCTGTAACTTGCATGAAAAAAAGCACATTAAATGGAATATATCTGTGCCTTATACCTAAGGGGCACCTCCCCAAAGGATGTGTAATGTGAAATGGGCTGTCATTAGTCTTTGCTGTTTCTCTGTGAAATGAGACACTATAATTCCAATTTTGTAGATAAGGAAAATAAAACTCAGAAAGCTAAACTTACTTAATTAAGATCACATGCTAACAACACAGGATGTGGCCAAAACTTGCATCCTAGTTCCCCCACGCTACGTTGGCTTTAATGGAAAAAGAGATTGTGCCTTAATTATTCATAACACTTGCATCTCTTTGAAATACAGCTTACTATTTAACAGCCTTTCTTCTATACATATCTATGGCTGGAATTTGTCTATTTTCTATTCATCTAATTATTAACATATTGAAAGGAATACAAAGTGGCCTTAGAAGGCCACATAAATTAATTCCTATACAACAGATGACAAAGAAAAAGGAGGATAAGAATAATGCTAATGTATCAGATGGCATACAAAGAAGTCCTATAATTACAGGGTAAAAAAAAATTTTGACTTTTAGTAGCAGTCTAGGGGAAAATGGAAACATTTTGGAGAACCCTGTATGTGAAACCAACACATTTTAAAGCAGGACTATCCAGGGTAACTGCTCCACGGCTGACCCCGTATTCTGACCTTGATTCAGAAATGGCTGGTCCACCAAGCCCTCTGATCCCACCTGCATCCCTGACTCCCTCTGAAAGCAAAACCCCGGCTCATGCAAACAACGCTTCCAAAGTCCGATGCTGAAGTAATTTTAATTTCCTACTTGATTTTCTGTTTCCCAAGACTTTCATCAACATTACGCTCATAAAATCCAAGAATAGATACTCGCTCAAACAGAGATGCTTGAGTGAGGTTATTTGGAAAAATTTGGTAGCCCCTGAAAATGACCCATAACCATTCTGAATTGCAGAAATGGGACTAAATATTTAATAGCAATCAGGAGATCAAAATAAAATTACCTATAGACGGACACTGACAAATAAAATCTTTAAAAAAAATACTGACTGCTTTTTGACTCTCAATAAGTAGCTTTAAACAGTGTATCTGTAACTTGCATGAAAAAAAAGCACATTAAATTTTTTTTTTTAAGATTTTATTTATTTATTTGACAGAGAGATGACAAGTAGGCAGAGCAGCAGGCAGAGAGAGAGAGAGAGAGAGAGAAGAAAGCAGGCTCTCTGGTCAGCAGGGAGCCTGATGTGGGGCTCAATCCCAGGACCCTGAGATCATGACCTGAGCTGAAGGCAGAGGCTTTAACCCACTGAGCCACCCAGGCACCCTTGGTTTTGTTTCTTAATGATCATATTAAGTTACAACTTACATACCATAAAATTTGACCAAGACTTTTTAATAAATTTATACAGTTGAACAAAACCATCACCACAATCCAACTTTAGAACACTTCCACCTCCCAAAAGACTCCCTTGACCCATTTGCAGCAATCCCTGCCCCACTCCCAGCCCCAAGCAATAACTATCCTTGCCTTGTGCCTTTTGTAATTTTGCCTTCTCTGGAAATTTCATATAAAAGGAAGTGTATAATATGCCAGCTTCTGTGTCTGACTTATTTCACTTAATATAATGACTGAGGTTCACACGTACTGTTGTATGCGTCAACTTTTTATTGTTGTGTGGTATTCCCATTTATGGCTGTACCATATTTTGTTTATTCACCTGTTGATAGACATTTGGGTCGTTTCCAGTTTGCGCTATTATGAATAACACCATAATGAACAATCACATAAAAGTTCTTGTGAGGACATGTGTTTTCATTTCTCTTAGGTAAACACCTAGGTGTGGAACTGCTAGGTCGTATACAAAGAGTGTGTTTAAGTTTTTATGAAAATCACCAAATGTTTTCCAAAATGATTTTTACATATTCAGTTGTGATGTCCTGAGGTATTTTCCACTCACACCAACATATATGATGGCTCCAGTCTCTCTCTACATCCTCACTAACACTTCATACTGATTTGTTTGTTTGTTTTTATTAAGCCTTTCTAGTGGGTATGAGGTGAAGTTGCATTGAATTGAAAGACTATATTCCAGTTTTCAGTCAGTCAGAAATAGGCTCAAGAGCAGCCTCCTCCACTCTACCACTACACTGTATCTCCTCTCCTAAATGATCAGAGGAAATGAAGTCTTTCAGGATTCAAAGGTTTGGGAATTTTCCCCTCATGATTTTTTAATTCTCTATTTTTAAATTTCCCTTCAATAATCTATGAATATTACCAATTTGATCTTCCTATTATATCAAAGGGTTACTGGAAAGCACCTTGCTTTAGCCTATGGATTTGGTGATGAACAGAACAAAGGAAGACCCTCGAGCCACAAGGGGTTTTCCCACACCTCTCACTCTACAATGTTAAGTGTATAGCTAGGGTCCTCATCCCAGCCTAAGCTACAGTTTACAGACACTTTCCTTCCCATATAGGTAATTTTCATAGCTGTAAAACAAACCTTAGGATTCCAAATAAGCTTACCAGGCATTGCTAATTTTCTTCCCCTTTAGCCATTTCATTCAACTTACCTATGTTTTCCATGCCTTGGCCATGCATTAAGGGGGGAAAAATGGCAGTGCACTCCTGCTTAAATTCTACCCAGCAGGTAAGAAAAATATGTTACATATGTTTGTATTTATCACATAATTGATTCCCTTCTTGGAAAGGATTTGATTGACAGATGCTAATTATAACCAGAGAATTTTTAAAGAGAGTATTGCTACACAATTGTCAGGAGAATGGTGTCAGGAAAGCTGCCCAAAGCAAACTGTCACATGCCACATTTAAATTAACAAGGCAGCTTCCGCTGGCTTTCCAATAAGATACCTGCTGTGGAAACCTGCTGTGTTCTTACTGCCCAGAGGATTTTTTTCCACCTTAATTACATAATGAAATAGCCTCATCTCCTACTCTGAAAGGCTGCCACGCACCAGGTAGCCCTCCAGAGTCCGTCTGATGTCTTTCCTGGACTGATCTAGTTGTGCTATGTTCCTTCATGGAGACTTCCGGGCTGTTAACAGGCAAGAAAGGAGAGAGACCATGGCCAATGGCGAGCCAGGGATTCCCTGTTGCTTCCAGGAAAAAGTCAGCTGATGCCAAGATACCTCACCTAGGGCATTACCAGAATCTGATCCTTGCAAAAATGATCAGGAATTTGAAGGTTCATATTCAGAATATGAACCCATCATCTCACCATGCTGAATCTATCTTTCAAGTGAACAGAATGCCTCTTTTCTTTCTATTAATAATTAAACACTCATCAAAAGTTTGCTTGGTAGGAAAAAAAAAAAAAAATTTGCCTGGTGAGTAGAGAATTAAAGAGAAAAGGAAATGAACAATTCTGAGAGGTTTCATCCAGGTCTCCATGCTCTGTGAACCAATCTCTCGGGTCTACCATAATTATGCAGTATACAACCTACACAACTGTACGGACAGTCTTTTTCTGTCTCTTGTGCATCATATTGCTCATGTATCTTAACTTAGCTTCTCTATCCCCTGAAGAGTCTAAGACAACACTGTTAATATTTGCTTCTTTAGACCCCTCAATTCCAGGTTGTATTTGCTGTGCTAAAAATCACTGATGAAGATGTTCAATGTTCTCAGTAAAATAGTTGGTTTCTGGATTGAAGAGAGATTTATTTATTCTCCTCCTTCTCAGTGTGGATTTAATTATTTCAATGCTCAGAGAGTCTTCTTATGCCTCTGAGCATTAGGTTCTAGCAGGAGAGGAGGCAATCTGCTTTCATATGTACAGACATAGGGTATTAAATGTTGGAGAGACTCCTAGTCTCCTTTGAGACAACATGGAGAATTGGTCATGAGTATGAGTTCTGGAACCAGGTGCCTGGGTTAGAATCCTAGCCCAGGTTCAATCATCTGCAAAAATAAGATGTAATGGTACCTATCTACCAGAGTCATTATGAGAATCAAGGGTGTTAATATGTAAAAACCGCTTACAGTAGTGCTAGACACATAAATAATCAGTGGTAGTTATTATTATTTTATTGTATTATATTCTAGTATTATTCATCTGTATTCTATTATTATATTCCTCTACAAATCCATGTCACATAACATTCCTTCCCTACATCTCTATAATACATTCCTCAATTTATTTTTCTTTTATTTTTTAAAGATTTTATTAATTTATTTGGCAGAGAGAGAAATCACAAGTAGGCAGAGAGGCAGGCAGAGGGAGAGGGGGAAGCAGGCTCCCTGCTTAGCAGAGAGCCTGATGCAGGGGTTGATCCCAGGACCCTGAGATCATGACCTGAGCCAAAGGCAGAGGTTTAACCCATTGAGCCACCCAGGCGCCTCAACATTCCTCAATTTAGTAATGAAGAGGCAGCTTGGTGGGAAACATCCATGTGTGTAGGTGGGCGCAAGTCTGAATTCTTCAGAGATAGCCTTCGAGTAAGTAGCTACGGAGGATGTCTTGGTTCCCTCTGACCGCTATAACAAATTACCACAAACCTAATGGCTTAAAACAGCACAAATTTACTATCCTGCAGTTCTAAAAAGGGGTATCAATGCAGCATTCCTTCTGGATGCCGTAAGAGAGAATCATTCCTTTCCCTTTCCAGCTTCTCAAGGTAGCACACATCCTTTGGCTTATGGCTGCTTCACTCTAACCTCTGCTTCCTGCACTTCTGGGCTTCTATCTCCTTCTTTGTTTCTAATGCTCCTCCTGCTCCCTTCCCCTTAAAAGAATGCTTGTGATTACACAAGGCCACCCAAATAATTCAGGTTAATCTCCCTACTTTGAGATCCTGAATCCAATCTGCAAAGTCCCTTTTTTCCAAATAAGGTAACATATTCACAGGATCTGGGGACAGGAAGTGGCTATCTTTAGGGAGGCATTACTCCACCTACCACAAAGGGAAAAGCACTGGATATCTCTGGAGATCGTCAAGCCAATGGAACCTACTCGGAGGTGACTCTACCATCCCAAGGGGACCATGGCAATGTCTGGAGACAATTTTTGGCTGTCTCAAATTTTTGGCTGAGAGGGCAATGGTACGAGACATCTAGTGAATAAAAGGCCAGGGGTGCTGCTAAACATCCTATAATGTATGGGACAGCCCCCTCCCCCCAAAAGAATTATCCAGGCCAAAATGTCAACAGTGATGAAGCTGAGAAGCCTTGATTTAAAGCATGTGATTCCTTGAAATCTTCTGAGTCAGTAAGGCTTCAGCACAAAGGAAGCCAGTTTCAGGACTTAGAATCACATGGAGAAGTTTGAGAGATCACAAGTAAACTCATAACTCCATGTTTTTGACCATCTTAGATGGTAAATAAGAGATGAATAATATTACTCATGCTTTAATAGTAGGGTTTTGAACACTGCCTTAACTTGTTATTTGTTAAGTAGTGTTTGTTTTATTTTGGGTTTGGTGTAATCTTTCATACTGATACATTTCATACACACACAAATTATCTTTAGGTATGTGTTATAAACATCATTTGAGTCTATTATAGATATTTAAATTTACAGATGCTCAGATTTAACATACCTAATACCAAATACACTTCAAGATATCCATGGCCTGCAAAATTTCATTTTTGCCTTAGTATGACTTGATTTCTATGTATTGACTTCAAAGGATCGAAGAGTTTGGTTTTTTTGTTTTGTTTTCCCCCTGGCTTGTCATTTATTTATTAATTTTTTTTAAGTCAACTCTATGCCCACTGTGGAGTTCAAACAACCCTGAGATCAAGAGTCGCACGCCCTACTAACTGAGCCAGCCAGGCACCCCCTGGTTGTAATTGAAAAGTGTCCAGTGATCCTTCTGAGTGACCCAGAGAGCAACAGGCACAGCCACTGTCTACTTGTGAGCTGTTGTGGTGATGTCCCATCAGGTTATTCCTATTCAGTTTATAGAGCTGGTTAGCCTGTGACGAATCTTATAAGCAAAGTATCAGCTGTCTTCCAAGAGCTTTATTGGCTTCATAAAGTCAACCTTAGCTCCTTTAAAGATGTCTGGTCATATCTGAGTCTATGCATGTTTCTCTCAAATGCGACATTTCAGTCAAAGCCTGGGCCTCATAACCAATGTTTCCAATTAGGGCCGCATCAGCTCTTTGAGGGCAGTGGGGGCTCTGGGAGCCTGTGCAGCACACTCATCACTTGCCCTGACACCCTCATCCATCCGGAGAACGATTTAAGCTAGAACCAACTTTCACTGAAAGTGAGCACTTTGCCTAGAAATACCTACTTTTCCACTTCTCTAGAATTCCATGCTTGTGTTTGAATTCCCCCAGTCTTTTAAAGTCATCTAGAACTGTCAAGAGGAGACTTTATACTCTTTTCAACATCTTTTTCCTCCCATCTTTCTCTTCCCTTCCATCCACTGGACTCTGCCCATTGCCTTTTTTTAATACTCTCTTCTGCCCAAGAATTCCTGTAGAATTTTGTTAATTTGCAGCAACTTCTAAAAATAGCAGTTGTATCTTCTATGGCGGAAAAGGTTTACTAACTAGCAGGGGACTGTGGGCGTGTGAGCAGGCACGAGTGTGAATACTGTATCCACGAGTGTGTGTTTCATCTTCATTTCATCTCTCAGGAAGAATAGTAACTATAAACCTGGAAGTATTCTAACAGTTTGTAAACAGAGCTGAATAAAAACAGAGTTATTCAGCAACTGACGCTATGTCTACTGTATACGTTTCTCTGCCAAGGAACAGTTTTGGAACTGTTTTACATCTGGAATGATTTCTAACCTCCCATTAAAGGATACATGTCAAATATGTCTTAATGAATGGAGGTTTGCTAAACACTATTTTAAAAAGCTGAAGGCCCACCTCTAAGGAGTAAGTCACATCTAAGAGTCCAGATTCCAGGTATCACATTGCTAATTGTGGTAGGTACCCCAAGGGGAATCTGCCCAGATCTCTATGCCTCCCTAATGTAAGGACTCCATTTCTTCAAAAACAAAATAAAAAAGAAAGAGAAAATGGAGTAAGAAAGAGAGAAAGTGTGAGAGAATCTATAGCTTAAGAAACTTAAAAGACATGTCAAGTGTATTAAGGACAGAGAAACTTGGAGACAGTCAGAGGTTCACAGGAGACAGAGGGTGACAGGTAAGCAGGAGGTTCTCGAAACAGGAAGGTAATGAGCTTATAGTAAAAGCAGCTGGTAAAGAGAAAAGTGGGGCAGGGTTTGGAGGAGGAGCAAAAGGTAAGATTGACAAGTTAAGCACACACCAACTCTGGAACAGTGACCCTGGACATCTCCCAGCCAGGGTATCTGTGCAGCCATTTCCTGGGGAATAAATAAACTTCTTTGGTTTCTGGGAAAGCCTTTGGATAGGCAAGTCCCTATTAGTATGTTGAGCAGCCAGTGGTAATGTCCCAATCAGGCCTCCCTCCAGTCATGCAACCACATCTTAGGTGTCCTGCCAGCACACATGAGTTCCAGAACGACTACAGCAATGAAAATCTCAAAAAACAATACAGAAAAGCAAAGGGCAAATATTCAGAACATAAGACTATCACCTAAAATCCTGAGACAGTTTCTCATCATTATTTTGCAAAGGACAATGAAGATCAAAAACCCAGATAAAACCATCTAACAGCAAATGGTTCAAAATCATTTGGGACAGGTTATTTCTCGGAGGAAATGTAAACATTAGAAAGGAGGTTTAGACTCTCCTGCCAAAGGAGACAAGAGGTAAATGCTGTGTTCATATCCCAGGGTGTGGTGCTCAGTTGCGACCTTTCTTCTCCTTGTCAACATGTTTTTCTTTTATGCACCACAGTCTAACCGATATGCTATCTCAGAACTCCACATGCTTTCTCTGTTCCCTTCTCTGACTTTACAGACTACATTTCACTCCCTTCTTGGTTCTCACCTGCTCACGACCTGCATCGAGAAATCAACATTAATGATACGACCACGCTCACCAGTTCAATGGGTTGATTTTCTTTCTCCAACCATGGGGCAAGCTCCATTAAGCTAGAGATACAGTTCTCTATCATCCTACCAAACACTCCAGGTATGAAAAAAGTAAGTTCTTTTTTGGAATAAACTAGCTAATTAATCTACTACTTATATTTAGATTCTCCTTGACTATAAATAAATGAGGTATAAGGAATAAAAGTATAAACAAAGAAAATGTAGGGATGCTTGCCTATTAGCATTTGATTTTTAAATGCCATCCATTATCTGCAAAACTTTTAAATTTAAAAGCCATCTTCTTACCTGATTTTATGCAGTCTGATGACTTACAAATACCATCTAGAAAAAGAAGGAAATATGCATAAATATTTCCAATATGGTTTTCTAATTTCTCACTACCTTTTGTTCTTTTAAAAACTGCCAACTAAATAATCAATTCCATCAAGTAAGAGCTAAGAAATCCGAGTATTTATATCATTGTCAATAGCTAGAAATAAATATACAGAAATAAAATTGGCAAATCCTAAATTTAAAATTTTGATAATGATGAAAACAGTGCATTAATTGTATCATCTCTACCCACTAAGACCTTAGGTCTATCAGATTGAAATAATCAGCCCTTTGATAATCTTTTTTTTCTTCCTATTAAGGAACCAATCTTTTCTAACCCTTATTGTGAAAAACTTCTAAGACTCAAATTAGAACTCTTAGATCCCTGTGAGCTCCTTTACATTTTCAATGACACAACAAATTGCACTAATTGAAGTTGGCCATAAAATTGTGCACACCTTAATTAAATAAAATTATACATTAGAATCCTTCTAACATAAGCATGAGTACACTAAATATACTCGGCAATTAATAACTTAGCTCAAACATGACAGACATTGTACTTGAGTCCGAGTTCATTGTTTAGACATAGCGATGTGACATTTTATAAAGGAATCTTTAGACCACCATCCTTCAGCGTCCCTCTCTTTAACACATTCATTTGGCAGATGAAAAAAGCATCAGATGAAGACCCCACTCTTGTGTGCAGGTATGTGCACACAAGTGTGGTAGTAACTCACCATCATAGGTTGCATAGAGTGCGATCATCGTTGCAGCAATGACAGTAAGGAGCAGGACAAGGACCGAGAGACTGATCTCCAAGGAGGTCCATCGTTGTTTCTTTGGCCTTGGAGTACTGATATCCGTTATATCCATCTGACTTTCTGATCTGCCCATCACCTAAAATCTGTAAATAAAAAAAAAAGAAAAAGGTCTTTGAATACCACTAATAACAAATTAATAAATAGAGAAAAAGAAGAGGAAATGTATGTACAATTTTCCATAGGCTTGATGTGGCTAAATAAAAGTAAAGAGTTAATTCATTTTAAATAGAAATAAATTGTTGTTGAAAGTCAGAATTTTGATTCTGAAAACAAAGAGTACAGAGCCAATGAATCAGACATGACAGGTCATAATCAATCCATCTTTCTCTCTTTCTTTTTCTTTTTTTTTAAATATATATATATGTATCACTGATGATCCAAGCAAAATTAGACAAGAAGTCTCGGCTAAATACTCACATAGGACTCCTTTGGCAGTTCATAAGCAAATAACTGCTGCACCATCATAAAGCAACGTTTTAAACTCACCCTTCTGAACTTTGGACAACATCAAAGGTGAATTTTGTATCTTGCGCCAGTGGCTTCTTTATAAGCATGGAAATCAATGACTAATACTTTGAGGTTTTGACTAAGCAATAATTTGAAACATGAATACAGATAAAAACAAAAAAGGAACAAACACTTGTGAGAGTTCATTTTTAGTCTTAAAAACAACTTTTATTTTACAGTTCAAAATTATACCTACTGCTGATGTGGGTATCTATTAACTGGTTAGGCAACATTCTGAAAATGGTCACTTGTTAAGCCCAAAGTCAGTGGTTTACACTCAGGGATGAAAGATGTTACCCTTAATCAATGTTTCTTTACGCGATGGAAGAAGAAAAAAATATATATAATTTTTAAAAATTCTACTTATTTAATTAAGTATTATTTAATTTGTATTTAAATTAATTAATTTAATTGTATTTATTTAAGATACTTATTTAATTTGTATTTAAACTAATATGAATACTTCTACTAAGAGCTGACATTTATTGAGTACGTCCCATGTGTCAGTCACTAGTTCTTAGTGCTTTATACATACTAACTGATTTCATCTTCGTAAGGTGGCCACTAATATTCCAATTTTGTACTTAGGAAACTGAAGCACAGAAAATTCAGGTAATTTGTCCAACTACACAACTAGTAAATGTCCTTTACATACAACACATTTGGTCACTGCTTGAAATAGAAATATATCATCAAACAATAAAAGCTATTTTAGATCTTAGTGCCAGAAGTTTTGAGAGGGGGGGAAGGGAAATCAAAGGCATGTAAGCCGAAATACTAAATTTCATTATGTTCTCTTAGAGGCCTTGTGATTTTTTTACTGACCATCCACCAAAGCCCAGACTTCAATTTTTCTGCATGACTATAGAAAAGAGCATCATAAACTGACAGACTAGCTGTTTATAGTTTGATACAAATTAAGCATATAATTTAGTTCCTAGATGAAGTGACTGCTCAGAAATACCCCTAGAGTTAAAGAGCTTTGTTGAATACCCACAATCTCCTGTGAGTGTGTTTTGTGGAAACTGAGGCACAGGATAAAGTTGAAATGGAGTCTATATTTGAAGTGTGGCCTGGAAGATCTCGCTGATAACTAGGAATTCAATCTCTCCAGTGAGTTATTAATAAGTGAACAACAAATGGACTTTAGAGTTCTGGATACAAAGTCTTAAGCATGCTGTTCTCTTGATTACACGAGGCTATAACCAAGGACAGACTATCAAATAAAAATATTTTATTAGATCATGAAAACTGTGCCTGCTCAATAAAAGTGGAATGTAATGTACCTGAATGTTAAAATGTCTTACTTAATGGTTATGTAACTCATGTTGGCTTAGTCTCACAGCGCCTGGGGTTATGATATGGAATTGCATTGATCGTGGTCCTTGGAGTTTTAATAGGGATGGTGACTGGGGAAAGAAAAGATGGGACCAAATTTAGTACTTGGACACCATACAGAGAGATTCATAATAAAAAGAATAATTTTCCCAGTTTCCCCAGAAGAATTCAAGAGCAACCCAAAGAGCATCTGAATATTAATCACATTTCCCTTTCTGGAGCATGTATCTTCCTGTTCTAGTATTTCAGAGACAATCTATGGAAGAGTATTTCTCAAATAATACGATCCACTTCTCCGTTTGGTTCTTAGAAACAATAATCAGTTTCTCTAGGGCTACGAACAAGGGCAGCCACAGGGTTAAATTAAAGCTGCTCTTTGGCACCACCAGGCTTCCAACTAGCAAGAAAACTAGTAGGTAGGCATGTCTGTCTTTCTCCCTGCTGTGTGACTTTTTCTTCACATCTCCTCCTTACCATGGAGATTGGGGTAAGAGGCAGCTGGGCTCCCAATGGTTGTGCACCTAAGCCCACAGAAACTGTTATAGGGAAATAGAGGCAGTGACCAAAACTGCTAGTCCTTTTACTGGCATCAAAAAGGTATCATCTTTGAATCACCTGCAAACTCTCCATCTGCCCCCCTTGTAAACGCTCTGCGACGTGTTTTTTGCTCCTAAGTAACACTTCTGAACAGCACTGAGCAAAAACAGAAATGAGGCCAGTGTAACTGCCTAATTAACCTTGTCACTCATGTTCAGATATCTGTGGTGGATTCACTATTTTCTTGTAAGAAAACTGGGGTCAGAATCTCAAACACAGGATGGAAGATATCACCAACTCCCAGTCACAGAAGAGCCACCTTCTGCATTTTAGGGGAGGGAGGGTTGGGGGCAATTGCACAAAAGAATACAAAAAAAATTTATAAAGTTGACACAGTTCCATATAAAGTAGGATATGCCAAAAAATACCTAACACGTTTAAAACACTGCATCTCAATGTAGTGATATGGTCAGAAAAACTTAAACCCAAAAGTAGACACATCCCCAGGAAAGCATAGAGATCTAGGAGATCTAACCCAAAAAGAAATCTGTGAATTTCAGTTTAATAACATCCCCCAAAGAATAAATGATTATTTTGCTTAAGTAGAAACTGCATTTCAAAGCAATATAACACAGCAATTCCTTTATCAATTGAGAACAGGCATCACTTCATGACAGAGTCCAATCAAAGACCCTACAGGATAATAGTTTTGCTAAAGGGAAGCCTATAAACCAAAGTGATTTTCCTCTTCACAGCACTTTACCACGCTAGCATTTCTGCAAGCCCCTCAGGGTACACTACTGAAACAGTTTGTATGATGGAAACTGAGGCACAGGAAGCAGTAGAAACAGCTTCCATATTTAGGCTGTGGCTGCAGAAGCTGAGCAGGCTCAAGAGAAATCATTTCCTTTTTTTGCCAGGACATTAATTTGTAGGTGTTCCCAGGGCCCGGGGTACGGAGTTCCGGACACCAAGTACCAAGCACATCACTCCCATTTGCAGTGTAGCTATTCAAAAGAAGTCACAGCTTGGAGTTCAAGAAAGTCTCGGACAAATTTCTGTCTGCGCTGGAACCCAGAAAGAACGCAAGAGTGAAGACGCTGCAAGCTTTCCAAGCCGATCTGCCGATTAGCAGGTTCTAAACGCTGACACCGCAAGTCAGGTTAACTACTTTTCAGTTTAATAAAATTACCATTTGCATCACCTATAGGGGAGGAACAGGCTCGATCAAGTGGCTAAAGAGGAATGTTAGGCTGCAATTATCCTCGATTTCAAATACAAATAGCAAGAGACCGATCAGGTGAGGAAACTTTCATATACAAAAGAACTCCCCTCTGCTCCCGCCCACCAACCCTCGCGGACACAAGCACGCTATCAGCATAAATTATGTAAGGCAAGATGAAGAGGTAGGATAACGAGAGATCTTCAGGTTAGGAAAAGTAAAAATAGAAAAGTGAGTTACAAATGAGAAGAGAATCCCACAGAAACCAAAATGAAAACAAACCTTCCCTTAAAGGGGGGGGGGGGGGGGGGGAGAAAGAAAAAAGAAAAAGAATGGCAAATTCCTAGCCCCCAAATCCGTCCCCCTGCAATTCGGCAGCGCTGATCTCGACAAGCGAACACAACCCCCGGAGGCAGAGGCTGCAGGGAGCTACGGCAAGGAACCTGAGGAGTCGCCCCGACATCACTCGCAGAGCCCTCCTCCCAGGTCACCCTCTTTGCCCCTTTGCCTCACTCTTCAGGTCCTAGTTGCGGCTCCTTCCCAGGGCACGCCTCCCTCGCCCACGCCGCAGGGTCCCGGGCGCTCGGTGGCACCCGACCCGAGCCGCCGACCCTGCTCCGCGCGCCTCCCGGGCAGCCGCTCCCCTGGGTCGGCTGTGCCCGCCCCGTGCCCGTCCCGCCGGCTCCCACCACCCGCGCGCTCTCGCGCCCTTCGGACCCTTCTCCCCAGCTCCCAGGTGCTGGCTCGCTCTCCCGGGACTCACCAGTGGGATTCGGGAGAAGTTGGAGGCGGCTGAGCAGACACATCCCGACCAATGAGCGCGCGGGGCCGGGCGTGGGGAGCCCCGCCGAGCGCCGGTCGGTCCGTGCGTCCGCCCCAGCGCGCCCCGAGCGGCGCGGGCTCCGGACTGCGGGCGGCGGTGGCGGCGCCGGCGCCGAGCCAAGGCCGGACTCCAGGGAGGTTCCGGGCCCCGCGACGGCCGGGGCCCGGGGGAGCGAGGGGGAACCGGGCATCCCTCGGACCCGCGCCCGGAGAGACTCACCGTGGCCTCTCAGCAGATCCCGCGCCGGGAGTTGGGCGGCTGCTCCCGCCTGCGCTCGGTCCAGCTTCGCCACTTGCACATCTCCGCGCCCCGCGCGTCTCGGCGCTCTCACCCCCCCTCCGCCTCACCGCCGCAGGACGAGCGAGAGGAGCAGTTCTCTGGGTGACCTGAAGGTTTCCGCTAGGTCTCCCGAACCCTCTCACATCTTGTGTGGGGGGCGGGCGTGCGAGTGTGCGAGAAAGCGCCCCCCCCACACACACCTCACCCTTCCCAAAAGGGCTTTGCCAAATATTCTTGGAATTGCTCAGCTTCGGGGCTTTCAAGAAAACAATACATTGCCTCTACGAGATTGTGTAGTGCTGATGAAGGTTCTGTTGCTCTCCCTAGTCAACCTGAGACAAAAATGATTCGGTTTTCGCACGCAGTCTTCTTTCGCTCATCTTTCTCGCTCCTTCTCCTGCCTCTATCCAAGCTTCCTTCCTTTCTCATTTTTTAGGTTCTCTCCCTCTTTTTTGTTTTTTTTCTTTCTTCCCTTTCTTTCGTTACCCCCCCCCTCCCTTTACCTTATTCTTTCTCCTCTATTTGCTTTCTCTCCTTTTCCTTTCTTTCTTTCTTTCTTTCTTTCTTTCTTTCTTTCTTTGTCAGCCCAAAATGATGTCAAGAGCTATATTATGTACGGAAACCCCCCACTCCCACCTCCTGACTCTTGGGAATCCAGTGATGTGTATATCTGAAGGCTTGGGGATGGGGAGTGAGAGAGTCAGGAAAAATAGGCTACAGTGTGTCTGCTCTACCTACTAAAATTAGTTATGTGTCTGGACCCTTGTCATTTTAGTGGAGTCAAGCAGCACACCATTTTCATGTAAGACATGCAATTCCTTCTCAAGGAAGTTTTAAGAAAAAGAAAATACTTTTTGCACAGAGGCGATTCCTTTATAAAAGCTGCCTTTAGCAGTTTTAAGTGTCAAAGAGCTCAGAAGAACTAGACCTCCCCTATTGGTTTTGTTGTTGTTGTGCTTACATGATTTTTAGTTCAGTTATTCAATGCCAAACACATATGAGTAGCTTTAACAGTGATCCCTTTTCGAATCATGTCTAATTGCAAACACAGAGAAACACACACACACACACACACCTGGGAAGGTCCTACTGAAATACAAGTGACTTTTCATGAACTTGCAATTATCTGTTTTTAACATCAAGCGACTGTCAGATTTTACATTTTTTACATGGTAGAGCTGAAAGGCAGGGAAAAAAAGCGGTACTTGCTAATAGTAAATGGAATACAATGGAGAGACATTTTTTCAAAAAGTTAAAGCAATCATTAAATAATTGCATTAATATAGGTTAATCTAATATATAGGCTTCAAGAGTACTCTTGAAAGCGTATCTCTATGCTTTACTCTTTCTTGGTGCACTTGTTAGATGCCACTTAATCCACATGCAATCCTAAAATACAGATATAATTGACCTACAAATGAGCATAAGGAGCTTGGCTAAGTAAAAACCATCTAGAACTGTTTCAACTGGAAATGTGAACCCAGTTCATTTTTTTTTTTTTTTTAAGATTTTAGTTATTTATTTGACAGGCAGAGATCACAAGTAGACAGAGAGGCAGGGAGAGAGAGAGGGAGAAGCAGGCTCCCTGCTGAGCAGAGAGCCCGATGTGGGGCTCGATCCGAGGACCCTGAGATCATGACCTGAGCTGAAGGCAGAGGCTTAACCTACTGAGCCACCCAGACGCCCCTCTTTTTTTTTTTTTTTAAGATTTTATTTTTAACTAATCTCTATACCCAATGTGGGGCTTGAATTTACAAATCCCAAGATCAAGAGTCCCGTGCTCTACCCACTGAGCCAGCCACGTACCCCTAAACCTTGTTTATTTTGATTCAAATGCTGAGTTACTGGTATCCTCATTATACAGAAAGTCCTGAAGCATAGATAGGTGAGCTACTAAAATTCACTGTGTGAAAACCTAGATCTTCTAACACTCCAGTGCTTAATTTTTATTACTGTTCAGTATAATTACCAAAATGTTATTTCAACCTTACATAATCAACAGTGAACTAAAAGGAGTTCAAAAAAGTCCTCTCTTTTTTTTTTTTTTTTTTCCCCAGGTAGCCAGTCCTCAGTTCCTTCATAGGGATCCCCATGTATTAAAAATGTAATACATTTCTTCTGATTAACATAATAATGAATGTTGGGGGGGTGCCATGGCCAGAATAATCCCTAAATTTGCATATCAACAGGAAATGCAAGTCAAACTCATGCCCGATGTTAAGATGTCTATTTAAACTTTTCAGGCTACATTTTGTTTTCCAATTTGCACAAAAATTTTAAACAGGAAAAGTTCTTTTGTAAGGTAATAGAATATCCTTGTAGTTCATGAATATCTTATTACCAGTAGAAAATAAGGCAGTCTGATTTGTGTATAGTGCCTCTAAACTTATAGCTGAAAGTTGGAAATAAAGGTGATTCACTTAAATTCTTTTAAAAATTAAAGATTTGTTAATGAGAACTTTTCAGACTGTTCTGTTATAGCATATATCATATATATCATAGTTTTAGTCCTGTCTTGTGGCTCGAAGAAAAACCCTATAGGAAGCCAATTTAAAGATCCACTCTTGGTAAGAGTATTTCACAAGAAAAAAAGAGTGGATACAGAGTACACAGCAAAGGAAAGATGGCATGGTTAGTTATCTTTAGACTGTCTTTCAGCTGATAGTCAAGTGTGTTTCCCACAAGAAATCTAATCTCATTAAAGTTTACCAGAAATTTAAGGGTTTTATCAAATATGCTAAATTCCTTCCCAGAAGGAGGTTATACAAGTCTGAGAAGATTTCTCTTGTAAGGAATCTAATGAAAAGCCCCCAGGTTTGATGAAACTCAGAAAACTGAGATTTACAGAGGTTGTTCAAGATCATGCAATTTGGGGGGTTATAAAAATGGAGGAGAAAAAAGTCCGCCCGGCTACCACGCCTAAGTTATTAAGCGTGGAATGCTTTGGTTCAGGCAAGTTGCAGAATAGATCCTTAAAAGCTGATCTTATATGCAACACTTACAAATGCTTGATAAAAGTCTTTCTTTTAAAGGCCCTCTAAATGCACCACTGAGCCAGCAAGAAAGTGAAGGAAAAGCCAAAATCATAGAATTCAGCCAGGAATTCAGCAAGGCTTATAAGCACTAAAAATGGCCCTGCCCAGGGGTATCAACCTACCTCTGTAGGCCTCACCAAACCTAGAGCTGCAGTATTAACAGGACTTAGAAGTGCCAGGGATTTCGTAGGGAGCGGGTGAAAAGTCAGGTCAGAGACTCCTACATAAAGCTGAGCCCACTGAAAAGAAACATTGGTAGTGCAAAGATGAACTAGAAAACAGAAAAAACAGAACTCAAACTCCATTCCCACTTCCTCCCTTGCCTCCCCACGCCAAACATAAATGTTTGCTTTTTTCAGCTTGACTTAGGTAGGTGTATTTAGGCCCAAAACTTCTGGTGCAAATTCATAACCAGACTTCAGACGGACAGTAGGGCTAGGATTTAAACTAATTATGTGGCTTGAAAATTCCCAAGTTAAAAATCTATAATAAAGTGGCTTTATGTGAATCTATGCCAAACAAAAACTGAGAGAATTATTATTACTTAACTTCTCTAAAGGAACTTACTGAGAATGAGTTTATAAAACAAAATGATACTGACTGAAGGGTCTGCATTTTAGAACAGCCCCATCCGTCTCTGCTGTTGGTCTGCTAGGCCCCATTTACTCATGTTCCATATTTTGCCTCTGAATCAGGCAAAGAAGCTACATTCCCACTTCAAGGGGGAAGCAAGAATGTGAACCGTTCTCTGAATTTTGTCCTAGGCCCCAAACACCTGATAACACCTAAGAGAAGCCAGATCCCAAACATTTTCCAAACAAATCTCAGCTCACGCTGGCATCAATACCCCTATCTTCGGTAATTCATGGAATGACACCTACTGTTCACCTGACACTCACCTTTGATGGGAGCCAACCACGGATTCCTGAAGAAACATGTACCCTAGACTCTTTTCCAATATAAACCCCTACTCCCAAGCAGTGATGAGATTCATTCTCTTTTCCTTTCTGAGTCTCCGGGGTGTTCCATCTGCTATTCTCTGGCAGTCACCCTATTCAGTAAACTGTTTTCACTTTCTCGGGTGCACATTTGATTTCTATTCTGTGTGAAGTTGAGAACCTTCTTGATAGGTCCTGTGGGACCCTCCCCCGGGTTTGTCGACTCAGCCTGCCTGAGTTAATACTAGATAGATCAGATATTAAAGAAGGAGTGGTAAGCAAAGAATATAGTAGCAACATAGATAAATCTAAGCAAACATTTGACTAACAAAATATCTGGGCACACAGATGGCCAACAGACACATGAAAAGATGCTCAGCATCCCTGATGATGATCAGGGAAATACAAATCAAAACTCCAATGAAATAAATACCCAGTAATGCAATTGCTGGGTCAAAGGGAACTCTATTTTCAACTTTTTGAGGAACCTTCATAATTGTTTTCCAGAGTGGCTGCACCAGCTTGCATTCCCACCAAGAGTGTAGGAGAGCTCCCTCTTGGGGTATTTGCTCCCAAAAATACAAAGGTAGTGATCTGAAGGGGCACCTGCATCCCAGTGTTTGTAGCAGCAATGTCCACAATAGCCACACTGTGGAAAGAGCCCAGATGTCCATTGGCAGATGAATGATAAAGAAGGTATAGTATACACACACACTCACACACACACACACACACACACACACACAATGGAATACTATGCAGCCATCAAAAATGAAATCTTGGCAATTGCAATGACATGGATGGAACTAGAGGGTGTTATGCTATGTGAAGTAAGTCAATCAGAGAAAGACAATTATCATATGGCCTCACTGATATGTGGAATTTGAGAAACAAAGCATAGGATCATAGGGGAAGAGAGAGAAAATGAAACAAGATGAAACCAGAGAGCCATACAGGGGTAACTGGGTGATGGACAGTGGGCAGGGTCTGTGTTGTAATGAGCATTGAGTATTATATAAGACTGATGAATCACAGAGCTATACCCCTGAAACAAATAATACATTATATGTTAATTAATTGAATTTAAATTTTAAAAAAAGGAAAAAAAACTCTACAGTGAGATATCACCTCAGACCTGTCAGAATGGCTAAAATCAACAACACAAGAAACTACAGGTGTTGGCGAGGATGAGGAGAAAAAGGAACAATACTGCGCTGTTGGGGGAATGAAAACTGATGCAGAGCCATACTCTGGGAAAAAGTATGGAATTTTTCCTCAAAAACTTAAAAATAGAACTACCCTCTAATTCAGCCATTGCACTACTAGGTATTTACCTGAAGACTACAAAAATACTAATTCAAAGGGATTTATGCACCCCAGTGTTTATAGCAGCATTATCCCAATATGAAAAGAACCCAAATGTCCATCGATTGATGAATGAATAAAGAAGATGTGATATATGTATATAATGGAAAATTACTCAGCCATCAAAAAGAAAGAGATACCTAAAGGGGTGCCTGGGTGGCTCAGTTGGTTAAGTGTCTGGCTTCGGCTCAGGTCATGATCCTGGAATCCTGGGATGGAGTCCCACAACGGGTTCCCAGCTCAGCAGGGAGTCTGGTTCTCCCACTGACTTCTCTCCTCTCGTGCTCTCTTTCTCTCTCAAATAAATAAATGAAATCTTAAAAAAAAAAAAAAAGAAACCTAAAACATAAGACTATAGAATGGTTAAAAGCAAAATGATGGGTAAAGATACATCAAACAAATATTAACCAAATAAGAACTAGTGTAGAAATATTGTAATCAGACAAAATAGACTTAAATTTGACCCCCCCCAAAAAAAGAATAATCAGTTGAGTAGGGTAGTACAACTCTAAACTTGATTACATCGGGGAGCATGCATTAAAAAAAAACAAAAATTACAGAACTACAAATGAAAACTAGTTATTCGCCATGATAAGGATTATTTTAATATTCTTTTCTCAATATTTGATAAATCACATGCACAAATCAGAAAGGACATAGAAGATCTGAATAACAATACTAACAACGTGTCTAATAGAAATGCTTTGATCATTTCACCCAAGAATTGGAGAATACCCACTTGTCCTTGATAAGTAATCTTATGGAAGCTGTGGGCTAGATTTTGGGCAAGGAAGTTTCTACAGCAGTTTGTATCTTAAGGCCTCTTTCCTTTTTTTTTCTGTTGAGAGTTACCTCCCTGAAGTTTGCGTTTCAAGGAGATAGCCTAGATAAGAAGGTTAGAGTTAGTTTAGCTTAGGGGAGAAGACAAAAAAAAAAAAAAAAAAAAAAAAAAAAAAAATCCTATCAGGTTCTGAATATCAACTTCTAGTTTGATCAACAATTCAAAAAAATCGTTGTTTGTTTGTTTTTTTAAATTTTATTTACTTATTTGTCAGAGAGAGAGAGTGTACACAAGCAGGCAGAGGCAGAGGGAGAGGCAGACTCCCTGCAGAGCAAGGAGCCTGATGGGGGACTCCTTCCCAGGACCCTGGGATCATAACCTGAGCAGAAGGCATTGGCTTAACCGACTGAGCCACCCAGGTGTGCCATCAAAAAAATCGTTTTAAATATCCTTCAGTTTCAGCTGGGAAACAGTAAGTATTTCTGGCAGTACTAAACAGCACCTTGGACTTCAGAAACATCCACAAATTGAGTGCAAAAGGTATTTTATTTTTCTCTTTTTCAGGTAGTGATAGTGATGGGGGAGAGCTAACTCTGGTGAGAATCCTCACCCTTAGCGGGCTTCTGCCAGTTTTCCTAGGATTTCATCTGCAGGCTACATGTGGGGTTTAAAGCAGAGGGTGTAGCTCTGGTATCTACCAGAATTTGGCAAGGTTTTCTTTAATTTAATTTTAGTTTTCCTGAGCTGTTTAAGGGGATAACGTAGCAGTTTACTGGATAATTTGAAAGAGTGTCATCAACTCGGGGAGGGGTCCGTATGGAGGTCCTCCTTTGACAGTACGCGCAGGGGCATCCGTGAGACCTCTGACTTGGTGAACTTCCGTTTATAGACTTAGAGTCTCTTTAGAGTGGAAGGACGACTTAGAGGATAAATGATAGAAAGAGTGCTATACAGGAGGAAGGAGGGGAGCAGAAGGAGTGAAGTCCGTCTTTCGTTTTAGGTACTTCTTGTGTCATTTTTGTGTGGGTGATTTTTTTTTTTTTTCAACGCAGCTATTTTGGAATCTCGAAGCCTTTTGAAGCCTTCTGCATACCAATTAAAATAGGTATCTCATTCTGTTTGTTTAATTTGGGAACACTATTTTTAAGTGCGCTTCTTAAATGATCTTATCTAATGGGAACATTTCTCATAATGGCCAATGTAATGTCCCTCCCTGAGGGCTGGCCACAAGTTTGTAGGACCCTGACCACAAATGGAATTAAACCCCTACTTTTGTCCAGCCATATTTTGGAAATCCCAACCTGACAAGTTACTATGTTCTCAGGAGACAAAAGGTTTTTTGGCAAGATTCTGTCATTATTGTAGATATTTCTAAGTTCCAGGACCACAGCAATTAAACATCAAATAAGCAGGTGTGCTGGAAGGTGGCACACTTAACCTCCTTAGACTATATGACTCCCATTCTTCTTTGGCTAAGCCTTTGGATCTCTTGGAGCCAAACTAACGTTAATAAGGATGTGCCACTGGGATGGAGATTGGGTGGTGTTTCAGAATAAGCCCCATTGCTCAGAGATTTTCTTAAGGTTGGCAGATGACCTAGGGTCACTCTAACCTGTCCTGGGACCGACTTATCCTAACCTGGGAGTCTTTAGCGTTAAGGGGCAACCACTTTAACAGCTTTTAAGTGCTCAACCCATGCCCATCAAATTTGTGCCCTTTTATCTTCCAAGAGTCCCATGAACACTAGCCTTTACTTAGTAGACCCAATCTGATCACAGATCCAGTCCAGTTCTTAAGTTGGACCCAGTCCAGTGTTTAAGTTGAACGCAGTCCAACTACCAGGATTTCCCAATGTGGAATCTAGGGATTGGGGAGGGGACTGAACCAATGGACCCCAAAGAATGGGGATTTCAGACTGATTGCAAACAAATGGGGAAATCTAGCTGCCAGTAGCAGTTCCCAATATGGCATCTGGGGCAGGATTCCAAACAAGTGTAGAACTGCCAACTAAGCCACCAGCAGTTCCCAATGTAGAATCTGGGGACAGAATCAAGGGTTGGGGTTTCTAGTCAAATAGGGAACTAACTGGAAAGTTAATCAGATAGGTAGTTTCACATAAAGAGAGTGGAGCCCAGAACTGAAAGGAACTTACCCACAGGCCTCAGAAACCACAGAAATAGTGAGAAAAACTGAACTCAAAGGCTCTCAGGTTACCACTCCTGTTTTTCTTGTTGTCTCTGAAGCTATCGGGAGTTTGCTTCTGATGTTTGCCACTGCTGCCGCCAAATCTGTTTTTAAAAAGTCAACTGTGGAAAGTTGAAGATCTAACTGGCTTTATTAGATGAGTCATAAATCAGGCAACATCCAAGCTAGCAAAGGAAGAGGAGCTTCAAAGACCAGTACAAAATGGGATATCTTTATAGGCAAAAGGGGCAGGGACAATGGAAGAGTGGGTTATGACATCTTCCTTTGGGGACTGGAAGGATCTATCAGGTGGATTACTTCACGACTGCTTAAACCAGATTGACTGGTTTAAGATTACATACCTGGGGGAGGTTGTAATTACATTAGGTATTAAGTCTTGGTTTGCTGAAGTGGGGCTTAGCACAAGTGACTCGATTTGGGGACCTATTTCTTCTTTTTTTTTTTAGCAGTATATATAAGAGAATGACCTTGCAATAAAGAATCATTTCAAACCCCAAAACGCTCAAAACATAAAGAGTTGGATATGTTTAATTACAAATTAAATTCTATCTGTTTGCCAAAAAACTTTGTAAAGAAAATAAAAAACAGTGCACTAAGGAAAGATCTACAACATATTCAAGTGGAAAATTACTGGAATATTAAAGCCAGACAATCCCCCCAAATGGATAAAACACAGACATGAAAACAAAAGCTAAGTAAAAATGACCATAGCCTATAAGAAGGTACACAATCTCATTAATGGGCAAAAATCAATTAAAACTCCAAAATAAACCCAAGTTTTATTCAACCTGACTTCTTACACATCACTGGGAAGAGTATTACTTTGTACAATCTGCCAGAAGGAAAAAAAAAATGTAAAGTCCTTGAGGCACCTGGGGGGCACAGTTGGTTAAGCATCTGATTCTTGGTTTCAGCTCAGGCTGTGATGTCAGGATCCTGGGATCCTGCCCCACATTGGGCCTCCACGCTGAGTGTGGAGTCTGCTAAAGACTCTCTCCCTTTCCCTCTAACCCTCCTGCTCATTCTCTCTCTCGCTCAAATAAATACATAAAATCTTAAAAAAAAAAAACAAAAAACAGTTGTTCTTATAAAAAGCAAATGATATTATTGGCTGTCTTTTCAATGGAATTTTGGGCATTGCCCAGCACAGAAGTAGGAAAACTTACTCTGTTAAAGGGCCAGATAGTTAATGTTTTAGACTTTGTCCACATACATTTCTGTAGCATATCCTTTTTTTTCCCCCTTTAGAACTCCTTAAAAATGTAAAAAAAAAAAAAAAAAAAAGTATCATAGTTTGTGGACTCCATAAAAACAGGCTACTGACCATTATTGGATCTGGCCAGGCAGCTGCAGTTTAGGGATCCCTGGCTAACAGATCCCCCAGGATAAATCTGATTTATTGGGGTGTATACCTTGGGTGGCTTTCTACTGACCTTGCTATTTTGCAACTGTAAAAAGGTGGCCTTTAGCGGAAACCAATAGTAACACAAATGCATTTGTTTGGGAATTTGTAGGAAAATGATAGCAATGGAAATGATTCTTGTTTAAAACAATGCCAATAAATATTTTCTGGCAAAGACACTAATGATTTCCATTGAAAAGATAACCCCAAACATATCATTTTATTGGCTTAGGCCAATAAAAGTTTGACAGGCCAATATAGATTTGGGGGGAAAAAAAACCCAACACACTTTAGCAAAGAATTTTGGAAAACATTCGCATTATCTGGAAAGTCAAAAAAGCACATGATTTACAATCCAGCAATTCTACCTGCAGATACATATTCCAGAAAAAAGCTTGCACATGTGCACCTGGAGATATGAGCAAGACTTCATCACAGCATCATCTATAATAATAATAATAATAATGAAAACCCCTAGAAACAACACAAAAGTCCATTGATGGGAGAGTGGGTAAAATATTGTAATACATTCATAAAATGGAATACTAGGATATTACACAGAATGCGAAATGAGCAACGGCAGCCAAACAAATCAGTACGGATGGTTCAGAAAAATCATGTTGAGTGAAAAAAGCAAGCGAATCCCACGCAGGATTGTATAGATACAAATAAAACAAAAGATATGAAGATTTTGTCATCAGGGAAGCCACAGATTAGTGGGCAAGAGAAATGCAAACAAGGGTTTACAACAGAACATGGCAATTTTCATAATTGAGTTACATACAAAGTTCATCTGATATGTGATAGGCAACCTTTTTCCACTGGGCATATCAGAATACTTCATCACTTAACACATTTTTTATTTGATTTGAGGAATTTGCTAGATAGAAGAGAGGATAAACACATTCAAGACAGAGGGAACATAGAGAACATTCTCTTTGTCTTGAATATTATATGAGATACATTGTAGTTTTTTGATGATTTCAGATGGTTTAGTATTGCTGAAACACAAAAGGCATGGGGAGGGAGAACAGATTGGGGGCGGGGGTGTATCTAGAGAGAAGGCTGAAGAGGTAGGGACCAGATAATGAAGAAATTTGTTCGTGCTGCAAACTGTGTACACTTTGTTGCAGATGATAGAAAACCATAGTGGAATTTGAGCGAGGGATCAGGAAGGTCAAAATTGTACATGAGAACGCCCAGGTTGCATTGCTGGGCATGGAAAACATGGACATAGGAAGCAAAAATGTAGGCAGAGACATCTATTAAAAAGCTAGTGCAATGATTCTTATATAAAATGTTTTTGAGGGCACCTGGGTGGCTCAGATGGTCAAGTGTCTGCCTTCGACTAGGGTCATGATCCCAGGGTCCTGGGACGGAATCTCTCATTTGAGGGGAGAGGAGCCCCTCCTCCCTGCTCCGCGGGGAGTCTGCCTCTCCTCCCTCTCCCCCTACACTCCCCCTCATGATCTCTCAGTCTTTCTCAGATTAAATAAATAAAAACTTAAAAATAAAAGAAATGTTTTTATGATAACTGAATGATCTAAGGCAATGAAAGATTTTCAAGGAGGTGGAATCCACAGGATTCATGGGGTTTTTTTTGTTTGTTTGTTTGTTTTTGTTTTTTTTAATATTGAAGGTAAAGAAGCAGGAATCTGGATTAAGTCCTGCAGTTTGGAGCCGTGAGGTGAACCTGCCATGTCCTGAGATAGGGAACAGTTAGTAGTGAGCAGTGACAGGATGTCAGACATCTTGTTGAAATCGCAGCACTTCTTTCAAGTGCTAGGATGTAACAACGGGATGTTCATTGCTTCTGGCAGGTCAGCAAAATGTCTGAATATTTGTTATGGGCCGAATGCAATAATTAACTGTGACGATGGGACCCAGAAACATTGTAACTTCAAGTCTCAGTCACCAAACAGTTTTCTGATTGGTCATAACTGATGGACTGAAAATTAAATTTCAAAACGTGGAATTGAGCCTATTCCCTGCCTAAACTGTTCCATGTGCTCGGATTCTGCAGGGCAGGAAAGTCCCTCCGGGGACACGTTGCACTTTCCCCTCACATGAGGACGTGACTAAGCTCAAGGACAGAGCCGCGTTCATCCCCCCACATTCCCAAGCAGCTCTGGAATTCCTTTACTGACAAGGTATAGAGAAAGGGCAAGAGTGGGGATTCGGCAGCACGGCTTGTGTGGACAGGCTCGGCATTTCTCAAACCTGGAACCAGTTCTAGCTGGGAGGGAGGGTTGTCTGTGGCGGGCACTTTGAGGATGCCCATCTCCACATACTAAGGAACATGTGCGTCTGATTCCCTCCCATTAGACCTCTCTCATGCATTTCCTGTGGACATCTGTGGCAAGAGCAAGGAGTTGAGTACTACACAACAGCGGCAACAGGAAGAACCCAGATTGGGGACAGCTGTTCATCCTTGGCACGGTCTACCTTTAAATTTCTGGTTCTTTCTGACTCTGACCTTGAACGGGTGTCTGTGTGTGTGTGTGGGGGGGGGGGGGTTGCTGATTACAAATAGTGGAAACTAGGACAAGCAAGATGAAGAAAAGAGATGTGGCTTCCAAGCAACCTCTGAGTGGAAAGGTTTGCATCTTACCTTGATATAATTACATGGTAAACGTGATCAATTCCCAACTGCTCTTAGATCCGTAGTTTCCAGGAAAAGGGCCAAATGAAATAGAAGTATCTTGATTTTAGACTTTGACGGTTTCTACTTTATGCCCCCTAGCAATTCATTTGCAAAGATAAAGTTTATCTTTAACGCTGTCATTCTTAATCCTTTCCGGCCGACAGTCAACCATTCTTACCAGCCCAGATTATCGCATTTACCTACATTCTTTAAGTCCAAATGAAAAGTTTTTTTTAAAATTCACCCTGATCTGTACAGGCAGATGTATGCACAGAGTGGCTTTTAGTGTCCATTTTTAGTATAATGTTTAAAATAACTGAATGCGAAAGCCTTAGCAAAACTCACTGCTGTCAGTAATTGTTATAAAACCTTTTCCAGTAGAGTGATTTGGGAATACTGTTTCACAAGTTTGTTCAGTGGGCATTGATACGTTTTAAATGAAAGAAATGAAAGTATTAATAGGATCCATTTGACTAGGGCAAAATTTATGTCATTGAAAGCTCCAAAAATATTGAACAGTGTGCTCAGTCTTGTTTGTGCTGCTATCAAACTAGTTGTATTATTACAGGAGGGTTATTGTCCGTTCCCCTAGCCCACCTGTGATATCTATGGTTATTGGTGGAGGCGGCAATTACACTCCTGGGGGAAACTTATCTCTTCCTGTTCTCTCTGGTTATGCCCATTTCCTGCTGCTTCTGGAGCTAGGGAGGGAGGCAGGTCCCAATAAGGTATTTCTGCGAGGACTGGCTGACATTACAAAGATAAGGGATAGGTTTAGTCACATTCTTTGTAAACTGAGCCACTATCAGGGTATTAAAATAGCTAAAGGTAATGGAGCCTATCCCTAGTCTGTTAAACGGACAGTATAGCTTTTTACTCATTTGAAACTCAATGAATTTCTTTCTGCTAAGGAATTCAGGGTCAGATTAATTTCTCCAGTAACTCTTTGAAGTAGGTGTTAATAAAATTAAAAAAGGTTTCTCCATAAAGTACAATTTTTCTCCCCCTTTAACAGCTCGGATAAATTGCTAAGGCACAATTTCACATCTAGCAGGGAGTGATTAATATTACGCTAAAGTCTCAAAGAAAAAGGGTCAGATGAGTACTCCTCAATGACAAGGATGCTCACAGGCCATCCAGATCACTCACTTGCCTGTTCAGCCTTCTCCTGGGCGTGGACAAGCCTCTCCCCTCTGAGCTGCCCCGCTCTAATCCTCTCCCCTTGTTACGGAAAACCCTCTTGAATTTTAGCCATTATTTCTAGCCCTGTGATTTTTAAAAAATCCCTAATACGTGTATTTCCTGAACTTTCCCTTCTCAGTTCCACAGCACTGTGCTAATACTAATTTCTCCCATCCTTTCTTCCCTCCGTGTATCTACCGAACAAAGCATCTTTACTCCTCTTCATCTCCCTACCATTTCTTCCTTGATTGTGCTTCCCCATCCTTCTTTATAATTTCATAAGGCTTCTGGTCTCATGGCACACAACTAACAAATCTTCATCAATTAGTCCAGTGCATTTCTTCAGTGGCAGACCCACTTTTCCCTCCATTTGTGGGACACTTCACATACTCATGCTACTGGGACCCAACAAATTTTATGGAATCCGCGTTGCCCAAGTTCATCTAGGCTTGCCACATCCAAATGGTCTTTAATGACTTCTTTATTACTGTCCATATAGTAAGTTCTCACGTCGTAACGTTTTTTTCTGTATAGGATCTCTTGCATTCTTTCCCTACATTTCATTCCCACAGCCAACATTAACCAGCATGAATTGTTTTCTCTTATTTTTCCAGGATTATTATATCAATATTTTAACTATTATCCTTACCAAAAAACCCCCACAATTTCGTCTTTTCATTGTATCAGTTCATTGTTTACTATTGTCCCTGGTTGATCACCATGAAGCAAGGAAGAATTCTCCCCTACAAATTTAAGAAGAAGCATGGCCTTTCTGACACCTTGCTTTTGGACTTCAGGCCTGGAGCTGTGGGACAAGAAATTTCTGTTGTTTTAAGGGACCAGAGGTGGTATTTTGTTAAAGCAGTCCTAGGAAACTAATACTGATATCTAGGAGCTCATTAAGTACATTGGGGTAAAAAATCATCCAGATATAGGTAGCAGTGTGTTCAAAGGCATATGGAAGTGGAGAAGTACCCAGAGGCATCTTATCAAAGCAATTGAGTTGCTTACAGAATCTGTGTAGGTCAATGAATAATAAATACACAAACAAACAGTGTGTGCTGTTCCTACACTTGATCTTAGCCAAAAGGCCGAGAAGCGATGTGTGTGCTGTTCCTTATTGTTCCACACAATGAGTATGTGCCTGAGAATGAACAAAAGAAATGAAACACAAAGCTTAGCCTCTTTCTTATTTTTCCTGAGCCTGTCTCCTGTGCCTCTCTTCATTGAGTGTTTTGTCAACGGTTAATATAGTTGTGAAGAGTACTTTAAAAAAAAAAAAAAAAACCCAACAAAAAACAACATAGCCTCTATACATGAACTGAACACCTTATCTGGTTCTCAACTAAAGAAACAGGAATCTAGGGGCACCTGAGTGGCTCAGTGGGTTAAAGCCTCTGCCTTCAGCTCAGGTCATGATCTCAGGGTCCTGGGATTGAGCCCTGCATCGGTCTCTCTGCTCAGTGGGGAGCCTGCTTCCTCCTCTCTCTCTGCCTGCTTCTCTGCCTACTTGTGATCTCTGTCTGTCAAATAAATAAATAAAATATTTAAAAAAAAAAGAAACAGGAATCTATTCCAATATGGACAAAACACTGCATATATTTTAATTTATTAATCAAATTATCATTAATTTATATACTTATTAATTAATATATTATAATTATATATAGTTAATTAATTTATATTTATTGCAACATTATTTATAATAGCCAAATTATGAAAGCAGCCAAGGTATCCATCGGTAATGAATGGTAAAGAACAGGTAGTATATACATACATACATATTGTATGTATATACTACAGGATATTATTTATCCATAAAAATTAATGAAATCTTGCCGTTTGCAACAACAGGGATGGAACAGAGTATAATGTTAAATGAAAAAGAATTAGTCAGAGAAAGACAAATAACATATGATTCGACTCATTGTGGAATTTAAGAAACAAAACAAATGAGCAAAGAGGAAAAAAGAGAGGGAGAGAGAAACCAGGTTTTTCACTGCAGAGAACAACTGTAACCTTAACTGTAGAGGGGAGGTGGGTGAGGGATGGGTGAATTAGGTGACAGGGATTAAGGAGGGTTCTTGCTGTGATGAACACTGGGTGATGTATGGAATTAAAAAAAAAAAAAAAGGCCTCAAAGACGGAGGGGAGGGTATAGGTCATCAACAGACCAGCAATTTTTATTTTTTTACCATGCCAGTGTAATTCTGATACAGCTTAACAGAGCTTTTTTTTTTTCCCCCTTTTAACAGTTTATTCATGTATGGTACTTTTAAGTATAAAAAGAACTGTCACATATATTAAATAGCTACATATATTCACTCATATCATATAACATGTACCTGTGTGTGTGTGTGTGTGTGTGTGTGTGTGTGTCTGTATACTTACAGTGGGGAAACTGAGATAAGGAGAAATCAAGGAATTCTCTGAAGTCATAGAACTAATAAAGGGAAAACCAGGATATGAATTCCTATATTCTAACTTCAAATTTAGCATTTTTCCAACTTGAGTATGATGACTGCCTATATATATGTGATTTGCCAGCACAGAGTTCCTCTTCAGGGAAAATTTTGCTTTCCAGGCAACATTTGACAATGTCTGAAGACATTTTATGTGAAGGGGTACAGGTGGCATCTGGTGGACAGAGGCTAAGATCTGAACATCTTACAATATGCAGGACATCCCTTCAGAAAAAGAGTTATCTAGTCCAAAATGTCAGTAGAACCAGGGTTAGAAAATTGTGATCAAGCCTAATGACTAATAATGAATATGATTACTACTATGCTAAGAAATAATTATTCCTAAGCAGTGTTTTATTTACCCTGGAAATATCCCTGATTGAGTACATAGTAATTCTCATCTAACCAATGAGGAAACTAAAAGGGAGAGATTAATTTGCCTCAGACAGTGGCAGGGCTAAAACTCAAACACAGGTATTTGTTGCTAAAGGGTTTACTTTTAACAGTACATTCTAACTATCTCACTGACAGGAAGGTCATCACATGATAAAATGGGATTCTAAATAACTTTCTGTTAAGGATTATTTTATGCTGGTTGCCTTTGCCTGACAATAACTATTGTATCCTTTATAAGACAATGGTGTGGTATAAAATTTATGGAGATCAATTTTAGTTGGCAGAACAAAATCAATCATACAATGAACACAGAATCATGTTATCCTGACTGAAAAATAAATGTTTCTGCCTGATTTATACCTGGGAGAACTAGAAATGTAATTTTAAAATCCTTTTACCTCTTTTAAGATAAAATTTATAAGGGACTTCTGTGATCACTCAGCAGATTTTATCCACCTATATCATTGGTGAGAATTTTTTTTTTTTTTTAAATGACAGAGGGACCTTAGGAGTTTGAATTAAAAAGTAGCCATCAAAAAGCATTCTGTATAATTTGGAACAAAATTTCCACCGTGACAACAGAAAAACAAAGGAAGAGAATGTGATAAAACGGTGAAGAACCATGGGGCCAAGATCCAGGAGAAAGGTAACTTAGGAAAGGAGCCCTCAGTGTGGGGCACTTTCCCCCTAGGATCACGTATCAGTTCTTGATGAGGTCTGAGAGCCTGAGATGGGCAGTGTTTCCACAATTACTACAGCAAGAAAAGAATAGAAGTGGCTAGAGTTTACCAAAAGAAGGAAACTAGTAAATTCCTCAGTGCTTTGGGTTGGAACACCGAAAGGATATACCTTAAGGAGTAGGGTTTACTGAAGACCATCAGTGCCTTCTAGCATAGTTTTTTTTTTTGAGGTATTATTTATCTGTCAGGGAGAGAGAGAGAGTGAGTACACAAGTAGGGGGAGCAGCAGGTAGTGGGAGAAGCAGACTCCCTGCTGAGCAAGGAACCCAGTGTGGGACTCGATCCCAGTATCCTGGGATCATGACCTGGCCAAAGGCAGATGCCCAACTGACTGAGCCACTCAGGCATCCCATACTTTTTATTTATATAGCTGTTTTCCACCTTGGCACGTATGTTTCATATATTATATGCAAAGATACATTTATAAGGCATATCTCAAAGTTGTGAAAGATTTGTAGATTGTCTTAAGCTCTCCCTACGTCAGGTCTCCTCCCCAACCCACCACCATTTTGCTCCTTAGGACCTCCCCTCCAGAGCAGCCACTGGTGCTGGCTCTCTGGGAAGGATCTGAGGATCTAGAATAATGGGACATTAGAGCTGGAAGAAAATATTAGATTCTCTTATTCAGACCTCCTCATTTATAAAAAAGTACATTTTATATATGTATATATATACATACATATGTGTATATATATGTATATATAAAATATAAATATAAATATAAAAATATAATATATATATAAAAGTACATTATATATATATATATTTTTTTTTATAAAAAAGTACACTAAGGACCAGAGAAGCCAACATACTTGCCCTAAATTACTTGCACTAAGGTAGAAATGCCTGTTGAGAATTAGTAAACTGTCATAATCGTAAGTATTTCACTTAACACCTTAAGGAAGCTTCTAACAAAAGGAAAGGACCTTTAATAATGGGATTTAGCTTCTAGCCAGCCAAAGGGACATTTGCAGATCAAAGAGGCTGTCTCACATAGATGAAATTATATAATTTTGTTGCAACTTCTCAGAACATCATTTTTGTCCCCAGCCTCCCAAAGGGCAGGTATAAAGGTCTATTCTTGGAGTGAGTAACCTATGATCTCATGGCCCAGTGTAATTTTAGGTGGCACAGAAAGTATCTGTGGCCACATTCTGCCCTTATCCTTATCACTCAAGAGAGCAGTCAACAGATTAAGGACTCCTGCTTTGAGACCCTGGGTCTCATGTCCCCAGGACCCAAATCTATTCAATGACCTTTTTACTAAATTCTTACTTTTTTTTTTCATTTTATTTTCTTGTGTGTACTATACTATGAGTAAGGAGAATTTTTGCTTCTTTCCTACATATGTATATGCATGATTTTTTGTCCTTTTTTAATTGAATTTACTGCCTATACATTTTCATTTACCTAGAATTTAAGAATTGAAGAATTTTTACACTATTGATCTAGTTTTGATTTTTTTTTCTTAAGTATTTTATTTATGTATTTGATAGAGAGAAAGAGAGAGAGATCACAAGTAGGCAGAGCAGCAGGCAGAGGGAAAGGGAGAAGAAGGCTCCCAGCTGAGCAGGGAGCCTGATGCAGAACTCGATCCCAGAACCCTGGGATCTTGACCTGAACCAAAGGCAGACACTTAACTGAGTAAGTCACCCAGGCACCCTAGCTTTGATTTTTTTGAATAAATCCTACATTTTATCATTTAACATACTGGTAATTTATCTCAGATGGTGGCATCTTCATTCATAAGTGAGGTAAGACCTGTAGTTTCTGTTCACTATGAGAGGCAGGCGTATAGTCAATAACTTGCCTTCTAGAACCAACTCGCTTGGGTTCCATGGCAGTTCCACCATTTACTAATTGCAGGATCTTGGGGAAGTTACTTAACCTATCTGTGTGTAAGTTTTCTTACCTGTAAAAAGCGATAATAATAGTATCTATTTCATAAGCATTTTTATGACAATCCAATGAATGTATATTCATAGAATACTTGCAATTGTTCTCATTATACAAAAAGCTCTTTATAAGCATTAGCTATTTTAATGTCTTTCTGGCCAAGTTTTGGTATCAATATGCTAACCTCATAAAATACACTTGGAAATGATCCTTCTTTTTCTATGATTTGGAAACACTTAAAAGGCAGAACACTTATTTATTCCTTGAGGATTTGAAATAACTCAGTTATGAAATCACCTGAAATCTACATCCTTCGGCAGGGGGTGGGGATAGAGTGACAAGTTCATGTTTTCTTTATCTTCCTGGAGTAGTTTTGGACATGGGTGATTTACTGGAAAAGTATCCTCATATTTGAAAAGTACTAAGATTTTTAAGAATGTATTAATATAGGGTTATTGTTTTTAATCTTCTCCTAATGAGGCATAAATGTATTTTTTCATTTGTGGCCTTTTTAAAGAGTCAGGCTATTATTTTTTTTTATCAACTTATTCTTTATTTGTCCTTTTCCATTTAATTCTGGTGTCATCCTTTTTTTTTTTTTTTAAGATTTTATTTATTTAATTGACACAGAGAGAGAGATCACAAGTAGGCAGAGAGGCAGGCAGAGGTGCAGGGGGAAGCAGGCTCCCTGCTGAGCAGAGAGCCCAATGCGGGGCTCAATCCCAGGACCCTGAGACCATGACCTGGGCTGAAGGCAGAGGCTTAACCTAGTGAGCCACGCAGGCACCCCTCTGGTGTCATCCTTTAAAATTGTTTTCTCTTCTTGGGTTTTTCTAACTTGCATTAAATGCTTTAGTTTGCTCTTTGGTACAATTTCAAAGTGTGAAGAAATGGTTGAGAGATATTTCTTCTCTTTCTCTTTGTCTAACAGGAACACACTCTATTTACATGTTATTTGTTATGATTCCATTATCATTAATTAATTACTTTATTCATTCAAAAATGTTTATTTAGAACTAGACATTGTCCAGGGTGATGGCAGTGGGTATAGGGCAATGAAGACAAAACGAAAAGGGCATTGTCTTCAAGAATTTAAAATGCAGTGGTTAAATGAGCTTTGAGGAAAGGGAGACACTCTTCCTCTTTCTTGGATCCGAACTGGTAGAATTCCGCTACCTAGCACTTGGGGTCAATTCTGATCAGGAGTCTTTATTAAAAATTTCGACAACTTTGACAAAGTGGTTGTGGTATTAAGGAGGGCATGAACTGTATGGAGCACTGGGTGTGGTGCATAAACAATGAATCTAATTTTTTAATTAATTAAAAAATTAAAAATAAGTTTGAAACAGCAACTGCAAACATGAATGAAAGAACATTTCAGTATGGCAGCAGGAGTCAAATAAATAGATACATAACCAAGCCAGAGAAATAGAGGTAGAATGTAACAGGCGTGGTGAAGATTCCTTCCTCCATGCATCCCATGAGCCACAGGGGAAGAGAAGATGAATTCTACCCTAAAAAATATCACTGATCTTCAACTCTTCCCTCCCTCCTCCCTTCCTACATACATAGTCATTACAATTTGAAGAAAAATGAACGAAAAAAAATGGCAGCTCGTAAATCCTTTGAGAATCTGAAATCTGAACTGCTATGCCCCAGCACGCCAGAGTCAGGCAAGTTCCCCAGGGCTCACCCCGGGAGGTGAGCTGGGTAAAGTCCGAAAAATTTATAATAATCATCCAAACTAATTGGTCTCTTGAAAGTGTTTAGGGACCTAGTATCAAGGATGCTGAATGAGAAAATGAGATAAAATCTTCTGAGGGAAGAGACCCTTGGAGAACTGCAGGTGAAACCAATCAGTTTTCTTCACTATGAACCAATGCCTTACAGTTCAACACAAACAAACAAACAAAAAACCTGAGTGGGAGGAGACTGCGAATTACAGCTGGTAAAATAGGGTAAGGGAATTGAAGGTCTCAGAATCTCTATTTGAAGTTGCTGAGTGGGGAAGAATAAGCTGTATCTAAGAGTAGTTCCATGTTAAAAAAGAAAAAAAGCAACAAGAAACAAAACCCCCAACTCTGTGTCCTGACTGGGAGTGAACTAAGGCCTTGAAGTCTTAAAAAAAAAAAAGGCAAACCAACTTTTTCTAATATTTTTTATGTAACACACATTTAGAAAAATTTGTAAGTTGTAAGTGTTCATCTCAACGAATTTTCGCAAAGTTAAGACATCTGCACAATTGCATCAAGAAATGGAATGTTGCTAGTGCCTCTGAGGTCTCCCAGGGCGCCCCTTCTAGTCATGTCCTACTCATCCCAGAAGCATCATTATTCTAACTTCAAATTCCGTAGATTAGTTTTGCCTGTTTTTGAACTTCATATAAATGGAGAATTCAAGCAGTTGATTCTCTGTTAATCTGTTTGGGCTGCCAGGAAAAAAAAAAAGTACAGTAGACTTGCTGGCTTAAACAACAGAAATGAGAAATGTACTTTCTTACAGTGCTGGAGGCTGGCAGTCCTAGACCAGGGTTCCAGCCAACTCAGTTTCTGGGGGAAGCTCTCTTCTGGGCTTGCAGATGGCTGTCTTCTTGCTGTGTTCTCACATGGCAGAGAGAAAGCAAGTTCTCTAGTGTGTCCTCGTAGAGGACACTGATCCTGTCTGGTTGTGGTTCCAGGCTTATAACCTCTTCTAAAGTTAATTGACTCGGAAGACCAAAATTCAGTCACAATGGGAGTTAGGACTTCAATGTATGAATTTTGGGTGAACACATTTAGTCCATAATAGATTATCTATTTTTTGCTCAACATTGTTTGTAGTTTCAGTTTGTTCATTCTTTTTACTATACTATATTTCATTATGCTAGCATATCACATTTTCCCCCATTTTATTTTTATTTATTTATTTTTAAATATTTTATTTATTTATTTGACAGATCACAAGTAGACAGAGAGGCAGAGAGAGAGAGTAGGAAGCAGGCTCCTTGCTGAGCAGAGAGCGTGATGCGGGGCTCGATCCCAGGACCGTGGGATCATGACCTGAGCCGAAGGCAGAGACTTAACCCACTAAGCCACCCAGGTGCCCCTCCCCCATTTTATAGTTGAGGTATTTGAAGAGTTTCCAGTGTGGAAGTACTATGAGCATATTTTATATATGTCTTTTTTTTTTTTATAGATTTTATTTATTTGTTAGAGAGAGAGAGCGCAAGCACAGGCAGACAGAGTGGCAGGCTAGAGGCAGAGGGAGAAGCAGGCTCCCTGTCAAGCAAGGAGCCTGATGTAGGACTTGATCCCAGGGTACTGGGGTCATGACCTGAGCCAAAGGCAGCCGCTTAACCAACTGAGCCACCCAGGCATCCCTATATATGTCTTTTAATGAACACCTGAATACATTTGGAGAGCACACAAATATTATACCCTTGTTGGGTATATATCTAGAAGTTGACTTGCTCAGTCATGGAGTATATACATGATTCAGGTTTGGCGGGTGGATACTGCTAAACAATTTTGCAAGATGGTTGAACTAGTTTATATTAGCAATTTATGAGATTTCTGATTATTTTAGATCCTTGCCAACTTAGTCATTTTTATTTTAGCCATCTGTTTATCAGCCAAAAAATACTCACTGAAGCCTTTAGCCCATTTTCATGTGTAGTGGATTTCTAACTGATATAAGAGAGCACATAGGCAAGGTCATCTACCTGCGATTGTTCATAGCTGGACTTAATTCTTCCCATTTGTGCATAATGAGGGAATTGAGGGTATTTGTACCAAAACTTATGGGATAAAAATTTGGTCTTTGTAACATGGGAGGAAGACAAGAAGAACATACCAACATTGTTCAGGACCACAAAATAATAATCATTTAAAAAGGAATTAGTATAAAAAATTCTAATGAATGAAATAACATCATAAAAAAAAAAACACCAAGGCCAAGGATATAACAGTAAATTGCACACTGTATTAGGGCTATTCTAGGGCTGCCATAACAAATTGCCAGAAACTGGGACATTTGAAACAACAGAAATTTAATCTCTCACAGTGAGAATGAACTTCTGGTGATTGCTGGCAATCCTGGGCCATCTTTTCTATCTGTGAACCTAGGAAACCAGACAAGTTACCTGCTTTCAAAATATAATGATAGGTCAAGCATGGGATAGACATTACCATTCCCAAGGAAGAAATTGGAAGGAAAAAAGAAAAAAAAAAAAACAAAAACAGGCCAGTAGTTCTAAGCAAGTATGAAACCCAAGAGAGCAAATTCCATTAGATTCAAGGCCTGGGAATAATCATCTAAGTCTTGATGCTCTGCCTTCTGGACCTAGAGCAGTGGCCTTAGCCTCTCTGGCCTCTTTCTTTGTATCTGTAGTTCTGCCCTTGGAACCAGTTTGTTTTCTTGAAGGTTAGTGTATATTTGCAGCCAAGCTGCTTATCAGTTATGAGAGCCTTCCTTCCTTCATTTTTGCCCCATCTCTGTCCCTTTTTAGTCAAGGCTGGTAGTGTTTCTGCAGGTATAACATTCTCAGAAGCCTTGTTAGTCTCCCACATAGTTCACAGCAGTCTATGCCATCATACCAGAAAGTCCTCCACCGATCTTTCTCATTATGGTTGGGATGAAATTTGACCCATGAGTTACACACCTAATCCATTCAAAAACAGGTTTTCCAGAATCCTTGCTCCTGCCTTTAGAGTATACTCTCTAGGTAGCCTGAGAATTTTCCAAATCCTCAAATTCTGGTCCTTTTTTTGCTGAATAGCTTCTTTCTTGATTTATCTCTTTCCTTTCACATTTGACTATCAGCTTGAGCAAGGAGACACTAGGGTGAACCTAACACACTTTGCCTAGAATTATCCTCAGCTAAATATCTAAGTTCATCACTTATAAATTCTAATTTTCAGCAAACTCTAGAACATAACTCAACCAAAGTTTCTGGTGTTCCATAACAAGAATGATCTTTCTCCCATTTGACAATTACATATCCCTCATTTCCTCCTGGGACCTCACCAGAAGCAACTTCGATGTTCATGTTTCTTTCCAATATTCTGTTCATGGTAATAGATGTATTCTCTAAGATGATAGAGTCAGTCAGTTAGGCGTCTGCCTTCAGCTCAGGTCATGATCCCAGGGTCCTGGGAGAGCCTGCCTTTCCCTCTGCCTGCTGCTCCCTATGCTTGTGCTCTCTCTCTCAAATAAATAAATAAAATCTTTTTTTTTTTTAAGGCTATATTCAGGAAATTTCAGATTTCCTCAGATTTTACAGTGACACAATCTTTACTGAGTTCTGAAGGAAGAGTTAATAAAAAATTTTATGCAAGCCTTGTTATGTAAATACAAAGGTAAAGGTATCTTTCTATTTTTCTTTTTTTTTTTTAATTTTTAACTAAGCTTTATACTCAATGTGGGGCTTACTTCACAACACTGAGATCAAGAATCCTAGGCTCTGCCGACTGAGCCAGCCAGGAGCCACTGAGGCAAAGGTTATCTTTAAACAAATGCAAAAATCTCAAGAAATAATCTCACTATAGCCCATCTCCCCCACCCATCACAATGAAAAAACTCTGAAGAACAAAGGAAACAGAAGCAGATATGTGGTCAAAGAGCAAAAACTGAGTGAAATGTGCCACCGGGCATGAGTTTCTCATTTATTTATGAACTTATCTTTCCTTTGTGTCCCTACTCTAAGAGTAGGCCCCACAGAAATCAGGGGAAAGGGCCACCACAAGCTGAAGGGTGTCGTGTGAAGGCAAGTCCTGGCAAGGAGAAGAGTTTTTCTGCCTGGGTTCACGATCCTATGCAGGTATCAGCCTCCCTGCTGATCAACCTGTACATAGCAAAGCCTTCAAGAATGGAGCTGAGCTTTGAGCCATATGCACAAGTCTCACCTTCACCCTGGAATAATGCCTCCCTGGAACAATGTCTACACAGGAAAGACCCAAACAAAGGCTTTAAAAGATCTGATCTGAAAACTGGACCACTCGAAAAATTCTCATACCAACCCATGAATGCCTGGGCCAGACCTTAAAATGATTAGCAAAATCTCAAAATACTAAACTGAGATTGGAATTCCCCACTCACAGAAATGAGACCGAACTTACTGTTTAAGTCATATATATCTTCCATATACACAGAACCAAGAGTATGTGTCTAACTCTCAGGGGAAAAGAGAATGAACCGCTGTCATCTTCAAGATGTTCCTAGGTAGTGAAACACTCAGGGACTTTCATGCAACTATTATATATTCTAACTATGCAACGTGATGTAGAGACACACTCCTAAAAAGAATAGAATGAGAGGAAGTCTCATCAGATAAGTAGAATCTATAAAAAGGAAATAAAAGGAAAATTTGAAATGATAAATATAATAAATTAATTAAAAAGGAAACTTACTGATAGTCTCACAAGTTGAATTGAGAAGACAGAGGAGCAATTCCATAAACTTGGACGTAAATCAATAGCAATTATCCAACCTGAAGAATAGAGAGAAAAAAGACTGGGGAGGAAAAACAAACCAATCGTTTCAGCTCTCATGAATTAGTGAGACAATAGCCCCTAAGTAGAGTCCCAGAGAGTCAGTACAAGAGATAAAGAGGCACGAAAAAAGTGGCTGAGGAAAAAATGGCTGAAACTTCTCCAATGTGTTGAAAGTCATAAATTTATAGATTCAAGATCAGCAAATCCCAAACAGGATAAACTCAAAGAATACTAGGAAAAATAAGGGAAATAAGAAAACACTTTAGAATGAATTATATTTGCTCGCTTCAGCAGCACAGATACAAAAATTGGAACAATAGAATGAATTATATTTAAAAGACAACAAAGCAGAATTTATGAGATAAAGCTGTGCTAAGAAGAAAACTTACACTTTCAAATGCTTGATATTAGAAAAGAAGAAATCTGGAATCAATGCCTAATATTCCGCATTAAGAACCTAAAGGAAAAGCAAAATAGATCCCATAGAAGAGAGGAAATAAAGAAAATTAACAAAATCAAAAGTTGATTCATGGAAAAGACCAATAAATGAACACATTCTTAGGTAAAGTAACCAAGAAAAAGGAAAAAGAAGTTAAATTGTCATGACTGGGAATGAAAAAGAGGGGCACTTTGGTGGCTTAGTTGGTTAAACTTCTGCCTTCGGCTCAGGTCATGATCTCAGGGTCCTAGGATCAAGCTGCCTGAGTTCTGCTCAGTGGGGAGTCTGCTTCTCCTTCTGCCCCTCACCCAGCTCATGCTCCCTCTTTCTCACTCTCTCTCTCAAATAAATAAACTCTTAAAAAAAAAAAAAAAAGAATGACAAAGAGATTAACACAGAGCCCACAGATATTAAAATGATGATTTTTTTAAAAATCTCAAACTACAGCTTCCTGAAAATTTACACTTTTACAGAGATCTTCTGGTAAATAAAATGTCACACTAAATTTGTGCTAAACATAACAGCAGTACACTCTGAAAAATCAGTTCAAATAGTGTCATAGATAATTCCAACCTGATTTAAAGTATTTCAGTGGCAGGTGTTGGTTGGTTCAGTTGTTAGAGCATGTAACTCTTGATCTCAGGGTTGTGAGTTCAAACCCTGCCTTGGGTGTGGAGCTTACTTAAGTAAAATAAAAAAAAAAAAAATCAGTGAATAGTGAAAGAAAGAAAAAATTTTCAGGATGAATTCAGGAGAAAAATGATATCAAAATGCACCCCCTTCCCTAAAATACAAGATACAAATATCTTCTAAAATTTTGCAAATATCATTAAGTAGTCGATTAAGGAATACTTACTTCTTGACCTGGTGAGGTTCATCCCAAGAACGCAAAGATGTTTACACATTAGAAAATTAATTAATATAATTACTCATTGGCCTAAAAAGAGGAGAACTGATTATCAATTTTATCCTATTCAAACAAAGATAGTTGAAAAACACCCAGCATAACTAAAGTACTTAATGGAGAAACCCTATAAACATTCAAAATAAAATCAGGATGAAGCCCAAGGATTCCCAGGGTTAACAATATTATTAATATTTTTCAGGAAGTAATAGTGAATACAAATTAAACAAGAGAAACCAATAAGAAGCATAAACACTGGAAGGAAAAAAGAAAAGAGAAAACAGGGAAAAAAACCCCATCATTTGTAGGTGAGATGATTGTCTACCTTGCAAATTTTAAAGAACCACACACAAGGGGTGCCTGGGTGGCTCAGATGTTTAAGCATCTGCTTTCAGCTCAGGTCCTGATCTCCAGGTCCTGGAACAGAGCCCCACATCGGGTTCCCAGTTCAGTGGGGAGTCCGCTTCTCCCTCTGCCTCTGCCTCTCCCTCTCCCTCTGCCTCTGCCCCTGCTTGTGCTCCCTCTGTCTCTCTCTCTCTCTCAAATGAATAAATAAAAAATCTTAAAATAAAAAAAGAACCACATAAAAAGAACCTTCTTAGAATTAATAAATTTTAGCAAGATGTTTGATTTCAAATTAATATATAAAAATCAGGACATTTTCTAACAGTAAACAGTAACATGTTAGGTAAAAAGAAAGAAAAGATCCCATCACAATGGTTACAAAAAGACCAATACAAAATGAGAAATGTATAGAATTTTTAAGACTTTTATGAGTACATTTTTGAAACTATTGACATTGATAAAGAAAATGATACCTCATTTATGGGTAGATAAGAAAAATGATTAATTAATGTTAATTCAATTTACTAGTTTAAGCCATTCAGTCTCATTAAAACACAGAAAGGTTGGTGGCAGGATTAGACAAAATGTTACCAGAGTAAACTTGTGAAAGTAAACATATAAGTAGAAAAAGGACAATCCTGGAAAAGGAAAGTAATAAAAGAAAACTGGTCTACCAGATAATAAAATGTGTAATTAAGTTAAAATACCTAAAAGAGTGAGGCACCTGGGTGGCTCAGTGGGTTAAAGCCTCTGCCTTCGGCTCAGGTCATGATCCCAGGGTCCTGGGATTGAGGCCTGCATCAGGTTCTCTGCTCAGCAGGGAGCCTGCTTCCCTCTCCCTCTCTGCCTGCCTCTCTGCTTACTTGTGATCTCTGTCTGCCAAATAAATAAATAAAATCTTAAAAAAAAAAATACCTAAAAGTTTAGTACCAGCAAAGAAATACACCTAGGAAACAATAAAGGACCCAGTGATTGGTGCAACTATTTATGGGAAATTAGCATATTATGAAGGTGCCATATCATATCAGTGGAGGGGGAAAGATTCATAAATAACACTAGAAAAATTTGCTAATAGTTTGGAAAAAATAATATGAATAAATTTGGAATAAATAATACAAATTTTTTTCTAAGTACATCAAAGATTTTAAAACATAATAAAATTACTAAAAGAAAAGTTGAATAAATTTATATACCATCTTGTTATGGGGAAGCTTTCCAGCAGGACACCAAACACCAAAGCCATAAAAGTTAAAAAAAATTATACTTACAAGAAAATTCTAAGCATAATTTTGTAAAAAAAAAAAAAAAAAAAAAATTTAAAAAGACTAATTTGGGAAAGTATTTATAACAGATAAATTTACAAATGGTGATTTTCCAAATGGTTTATGCAAATGGCTACATGAAATGAATGCAGAAAAACATACAAATATATGTAGAAAAACATGTGAAGGTGATAAATACTTAATGGTAAAAGAAATGTAAATAGCCAAAAACATGAAAACATACTCACTTTCATTCCTAATTAAAGTCAACAAAAGCCAAAAATGGTGATCTTTTTCACCTTTCAGATCGACAAAATTAAAAAGGTTTGCTATCCAATGTTGGGGAGGGTATGAAGAAATAGACGCATTCATACACTACTAGTGGGAAAACAAAATATACCACCTCTTTGAAAGGTAATTTGGCAACAGTTAAAAAATGTGAAGTTTCAAACTCTTTTTGGTATATAATGTAATTTGTGTAAAACATTAAACACATATATGTGTATAAATTTGGGTGTGTGTGTATCTTTCTCCTTCTCCCTGAAGGATCTGTAAGAAACTGTTCTCATCAAGTTACCTTTGGAGAGAAGGACTGTGCATGAAATGGGAAGAGAGACATACTCTTTATATCATACACAGATTTGTTTACAGATTTTTCTTTTTCTTTTTAGACCATAGCTCTTTATCTTTTAAAAATTTTTTTATTGGGCACCTGGGTGGCTCAGTAGGTTAAGCCTCTGCCTTCAGCTCAGGTCATGATCTCAGGGTCCTGGGGTTGAGCCCCACATCCGGCTCTCTGCTCAGCAGGGAGCCTGCTCCCCCCCCCCCCACCTGCCTCTCTGCCCACTTGTTTTTGTTATTTTTTTTTCTCTGCCCACTTGTATTCTATGTCTGTCAAATGAATAAACAAAATCTTAATTTTTTTAAATTTAAATTCAACTTAATTAACATATAGTATATTATTAGTTTCAGAGGTGGACTTTAGTGATTCATCAGTTGCATATAACACCCTGTGCTCATCATATCATTGCTCTCCTTGATGTCCTTCACCCAGTAATCCCTCCCTCCCCACCTCCCCTCTAGCAGCCCTCAGTTTGTCTAGATCTTAAAATAAAAGGAAATTAACCAGGCCCCTACCCTTCACACCCTCACAAAAGATGACCGGTCTGATCGAAGGAATTCCACTACAGAAATTCTCAGCAGCCAGACTGCATCCTTTTCTCTGAGCTTCTCTAACAGAAGCATTTGAAAGAGCAGTTGGGAAAAACTCTCCATTCCTGAGTGCGCACATTATCTCAGTGAAGATGAAAGCCAGCCTGGTCGTTAAGACAGCCAACTCCATCTGACTAATTTCTCTAAACTCCTGAATTGAAATACTCTTTTGTTAAAATAATCTTTTTGAGCTAAGTAGAGTTCTTGTAAAATGACAAAATTCAATTTCAAGAAGATTAAAAGAAGTGGTTCAATAAAAGTTTAGAAACATTTAGAGTGTTTATCTCTTTCCTTATCCCAGATTGAGATAGTACGATGCTACTGACCATCTTTTTTTCTCTCTGATTCTGAATGACCGTACCTTTTAGTAACTTGATACATGGCCTTTGGGTCTTTGGCATTTAAGATGTGGTACTTGAGAATTTAATTTTTTTCATTTTCTTTAGCTCTTTGTCTTCTATTAAAATTGAACTCCCTCTTCATTGTTTTCATTCATTTCTCTAAGATACCACACTAGACACTTCTATTTAAATAGAGACCCTGGACTTTGAAGACAACTTCCAAAAGGGCTCGGGGTAGGTTCATATGCCTTACATACTCTACAAGATGATCTGCGCAACCATTTCAAAGGAAAAGTCATGGTTGCTGGTCTTGATTACTTTCCCTTATTAGTTTTATTTCTCTCATGGCAAAATCCTTCTTTTCTCTGAAAACTAAATTAATGGCTCTTTTTTAAGATATAAAACAGTTTTGTGTTGTAAGTGCAACATAGCCTTCTGCTACCCTTCCATGTAATCCCTTCTGGAAATTCTCTGCAAGAGAAGTAGTCAAGAAGCCAAAGACACTGACCTTTGCCAGGTGTTTGGCTTTGTAAGACCTTTACTCTGGAATCAAGTTTAAGGACTTCACTGCCTCTATATTCAATACCTCCTGCCCATTCATTTTGTATCAGATTGCCTGCTTTTAAATTGTTTTATTACTTAGACTGTCTGGGAATATTTTTTGGTATAATTGCATGTTATCTGTTTTGTTCATAGATTGGGGGCCAATTTCCCATGATGTCAATGAAGGTTGAGCTTCAGAGCCCCTGTCTTGCCTGGAGCCCCTGTAAATGCAGGAAGTTTCTAGAAGCTATGGAGTATTCAGGGTGAAGAGGGGAAAGCCGCTGCCATCCGGAAGCCTTAGCATGTAGGCATATGTAGCAATCTGCTAAGAGATATCTTAGAAGAAAGGGGCCTGAATTTCCAACGCCCAGAAAGTGGTTGAAATTTTTCCTCTTATTCCAAATAAGGATTGACTACTGTATTCCAAATAAGTATTCCAAATTATTCCAAATAAGTATTGACGACTACAGCTAATTTTGCTTCCATGACTTGTAGGTTATTTTTCTTCAAGAGTGTCTGCCAAATTATATTCACTTAAGGTTCTATAAATCCTGAGTCTGTCATGACTCGAAGGTAAGCCTGTGAAAAGGCCACATTGCTGCTTTCATGGTGGTAACCCCCAAGACCTACAACAGTGCTTGGCACATAGAAGATGCTTCATAAATCTTTGCTGAAAAAATATTGAAATGAGAGAGCTCCAGAAGAGCAGTCCAAGATTGCTGATCTAGGAACAGATATGGCTTCTTTCAGGAGCTGTGGAAAGTTTAGTGTGGTTGGAGCCTGGAATGATAGGGAAGAGAGAGATAGATGTTGGAGCCATATGCAAAGTCCAGAAAATTCTAGGAACATTGGAATATTTTAAACATTTAGACATGACTGACTTCATATTATTATTTTTTTAATGACATGAACATCTTTTTTTTCTTTTCCAGTTCCCGTGTAGTTAACATACAGTGCTATCTTTAGACATGACTGACTTTAAATAGATGCCCTTGGTTGCTGCATGGAAAATGGATTGCAGGGAGAAGCAATAGTTAGAGCAGGTCTGCAGGGGAGTGATGGTGGGCACATAGACCACAGTGACAATCAGAGAGGAAGATTGAGGTAAGGAATTCGGGATGGATATGGGAGATAAAGCAATAGCATTTTCTGGTGGACTTAATGTGGAAAGGGAGTAGGAGAAAGAAACAGTGTTTCATGGACTTTTGTGTTGAGTAAGTTGCACAGTGAAGGGGGAAGTGTAAATCTAGAGAGGTCTACAGAACACCTAGTGTAACCATGTGCTTTCTTTATAATAGAAATTTACAACTCAATGGCGGATTTCCCTAAGGCTTTGAGACACAGATGTAAAATAAACTAGCATCAGTCTTGCCTTCAGGTTTTCTCAAATACAAATTCTAAACAGTTACTCAAAATTTCTAAATCGTGACTTAGAAGACAATATGGAGGAATCAAGATAAAATTAAAAATACTTGTAATTTTTCAAATGTATTTCATTTCAAATACAGATCTGAAAAATGGCTGGCCAGTCTTTCTTTTTTTGAGATAATTTGGAACTTACAGGAAAGTTGTAAGAATACTATAAGGAAATCTTAGATATTTTTACCCAGGTTCTCCCAAATTATCAACATTTGCAGTATTTGCTCTAATCTGTCTCTGTCTGTCTTGCTCTTACTCTCCCTGTCTTCTAAGTTTATATGCATATATATACACATGATATATCTCATGTATATATACACATATTTATATGTATGTTTAATATTATGCTTATACATTATTCTTTTTTTGAACCACTTGAGAGTACGTTACAGACATGATGTCCCTTTGCCCCAAATATGTCACTGTGAATTTTCTAAAAACCAAGAAATTTTTTTCCACAACCACTGTAAAATCAAAATAAGGAAATTATCTTTAATGTAATACTATAATTTAATCAATCAAGTTTATAGAGATTCCTCTGGCCATTACTTCTAAATTTAAAAATCTAGCTTAGTATCTTTTCCCAACAACGTTATTGGAAGACAAGTGGGCATTTTAAAAATGAGAGGTACTTATTCAGTATCAGCTGACTGAATCTCATTTCAAATTTATGATTATTACCCTCAAGAGGACCCCTGGCACCACCGCTTGGCAATTCTACTGTATCTCCCTGATCTATTTAATTCTCACTCTCTCATTTCCATTTTTGTTGCATTGCTACAATTTTCTTGCTTCTCTTTACTCTCAGCTGATGATCTAGCTTTTTATTTCACTGAGAAAAGAACAGCCACCAGAAGAGGACTTTCACACGTTCTCCCCACAAAGCCTATCAAACCATCTTGTACCCACATCCTCTGCCTTATTTTTCCAGCCACTATGAAAAGGTTATTTTTCCTCCAACTCATGCCCTCCGCCCTTCCTTTTGGCACTGGGTCTGGTCCCCATCCTCAAGTGTCTCCTCCAGCCTTTGGGTTCTGTGGGTTTCTCTCCCCGCTTTTGAGTCATCAATATAGTCTCCGTTATATCATCCCTTGACCACTCAAACCTTCATCTCTCCCTACCACCATCACTCCCAGCTCCCACCCATTCCCATTCCCCTTACAATAAACACTGCTAAAGAGTTGTATACACTCACTGCCTCCATTTTTTCTCCTCCCATGGGAATTTGAGCCCACTCCAGTTGGGCTAATTCTCCCCTACATTTCCACCACAGTCATTCTTACCAAGATCATCAGTGACTTATGTTGCCAGAGTCAATGATCATTTTCCAGTGCTCACCTCATTTAATCTACTGCAGCATTTGACACAGTTGATCACTCCCTCCTTGAGACACTTTCCTTGCTTGGCTTATACGTTCGTTACTCCTTTCTTGTGGTTTTCCTCTCTCTCTCATTGCTTCTTTTCAGTCTCCTTTGCTGGTTCTTCCTCATCTTTCTGAGTTTTTCTTTAGGTCTTTTCCTCATGTGGAATATGAGAGTTGGAAATTTGTTTTGTTTCCTCTATCACTAGCACCTGGAATGATGCACTCAATAAATGCTTATTAATTTATTAGTCATATAAAACATAAAAATACATTATTTTTGTAATATATGCTTACTTCAATAATATCTTAAACATTAAACATGTTGACATTATATGTACTATATAAATTATTATATTATTAATATTAATAAGCACACAAATATTGAATGAATGAATGGACGGATTTACTCTTGAGGTGTTATACACACATATATATTTTATGTTTTCTCCCTTCTTGCTGTGGAAGTTTTATTTTCCTCCATCATAATTCCCTGAAACAATCATCTGTCTCCATCGTCGCCTGAATGTCTTCATCCGAGTCAGCAAATGCTTAGAAGTGCTGTCGCAGTTCCTCTTGGAGCCTACTGTAAACATAAAAAATCCAGTCTGGTTTCTTCAGCACTGTTGTGACCCACTGTGTTTTGCCATTCTGCTCGACCCAGAACTGCAGACAGCCACCCTCTAATTGATTGGATTTGGCAGGAAATAGGAAACCTGTTTCTTATCCTAGATGTAAATTCAAACTTTCTTTGGTTGTTGTTTTAGGCTTGATTTCCAAACTGACCAAGAGACGTGGACCCATGGGGTAAAATGGAAATTACATGCTTTTTAAAGTTCTTCCAGCTTTGCTGGGAAGGACCGAAGAGGCAGAGGGTACTTAAATAATAACTACTGCATATGTTATTAAGACTCTAGGGCTTTAGTTTAAAAATAAGACTCCCAGTTCTCCTTCATTTGTGCCTTAACAAAAATTTCAATTTAATTGAATCATATTCTTTCATAACCTCCTCAAGTCTAATCAATCACAGATCTCAAAGGCAAGTACAGAAAAACCCTACAAATTGTTGGCTTCCTTGTAAATAATGAGAGCCCTTTATGAACCATGATTTGTACCTCTTCTGAAGAGAGATGGACACCAGGAGGCCAGGGAAACATTGTTTCCACTCTCTTGCTCCTAAAATCAAACTGACTACTGTGGTCCTTGTTTCTAATGAGGTTTTTGGATGTAAAGTAGGATCCTTAATGATTACCAGGGGATTTCCACCAGGACAGGAAAAGCAAATCTGAAAGGAAAAATAAAACTTCTGCCACATGTCCGGAACTCAGGAATTTACTGGTGACAAGTTTCTCTGATGGCTGAGGAACATACTGGCCCAAATGCTTCTTCTCTTCCTTTTTATGATCTCTGCCACAACCCTCTGGTACTTGCTAGACAGGTAAAGTGTTCCTTTTTTAACTCCTCTCTGAAGACGGGGTTCTCAAAACTTGAATATTACTTGTTGAGAGGAAGATGTGTTTCTTAGACAGAATTTCGGAGGTCATCTTTCTTCTTGTGGACATTCTAAAAATCTGCAGCCTGATTCTTTAAAGCAACTGGCCAAGTTTTCGATATATTAATTGAGGTACTACTCTAATGTTGATGTTGATATCTTTGGTTTAAGGAACTTCTTCCCATGTAAGTGCAATTAAATTGCATATTACCTCAAAACTATTCTGGCCCAAGGGAAGAAAGTTGCATGGGATTTTTATTAACATTTTAATTAGCCTTTTGATGGCTACTGACCTCTTAAAGATTTTTTTTTTTTTTAAACAGGACAAAGGTATAGCTGTCCATTGTATTCACTACAAACTAAATCTTATTTTTGAAGTGCCCATAGTTGCCTTATGGAAGCATGTTTTTATTTGTCTAATCCACTATTTCAGCCTTGAATAATGGATAGAATGTTTTAACATCAATAGGAAAATGTTAGGAGGTAAATGTTGTCTTTTGATGTTGTAATTATCTTTTATTTTATCTTTAAACTTTAGAAAAAGGCTCAAATGATCTATATCCTCATCTAATCATGAGTTTTAATTTTATTGGTATTTATATCAATAAGTATTTTAGTATGATTGGTTAGAATTCCATTACGATGAAGCTTGTTTCTACCACAGTTTGAATAAATAAAATTTGGGGGGGGAAATATATTAATTTGCAAATAAGAAAAAGCTTGATATAATAGACTTAGCCTCGATGGTGAACAACATTGTTTATTCTAACATCAGCCATATGTTAAGAGTGTCTACTATTTTGCTGCTTATCATTCACAGTGGGTTAGTGAGACACAGTAATGAGGCAATATCTAATGATCGTTTTACTTGAGCTTGACTTCTGATCCTGAACTTTCAAGACAGTCAATTCATTTAGAATAATTGTACCTCCACTTCCATTTGTTTCCCTTTCTATAAAGTGTGGATAGCCTTCTTTCAAGGATGTAATCAGGTATTAGGCTGAAACACAGAAAGCAGATAGAATACCACCTGGCCCACTGTACAGTCCCCTGCTAATAATGTGCCAGCCACACGTATTTCCTTGCTTCTCCTCATTCCTGTCTTTAGACTGCTCTCCTATCCCCTCTACCTCCAGATCTTTCCAAGGCTGGCTCCTTTTCAACCTCCTCAGGTAGTGAGGGAAGTAACCACCTAGACTAACCCCCATCCCTAATTAGTCCCAATATTACACATCACCCCATTTCATGGTTCTCATAGCCCTTAACAGTAGACACAATTACCTTATTTGTCTGTTTATTTGTTTATTTTCTTTTTCTTCTTTATAGAATTAAAGCTCTTGGAGAGTTGGGATATTGTTTGTTTTTCTTTTCCCCAAATCCCCAGAGAATGGAGTAGGGAGTGACACATAACAGACAACCAAATGAATGAATACATGGTTGTTGTCACCCCTTTCCTTCAGCTGAGTCCACTGGCCTTCCAAAAGAGCAGCAGAAGCATCTTTTTAGTGTGGCATTGGCCCACACATAAACAGAGAGCTAGAAATTAATAAATAAATAATTGAAAACAAGACAAGGAAGTACATCTCTCTTTATTTGATTGTGTTGATGAGAAGTAAAAATATACTGTAGGTAAAAGATTCCTTTATTCATTCACTCGATACACCTGTTATGTGAGCACCTAGTTTGTGCTAAGGATTGGGCTAGTTAATTGAGGTTAAAATGTTTAAGAAGAGAGTTCATAAGTAAAAGTCCCTAATCTAACTGACACAGTAAATCATTTTGTTGCCTTTAAACTAGCTATACCTTTATGCTATCAAAATGCTAAAATGCTAGATAAGCCCAGGCCAGGAGAGTTTGTGGAAGAAAGCCTAAGGCAAAGAAATCTTAAGTGTAGTTACATTTGAGCTGGACCTTGAAGACCTAGGGGAGGTTTTCAGGGTAGAGGAAGAAGGAAGGGCATTCAGAGAATGCAACTAGCAAGAGCACAAGCCCAGAAGGGTCCTCCTCTTCCTGGGTGGCGGGGATAGGGAGGTGGTGGAGAGGAATCAGCCAGTGGCCTCAAAGGTTAAATAAGTGCAGTGGGGGGGGGGGGGGATGAGGGAGTTGGGGGGAGGGGGGAAATGGCAAGGCTGGAAAGGTAAATGGAAACCAAGAAGAACCATAAAGACCTTGCCCGGGGCTTCAACTTTAAACTGGAGGCAGCAGAAAGTATTGCTGGATCTGCATTTCAGAAAGGTCATCATGATGACTATGCTGAAGAGGAAGGGCTTTCCAGAAGAGAGGAAAGAGAGGGAGGTAGTCAGAGGTTACGGTAGGAATCCTGTCTCTGGGCCTGGGCAGGAAGCCCTGAATCAGGGAAGTTAAATAGTGACCTTCAGAGAAAAGAGATGGACTTGAGGCAAATTTGGTGAGGTAGCACTGCAAACCAAAGAAGATTCTGGAAATGGCTAAATATATTGATGAAGAGTAGGATGACAAAGAGAATACAAAGAGGAGACTTCAATTTTTGGAACATCGAAGGGGAGGAGCCTGTAAGGATCTAGGCTTGCGGACCTACTGGGAAGCTTAATACCTGAGTGAATGTTTGTTGAAGTTCAAATCACCTCCAAGTGGTCAGACGGACAGAATAGTCTGTTGTGAACTTGTTTCACTGGAGACATAAAGGAGGAAAGAGATAGGAAGCATCATCAACATGCCCCTGGACATATCTGTTCCTGTAATCTTTTTTTTTTTTAATCAAGCATCACACCCAGACATTGGTGACCAATTAGGTTGTTACTTAAGAGCCTTACTTTTCCCCTAGGGAAGCAGGAGTCTGATTCTGCCTTTGCCCTTCAACACAGTGATGATAACAGCAAGTTTGATACTCAAATAAGAATCATTTACTACTTGCTGACTATAATCAGGAACTGGGGTGAGCTCTTTCCATGAATTAACTCATTGAACCCTCATTTTATGAAGTAGGTACTATAACTGTCCTCCTCATTTTACTGAAGGAGAAACAAAGGCACAAAGAGGAATTGACCCAAGTCAGTTGCACAACCAGGTGGTGGTTGAAGTGGGATTTAAACTGTGGCACTTGGCTCAGGGCAAATTTTCACCAGTCAGACCCGTCCTGCAGCAATAACTCCAGACCCTGTGGCATGTCCTCACACCCCTGCCCATGCTGCATTTTGGAGTGATATGTTCTTAACCTCTTCAGTTCTTTTAGCCACCTGATTCTTCAGGCTGGTGAGCTGCAGGGGTCTCCATAAACAGACGCCGGGCTGGGATAGTGCTGCTTTTAAGGACAAAACCAAACAAACACCCCCCAAACCCTAGACGTTCAAATCCGCAGAGTAACGATTTCTCCAGAAAGAAGCATGGGGCAGGTACACAGTGGACACTAAAGGAGGGATACTACATATTGTCTGGGGCTGCACTGGCCAGATGGGCAGAATCTGCCCTTTCTCTTCACCCAGGCTTCCTTTTGAGATTGCCACTGTCTTCATGGGTTGCAAAACTCTGATACCTGGTGACTCTGAATCTCTCCAAAAATCTGACTCCACCTGGTACCTACATCGCCTCTCTGTTCACCTACACGTTTCCCCCAATTCCTGACTTACTGGGCACCCCAGGGCCAGGTTGCAGAAGAGCAGATCACATGCCCATCCCAGTTTATCAGTGAAGCAGGGGCATTCTGTCCCTACTTTCCAGTTTCGTGTATGCTCTCTGTTGGGAAGCAGGGGACCGCCATGGCTGGGTTGCAGATTAGAAACACCTGGTGCTGTGTGTGCTCAGAGCCGGGAGCAGAGATAAGAGGCTCACAGATATTCTGCGGAATCCTTTTTTAATTTTTTTTTTTTTTCAGGAGGCTGTATCGTCATCAGTCCCTTGGACCACACCTAATCAGCCCCATCTTCTTTCTGCCAGACGGCCTCCAAATATTTAGTGACAGCTAGCATATTCAGTGGGTTTGTTTCTCCAAGCTGAGACATCCCACTTGGGCAGCTGTCTCTCTTGCCGCACGTTTTGGAGTGGATTGATAGTCCTTCCTGGGCTTCCAAACATACTTGCTGCAATTCCCCTCGACTTCCTATTCCAGCAGTAAGACCGTTTTTATTTATTATAGAACGGTTTCTGCATTTATGGTTTATATACATATCAATATGCAACTTCATAAGAAAAGTATCCTTGTGGCAAATATCCCTGTTTCTATGTCACACTCACATTCTGAAGTCCCTTAACTCAAATCCCCAAATCCGAGTATTATCAGTGCAGAAAGTGTTAACAGAATAGCCACACATAAATCATACCAGTTATAAAAGAAGAAAGTGAAATAGTATTGATATGTAAAATTAAGTCTGTGTTCAAGAATGAAATTCACCTGAGTAAATTTGAAGATCTAATTGGCTTTATTAGGCAGTTCATGAATACTATCCAGGAGTTGTCCAGGATGGAAGGTTTCTATAGGAGGGAGGATGGGGCAGGAATGTTGTGAGCAAGAGAAGAGAAAGGATGGTTCTAGGCAAAATCATCTTCCTTTAGGTGGTAGAGCAATGGGTCTTGTTAAGTGAATTATCCCATCTTCCTTTGAAGGACAGAGAGGGTCCCTAGTTTTCTTTTTAACACCTGAATGACATTAATACTGTCCTTTCTTTGCAACCTGATTGCCTTCTCTCAAACTACTAACTAGCCTTATTTATCATTCTTGGCAAACAACATGAATCATTACATATACCAAATTAAGCATGGCAGAGGAGTGTGTGTGTGTGTGTGTGTGTGTGTGTGTGTGTGTGTGTTGGGGGGAGTGTTGCACATTAGGAACAGCATAAAGTGAAAAGCTCATAGTACAGAATATATCAGTGTAGATAAGATTCCAAGACTCCAAGTAAATTGGAACAGTTGATAATAATTAAGAAAAAATAAATAAAAGGAGGTACCTGGGTAGCTCAGTCGGTTAAGTGTCTGACTCTTGGTTTGGGCTCAGGTCATGATCTTGGGGTCATGGGACCACCCCACTTCGGGCTCCATGCTCAGTATGGTATCTGCTTCTCCCTCTCCGTCTGCTCCTCCACTGGTCAGGGGCACACTCACTCTATTTCTCTCTCAAATAAATAAATAAATAAATGAAATCTTAAAAAAAACAAAAACAAAAACCTGAACTATTCAGTCAAGAGCCTGGGGACTATAAACTCCTTCAAATTCACATACAATATATCGTTGTATATGCCTTGCATTTGTTACTAGTCACAAATCCTCAGCGTGCCTCTGGCCAGGCCACTGCGGGCGCAAATTCCTGGACAATTCTTGAACAAGACACCCCACTCCTCGATTTCCAGCCATGACAATCAACAACCCCAGTTCATGCTCAGTGTGGGGGCCACATCATTGTTCCTAATACTAAAAACCACAGGGCTTTTCTATTCCCACCACATTCCACAGAGCTCCGGCTCTTGTGAGCTGAATAGTTTCTGAGAATGCCTTTGTGTTCTTATCTCAGTGTCCTGCGATGTTGTAAATTCGCAGCCTTGCACACTTACCCCCCACAAACAAGCAACTGAACTGTCTTTGGAGCAGAGTTTTACTTTCTTGGCATTCTCAGTCCCTGCACATGATCTCTGAGTTCCCTCGTGCCATTGCCTGACACCACAATATTCCTTTCCTCTGCTGTAGCCCTGCTCTCCTGCCTGGCCTTCCTCAGAACACCAACCCTAGCTGCTGACAGAGGGATTCTCCACAATTCCCTTCGCCTGATTCTGACCTTTTCCCCCCAGGGGGAGACAGTAGCAAATATCTCACAAGTAATCCCCTGTGATGCACTTTATGACAGGACTTTCACTCTTTTATTTTCATTTTTAATCTGAAGCCCTTTTTTGTTTTGCTTTTTTTTTTCTTTTTTTCAAGACAAAAATATTATTGAGAGACTCAAAAAGTTAAAGATATAATATTGAGGGGCAGACTTGGATGCTGGGGACTAAAATCCTTATTCGGTTCCTCCCCTGACCCATACTGCTCTACTAAGAGACCCCGAAAACACTTTGAAGAGGGACAGCTTAGCAAACACGGTATTAAGTCAGTATCAATCTCTGTTCTCTACGCCTTCCTCCTTCCCTCCCTCTGCTGTCTCCTTCTCATGTCCATAAGGCTCTCTTTTTAGTTTACAGTCTTCAAACTTCCCTCTGGTTCATTTTGAAAACAATTTTTTGGTCTTTTCTCTGTTAAAGGGTCCTTTAACTTCTCCTTTGTCTACAAAAAAACACTGATTTTACTGCGTTCAGAACATTTCTCTGTGTTTCCATCCAGAACTTTTACTTTTTTCAGTAAGCGTTTAGTGAACCCTTACTGTATTCTCAGTCCTAGAGGAGCAACCATCCTTACTTTTGGGTGGTGCAAAACAGATGGTGAGCACAATCAATAAGTAAGTTATTTATTAGAAGTTTATAAATAGTAGAAAGAAAAACAAATTAGGGTGGAGAGGGTTGATTTATTGCACTTTGAAGGATGTGAGCAGTGACGAAATCTAGGGTAACAGCATTGCAGGGAGGGAGGGAGGTGCTCGGGGCAAAGGCCTCGGGATGGACACACATTGGGCTTGTTGGAAAAACAGCAAAGAAGGCAGAGTGGATAGAGGGGAGGGAACAAAGCTGAAAGCAAGAGATGTGTTCAGAGGAACAGAGGCCAATCTCGTGGGGTCTTATAAGCCAATAAAAGGACCTTGGCTTTTGCTGTTAGTGAGGATGGGAGTCCCTGGAAATGTCTGATGATTACATGCTCTGGTTTATACTTTTCAAGGCTTATTTGGCAGCTGGACATGAAGAGATCGCAGTAGGGCAAAGGTAGAGTCAAGGAAGCCAGTTAAGAGACTTTTACTTTAGAAAGTCCTTGACTCTTCAATTTACATAGTTGACCTCTTACTGTATTCCAGGCACTGAGTTAGGTGTGAGGGGGGCGTAGTGGGGAGGGACAGGGGCGGGGAGTGGGGAGGAAGAGGATGATGGTTACCAAGGCTCAGTAATTTCTTTGATTGGCCTCCTTCCACACCAAAACTCCCTACTAGTTTGCAGACCTATTTGTTCAATACATTCAACAACTCTATAATTCTTTAATCCTGTGTTCTGCCCTGTCTTCAGGGCAGAGATGCAAGAGCTAAGTCTGCCAGGGTGCGCCCAAATCCAAGATGGTGTCCTCAGGAGAACAGGAAGTTTGAACACACGGAGAGACCCCAGGGCGTGCGAGGGGCCAGCAAGGCAGCCACTATCTGTAAGCCAAGGAGACACACCGCAAGCGAAACCAGCCCTGCCAGCGCTTTGGTCTTGGACTTCCCGTCCTCCAGAAATTTAAGAAAATAGATTTCTGTTTTAAGCCACTCGAACTGTCGTGTTTTGTTAAGGCAACCCTAGGAAATGAATACAATATAGTAAGGAAAAGCAATCACTTGGATGATGGAAAATTAAGAGGACTTTAGGAGTATTGAAGGTAACAAGGTAACACACACACACACCCACACATACACACACACACACATATAAAGGGAAATGAAATTAAAGTGATGTCTTGATTACTGCATCTTAAAAACATCCACATGGAACAATAAAGTGTATTAAGTGTCACCCTACAATGTCACAAAAACCTTTTCTCAGGAAAGTTAAGCAGCTTGCCCAGTGTCACTCAGCAAGAAAATGGCAAGAGCCAGACCTCCTCATCTCACTTCAGGTTCAATGCTGCTTCCCTGCTCGGGGAAAACTTGGCACTGCAGGTTTGTTCTAATTAACATGACAGACGGCACACTCCTATTTACTGTGGAGTCCTATCTAGTTTATGCCCCTCATTTGGAGCCATTTTCCCAGAAACAACAACAAAAGCCGTGAACCCTATCAAAGCAATTTTTCTCAGTGTGGGTGGCTTCTGAAGGGCTTTGTGTGTTTACACTGTAAGGAAGTGCAACGCAAAGGCCAGATGATAGGAATAATTTTCACCTACGGAAATCTGTTTAACTATTTAACGAAGGGGCTTTTTCACTTGTGGCAGAAGCAAACACAGCTAGACCTACTTTACTTATACCCTCTGCCTTCCTTCCTTACAAAGCAATGATTGTGAACCTTGAAACAATTACTTAAATATATGTGTGTGGGGGTGGAGGATTTGCAAATCAAATCACATAGTTCAGCTAAATATAGCCTTTGTCAGGAGAAGTAATTTGTGAGCAAATAAAAATCAAGAACTAGAATCCATTGCAGACCATAACACGGAAATAGTGTGTATTGTGCTCAGAGAAGTTCCAGACTGTGACCCTTGTCCTTGAATCCAGACTGACCCAGGGATGGACAACTCTTGAAAGAAATCACCACAACATCCCAAGTGGAGAGGTCGTTCTACCTTACAGTGTGGTTCTTCAAAAGGTGAAAATAATCTAATCGAGCTGGAATGACTTTGGGGTAGAACCTAGAAACCAGAAAGTTTAGTGTTTTGTGAGGGAGTCATGCACACTTGCCTGCAAAGAAGTGACCTGTCCTCTGCTCAAGGACACCATTACCTATTATATTACTATTTGTGCAGATGAGTATGCATGAAATATCCAATACGCATCCAATTTCCTTTCTAACTTATCAGCGTTTCTGAGCAGTGGTGGGTCCCCATTTTGTGAATCAGCTTCCTCTTCATGAATGCTGTTTTCTTCAGAATCCCAGTGTCCCAGTCTGAAGTTGAATCTGTTGCTCGCCATTTTGAATTTCATTCAAATACAGTTTTTCCTCAATTCTGTGTGCATTTCTATGTGCACTTGCACACATGGGCGTTAGTACTTCTCAATAGATTGCTGTCTCTCCATGTGGGCATTTATGTTTTATTTGGCCCTTGTGGGTCTTTTTGCACTCTTTATTATCACGTATACAAAAGTAGTGGCGGACAAATACATCATCGAAACTCTGATAATCAATATTTTCCTGTTTGAAAAATATATGCGCTTGGTTTGTGTAACCAGGCCTACCCTGGCTGGGTGAGACCATACACCCTTGCCTATCTTCTCACTAACAATGTTAACTTGACACCAATAATTATAGCAAACCGATAAATACAGTATAAACTTTCAAATTCAAATGTGGGAGGTGCTTCCTGCCTAAACATAGCATTCTGAATTATTGCATTATTCCATCAGGGGACATTTACTGAGCCTCCCTACTATGAACAGGATGAGTTCTGGGCACTCAGTGGTAAATAAAGCATGTTTCTTTCCCTCGTGGGTTTATATGTTAGTGGGGAACTAAGCAAACAAATGAGAAGGAAATCAAAATAAATAAAATAATTTCAATTTTTAATGAGCTCTATGAAGCAAAGAGAAAGCATGCAGGGTTTAGATTTTATGCTCCATGAAAGGTTTTTATGGTGAAGGGTAACAGAATACAATTTACATCTTAAGAAAGCCTCTCGCTGGTTCCCTAGTGACAATGGTTTAGAGGCATAGGAGTGGGAGCAGGACAGAGTTGGAAGGCTGTGTAGTAATTTGGGCACAAGATGAAAGGTGACTTGGTATCTAGGGGATAGAAAGATGATTGAATATGGAAGCAAGGGGATGAGAGACAGGGAGACATCAAGATTGCTGCTGGGGATCTGGCCTGAGGACCTAGGTGGATGGGGAAGCCACGTATTGAGGGTGAGAGAGTTTACAGGGCCTGATTTGATTGCACTGAACATGTTGGAGTTGAGGTCGCGGTGATCAATGACACTGAGCTGGCAGTTGGGTCTGTGAGCACAGAGTTCACGGGAAATGCCATGGTGGGAGGTACAGAGTAGCGTTCATCAGCATACTTCTGGGAATGGTGACCTCAGCCAGGGAGAGGGAAAAGGGAAGAGAGAAAGAGAAATCAAACAGCAAAAAGAAAACTCTCCTGAAAGCATGTGGTTTTGAGAAGGAGGAGTGTCCAATACTGCCGAGAGGTGGATGAGATAAAGACAGAGAGGTATCCTGGAGCCTGAGACGTGCTTCTGATTCCTGACTTAATATGTGAATAGCAGTAGTCCCCACCTCACTGGGGTTTTGTAAGGATTTAAGGACTTCATCCACATTAAGCCTGTAGAGGTGGGCCTGAAACGTATCATTCAACAGACCTTTCTTGGTACTCACGGTGTGTCAGGCACAAAACTAGGTGCAGAGATCTGAGAGTGAATGAAACCTCTGTCCAAGTGGGCAGAGAGAAGAGGCAGAAAATGAGCAATGGAGTCTTGAGGATTATAAAGAAAAATGAACACCATAAAGGGGATGAGGAGAGCACAATGTGGGTGAATCATCTTATTTTATTTTTTGAAGATTTTATTTATCTATTTGAGAGACAGCGAGTGCACTCAGGGTGGAGGGACAGAGGGAGAGACAGATTCCCCACTGAGCAGGAGCCCCCGGGGGCTTGATCCTCGGACCGGGAGATCATGACGTGAGCCAAAGTCAGACACTTTACCGACCGAGCCACCCAGGCACCCCTGGGTGAGTCATTTTACATGAGTAGTCATGGTGGTAAGGAGCAACACTTGCGACTATTTGGGGTGATGGGCAGCCCTGGCAGAGGGAGGAGGCAGGAGATCCCTGGTGTGTTCAAAGGGCAGGGACAGCCTGGGCCAGGGGGAGAGGAAATAGGATCAAAATCACAGATTTATGATAACCATTATTTGCATTGGCAACAAGGACATCTAAAATGACTTCACCAGATTCTGTGTGGTAGTGAGTATACAAGCAGACTGAAGTAAGTAAGAAGACACTGATGGATATGAGAAGAGAAGAGAAGTGGAGCTATGAGAGGAGGGAAATGTTGGGGGGCGGGCATCGTGCTTATCAACTTCTGATTTCTTATCAGCAACTGAGAGGAAGAGAAGAGGAGGAATGAAGAGGTGAAATGGGTCTAAAAACCTGTTTTGTTTTGTTCCTTTGAGTGAGGGCTATTAGGATCCGTTCCTATGCTGATGAAAAGAAGCTGCTAGAAAGAGAGGCTTGTGAAGGGAGGGAAGGGTGAGGGACGGAGGGGGTACCACCTTGGGAAGGTGCAGGACAGAACCTGACACAAGGGGAGGGGCTGGCTTTCCCAAGAGGCTGGACAGGAGGCAAGAAGCAGACCCCGCAGGGAGTCTGAAGGTGAGGTGCTGGGAAGGGTAGGGAGGCTTCCCCAGAGGGCTTCTGTGGAGGACACACGGGTGCTAGCTGCACCCACCAGGAGAAGAGGAGGAGGATTTGAAGAGAAAGGGACGGTCGGAAATGTTTTTTCGGGAGGTGGGAGACAACGTTCTAGGAAAACATCCAAGAAATCGCAGAGTCCTATTGAATACCCTTGGGAGGTTTCAGATCATGAGATTAAAATGAAACGAGTTAATATAATTTGCTTTAATCTTCTTTGACCAATCCCCCACCCCAACCAGCTTCTCTCCAGTTATTCATGTATCTTTTCCGAAAGAAATCATAAAGTGGCTGGTGGGGGCTGGGGGTGGAAGTGGAGGGTAAGAATTTAGACCATGGGAAAAAATAAACAAAGGTAGAAAAAAAAGCAAAAACTCTTTTAAATTGTTGATTTTGTTTTCATAGAACACGGCATGCATACTGCTTTATCACACCTTCCATGAGTATTAATTAAAAGGAACTTTGGTATTTAATCAGCAGCTGGCTTTGTTCTCCTCGGGTAGCTTGAGGAGCATTACCATATGTCTTGTGAAGATAATGACATTCTCCTTTATTCAAAAAGCACAGACAAAACTACAATATTGCTGCTGTTTTTTGACATCCGGCAATAAGTCGTCTGGTTAGCCGATGTATACACCTACCAACACCACAGTGGGAAGGTAGGCATTGAATAGCTGTTACAGAGCTCAGAAATTTTACCGGTCTGTTAGGATCAAAGAACATGTGAGGTACTTCAAGCTGGTTTTGCCCTCACTTTGTCACATATACATACAGGACATGCCTATTGATTCTTGGATTAACCAGCACATCTACTTTCCACATATTGCCCGAAAGCAAAGGTGAATTTCCAACATTTTGTTGTCATTTTCAAAGCAGATGCAGGAGAATCACGTTCGCTGGGAGAAGCTCAGGATATGCTGAAACGTTTCTCCGGGCTGAAAAGAGAAAGGACATTGAACTCATAAATTAGCTACAATTACGCCTTTGTACTATGTCACCAGATTCCATTAGATGCGTATCTTTGTTACCTCACAGGCTCATTCCTCACTGCTGGCAAATTTATTAGACATACTACTCAAGAGTTATAAAGAATAGCATTTAAAAAAATTACTATGTTGAAGGGATGGAAATCCCCTTCATTCGCCTTGTACCACATGGAGCAAATCCAGGTGAATAACGTAAGTTGATCCAGAGGGAGGTTTAAGCACGGTTCAGACCTGAGGAGCAAGAATAAAGATGAGAAATAGGCCTGCATTTCACTTCCTGCTTCAAAATTAGTCTTTTCTGTTGTCTTCCCTAAAAATCCTAAACACCACCCATTCTTGCCTTCACTCTCAGTTGCTATACATCAAAGTTTCTGAATTCTCACCCCCACTCTCCAAGATTCAGTCAACCTTAAGTTTAGAATTATAAGAAAAATCGAAGTAAAGCTGCTATGTATCCGATTATGTATTCTGGAGCTTTGTTTTTAAGATGGGATACCTTGGAGAGAGAGGGAGGAAGCAGGAGCTAGGATGGACCCAGGAACAACAGAAGAATATCAGACATGGAGTTCAGGGGAAGCCTGGCATTCTAAGGCTGTGGTAAAGCTTGTCTCTCTATCACAGGGGCGTTCCCACAGGGTGGGGGCGTTCCCAGTGGAGGTTGGACTCCAGTGGCCATCTCAGGCTGTTATCAGTAGTGGTCATTTGGATGATCCTTCTGTGGGTGCATGGAATGGTCTAGCCCTCCAGAAGGAAGAGTGGGATAGTCATTCCCCTATCCCTGAGGGCGAGAGCAGGGGCTGGCACCAGCACTCCAGGTCAGAAAAAATGTAAGAATACCAAACCGGAGAACCAGATGGGGAGTGAGGAAGACTGTAACTCGGGGCACTTGGACACCAAAGTTAGCTCTGTCAGCCTGTTTCTTGTCTGTTGGGCATAAAAAGAAACACAAGGAGGAAAATAGGAGCCAGGAAAGTTTCTAGATTATTACATTGGTTTTATATCAAGTCACAAAGATTGTAAGAATAAATGCAAATAAATGCAAAACAATCTCTTTTCTGTTTCATCATTGTATTTATTGCTATGGTTTAATTTTATAGAGAGATACTAACATATATTAAGGACCTTATATAGCCAAGAAACTTGAAGTAGTGTGACTTCTCTAAATCCGAAATGTGCTACTTTGGTTTTACAGAAGAGAAACTGAGGTTCACAGAAGTTAAATGAGTTGTCTAAGATGACAAGTTACATTGTGGAGCCAGGACCCAGAACCTTGGCCAATGGCCGTGATTCTTCCACGAAGCCACGTGGACACTTTCATCTGGTCGTGTTTACTGGTTTCATTTTTTCACGCACCCAGGGTGCCTATTAATCGACTTCATTCAATTTGCAAGAGTGTCTGCTCTACTGTTTGGATAGTCTGTGGGCCGCAATGACAGCTAGGATGTCCTTGAGGCAGAAGTGTCCTGCTGTGTCTTCAGCCTCACGGAAGCCAGTACCCCAGCCACGTGGCTGCGACCCAAGGGTTGACGCCGCCACACTTCAGAACAGTTGACAAATTGCTCACAGCTGTCTGGGGTGAAAGAACTCATCTCTGAGAACTGACATTTTTCTCCTTCGTTTTTTAAAGAGACAAGTGTGCCTCCTTTTCCTCTTCACTTCTCAATGACTGATCTGCTTGGAAACGGTCCCTGCGCATGCTGGTTTGTCTCACCAGCGTCTTCACTCACGCTCGTTTTCTTCTCAGACTTAACCTCCATTTTTAACCAGGACAACTCACTCCATCTATCCTGTTTCAAATGACACAAAAGAAGAGATTTCATTACATCTCTGCCGAAGCGAGATACTCTGCCACTTGGAAATGCTTCTCGATTATTGCATTTAATTGGAATGGGTGGCCCGTTAGCGCGGATGGTGGAAGGGAATGACTTCTGCCTCCAACATGAAAATGTGTTGTGTGAACTTCTTAATGTGGATGACTTATCTCATGATTGAGGTTAACGGAGGTCAGTGGTTTTCAGAGTGTTGATATCAGGAACCACAAAGAAAGCTAACTTAAATATGGGAATATAATTAATAAATAGATAAAAGAGAGTTTTGAAGATCACCAGCTCTAATGAACAAATAGACAAGATCCTAATTTGATTCTCTCCCAGTGCTCACACTAACCTTGAAATGCCACTCATGGGGGTGCCAGTTTACCAAGACAATCTTTAAAAGCTTGCTAAATAAAAGTTGTTTATTTGTGGCATTTTTTTTTTTTAATTCCTCAAAACTACTGCTGCCACAGGAGACCAAATTTCTTTTTCTTTTTTTTTCCAAGCTGGTTATTGTAAAGTATCTAGTTTTTAATTTACTCTTGCTGTATAAAGTCTACTAAACCACAACAATTTATAATTTATGTGGCCCACAACTGAGTACAGTTTAAGGAACAAATTGTCAAGAAGCCACATGACAATAATTGAACTATTCTGTGTCACACTGTGAATTTCCAAAGTACTCAACAATTAGTTTAAAAAATAATATGTTGTTTGGACCACATCAGGCATTTCCACCTCTTTTTTGTTTGTTTGATTGTTTTTTTCTGAATGAGCTTTTAAAAACCTCAGGATTCCTGCAGAAATAAAGTTTAAAAAATTTCAGCAGATTGTAGTAATTGTAACTGTGCTTAGGATAGTATAATTCTAGGCAAAGTAACCTAACCTGCCTCATAAAAGAGGTCACACTGCCACACTCTACAATGAAAACGCAGTGCCAGTCACTTAAGAGATTTAAAATTTTTCTAGTAGTCCTATTGAAAAAAGGCAGATGAAACACACGAAGTTAATGTAGTAATATTTCACTTAACCTGGTGTGTCAGAGATATGATCATTTCAGTATATAAATCAGGACCCCACCCTGATAATCTCACTTAACTGTTGTTACCTCCTTAAAAGTCCTCTTTCCAAATGCAGTCACCATTAGGGTTAGGACTCAACATATTAAACATATTAAAACATATTAAAAATACCAATATTTTTAAATGTTAATGAAATATTTTACTCCATTTGTACTAAATTTTTGAAATTCAGTGATTGTTTTACATGTCTGACACCTCCCTCTCAGTTTGGAGCAGCCATATTTCAAGGACTAAATACCCGTATATTGCTCGTGGTTGCTGTATTGGACACTGCAGGGTTATGCTGATTGATAGTAGAGGTAATCTGTTAAAATGAATTAAGAAGTTATTCAGAGCTCGTCCCATATTAAACATTTTTAATACATTCAATTTACCTGATTCTACTCTATAAATATTTCTCTCGAACAACTGCTAAATTTAAGACATTCTGGGGCCATGGAGTCTAAATATATTAAGGGAAATAAGCTAATTCCTGCCCTACGAGGAATCTGCTGTCTGGTGGTAGGCAGAATTCCTATAAACTGTCCTAACATTGCCATCGATGAAACTGTGCCAATAATAGAGCTGGGCAATTTGATTTTATGTCTTCCTTCATCGTGGGAAACATCCCTTTTGAGGACATACACCTCCACATATTCTGTGTAATGTAGAACCAAAAGAAAAATATTCCTGACCATGTGTATGGCAAGAATGATGATAGATTTTCAATGTGCTTTACAAATATCTAAAAGGTTGGGTTAGAATAATATAATGATTAATGATAAATAAATATTTCTTGGGGCACCTGGGTGGCTCAGTTGGTTAAGTGTCTGACTCTTGATTTCAGCTCAGGTCATGATCTCAGGGCTGTGAGACAGAGCTCCACACTAGGTATGGATCCTGCTTAAGATTCTCTGTCTCCTTAAGATTATCCTTAACATTCTCCCTGTCCCTCTGTCCTTCTCCCTCCACTATCTTTCTCTCTACTGCTCTCTAAAATAAATACATAAATAAATAAACAAACAAATAAGTAAATAAATGTTTAAAATAATTCTCTTTATTTTTCCACATTTTTATCAATTTATTTTATGCATTTATCTAATATTTTTAATTTAGAAGTTTATTAATATATTTATTAGGACATTCTAATCAAGAAGTAGCAGACTACCTGATGGGTAGGTACTGAACCAAAATATATTGAATTAATAAAAGATCGCTTTCTGGAAAACATCGTGCTGACTACCATGAGTAAAAAAATAACTGGACACAGATCCACTCTCAAGATACTTACATTTTTAATAAGAAAAATGAAACATTCGGCAACTAAATATTGCCAGGTAGAAGTTGATCCATGTTGTGAGAGAAACAGGAAGGTGCTATACCTGTTCATCAGTGAGAAAGGGAGCAGATGAGAATAAGTATTATGTTTTGAATTTGAAAAAAAAAAATCCTGATATTTCATTTGAAAAAGTGCAAAAAATAAATATATTATTTGAGCCCCTTCAGACATCTACTATCCCCCTTTTCTTCCCTAGATGACCCTTTTCCTTTCCTGCTTTTCCTGCAAAGACAATGTTTAAACAAAGGGGGATGAAGGGGACTTCAAGTGTCTTCGCAGTGTTGAGATAAAGCAGCGCTGTTATGGGCTGAATTGTCTTCCCATTCCCAATTCAAATGTTGAGCCCTAACTCTAATGGTGACTACATTTGCAAAGAGGGCCTTTAAGGAGGTAACGACGGTTAAGTGAGATTATCAGGTTGGGGTCCTAATCCAACAGGACTGTGTCCTTTTAAGAAGAAGAGCTATGGAAGAGCTGTTTCTCCACACTCACGCAGATGAAAGGTCATGTGAAGACATGAAGACGTAGTGAGGAAGCAGCTGTGGACAAGGCAGGAAGAGAGCTCTCTTGGAAACCAACTAACTCTGATGGCACCTTGATCTGGATTCCAGCCTCTAGAACTGTGAGAAAGTAGATCCCTGTCATTTCCAGTACCTGTGGTCTTTTGTTATGGTAGCCCTAGCCGATTAATACAGGGCCTGTGGAGGTAGGTGTTAATGCTGACTAGTAGTGGCAGTTTACACGGGTTTACTTTTCCAGAATGGCGGTAGGGCGTGGTGATAGTGAGGGTATCAACCTTTGATTCCTGGAAATGCTGATAGGCACTGACTTTATTTAGACTCTTTGCTCTATAGATTTTCTTTCACCAGCAGCATGTGTAGAATTTTCAGAATGGCTATCTCAGGAAGGAGAAGATAAAAAGGAAAGCACAAGCTAGAGAAAGAACCAAAGGGAAAGCTAGTAAAAGCTTGGTTCTTGATCTACAGTGGATTATACAAAAGATGTGTGATAGCCCAGACATAATGGTCACTGCTTATAGCAGCCATGCTAAATGCTAAATGACTGGAAACCTAGAGTCTTGATAAATACCCAGTCAACACAAAACTATGCTTAATGGAAAGCATTTGTATATACGAAATCTCTGTTTAATAGTGACATTTATTGAGAAGTTATTATATGCCAGCACTTGGGCCAAAGGCTTTACATATTTCTGTTCACTGACTCCTTATAGGATGCTCATAAGTGAGTCACTATTAGCATTCCATTTTACAGACGAGGCCTAGAGATCTCTAGAAATTTGCCCAGTGTCACAATATCGTGATACAATTAGGACTTAAGTCTGTCTGACTTGAAGTCTGAAGTCTTAGCCACCGCAAAATGCATTCTTCCAGAAACAAACGAAGAAATGAAGAATATATTTATTCTCCAACTAAGGTAGCAACATTTGGCATCTTTTTGCATAAAACCAAGCATTTTTAATTTGTTATTTGGATGATTGTAATTTTAGCAGTTGATGTTTAACTTTTCTTTCAGCAGTATATACTTAAAAATTTACGGGCACCTGGGTGACTCAGTGGGTTAAAGCCTCTGCCTTTCGCTCAGGTCATGGTCCCAGGGTCCTGGGATGGAGCCCCCTTTGGGGCTCTCTGCTCAGCAGGGAGCCTGCTTCCTCCTCTCTCTGCCTGTCTCTCTGCCTACTTGTGATCTCTGTCTGTCAAATAAATCAATAAAATCTTTAAAAAATTTAAAATTAAAGAGGAATGATAGTAAAACTTTGCTAAGTTTTGGGCACATAAAACAAAGGGAAAAAAAATAAACCTAGCAATAGGAAATTTTCTCCTGGGATTTTTTTCAGGTTTTGCTGTTTTATCAGATGAAATGTGGAACATTATTTTAAAACTCCAAGGCAGAGTGAAATGACTTGCCCACTTATCAAAAGAGTTTCATGTTTAAATTATATCTTTTTCAGAAATCAAACTCTGGGAAACAATGTTTCTAAATTTCCATTTTTTAAAATCGTCTTTAATGACTGGTCTTGAAATCCTTATTGGATCCTTTCAAATTCTTTTTTTTTTTTTTTTTCCCCAGAAGGGTATGCAGTTATAAGTTTACATGTACTTTATCTGAGTTTCGTTTGAGGATTAATCTCAATCACTTTGCCAGGATTTCTTTTTCATATCCTGATTGTCTTACCAAACTGAGGGAGAGCACGGCCTATCCCCTGATTACCCAGAAAGGAAATGGTCAGGTTGGTTTCAGTCCATTTACAATATGTTGTCAAAGGGAAAGAGGAAGCTGGTTATTAAAGACCGTTTGAGGAGAGTGCTATAAATTCTTCAGACATTCAGAGGTAGCTTATGGAATTGGAGAAATTTTTACCACAAACACACCATACCAATGATTTTTGTAGTACCAAGTCTTAACACCATACATAAATATCCTCAAACCTAATCATAACAATACCCAGGGACAGAAGTAAATTGACAAAGGAAGTAATTACCTTCAACTTAGCCTAAATCACTACTTCAGGGTGGTAGGTATTAAAGTACTAACTATGGAAATAAGCAAAGTAACTAACAAATAAAACTCTTGGCCCCTTAAATGACCAACATTTCCTCAAAATTATTCTGTTGAACAGAAGAAATGTTTATCTCCTTTTCAGGATCTCATAAATGGGGGAAATAAAACATACCTCACTTTCTCCGTGAAGGGTCACAGTTGGTGGTCCTGAGAAGGTCTACACCAAGGAGACTACTTCAGTGTCATTTAACCTGAATCTTCTTGGGGTACAGACTTTTTTAGGATCCTCCTAACAGCATTCTCTAGAACATGGCTAGATAAATGCTACTTTAACCTTATCTTTCTGACTCTCTTTAAGGAATATTGGATCAAAATACTAAATGAATGTAACCAAATATTTTCCTTTTCAACTTTGGTGGCTTTTAGTTAAAAAAAAAAAAAAAAAAAAAAAAAAAAGTGACCCAGTGGAAGTAACTATCAGAATTTGACTTCCCAAAGAAGAACTTTGTTCAATTCCAAAATTGTTAAATCAGTAAAGGAATGTGTCCATACAAAACAGTATTTAAAAAACATACAAACAACAAGACATGAGCAGAGAAAGGAAACTGAGCACTTAGGAGCTGGATCACTCAGAACCTTCTAAATAATGTGACCACTCACTCAGAGCAGGATACACCCATTGTCCTTGTGTAATTATTAGTAATGTAATGTTCTCTTCTACTTTCTCTCTCTCTCTCTCTCTTTATTTTTTTTCAAAGATTTTATTTATTTATTTGACACACAGAGAGAGATCACAAGTAGGTAGAGAGCAGACAGAGAGAGAGAAGGGAAGCGGGCTCCCTGCTGAGCAGAAAGCCCCGTGTGGGGCTCAATCCCAGGACCCTGAGATCATGACCTAAGCCAAAGGCAGAGTCTTAATACACTGAGCCACCCAGGCGCCCTCTCTTTCATTCTCAAGAGTATCTTGGTACTGACAGTAAATGATATGGCCACATGTCACTCTAAAAATGTGATGACTCTGTCATATGCTCAGGATTCTGATTGTCTCTCTCTGGGGAGGTGCAATGAGGCCAGTACGTAAGTGTTAACCTAAAATGTTGGGGCCTCAGATGAAAGCTGGGAAGAAACTTAGTGTGAATGGCCTTAGATTAAGTCCACCGTCAAAACTGCAAATGGCCAAATGATAATTAAGAGAACTAAGTGGAAATTTAGTTAAATTAAGAAGTCTATTGGTTAAAGAACTAACAAATGGGGGGAGCATTCCAACCCCAAACTCTGTGTTTGTCAGGATACTTTGAAATTATGTTCATCAAAACACAAAATTCATGAACAAATGAACCCCTTTGTATTTGTTAATTTTTTGAAAAAGTGAATAATTTAATTTTCCACCTCTGATTCCCCAAACTCAGCATTTATTCAGGCGGGCTGGAGATAGGCTGATCTGGGCAGGTGACAGAGGCTTTGTTCTTGGCAGTTCAGGATTCCAGTGTCCTAGTTACCAAAGGAGAGTCATGAGATGATTTCTTTGCCAGAGGTGATCACCCATATGATTAGTTACCTTAAGCTGATTTAGAGGTTCATTTCATCCTTGGTCAACATAGTTACTTTCCTGAAAATTCAGACTCTTCTGTAAGAGACCTCAGCCCTGCCTTTTGGTTTAATTAAAACTACATGAAAGGTAAATAAACATTAGAGGAACTCTCACACTTTGGTTATTTTCCTTTGTTGTGCCATAATCAAAGAAGGTCATAAAAATGTCTAGGGCAGTGGAAGCTTTCCAAAATTAAATTTGTGGAAGGTTGACTATGAACACATTGTACTTCCTTTTCAGCCCATGTGTGGGTCAATCAAGAGACTTATTTAATGTCAGAAAGTCATGAATGATGAAGACTATGGCTTTAATTCTTTTTCTTCTTTGACCAGGCTTTCATTCTTCAAATAAACACAGAATGGAGATGACACAGATATTCCAGAACTTTTCCTGGTATTTTGGGTGCAGCAGTCATCACTGGGGAAATCTGAGCTCAGCTGGTTGTCCAGATGAGTGACTTTAGGTATCAGATTCTCAGCATTAGCGATCAGTCACCCTCAAGGTCATAAACTATGTAGATGGACCAAAAGGACATCTCTTATAAAATGGAGGTCTAAAAAGCCTGTTCACAAAGCCAAGGAGAAAAGGACATTTGTCTTTTCTTTTTTTTTTTTTTCCTCTTTTCTTTTCTTTTCTTCTTCTTCTTCTTCCTTTTTTTTTTTTTTTTTTTTTTTAAGATTTTACTTATTTATTTGAGTGGGGACAGGAAGAAGCAGACTCCCTGCTGAGCAGTGAGCCCAAAAAGGGGCTAGTCCTGGGACCATGGCCCAAGCCCAAGGCAGATGCTTAACGACTGAGCCACCCAGGGATCCCCATTTGTTTTCTTTTTGGACAGCATGGCTGTTAAGATTGTGCCCCTACATAAGAGCTTTGATTTTAGTGAATGAGAAATTCAGACAATAGAAAAACCAAAACCCAAACCAAACAACACAAGAAAAATATAAAAGAAGTTACCTCTGACACCTCCTCCCTTATCAGACCACATTGGATGCTCATCAAGTGTATGTTGATTCTTTTGAATCCCTATTGCCACTGCCATAGTTCACAACCCCTCTGTTCTTGTCTATACTGTTAGAATGGCTTCCAGCTTTGCCACTGGACTCCACTTTTCCCCTTCTCCACACATCCTTTGGCATTTCACTGGAGATATTTTTAAGAACAATTTTGATGTTATTTTCCTATTTATAGGAAATATAATTAATATTAATATTGTGACTAGTACCTATTTAAAGCAAACTACCACATAGTTATTTTATGTATCACTGAATTCTTATTTGGTGATACACAAATATATAAAAATGCTGAGGTGACTCTTTCTTATCATTTAGACTTTTTCTTATTATACCTTTAAGCTCTTTTAGACTCATTTGTCAGATTGTTATTATATGTCACTCCTATAAATGCATAGAAGGAAAACATAAGCTGCAGCTATGCTCAATGACAATTACATCATCAATCCTGTTGTGAGGCACTATCCACTGAAAGATAGAATGTCATGTCAGAATTGTCAAAAAGTGAAAAACTTACATCTTAAAATCAATAAAATATGTGAATGCTTATCATATGATAACAACAATTGCACTTTTTGGTATTTACTCAAAAGAGTTAAAAACTTGTACCCACACACAAACGTGCATGTGAACATGTATAGCAGATTTATTCATAATGGCCAACGCTGGGAAGCAACCAAGTTATCTTTCAGTAGGTGAATGGGCAAAAAAACTGTGGTACATCCAGACAAAGGAATATTAGTCAGTACAAAAAAGAAACGAGCTATCAAGGCATGAAAAGACACGAAGGAAACTTAAACGTAAATTACTAAGTGAAAGAAACCAATCTGAAAAGGCTACATACTGTATGATTTCAACTCCATGACATGCTGGAAAAGGCAAAACAGGAGCTGTGGATTAGTGGGTCTGTAAAAGGATCAGTGGTTGCTGTGGGGTTGGAAGGTGATGAAGAGGTGGCACACAAAGGATTTTTAGAACCATGAAAATACTCTGTATGATACTATAATGATGAATACATGTGTCCACACCCATAGAACATACAACATCCAGAAGTGAACTGTAAGATAAACGATGGACGTTGGGTGATGATGTGTCACTGTGGGTTCATCAGTTGTAGCCAGTGGACCATTCAGTGGGGGATGTCAACAATGGAGGAAGCTATACATGTGTGGGGGAGGGAATACATGGGGAATCTCTGTACCTTCCTTTCAGTTTTGTTGTGAGCCTTAAACAGCTCTCTAAAAAATGAAAGCTTAAGTTAAAAAAATGCTGAATGTTAGTTTCATGCACACCCCCTTCCAAGCTCCCCCGCCTTTGACTATAGGTAAAATAAAGTCTGAATCCCTTAGCTTGAGACTCAAAGATGCTTATTTTATAATCTGGCTCACAACTAACTTCTTAATCTCTTTTCTTTCTATTTGCTAGTGTGTCCACCTGTACTTTCATGTTCCTCTGCTTTATGCCCGTTTCCTTCCTTCCCTGAAATCCTACATTTGATGTCTCCTTCTTTGTTTTGCCTCTCCACTCTGACATGATTGGTTCCACCCTGCGGTCCCTACGCGGCATTATCTGCACTCTGACAGAGGGGGATTTAACTCATCGCTCTGTAGTTAGTAGAATATATATCGGTGGCCATATCTATGGTACCTGAGCAAGGAGATGCTTCCTAAATTCATTTTGACTCAACCCATTCAAGAATAAAATAGTAAAATACATACTAAGCATTCTACCATCACCACCACCATCATCAACATCATCCAAACAAAGCCATCGATCTATATTCTGATAAAAATGGATTAAAAATAGGCCTTGCTCCTGTAAGTGACAAGGTTGCTGTTCAATATTTTCTTTGGTACCTGAGCAAGGAGATGCTTCCTAAATTCATTTTGACTCAACCCATTCAAGAATAAAATAGTAAAATACATACTAAGCATTCTACCATCACCACCACCATCATCAACATCATCCAAACAAAGCCATTGATCTATATTACTTCTGATAAAAATGGATTAAAAATAGGCCTTGCTCCTATAAGTGACAAGGTTGCTGTTCAATATTTTCTTTTTCCTCTGGGGCAAACTTGCTGGGAGAGCAGGAGTGATGCTCAAATATCTAGATGAGGAGCAGGATCAGAGGGTCCTTGGGCTGCCTCGAGGTCATGGTGTTGGCTGGGCAGAGACCTTTTCCGATAGATGAGGAACTGGGTCTTTCATGAGACTGAAGTCAGTCAGGGGTGAAATCCTTAGCAAGGAGACCAGTACACCCTCCATTCCTCGTTCCTCTAAGGTTATTGCTCTGGAATATTGAAAACTGCTGTGTTGCTTCTTTTTTTTTTTTTTTTTTGTGTGTGTGTGTGTGTGTGTTGCTTCTTCTTAAAGTGTTTATTCCAAGGGCTGCCTTCTTCTGCTTGTTGAATACTTTGGATTGTTTTCATGAAACAATCCACAGAAATATTTCCCACAACAGTTCACCTCCCTGGCCTCTTTGTGTGTAAGGAGGACAATACGTAGTCTGTAGTCTTTGTCTTGTTTTAACCCATGAAACATTTTTTCTCCTCTCTATTTAGAAGTACATAAGCCAGTATCACATAACTGAAGTTAAACACGAGTAGCATTTGATTAAAGCTGGTGTGGCATTTTTGAGAAAAATGTGCTTTTTAATGAAGCAGCTAGAATATACACACCACAGACTCAATTGCATGTTTTTGTGATTCGCAGAGAATTATTTGAGGTGTTTCCTGGCAATTTGTACTAATTTGTTCATTATTTATAGTACTCGTTATTGTCTCTGCCAGATACAATTTCATTCTCAGTGGCACTGAAAACATGTTTTGAATAAATCTTGGCAAGAATAAAGGCATAAATACTTGAACTTTGTTCAGTCAAAACATAGCTGCATGCTTCACTTGGAAGCTAGTGTACTACGGCAGCTTCAGATGACTCCCCTGGTTTTATAGTAGTGTTTCTTTAAAATAATGGATCTCCTTAAGTTTGAGGAGTTAGCTGGCAGGTTCCTGGAAGTATCTAGGAAGACGGAGGAGCAAGTAAATGAAGGCTAGTGAGGCGGTTCGTCTTTGACACTCACCATTCCTATTGAAATACATTCCTGTTTGTGCATTCAAAGTAGAAAGCTCTAGGAATTAAGAGTTCGTCTTGTTTTCAAATATAGTTATTTGGGAAACTTCTTTGAAAATGATATGTGTATTTATTTGAGGCATATACACTGAATCAGAATTCGTTAGGATAAACAAACAACAACAGAAACGGGGCTGGTTCAGCTGCTCCAATTATGTCAAGGGTAATCAGTGACACGGCTAATTTTAGAACTCGTGTCTGAGACTACTATTCACTTGATCCTGTGTCCTCTCACTCTAGAGTCAGAAAATCCTGTGGAAAATTGCTATCACCGCCACATTTTCAGTGTGATGTGGGCCCTGTTGCCGGGGGATGACGGCTGCTTGCGTGTGGTGGTGGGTCAGACTCCATCCTGTCAGCTGAGGGTAACAGCCATCACCCAGCTCTGGGCCAGGAAAAGACCAACATTGCTTCCTTCAGAAAAAAACAATTTTCTAATAATCGTTTAAATAAGCAGGATATTTTTGAAGCACACTTCTGATTTATTTCTCATTGAAGGCAATATGAGATTTAGTTCCAGTGATGTGACATCTCAAAATAGTCACTTTTCTCCTAGCTTACCGAATATTTGTGGATTTGTTGAACGGATATATTTCATTGACCTCTGTAGGCTTCCAAACACCTCATGCGGGTCCTTATGCATGGGTATATCAATGATGGTTGAATGACACTGGTATAGGGCTCATTCCTTCTCTCTCCCCTTTTCCCTGCCCATTGTCCCTCCCTGTCTCTCCACATCTTTTTTTCCCCTCTCCTCACTTCTCTCTCTCTCTTTTTTTTTTAAATAATAAATAATTTTCCCAAAGCCATCTGGCTGATTACCCTAAAACTGAGTTTATTATGATTTCCTCAACAGTTTCTCAGTACATGTCACATTGGGCAATTCTTAAGAAAACGTCACTTCGCCACATAAAGCTCAGCTTTATGCAACTCTACAGTAGAAACTATGTAAATATTTACATAAATCATTATATGAATTTTAAAGTTATAGAGCACATCCATATAAACTTGGTATAAATCCTTAGAGTTAAGATTTTGGTTCAGGAACCTTCTTAGTCTTATTGATAGAACAGCTACTATGGCCAATTTTCTGCTCATTTGACTACTTCATATTGTCAGCTAAGTAAACAGTTCTGTTGACCAGGCCAGTGACATCTGTTGTCCCTCTCCATATCCAGAGGTCCAGTGAGGAGAATGTAGAGAACTATTTCCTACTTAGCTTGTGGACAGATCAGTCTAGGTATCATTTCATGTCCCAGAGCACTGACTGATGATAACATGAGGGGCTAGGGATGCTCTACTTATATTCTTAGAGAGGTTTAGAGATAGATGACTTGTGGAAATCTCAGAGTTGAACAGGGATTTGCATCTGTACAAACTCATGTTCAAGACACAAAGGTATTCGATAAATAGTTGTGGGTTGAGTGACTGACCAGGGACTTAAAAGTCATGTTCACTAGATAGTTTAGAAGAAATGTAAATGTTTTGCATTACACTTTTTTTTTAATAGATTTTATATATTTTTTTGAGAGAGAGAAGAGAGCACGAGAAGGGGGAGGGTCAGAGGGAGAAGCAGGGACCCCATTGATCAGGGAGCCTGACACCGGACTAGATCCTGGGACTCCGGGATCATGACCTGAGCTGAAGGCCATTGCTTAACAAACTGAGCCACCCAGGAGGCCCTGGATTACACTCTTAATGTTTATTGTTTGCAGTTAATTTTTTTTAAAGATTCATTTCTTTATTTGAAGGAGAAGGAGAGAGAGACAGCACAAGTGGGAGGAGCAGGAATAAGGGAGAGAGAATCTCCAGCAGACTCTGTGCAAAGCACAGCACCCCAATGTAGGGCTCCATCTCACGACCCCAAGATCATGACCCCCAAAACATGATCTGAGCTGAAACCGAGAGTTGGATGCCACCCAGGCACCTCTGTGGGTTATTTTTCTTTTTATCAGCTATGGCTTTGAGGACTCTGCAGACAATAACACTTTAGATGTTCACTGTGCTTTATACTTTATACATCACATCGCCACTTATTTTCTTCTTTAATTTTCCAAAACCGTATGAGGAAAGGTGCTGTTTTCACATAAAGAGCACACAGATATGAAGTTTATGTGTTTTAGTAAAAGTCCTCTAGAATTTTGTCTGTTTGGTGTCGTAGGACCTTAAGAATTTTGGTGTCACAGTACATACATATGTATATCTTTTATTGGCAAAGAAGTTCTTATTCATGTACCATATAAAGGCTTGTTCTCTCCAACCAGGCAGGGTGTTAGAGTGGGAAAGATAGGAATTTGTGGTCCTGAATTCTGGTTCCATTACATATTAACAGTGTGATCCTGGATTATTTATTAATCTCACTGAGTATCATTTTCTCATGTAGTAATCATAGCAATTATCCTATGTAGTTCTTGTCAGGATTACATGAAATAATATGGTTAAGGAGCCTGGGTTGCAATTGGCATCAGGAGAGTCAATTTCCCATCAGAATTACTCTGCACCAATGCATCTAGACTTTCTTTCCCAATATCTGTGTTAATGAATGACACTCTTCGGGAGATAATTAGTTACCAACTCGGTCGATGGCTTTGAAAATTAGAAAAGATAACTATTCATTATTTGGTCCACGCCAAAATCCAACCTGCAGCTAGGACCTCATGAGCAAACACTAAAGAAGGCCCCTCACTTGCAGACTTGGGACAATTCATTGTTTGACCACTGAGGGAAGTCTTGGGACTCTTATCTTTCTTACATCTCTGAGAAACTGGGGCCTACTGAGACCCCTCTCAACATTCAGATCTAGCCCTATTCTGGCATAATCATGCCTCAGTTCACTCACCTGGTGCAAATGGAATAAATTTAAGTCATTAAGCAAGTTGACCAACTATGGAACTCATTGGATTTTACCTTGGGGAATATCTTGCTGATGAAAAATTCTCACAATGGGAGGAGAGATCTGATTGTAGAAAAGAATTGATATAAAGTTTAATAGAAAATACTCTCTTACATTTTATTGATGGCTCTGAGGAGTCATCAGTGAAGTTTCAAGCATCAGTGGAAATATAACAATGGTATTACTGAGTGATTGGATTATGAGTGATTTTTCATCTTATGAAGTGGGTGCTGTCCATCAGTCAATAGATTAATCAATAATACATGTGGGAATGATATACTGTTTTGAGAATTTGGGGGTGATAGAATAATATCCTTCCACTTAACTCTTAGGAACTGCTTTTGTCCAGCTATGTTCTGATCCTTTTCTGCTCAGAAGTTAGCTTTTCTTTCCCTGAAGCAGCTCTTTCTGCCCATCCATGGGTCTCATCAGCACAATCTGTAGGATTTAAATGCAGCTGGCTTTCTCTGTTTTTACTTTTGAATGGGTAGATTATTTCTTTCCAGCAGTTGAGTGTTTTTTTTTTTTTTTTTTCTGATTGACCCAAAATGGGTGCAGATGTGGTAAGCACATGCTAAAAGTTGTTGAATATTATTTTCACCCTGAAGAAAGGCCTGACATAAGCAGTTTCAGATTGTGCGAATTCTTCATTTCACAGTGGCCTTCCAACACTGGTTCTGTTGCCAGTGATAACAGAAACCAAGGAGAGGCCTTGGGAGGTAAACCGCAGATTTTCTTATTTTCCAAGTATTAATGACCTCATGTATTCCTGGGTGTGTGAGTCTGTGAAATGCAGAGGTGTCAAATGAAGTTTTGATTTTCGGAATTCGTGCTGGGGGCTTAATTACAATGTATGGTGTTTTCCCTATGCTTTTTCCTTTATTTTTCAGTGTGTGCTTAGAGATGCCAATTTCTCTTACCTGCTAGTTACACCAAAGATAGTCTCTTTGTGCCAATTCCAAATTCTGAATTTTTGTTTAGTTCTTTCTCATACCTTTCTGTTAGCTGCATGGTATATGGAAGAGCCATTAAACTGGGAATCAAAAATCTGCACTTTCCCTCTTGTGTGTAAAATGAATATATATTACAAATATGTAACTGCTGAAAAATAAGATAATGTGCCTTCTACCCAATACAACTGCAATCTTATTGCTCCTAAATTGTTTTTCAATATTTATGGAAACATATTGTAAAATAGCATTAGTGTGACTACATTTTTTTTTTTTTTTTTTTTTTTTTTTTCCTTTTTGGTCTGGAGCCTAAAGTTATACATTCCAGAGGTTCTCAGAGAGAATGTTTTCATGTTTCCACAGATAAATTTTTTTTTTTTAAAACCTGGGGAAATTAAAAACTTCCTTCTTGATAGAAGATAGTCAAGGACTTGATTGAATTTGTATATTTCTTTATTGCCTAAACACCCAAGAGCTAGATTAATGCATTCATTCATTCATTCATTCATTCACTTATTTAAGAAAACAAGTGCTTTACATGCCAGGTAGTTGGCCAGAAATCGGGGATCCAGTGACAATCAGAGAAAAAGTTCCTGCTGCCATGTTGTCTGCAGGTTAGTGTGGAGATGGACAAATTAGCAATTGCCATAAGACGTTGGAGGAACACCTGAACTCAGATTTGGGGGTCAGGAAAGGGTTTTTGAGAGGAAGGGGGATTTAAAAAACAAGTAGGCATTTTCCAGGTCTCTGAATTGTTGGGAAAGGGCAAGTAGAAAAGAGGGGGATGGTGAGCATCAGATAGCTAATTGCTTAAGTCTACATTTGGAATGAATTAAAATAACAATAAAAGCTGGTGGAAACTTACTCCATGATTATCATTAGGCTCTTACAAGCTTATTGGTCAGTTCTAAGGTTTGCTTTCTTGGAACACATAAAAAGAATTTAATAAATTTCCCCTTAGGGGGAGGAGAAAGTTAATAGACCACTAAAAGGGCCCAATTTACCTCCCAGGATTAGATTACTCAGAGTTAAAATAGGGCAATTAAGATGCAGAAGCCCTGTTTAAAAAGCTAGAAAGTACACTCAGGGCAATGCTAAAAGACCAGAGTCCTTCAGAAAGCACTACAGTTTGTTCAATGCACTGAAACTATAATTTCTCAGGAACCTTATACGGTGGTTTCAGCTAAAAAGAAAATGAAGCAAGTCAGGCTGATTCTGTTTTTCACTGTCAGACGCAGTCTTCATTAGATTGTTTGGTTTGGCTATTGCAAGGATCAAATTCATGTTGTAAGAGGAAAATCAAATGATCTTTCTGAAATATGTCTTAAATTTCTTTTGCCAGCTCCAAATGAATGAGTCATGTTGATTCCATATTACAGAGCCATGTTCTACACTCAACTGCTAACGCTTAGTTAATCCTTCCTGATTATTTGGCCTATTTTCCTAATTTTTCATTTGGACTGCCATGCAGGGTCATTTCTCATCCACCTCAGAGTCCAAGTGGATCTCTTGGTGGAGCTGATTCTGGATGCCATGACGTTCCCTTAGCATTTTGTAGAAAGATCCAATCCAGGTTCTAAACACTCCTGGTCTGGGAGGGGTTTGGAGTTCTGCAAGACCTTTAAGATGCTTAAATGTCAATTTTAGGACTGGGGCATGGATTAATTTAAATTATCTCAAAGATAGCAGATGCTTCAAGCAGTCCTTCACACTTGGGATTTATTCATTCATCTAAGGCATATTTGCTGAACATCTGTTATGCACCAAGCACTGTTTTAGGTATCACATAGTGAGGCTGAAAATCTAGACATATTGGATTCTAAGTTGGGATTTCAGTATCACAACACAAGTTCTACTGATCTTTCAAACATGGCAGAGACCTGGCTCTGCCACTCAGCAGCTTGGTGACCTTCGACAGATCTCTTCTCTCTGAACTTCAGTTGTCACATTCTTCAACTGTGCCTAACAACAACTACATTCACTAACTGGTGTGACCAGCAGAGCAGAGGGAGAGCTGCTTTGTGAGTTCTGGTCTCTCCCCCTTCACCTGCCAGGTACTACCTTCTAGAGCCAGCTGAACCACTGGGCAGCCATGGATATTCCCCTCAGGAGTCACTTCACAGACTCCTACTCTTATGTCAGGCCTGATCTTTAACAGGACTTCTTCCGGAAGCCTTCCTTGGTGTCCTCTGTGACTCTACATCCCCAATAGACATTACTATGGGTCCTACACTACTTTTGCTATATAGCCCTGAGAGTGATTTATCATGACAGATGTTTGATCTGTCATCTGTTTCTCTGCTGGAGTCTAAGCTTTAGGAAGGCAGGTCGTGTATCTGCTCTGCCTTACACTATAGCCCCAATGTTTAACACAGTCCATTTATCATTGTTAAATGAATGAATGAATGGCTGTATCCTCACAGACCTGCTAAAGAGGAGTTTGCAAACGAGACCAGAAAGGAGCACACTCTACCCATATCGGTTGCTACGTGCTGGGACACCTGCACTTTCATTTTAAGTTTCATAACCATGTCATGTGGCAAGGGTTACTGGTATTTTGCTTCCCATCTGCTGTAGACAATGGGGTTCAGAAAGTCGTCACTGTATTTGCATGGCCAGAAAGTAGGAGATCCAGAATTAGAACTCAGCTCAATTTGATGCCAAACACTTTGTTCTTTCCATTAAATCACAGCATTTCTTAGCACTGAGAAATTCTTCTGCAATGGCAACTGTGGACGGCCACCTGGAATTTGATCTTCATGGGTGCCTTCTCATATAGTTTATTTTTCGTTTTTATCTGCTGCTTTGCTCTTATCAAATAAAGATAAACAGCAGCTGCTACTGGTGCTGTTGATTGGGATTGCTATTTGAAAATGAAATCTTGGGCATCTGTTCTTTCCTGTTATATTTTATTATGGGAAAATCTATTTTGTTTTTTCTAATTATTTTTTTCAAAAGGTAATGCATGTCTCTGGTAAAAATGTAAACAATATAAAAAGGTATTTCTTTTTTTTTAATACACAGTAGCATACTTACTTGTCTCTGTGTCCTTCGCTTTTGTCAGTGAAGAAGATGTCTTCAAGATTATTCCATATCGGTTCATGATAATACATATTTCATTGTTTGAATAATTGCATATAATTTCATCTTATTTGTAACACATACTTGGTAGGTTTAATAATACGATAATGACTCAAAAAGTACACTAACATCAGAAGTTGCCCTATTTACCTGGTGAGCACAGTACCAAGTGTTATCTTAATGAAGATAAATTAAATCAAGCAATATGACTGATAAAAATAGAATTCTTATAGAGTAGGAAAGTATAGTTTATTTTTCCATTGAAAGAAATAAAATGCTTAAAAAGTTCTATTCCTTCTTTTGTTAATCATTGTGGCCAAGTATCATTTAGAGTCACAGAGTTTTAGAGCCAAGAATTACATTAGGGGTGAGTTAGTATTGCGGTTTTAAAGAAATGAGTGTGTGTGTGTGTGTGTGTCCATTTTTCTTGAAAATTAAGCATTTACAGAGGCAAAATAATATCTTGTTTGCTGAGCTTTGGCCTGGAATATCATAAGCATCATCATCATTATCTTCTTGCTTACAACAGTCTTAAAGGTGGGTACCATTATCATACTTATTTTATAGGTGGGAGACAGAAATGCAAACTCTGATGCTAAATCCTATGCTTATAACTATGGCACACCATTTTGTCTGCCAGCTGTAAAATGACTCAACTTCAGAAATGGTCTCAGTGCCCACCTGCTTAGCTCCAAAATTCAACCTTGAAGGTTCCAGAAGCAGCTCCTCCAAAACTTTAGGATTTTTCAGAACATATTTGTTTTTGTTTTTTGTTTTTTCCAACATTGTTCATTTATTTTTTTTTTCAGTAATTTTCAGAGGTAGAATTTAGCAATTCATCAGTTGCATATAACAGGCACTTCTCGTTACATCCCGTGCCCTTCTTAATGTCCATCACCCGATTATCCCATCCCCTCACCCACCTCCCCTCCAGCAACGCTCAGTTTGTTTCCTAGAGTTCAGCATCTTATGGCTTGTCTTTATTTCAATTTTCATCTTATTTTATTTTTCCTTCCCTTCCCCTATATTCATCTTTTTTGTTTCTTAAAATTCCATATATGAGTGAAATCATATAGTATTTGTCAGAACAGTGTTTAAAATGCTCACAGAGGGCACCTGGGTGGCTCAGTAGGTTAAGCATCTGCTTTCGGTTTGGGTCATGGTCCTGAGGTCCTGGGATTGAGCCCCACATCAGACTCCCTGCTAAGCACCCCCGCTCTACCCCCCCTCCACTTCCTCTTGTGCTCTCTCTCAAATAAATAAAACCTTTGAAAAATTAAAAAAATAAAAACAAAAACATTAAATCCTTGCAGAGTCCATGCCCCTGATTAATAGTCAGCCACTACTCATTGGTATGGTTTTGAAAATATTAAAATACTCTGAATGTTCAATAAATAATCCCATGGGACCCAGCTACTCTCTGAGACATGCTGGTTGTTATGGTCTGCTTTGTGTCCTCCTCAAAATTTATATGTTGAAGTCCCAACCCCCCTACCCAGGACCTCAGAACATTTAACTGTATTTGGAGATAAGGTCTTTGAAGGGGTGATTAAGTTAAATGTGGGGGGTTAGAATAGGACCCTAATCCCATCTGACTGAAGTCTTTCTAAGAAGAGGAAGAGACAACCAGGGCTCTTTCTCTCTCTCCATGCTTGCACAAAGGAAAGGCCACCTGAGGACACAGTGAGGAGACTTGCCATCTACAAGCCAAGGAGAGAAGCCCCAGAAGAAATCAAATGTGTTGATGCCTTGGTCTTGATCTTCCAAGCTTCCAAAACTGTGGGAAAATAAGGAACTTTTGTTTTAGCCACCTGGTCTTGTGGTATTTTGTTAATGGTAGCTTGGGTAGATTAGCACACTGGTCTCCTCATAATCTGGAAACTGAAGAGTCAATGCCTGGCAACCAGCAGAGAGCCTTCCTGAGGGACCCTGCTCTGGTTGGTTAGCCCAGGTATCTGTGCCCTCCCTAGGAATGGACATATTGCTTATTGGCAACAAACAAGGCTGCAGGGAATTTTCTTGTACATGTGTTATATGTTCATTATTTTTGAGTACTCATTTCTAGAAATGAAATTGCCAGGTTGGTTAATTTTAAGAATAACTATGTATGTATATATAAATATATATATATTTTTAAAGATTTTATTTATTTATTTAACAGAGAGAGAAAGAGATCACAAGCAGGCAGAGAGGCAGGCAGAGATAGGGTGGGGGAAGGAGGCTCCCCGAAAAGCAGAGAGCCTGATGCGGGTCTTGATCCCAAGACCTTGAGATCACCACCCAAGCCAAAGGCAGAGGCTTAACCCACAGAGCCACCCAGGCGCCCCAAGAATAACTATGTATATTTTAATATTCTTCATAAAATACTTAAAAAAAATTTATCTGGGCAAACCTGCATTATGGAAGACATTGGTGTACTGGTTGAACTCCTTCTGGCTTCTGGACATTAACAGATACCTTGCCTTTGAAGAAAAAAAAAAGTTTCAAAGTAGGAAGTCTTTCAAACGCATTAGAGAGAAGGAGTTTGATATATTCCACCACCTGAGAAATGAAACCCAGAGCCACAAAGGGAGGAAATGTCTGAGCAGCTATGACAATGGCGCCAGGCGTGAGCAAGGCCACAGAGCACCACTGCTGAGAATAGAGGCTTAAAAGGATGCCTTTTCCCTTGGGCATCCTTTGCCCACAAAACTTATCCATGGTGACAGTTTACATTATGCTCATTCCTTCAGGAATAATTACTGTGTCTCCATGTGGAAGTTTTCTCATTCCAAAGAAGCAGGATCATCCATCATATCAATGTGATATGGTTTTGCCAGATGCCAGATGAATTAGCAAATGGTATTCAATACACACATTCATCAATTCTGACTAGTGCTTAAATAAAATCATAAGGGTACAACTTGGGAAAATACCAGTGGGCTTTCAACATATTTTAAAAAATGTTCAGACAGATAGATGGTCCTTTTAGTCACTTAAAGATTTTTTAGAATTAAACTAGCTTTTGTCAAAAAACTAGGTCTTCTTGAATTTCAATTGAAAAAGGCCAGAGGCAGAAATTCTCAGACTTGAGAGTATATCAAAATCACCTGGAGGGTTTGTCCAAACACAGATTCCTGGGCCACACTCCTCCAAATTTTACACTCAGTAAGTGCAGAGTGGGACCACCATTCTCCATTTCTAAGTTTTCAAATGGTCACTCTTTGAGGTGTGTTATTCTTTTATTTTCTTTGTTTTAATTTTTATTGACATATAATGTATTATTTACTTCAGGGGTACAGGTCTGTGGTTCATCAGTTTTATGCAACTCACGGTGCTCAACATAGAACATATCCTTCCCAACGTCCATCACCCAGCTACCCCATCCCCCCACCCCCTTCCCCTCCAGCAACCCCCAGTTTGTCTCCTGAGATGAAGAGGTGTGCTATTCTTGATGAGCCTTTTACAAAATTTAAGTCACATCTGAATCACCTAGGGATCCTTTTAAAATGCAGATTCAGATATAGCAGGGGCTCAAAATTCTGCATTTTGACAAGTTCCCAAATAATGCTGATGCTTTTGGTTCATGGGTCACACTTTGAAATCAAATTTCTAGACAATGTGTAGCTCATTCTAATTGTTTGACAGTTTGGGAGGTTCCTGATTAAAAGATAAAGGTTATTAAGGGAACGTTTGGACTTCCTTCAGTTTCTCTGTCCAATGTTAAACAATGTTTGGAAAATGATTGCCAGGCCTTTTACTATAACTTGGCCATGATCCTCTCATCCAGGAAGCATACCCAGTTTGACCCATTCTTGACACTTCCCCACATTGCCGAGGCCTACTTTCATAGGGTTTGCAACTACATGCCAACACATAGAAACTGGTCATGGAACATTTGTGCTACCAAAGAGACTGTGGCCAGACACTGAGGTTTAGAAGAGATAACTAATTTTCTGAAGACACAAAGCCCAGGGCAAGTGTGCTACCTCCTCTCTCTGCTCAGGAAAGGTAGGATGGTGGAGATGGATTTAAAGGCTGTGAAAGGGAAGGAGGGAGATTCCTTGAAGGTTTGGTGCTGGTGACTGTTTTCTAGGAATGTGCATGGCCCTGTTGGAAGCTGGTGTTCCAGGGTGGGACAATTACCCAGAGACCTAATGCCTCCAGCTCAGGGCTTTGAATGAAGAAAGTAGAGGTCTCTCAGTTTCCAAGTCTCAAAGCAAAGCCTCCAGGAAGGACTTTAGCCTTTAATCGTCGGATTCCCTGACCCATCCTCCATCCTATACTTCACATACTGGTTATATTGTTGGGAACTGAATCACAGAACCACAGAATCTTAGCGTTGATAAGAACTTTAAGAGGCTTTTCCTCCTCTGAGATTGATTCGCCACTAATAAAACTCACAAGAGATATGTTTGTAACCCATCCATCTCTAAGGTAACATTTGCTAGATGAAAGAACACTTACATCCAAAATCTGAGGACTCTCTGACAGGTATTAACCCCTCTCAGAAACTGAACGGGAAGTTTGATGAGCATCGACTCAGGGCTGGCGGAGATGAGACATTTTGGGAAACATTTCACCCAAATAGGGAAAACTCTGAGAACGGACTTGGACCACTATTAACATTGCAACTATTAGTTCTGGATTCTCTGAGCTGGTTTTAGATTCAAGCATTCTATCTTTTATACCCACATCTCCTTTGGTTTCCAAACTTTGGATTGGAAAATATAGTACACGGCTAGGGAGCTCCCTTTCCCTGGGGCTGACATCCTTCTGTCCTGATGGATTCTGCCTGCCGCATTGTCCCGGATCCCATCTCTGGGCTGACAGCTCCACTCTCCTTGAGGCCCTCTAGCCTCAGAATCCAAGGCCGGGGAAGCTTTCTGAGCCCCATGCATGTAAGATCTGCAATTTTTGTGAGTTCAGAAAGGTTAGCCCATAGCGTTACAAGGAATAGGATACAGACTTTGTTTTTAAAAATTTTTTGTTACTTTCAAGTATCATCAGTAAATCATTTAACCTCTTAGGACTTAAAACAGACCAGTAAGACTTAAAAAATTCACAGCCATTCCCCAAATCCTAGTTCTTGCAGGTCCCCTGTCTTTGTAATCTTTTGTAAAATTCTGTAATTAAACTGTGTAGGTAAACTGTAAGCAGATATTAATATGTCCAAGCTTAATATTTTCCAATGTATATAATAAAAACATAATAATTCATTATTTACTCATTCCTTAGTGGATCATTTATTCAGTGAGCATTTGTGCTATTCTGTACCCACAATGTTAGATACAATGGATACAAAAACCCATGAGGCATGACCTTTCCCCTGAAGGAACTCACTGTCTGTGGGCGAGGTAGGCATTCATTTTTCATTCATTTATTCCAAGAATATTACTGAATTTCTCTCAGGCTCCAGCCACTGTTCCAACCACCAAGGAGCTTACATTTTCATGGTAATGACTAGGGGGAGAAAGAGGAAGGAGACAGACAATAAAAAAGTGGACAAAGGGCGCCTGGGTGGCTCAGTGGGTTAAGCTTCTGCCTTTGGCTCAGGTCATGATCTCAGGGTCCTGGGACCGAGGCCCACATCGGGCTCTCTGCTCAGCAGGGAGCCTGCTTTCCCCTCTCTCTGCCTGTCTCCCTGCCTACTTGTGATCTCTTTCTCTCTGTCAAATAAATAAATAAAATCTTTAAAAAAAAAAAGTGGACAAATGGCATCACATTGGGTATTTTAAAAAAAGGTAAAAAAAAAAAAAAAAACTCTGGAAAACAGCATGGAGATTCCTCAAAATGTTGAAAATAGAACTGCCCTATGACCCAGCAATTGCACTACTGGGTATTTACCCTAAAGATACAAACGTAGTGATCCAAAGGGGCACGTGCACCCGAATGTTTATAGCAGCAATGTCCACAATAGCCAAACTATGGAAAGAACCTAGATGTCCATCCACAGATGAATGGATCAAGAAGATGTGGTATATATACACAATGGAATACTATGCAGCCATCAAAAGAAATGAAATCTTGCCATTTGCGACAACATGGATGGAACTAGAGCGTATCATGCTTAGCGAAAAAACTTTATTTTTAAGAAGATTTCAAAACTTGGCATTTTCGTGAATTGCCGTAGTGTTTGTGTGCTTTAAAAAATAAGTTACATTCTTATGCATAAGTGAAGGTTAGGAAAGCACGTAATATTTTCTCTCATGTTTTATCTTTCAATAGAAAGATTAGAAATATAATACTTTAAATTCAACTCAGGTAGCATTTTTTTAAACCAGTTTTTTTAGGAACCAACTTTCTCATTCTATCCTTTCTGTACACATTTGAATTACTTTTAAATTTCCAAATGCACGATATTCCCCAGAGGTTGCCTTCGTGGAGGATGGAGCCTTTTCCAGTTAACCCAGCTTAGTGGCTGAAATTGTTCAATTTGTTTAAGATGGAGCCTGAATTAATGCAGTGAGTGGATTATATATTACTTAAAATTCAAGACACAATGCAACCTTTTCAGTTATTCAGGGCCTGCACGAGTAAGTGGAGTAAGTAGAGTAAATGATGTGACATATGATCTGAAGAAAGATGCTAAGAGACACTCCTTTCCATTCCCTACTCCTTTTTCTCTCTGCAGGAGCCAGAATGTCTCTGTTAGAAGGACTTTGTGCCTGGAAGTATGAGATCAGAATGCAAATACCTATAGAAAGTGTGAAACGCAAAGCAATGATTAATCTAGGACTTCTCTGGAAATGTCGTCCTCAGGTTACTTAGCAAGAACTTGGGGCTGAGGGATAATACAGGCAAGTGTCTTTTTTATGAGAATAGTTGAGGACAGGCAAGTCCTAATTTCCTTACACCCCTTTTTAAATGTATGCGGGGAGTTGGGGAGCTTTAAAGGGAAAAAAAGGATTGTTGAAGTAACTGGTAGAGGAATGAGATTTCCTGGTGTGTCTGTTTGACTCGCTTCTTCCGGAGACGTTTCCACTTCTGCACATTTGTTCCAGTTCTCAGATGGCCCTTTCTGATCTCCACCCAGCCTCTCATTTGACAGAGAGAGAAAGAGAGCGAGCACAAGCAGGGGGAGAAGCAGGCGGAGGGAGAGGGAGAAGTAGAGTCCGCCCTGAGCAGGGATGAGTGGGGCTGGATCAATGCATACCTCTCTTTCTCTTTCCCTCTCTCTCTCTCTCACAGTTACAAGGGTTTGTTTGGTTCTCTCTCTTGCCACATTGCGAGCTCTTCAATGGCTGCGATGAAGTGTCCTTTATTCTTTGGAGGACCTGGCATAGTCAGTCAATAAACATAGAATAAATTCATTTCGGTGCTGCTCTTGGTTGTTTCCCTACTTGTTAAAGTAGAAGATAAACATGGCTAGATCATCTTCCATTCCAATAACTTTACTTCTTTTGTCGGCTTTTTAGTCACTACTATTTTTTTCACTCTGAGTTCCTCTCAATTTTTATAAAATTGGAAATTGCGTGTTTAAAGTCTAATATTGTATTCATCACTGTCCTCCAGCTCTCTCTGATCAACACCAGCCCTTTCCCTTCTTCAACACATTTAGAATAGGTAAGTGATGGCTATTCCCTGCTTGACAGAGGCTGAAAACCTCTGAAAACCTCTGACTCCTAACTTCTTTCACTTTCGAGGCTCTGCTTCCCTCTTCCTTTACAAGAGACCTTCAGCAGGCTATTCTGCATGTCATTCATGCCCCGTCCTTTGAGAGATCATCCCATCACGCTTCTTTTCTTTATATCCTGCCACTCCAGTGAATTCCCGCCCCCAGCATGTAAATACACACAAATCTCTTTAAATAATAATAATTAAATAATAAATTAAATAATAAAAATTCTCATAATCACATTGTTCTTATATCACTGTTCTTCCTGGATCTTTGTTGAATAAAGGAATAATCATTACTTATAATCCTAATCTCAATTTTCATTTACTCCTAAACTACTGAGTCATCCATGATCATTGCCAAAGTCAATGTTCATTTTGGCCTTTCATCTTACTTTTATCCTTACTGCATTCGACTGTATAGGCCATAGCCAAATTTTTGGAACTTTCTGCTTTTCTTTGTTTATAATTCCCTGACCCTTGCTGATTTTCGCCTCCATCTCTGGCCAGTCTTCTGAGCCCACTCTATGAGCCTTTCTTCTTCCGTTTGCTGCTTCAATGCTGGTATTTTCCAAGGCTCTGCTCTTGACTTGCTTCTTTCCCAATTTGTACACTCCCCAAGGGTAATTTCTTCATACCCGCACCATCCACTCCCAGCTATGCCAAAGGCTTCTCAATATCTGTGCCCATCCAGATTAAAATCAGCATTCCCAGATGTCCCGTCTGGAGCTCAGGAGTCATCTTAAGTTTTTCCTTTGTCGTTGTCTTATTTCTAATGGTCTACAACCAGTTACAGGGTAGAAGCTGAAGCTGAATAGTGTCCTTCCCCCAGTTTTCTCCAAAAGAGTGGATGCAGCTGAAGAGCCGTTTCTCTCTTGGGGAAGAAACACTGCTAGAGACTGATCAGGTCCAGGAGCACCACGTTTGACCCCGCCCCAGTGAGGATGGGGGACATGGGTGAGGTCTTTGTAGGATGTGTTCTTCCTCTCAAGACACCAGTGAGGATTCCCAGAGAGCCACCTTCTGGCCATATATCTCCTGTCCTGTCTCCTCTCTCCCACTCCCGTACCTTCTATCTTCTCTTTCCTTCCTCTGCCTCCTTCCCTCTCTTTACATGTGACTTTCTTTACACTGGAGAAAACCTTACATTTTTGAATGGACCAAAGGTAGATGGTCTTTTGCCCTGCTTTTACGGTAGATTTTTAGGATTGAACTTGGTTGATAAAAGGAACTCCTCTGAGGAGGGCACAGCTCATGAAACCTTTCTACTAGGCTTTTGAGTCAACATCCCCAGATAGAAACTAAGGGGTCATTTTTATTTTGCGTTGTTTGCTCTATTTTCTTCTGGGAATTATAGAGGGAGGTAGGTAGTCAAAACAGGATTCAATTATCCAAGGGTCTTTGGTCAATGTAGTTTTAATGTCAGCACCTCTCTCTTCCCCAGCAACCACCAACTGTTTTGATTCCACCTCCTAATTATTTCAAGAGTCTGTTTCTGGGCTAGAAAGAGCAAACAATCACAGTTCTTTTATAGCCCTCATACCAGGAGGTGCAGTTTATTTCTCTAGCCCTTGCATTGGGACCGACCTGTGACTTGCTTCAGCTCATAGAATGAGGCCGAGAGTGTGTGCATTCTGAGACGGGGTCTCAAGAGGGCTTGCATAGTTCTTCTCGGTTTCTTGGAACCCTGCCTTTGCCACATGCATAATTCTTGGCCAACCTGCTGGAGGATGAGAAATGACAGGGGTCAGAGAGGAGGTCCCCAGAGTCACCTTAGATCAGCCAGTTCTCAGCTGCCAGCTCGCTGACCACACAGGCGTGAATTAGCCTGCCGAGATTGGAGTCTGGTCCCAGTTGGCAGAATCCCAGCTAAGCTCAGACCAAACTGATGACCTTTGGAATCATAAGCTAATTTCTCAATCTCAACATCACCGACATTTGAGACTGGAGGCTTTTTTTGGGGTTGTCTTATGATGCATGGTTAACAGTAGCCCTGGCCTCTACTCACCCATGACAGTAGCACTGTGTCTCACTGTGATAACCAAAACTATCTCCAGACACTGCCAAATGTCCCCTGATGGTGGTGGTAGTGGAGGGGGAAGGTACAAACACCCCCCACAGCTGAGAAACACTGAGCTAACTCAATTATTGTGGCTTTAAGTCTCTAAGTTTTAAGAGGTAGTTAGTCATATAGAAAAAGCTAATTAATGCAATTCCTGTCTTTCTAGGTCCATTGCCATTGTCTTAGGTCAGGTGCCTATAACTTTGTTTTGCCTTAATCACTGCCAGTTGCCTAATAGGCCTCCTACTTCCTGTGGTTTGTTCCTTTAATCTGTCCCACGTATTTCCAGCGGTGGTTAGACAAATAAACATACAAACACAAATCTGACCATATCATGTCATACTTAAATAAACTTCACTGGTGTCTCATTGCCTACATGGTACGAATCCAAACTCCTGGCATATAAGTCCTTCATCATCTGGTCTCCCTGCTACAAATCTGATTTCCCATCTCTCCCATACACAACATGTTTTCAGTATTGTAACACCATTTGCTGTTCTGGAATGTGTCTTACCTTTTCATGCTTCTGTACCTGAAAGCTAAATTCAAATAATTCAACTCCTGTTATCTACCACCTGTATTCTGGAGGATTTTATAGCAGACAGCTAATTGTTTCCTGTTAGGTTTTTACTTTTTTTGTGGCAACAAATCTTGGACATATCCAAATCTTGGACAAATCTTGCAGCAAATATACATATACCCATGTATAATTACCTACATGCATGCACTTACATTGAGAGAAAATCTGGTGAGATTGGAACTCAAATTTCAACACTTTCCACTTTACGGACCTTGGTGGGTAGTCCTAAAAAGTATTTTATTAACTCTGTAGCTCTTTAGAACATATCCTGGTATAGTAGATATTTATTTTATTAGACATTCATTGTGCTATTTTATCTTGATTTGGTAAAAACAACTCAAATTCTTTTCAGAAAATTACCTTCTCCCCCAGTGTTCAAGACTAACAGAATAATCAATCAGGAGATCTTGACCCTCTCTAACTAAGGGGTAGGAATGTGACTTAAACTAGGCGAATCACTAGCACTTCCAGAATTCTGACTTTTAAGCAGAATGATGCAAAATCCTTAAAACTGGTTGGAGCTTCGGGGTACCAGGTGGCTCAATCAGTTAAGTGTCTGCCTTCGGCTCAGGTCATGGTCCCAGGGTCCTGGGGTCGAGCCCCTTGTCGGCTCCCTGCTCGTGGGCAGTCGGCTTCTCCCCCTCCCTCCACCCTTCCTTCTGCCAATCCCCAACCCCTCATGCTCTCTCTCTCAAATAAGTAAATAAACAATCTTAAAAAAATTCATTGTAGTTCCCTCATCCTCCTCATCCTGTGGTGGCTGATTGATTCCTGCATGCCCTAATTCCTATTATTTTTCAAGCCTAGTGCATGCTTTTCTTTGTTTTGTTTAAGCTACTGTGATCCTTTTAATACATTCTTTTTCTTTGTTTCTTACTTGGAGTTGTTTCCTATTACTTGCAGCCTAACAACCCTAAATGATACCCCAGGTTACCTAATTTATTTTTCTCACACTAGACAAATAATAATTAAAACATGGGATGCCTGGATGGCTCAGTCAGTTGGGCATCTACCTTCAGCTCAGGTCATGATCCTAGGCTCCTGGGATCGAGTCCTTTATCGGGTTTCCTGCTCAGTGGGGAGCCTGCTTCTTCCTCTCCCTCTGCCTGCTGCTCCCCCCTGCTTGTGTGTGTGCGTGCGCTCTCTCTCTCTGTCAAGTAATTAATAAATAAAATCTTAAAAGAAAATAAATAAAGCAAAAATAAATAACTATAGTCAATGTGTCTTTTATGACCTTAGATGTATTGACAAAGCTCCCATTCCTTTTCAAATGAAAGTTAGTTTTTATCTCCTGGAAGTATAATCCAAATACAGATTTATTGTAAAACTTCATGCCACCATCTGAATCCTTTCTTGGTCCAAGGAAAAGCTGGAATGCCATGAAACCAATAATTCCATAGTGCAGACCTCCATGGGTCTAGAAGTCCCTGACTATGATATGCTAGATGCTTGGGATGTATCACATTCTGAAGCTAATTCTGATTATTTGGCATTTGTATGAAGTATTTACCCTTGAGTTTTTTTGGAGTAATGACAGTAATACCATCCTCTTAAGGACTTGGAAAGTTAGCACTGACATTCATTCAGATGAATAAAGACAGTATTAGTGTTTTCCTTTGACCAACTCTTATTATACAGTTCATTTATCCATAAATCTCCTGAAAGCTTGAAAACATCTTGGGTAAATTCCCATTACACAAAACTCCACTCCCAAAAGGTAGAATGGGGGGGAAGAGTCTGCCCCCTCATTCTTTACATTTCTATCACTGTTTGCTTGACTGTGATCACTGTTGACATCTTGTGACTTTTTGAAAGAGTAAATTGTAACTTATTCATTTTTTTCATACATGAACTTAGCCCTTACCACATTCTTTTTTTTTTTTTCTATTGGAGGAATCTCCTTGAAAGTCTATTCCCAATGATATGTTATTGCTCTAACTAGTTCTTGTATTTATTTTTAAAATAATAATATTGAATGAATTTGAGATATTTGATAATATATGTCTTTGAGTAAATCAATGTGCATTTCCCCAAACCAGTCCATTTAATGAGTTTATTATATCTTTGCTACAAACACACACACATATATATTTACATGCTTCAAGTATTTATAAGATTTATTATGAATGTATCAGAAATGGGGAATGAGGCAGTATAGAGGTTTTTTTGTTTTGTTTTATTTTGTTTTTAATTGTATGTTACTTGTGTTTTAACTCCCCACATACAAGTAGAAACAACTCAATGAGTTTTCTTCTTCTGGCCTACAACGGAACTCTACTGGACTCGCTTAGAGTTTTGAGAGACCTGAGGATGTCCTCTTGAGGTAGTTATTAGTACTGTTCTCCTAAAGCTTCCTATTATCTCCTGTTCTAGGCACATAGGGCTATTACTTCCCATTGTGGCTCAGTGGGGCTTTGTGGTTAATTTTGGTTGATAACTTTTATGCAGAAGGAATGTATGTTACTTACAGGAAAATCACTGAATCGCCAACGTGAGAACTTCTAGTGTTCTCTCTCGCTCTGGCACATTTGAGATGGTAGAGTGCTCCGTCCGTGTGATATGCTGGTGCTGTATGAGTGAATACTGTGAGTAGAGTAGGTAGACATGTAGAATGAACAAAAAGGAAAAACCGTAGTGTTATTAACCAAAATGATTTTGTTTTTGCAGCAGAATGTGGCTTTTCCTGCCCAATATACCTCTCCATTTCTGAAATGTGGTTCCCCTAGAATCTCCACCATTTCTTCTAATGATTAACTATGTTGGACAAGCAAGAAGAAAAGCAGAAGTTCTGTCTCTCTTGTGAATATCTAGAGTTTTCATCTTGGCCTTCCATAGATTTTTTGAAGGCACACACAACCCTCCTACTTCTATTTCTACCCATTTCCATGATCCATAAATCTCCTGAAAGCTTGAAAACATCTTGGGTAAATTCCCATTACACAAAACTCCACTCCCAAAAGGTAGAATGGGGGGGAAGAGTCTGCCCTCAACCTCTACCAAATTTCTTTTTATCTTTTAAAATTCTTTCTTCTCATCTAATGAAATTTCTAGTACTCCAATCTGTTTTATATCTTCTTGCAAAAGGAGAAGAGGGAGTAGTATTTGCCACCTTTACTGATCCTCAAATTTAATAAATACTTTGCTCTTTCCCTCATTCTTTACATTTCTATCACTGTTTGCTTGATCTTACCGCCTGCCATGTCCTTACCCTGGAGAAAGCGTAAGTAAAATGGGGAGGAGGACACAGCACATGCTTTCTCCAACATTTTTTCTTCCAGCATAAGCCATACCCTGATTAAGAAAAACTTGCTCTTAGAACTGGTAGTCACAATGAGACTGTTCTGATTGCACTGATGAGATTTGAGAGAGCTAACCTGCAGGTTTTGTGATTCTAGAGGGGGTTATACATCTGCAAGTTGACAAGAAGGTTAAAGAAAGCTTCTTTCTTCTATTCTTTCTGTTTAGCTGGAGCTAAGTGGCCCAACAGAGACCAGTGAAAGCACATGAGCAGAAGGGAAGGGTAGGTCTTGGGTCACAGGTAGTGAATGAAGGAGAAAACAGTACACAATCTGCAATTTCATGCCACAGTGGGACAACTGAGATGTTTTATTTTGAAAATTCAGGTTGAAGTCTCTTTTGGGGAAAAAAACAACAACACTGTTTCTGGGGAAAAGTAAATTTCTTTAGGATGTATTATTTTTTCTTTTACAGCCTTTAAAATTTTTTTAATCTGTTGCATCTATAGAAAACCAGTCTTTTTTCTTTTTAAAGATAATTTGTTTGAGAGAGAGAGAGAGCAAGCATGTGAGCGAGCTGGGGGGTGGGGGAGGGGCAAAGGGAGCCCTAGAGAGAATACCAAGCAGGCTCCATGCTGAGTGTGGAAACTGACTCAGGACTTAATTCCAGGACCCTGAGGGCACTATCTGAGCTAAAACCAAAAGCTGGATGCTTAACGGACTTTACCACTCAGTTGTCTCCTTATTGTTATTTTATGGAAAAGGGTGGTATAGAAATAAAATTAAATAGTTCACATAACTCTGATGTACTCATTGAACTGCCAGGAGTGTTTTGTAGGAAAACATTCCAAGACTCCGGTTTGACTCAGTGGTGACTGAATGGTCATGATGGCCAAGGGTTTGGGTGCTCTAAATTTGTCATCCTCATTCTAGAAAGTACCTAAGGGAAAATGTCTTATATTCTTGTACATCAAGGAAGAAAAGGGGCATACTCTGTTCTCAAAATATAATTGTCTGTTTTCCACTTTAACACCTCTAGAGAAAGAGTTAAATTGGACATTTTTGTCTCCCACAGTTTTTTTTTTTTTTTTTTTTTTTTTCTCCAGTCCAGAACTTCTGAAAGCTGAGCTCTAGGCACCATTGTGTGGTAAGAGTGTCTTTGAAGCTTTCTCAGGAGAGTTTTTGTTTGCCTGTTTGTTTTTACTGAAATCTCACACAGATATCCAGTACAAAACAAGCAACAGTGGAACTATTTTGTTTAAAGAGGAAGCAGTGATCTAAGACCCAAATTCCCTAGACCCCTCCCTCTTGCCCTTTGGCACACTTAAGGATCTAGAGGGCTTTATCAAATACAGTTGGAAACTCCAAAAGTGACCTGTGAGCCAGACAGACTTGAATTAGAATATCTTGCTTGTTTCCAATTATGTAAAATCTTGGACAAGTTGTTAGCCCATTGAAGCCCTGTTTTCTCCAACAGATTAATAGAGGTTAACAACCCTTAATTTGCAAAGTTCTTTTTTTTTTTTTTTTTTTAATTTGCAAAGTTCTTATGACATTGAATTGAGAGGGCAGAATGTGATAGATGCTCAACAATAGTGATTTTTTTCTCTCCTGCTTGAAGCTAAATCCACTGTAAAGTATCAAATTCTTTATAACAATGGTTAAAAGTAATTTCTTGCCCAAATCCTTATAATATTTATAGATTACTATAGATTTCTCTTCAGGTTTTTTGTTGTTGTTGTTGTTTCCTCAATCAGCACTAATTTTGTGTTTTCTAAATTGTTGTTATTATTCATTCATCTGGTGAAACAGTGGGTAAAATATCATCCCCTTTATGTTATATTTGTCACATTCTCATCAATGGTAATATCTTACTTTTACTAATTCAAATAATCTATACCTCCTATAACCAATGCCAGTTTTAGAACCGCACTGTTGGATATAATTTAGCTGGCTTTTTTTTTTTTTTAATTTTGTTTATTTATTTGAGAGAGAGAGAGAGAGAGAAAGAACGAGTGGGGGGAACAGAAAGAGAAGCAATAAGGGGCTTGATCCCAGGACCCTGGGATCATGACCTGAGCTAAAGGCAGACACTTAACTAACGGACTGAGCCACCCAGGCACCTCTTAGCTGGCTTTTTAATAAATGGTGTCCAACATAGCATCTATAATTGCCTGATGTGTATTTCAGTAATTTTCCTCTTCGTAGAACTTTTCTTTTATATATACACTACTTTCATGAGTCTCAAGGTTATACATTGTTATATCATGTGTACATGTGTTCTTGATGTGAAGAAAGGTCGGTGAAAATATAAAATTGTACCTTAAAGTACTTTTCTCTACATAAAACTAGCCCAAAGAATAATGGGATGCTGTTTGTAAAGCCTGCCTATTTCCTTTCCTTCTACTCCTTGGAGTTAACTGTTGCAAGATGCTTTTTCTTCCTTCATCTTTCCTTCTTTTACCTTAGCCCATTCTTGGCATCTTTGCTGTAGTCACTAACTATTGCAGGTTTTTAAAATATTGGACACCATTCTGTGTTTGCAATTTCTGTTTTGTGTCCATGCCTACCCCTGCTTTCCAGTAGACTTACTTCTCTAACTGCTGTTGCTTAAATGTTAAGAAATGTGGGAAAGAGATTCTGTTAAGAAAGCTAATATTTTTTAGACTGATGTTAAAAACAATTTAGTCTTATTTATTTATGGATTTAGAAACTTCTGGTTTTCATAAGACTAGCCCTTGAATAAGTCCCATCTACATAAAAATGGGAGAGAGTGGAACAGAATTTATGTAAACAACAATAAATTTTAAAAAATTCTATCTTTTTCATTAAGTAATAGATTATTTTAGTCTGAATTCCCTGCCTAAGGAAAGCACAATCTTTGATGCTTTTTGTTTATTATAATTTCTCATCAAAAGGGAATATAGAAATAAGAGAGATTTGGAGTGGATTTGTTGGCCATGTTGACTACAATGTGAGATAAAATACCTCTATGCATAATGCAGGAACAGGAAGAGTGTATCAAAAAAATCCAGCTTCAAAAATGAGCAGGGAAAATAGGATGAGAAGAAAAAAGTTAGTTTAGAGTGAAATTATGAGATTGGAAAGACCTACAATGAAAAATTTTTAGCAACCAAAATCAAGTTTACATTCTTGACCCATTAGCTAAATCTAGAAAGGAACTCAACATTCAAATATGAGGAGGTGCTTGAAGAGTTTAGACAACCAACTTTCTTTGAGTAGATATTTAGATAAAAGAAAATTAATGAGCATGTTTTACCAAAAAAAGAAAAAAAAATCTCCGTGACATAGATTTTAATGGAATAAATGTATTCTCTAGAAAAACAGACTAAAAGGGTGCCGGGGTGACCCAGTGGGTTAAGCCTCTGCCTTTGGCTCAGGTCATGGTCCCAGGGTCCTGGGATCGAGCCCCGCATCGGGGGGTCTCTGCTCAGCAGGGAGCCTGCTTCCTCCTCTCTCTCTGCCTGCCTCTCTGCCTACTTGTGATCTCTGTCTGTCAAATAAATAAATAAAATCTTAAAAAAGAAAAGAAAAGAAAAGAAAAACAGACTAAAGGAAAACAGTGGGAATTGTAGGTTATCCATGACATGACTCTGTAGCTTATACATGAAGTGCCTAAATGAAAGCTTAATATAGTTTGCTGATCGTTGCCAAAGAGTTACCAACAGGTCTCTGCATCTTTGACCTAAAATACATTGAGTTTATTAAGGAAACTCAAAGTAAGATCCAAGCTGGCACAGCATTTCCGGGCCATGTGATCCAATGAATTAAACTTCAGTCATCACTTCCTAAACAAAGTGGAACTGAGGTTCTTCTGTGGGCAAAGTTTCCCTCTCAATGGTCAGAGTTGCCTTTGAAAGGCCCTGTGATCGGGCCCAAGGGAGTTTTGATTAGAGAATCACAGGAAATGTTTTTTCCACCTTCCAATAAAATTCAAAGTTTTTATAATATGACCATTCAGGCTATCTGTAACAGTTTTGCTTTAATAACTTATTTTGTATGGTGGGGTAAACAATTCACCGTGGAGAATGAAAAAGGAATGTGCATGTGTAGAACTACTTGCTAGGAGCTGGTATTAGTAATTATAGACTTTTTTTAATCCCTCTGCAGTATAGTCGAGATGAGTCATTTAGCTGAGTATTTTGATGTTGCTTAATTAAGGAGCGAGTTGTTTACAAAATTATCCTGAAAGGAAAAAAGTCTTGTGGTTGAGGCCCTTCCACTTAGCAAAACACACACTGGCATTTTACTACCAGATTGGAAAACATCTGAGAAAGTCTCTCTGCAGTTTTAAAATTATTATCTTTATTTCACTGGTGAATTTTTAAATTTTTTTCTATATAAGTGTATTAATATTTCATATTTAAGTATTGTATATTTAAATATTTGTTAAAAACCCTTGGTCCTGGAATCAGGAGACCAGTTTGACCAAAAAGCAAAACAAAAACAAAACCAACCAACCAAATAAAATCCTTTCTAAGCTTGTGGCTTTCACTAGCACTTTTAGCATTTAGGAACTTCAACTCCTTTGTGAATTTCAAAAGTCTCTATATGAGACTATTTAATAAATGAGTTGTAGATTTTTTTTAGATCAGAAAAAATTAACTCAATTTTACATTAAGAAACTATGGAGAGTCATTAATACCAGAAAGATCATGGTCTTCTACAAAATTTTGATTCCCACACCCCAATTAATAAAATATTTTGAATCACAAGATTAATACACAATTATTTATTTATGAACATTATGGAATATACATGTAAGATCAGGTGAAAGTATGATATAAGAATAAAGCAGCATTTTTAAAAAGATTTTGTTTATTTATTTGTCAGAGAGAGAGAGAGAGAGAGCACAAGCAGGGGGGAGAGACAGAGGGAGAGGGAGATGCAGGCTGCCCACTGAGCAAGGAGCCCAATGTGGGACTCAGTCCCAGGAATCTGGAATCATGACCTGAGCAGAAGACAGGCACTTAACTGACTGAGCCACCCAGGTGTCCCAAATAACACTTTCTTATATTTAAAGGGATAAATGTAATGACCACAGATTGGAAAAATTAAGGGAGATTTAATGTAGCATTTTCTGTTACAGTTCTGGAGAGCTCTCTGAGGCAGTTTTGGGGGGGTGGCACACCCTGTGTAGCTTTTGTGACTGAACAGATGACACATGGCAGGGGAGAGGTCGGTGCTCCCCCACCCACAGGGTGGCCCTCAAAACTCACTTGAATCAGTCACTTGTGTGTGTGTGTGTGTGTTTTAAATACTGATGCCTGGGTTCTAACTCCATTGGCTTCAGTGAGTCTGATGAGGGAAGGGACAAGGCATTGGTATTTAAAGATACCAATATTTGGTATTGCATAGCAAAAATTCATAGAGCTGTTGAATCACTACATGGTACATTCAAAACTAAGGTAAGATTCTTTGTTGACTGTATTTTAATAAAGAAAAAAAAAAAACAACAACTTCTTGTTCCTTTATGGTTAAGATAGTAAGAGAAAGGTGCGCCTGGGTGGCTCAGTCTGTTAAGTGTCTGTCTTTGGCTCAGGTCACGATCTCAGGGTCCTGGGATCAGGAGCCACACATCTCACAGGACTGCCTGTACAGCGGGGACCCTGCTTCTTCCTCTCCCTCTGCTCCTCCCCCCATTCGTGCTCTCTCTCTCTCATATATAAATAAAATCTTAAAACAAAAAAGAAAGCAAGAGAAACATAGTTTACACAAACAATGTGTGTAAAAAGGAACTGGTCTAAGAAATGGAGAAACAAGCCACTGTCCAATAAATAAAATAAAATAAATCTTCCCAGGAGAAGTCAGCATACAGCTGGGGTTGAGAATTACCACCCAGGACCCAGGGGAGATCCTTTCTCCTTGTGTGGGCTTCAGGGGCCGTTCCCAGCAGGAAGTGGCTACAGTTTCCACCTGCAGTGCCTGGTAGGACAAGGCAGTGGCTGAGAGGACATGGCCCAAGTGCTGATGTACGTAGTCGCATGTGATGGTCCTGTCCTGGGAGGTTATTTATATGAATCAGGAGAGGCAACAGCTATGCCCTCCAAGATGGTCCTCAGCCGGAGTCGCTCAGCTGAGGTGAGGGCCAGAGTGGTGTAAGAGCTCTGGTGAGTTCTCCGGAGAATGTCGCAAGGGCTGTGATCCTGAGTGAGCTGACGGGAACAAGGACTACCTCTTGCAGCTTGAATTAATGTCATTCCTATGTCATTAAGCCTTACAGAGCCAGAGGACGCCTAGGGAAACTCAGGTTACAGCATTAATATTGAAACAATAACCAACTTTTACAGAGAGCTTCACAATTTACAAAGCTCTTTTGTGTATATTACGTTACTTGATCCACACTTACCCCTAGGGTAAATGCTATTAGTTCCATTTTATAAAGGAAAATAATGAAGTTCAGAAATGTTAAATATTTGCCTGAGGTCATACATTATGAAAGGGCAGAGCCAGAACCCCAGCTTAGGTCTCTCAGCTCTCAACTTTTTTTCTTTTTCACCATAACTTGAACTGGTAGATAAGGTTCGGTGCTGTACAGAGGAGGATTCCTGTGAATTTGGGTGGTTCTTGATTTCCTTAGACATGGGGCAGATCTCTCTCAAAACTTGCTATTTTCGCTCTTCATCCGAGCCAAAGCTAATATTTAGCCCTACTAGTTATTCAAATGCTGAGAGGCCTCTTGCTTGTTTAGTAAACAGTTACGTTCCTGAGGCTCTCATCCTTCGCCCACCACCACCCCTACAACCCTAGTTCTTCTTCTGGCATCCCCTGACTTTCCCACCCATCCAACAATTAAGGGGTCAGCCCCTGGCAAAGCGAAGGCACTCTTGGCTCCGATTCAGTGTGAAAAACCAGAATGAGTGCCTGGGCTGTTAAATCAGTGGTTGTTAAATATTAGAAATATTACCCTTCCCCATAGGCGTTCACTTGCAAGTCCAGGTGTTTCACAAACTGATTTCATTGATAATAATAGGGTACAGAGAATGGACCCACAAAGCATTTATCCATCCCCCCATCCTAAAATTCGTTTAATCTGTGATCAAGTGTTTCTGGATTCTGCCTCCTGAAAATCTCTCTGTGTTCCTCTACTCCTGTCATCACTTCCTGAATTCAGCTTTTTATCACCTTTCACTTAGACTTGCTAAATAGTCCATCCTTTATCTAACCCCCTACTTATCCTGTCTCCAGACAGGGGACATGCTTACCCTGTCCCCAGACACTGAGCAGTAAAATTCAAATCTGATGGTGTCCCTGTCCTTTTAGGCATTATCAATGGCTGCCCTTTATCAAATGAGTTTTCCCCCACTTCATTGCTGCAATTAGCATATAACATTGTTTATATGCATATATATTGCAGAATGATTACCACAATGAGGGTTAATGAACACCTCCATCACCTCACCTGATTACCTCTTTTTGCGTATTTGGTGATAACATTTCAGATCTACTCTCTCAGCAACTTTCAAGGATCTAATACAGTATCGTTAATGAGAGTCACCATGCTGTGCATTAAATTCCCAGAACTGATTCATCTTACACTGAAAGTTGGTACTCTTTGACTAACATCTTCCCATTTCCCTGACCCTCCAGCCCCTAGCAAACACCATTTTACACTGTTTCTGAGTTCGCAGCAAGCTCTTTGACACAAGACCCTCTTCTCTGGTTCATGCTCTCTTCTTTAGCTTCATGGCTTGCTGGACCCAATTCTTGTGCTCACATCACAGGGAAATACCCCCAGTTCTCCAACTGATATACTTATAAATGTCAACTGATGGATACTGCTAGATGTTTTTCAAAGCAGTAGGAATCCCGAATCTAAATGCATATGCCAACTACCAAACTATGACTATGTATCTGTATACTACAATTGATTTATTGGGGGCTGGGTAATCTGCAAGAATGGAGACATCATTTTCAGGAAAGGACTAACACTGAGTGAGTTCCGGCAAGTTTCTCTTTTATGTAGCAAGGGATTTTATATTTTTGTTTTTATTTTATTTTATTTAGAGGGGGATTTTAAACATCACTTGGCCATTTGAATAGTTAGAAACACATTAATTTCAGCCATTATTTGGGAATAAGCCTGTGTTATAACTAGTTTAATTTTTTTTTTTTTTTTTTTTTTTTTTTGTCAGAGTCTGGTTTGGCAAATGGGATTGAGAAGGGCTCCACTCACTGAGATTCTGTGAAAAGCCACACAATAAGAGGAACCAAGAGAAAAATAGTTAAAAAAAATTTCTCCCCATCCCTTAAATGATGTGAGGAATTCCTATTTTAGGAGCCAAAAAGAAAAAAAAAAAACCCTAATTTATAAGTGCTTGGCTAAACATGTAAGTCTTATAAGCATTTTATGGTTTGTTTTTGATACTTTTTAATTGCTAAGATGTAAACTAGGACATTTCAATCGTCTCTTCATTATTTATCCTAGCTTATAACCTTGAAAGAAACAGACTGTCCCAAACCATTTTTAGTTGAGTTGATATGTGTGGAATCTTTTCCTTAATGGATTTCAGGGTTAAGGGTGATGCTTCAAATCTCTTGAAAAAGCGGCAATACGTATTTCTAGTATTTTATCCACAGTTCAGGGAATAAAGATGTGTTTAGTCCTGTCCCTTCTACTCTTTGCACTGAAATACCTATATAGCCTCTCTTACCCTTCAAGTACAAACAAGGAATTATATGCCAGGTGATGTACAAGGCCATGTGTCTAAGCCATGTGTGCAAGAAGCGTGTACACTGAAACACACCTTAAGTGTGACAGTTCATAAGACATAGTTTTTAAAGTCTAGTCAGAAGGGACACCTGGGTGGCTCAGTGGGTTAAAGCCTCTTCCTTCAGCTCAGGTCATGATCCCAGTGTCCTGGGATCAAGCCCCGCATCAGGCTCTCTGCTGAGCAGAGAGCCTGCTTCCTACTCTCTCTCTCTGCCTGCCTCTCTGCCTACTTGTAATCTCTGTCTGTCAAAAAAAAAAAAAAAAAAAAAAAGTCTAGTCAGAAGATGAATGAAGAAGTACTGAATGGACTAAAGAAAACTATTTATATATATATTTACATTCTAAATTAAAAAGCATAACCATGTTTGTTTAAATTGTGAGAAACTTCACACAATTTCACAGAATTTAGAATATTAGGATCTGTCCTCTCCTATACCATGTGACTTGGTGAACAAGACAAGTAGTAATTTTAGTAAAAGGATACTAGATGACTAAGACTTATGATTTGCCAGTGGAGAGATGCTGGAGGTAAGTTTCAAAAGGAGTTTCATCAGAAACTTGGGCGAGGTGAACATGGCTTTAGTTCATGGGATTCCTATGTTGATATAGCACTGTCTCCTGTGCTAACTTCTGTACCTGCTCAAGGTGGATTTACAAACCACCTTTACTTAGTTACCTGGTTTCAGAGATTCTCCCTCAATGTAGCCTAGGGTTTCTAAATTTAAAAAAAAAAAAAAATCAAGTTAAAAGATCTGGCAGGTGTGCGTGCGTGTGTGTGCGTGTGTGTGTGTGTGACTTGATTTATACAGAGTTTTAGCATTAAATCACATTTATTCATAATCTGGTGAATAATGTAAATGTAAATTAGAAGAAATAAGGTTATATAAAATTCGGATCTCATTGCAGCCTCTGGCTTTGAGGCGTGAGTACATCTATTGCCTTCTTGCATGGAGTACTTTGGGAACCCCTTTCTCACTGGTGGCTAACCTCTTGGCTATTGTTGCCTGCTGGTCTTGTCCCTGTTTTTTGCTTTGTGTTTCTGTCCAATGAAAATGCTTATCTTGTTTTTGAGATGAACTATGTTTTTGTTGTTGATGTGGTCTCTATTACCAATATATGTATGTTTGAGGTAGATAGTGTGTACCAAAGCCTTGAACTTACACAACCAGCTTGACTTGATGAAGGCTTCATGGGTGCCAGTGTTTTATAAACTTTTATGTAAAGTTCAATCAGTTATAAGACATCATATTGTCAGGTTTGAGAAAGAAAACCTAAAGCTCATCTTTTTGTGAACTCCATCTGGCATCACTGAGCATACTTGACGTTCAATAATGAAATCACTTCTAGGGTGGGAAAGGTCGGGAACACTCAAAGCATGGTTTACGAACTCTGTTGGTCCGTGAATGGCTTCTGGTCCAGGGCAAGGCGAGTTGAGAAAGTAACAGGAAGCACTGGGACATTTTAAAGCAATTAACAAAGTAATTTTGCATGTGTTGTATCTAATAATTTAAAGAATTAGCTTATATATTTTTTTCTTAATTTCATTTTTTTAATACTTTACAAAATGCTTGTAATGAATTTGAGGCACCTGAGTGTCTCAGCTGGTTAAGCATCACAACCTTCACTTTAGGTCATGGTTACGGGGTCCTGGGATAGAGCCCCACATCGGGCTCCCTGCTCAGAGAGGAGTCTGCTGCTCTCTTTCCCTCTGTCTCTCCCCCTGGCTCGTGCTCTTTGCTTCTCTCTCTTTGTCAAATAAAATCTTGAAAAAAAAACCAAAACAAAATACTTGTAATGGATTATAAACTAATACAATAAGCCCTTTTACTACAGAGAGTTTAAAAAGTACTGGTTTACACTGATACTAATGCTTATTACATTTCATCAAATATGTTTCATCAATTTAATTTACGGTATTATTTTGTATATCACAAAAGAAGAAAACAATGCAGCCAATTAAGCTATACACAATGTCTCTATATAACTTAGATTGTTTATTTTTTATTTATTGGAAGAGCTTTTTTAGACTTTTAAATGTAATTTAAAAAAAATCATTGATCTCTCATTTAAGTATAACAAGGAAAATATTAAGACAGTAACTTAATGAAGATATTTTTTAAACTTCTTTGCATTGAGTCCAATGTTTCTGACTCACTCTTCAACTTAGAGTTATTGATGTCTGTATTTTTCTACACTGTATTCCCCTCTGGATTATCAAAAGTGTTGAGGATGTGGAATTTCTTTAAAGATTTTTTTGAGTATAATCTGTAGGTTGTTTTATTTTTTAATCCCCAAACTACTGATCTTATTAGAAATTATCAACAAATAGTTGTATGTATTCCAGGAACAAACCTATCATAACATTTCATGCTTGTATCATCCTTTCTTAGGTTTATAAAGCATTTTTGATTGTTGCATTGCAAGAAAACATGGAATTGTGAATATCCCTTCAAAGATGAACATCTACCTCTTTAGTACCAAATGTATATACAACAGCTTCATCTTCTTTCATGCTTTCCTGCAAACACAGTAACCTTTGGGTTTTAATACTGAGTTATATTGTCATCATTTAAAAGACATTCAAAAAAGCTGTTAAACTCAACACATATAGTATCAACCAGATATTTAGCTCAACTGAAGTGATGAGAATATTAAAGCTAAGACTGAGTCCTATGTTCAGGTGAGGCTTGGCTGACATGATTGTTGTTTAGTCACAGATTGTAAAATGCATCCTAATATCACAGATGATGAGATGTGAATAAATATGTCTTTACATTGATAAAATATGGTAATTTGGAATTAAGAACTTCTAAGAGTGACCAGTCATTTTACCTGAGTAACTTAAAGACACATAGGTTCCTCATAAGTATTTACTCCTGGGGGAAGCTTTAAGCTTATCTAACTCATCTAAGTTACATTCTTTTAATTTAAAGGGGTATCTGTATGGAGACGGCAACATCCTATCAACTAATTCAACTGGCCAACTACAGATTTTACTATCTAAGTGATTTAATTTACCGAGTTACTTACTCCTAAGACAGAGTATATCTAGCCCTCCGTAACAAACATTCAGCACCGACTGTGTGTATGGTAGTAATTATAGCAACCTTTTAAGTTAGGTAGCTCTTAGTTTCCCCATCTGTAAGACAAGGCAACAAGAGCACAGAGAGCTAAATATGTTAGGGGCCAGGACTCAAACCAGTAGTGTATTTGGCCCAAGAGTTCAAAGCCTGAGCTTTTTTTAACTTACGTTATACTCTCAACAAGCGAAGTTATTTTGGCTACGTCTGTGGTTCTCAAAAGAGCCCATAGTTGATTTAAAACAAAACAAAACAATCCCCTAAAACTTTCCAGATCTTGAAAGCACGTAACAGGGGGAAAAACAGCAACTCTGAATTAAAACAACCAACCAACTGGGCTGGTCAAGACCTTGAATATGAGCGGAACCAGCTGAAGAAAATGTAGCCCATTTAGAGCCTTTATCAAGTCTTAATAAATGCCTTTGGCAAACAAACATAATCAGAACAAAAACTACTTTCCAGTACCACTGAAAGGAAAAAATGTTGGCAGGGACTATGGAAATGTGGTGATTAGTAATTATTCAGTTGAGGGGGAATATAAACTGGACTTACATAGAATTTGGATGCCAAGCAAAACTATTACAACGAAACTATAGGAGCCCGAATGTAAGCCAAAACTATTCAGACTATAGTGTTGCCCCACTATTTTATATACAGAGGTGAAATTGAATCACCACGGAGAACAAAGCAAGCAATGACACCAGCTATTTCTCAGAATGAAATCCTAATAAAAATGAAACTGAGTTTGTTATAACTCAATTGTCTGAAGTAGATCCATTTCCTCTTTTTAGAGGATTTAAATAGCAAATTCTTCCTTACCCAAAATATAGCACATAAAAATATCCACTGGCCAAATATGAATGAATCTTAGACTTCTCTGAAGGCCTTCAAATACAATGGATAAAGTAATTAAACTACAGGGGATTTTACATGTTATAAAAGAAGGCACTTATATTTCACGGAAAATTTAGTTTCCCATGAGTTAAGTGGCTTTCCAGATCATTGTTTAATTAAGAGGTTGGGTTCCAATAGACTTGAAGTGTAGGTAATGGCCAAGTATACATGAGTAAAATAAATGAACAAAAAGAATTTGGGATGATGACATAAATCAATACCAAAGATTTTATTTTACCAAATTGTTTAAACTAAGACTTAAATTCACTCCTATCAGTACTGCTTCTCTAAAAATCCTCCCATCATTTAGAAAAAAAACCACAGTGGTATATTAAAAGGTTTGGCTTTGAGAAATTTATTATAACTTTTATTTGTATTTTTAAATATTCAAATTATATTTATATGTACATATTATATATCATGTTTAAATTAGAAATTAAGACATTATAGTTTGTTAATTTTTGAAACCTGTATTGGCCCAACAGTCTTCACTTGGTCAGTGTATTAGAATTGGGGGAGGTCTTCCTGCCAAAGGATGAGTTTTATCCTAGCATGGTTAATTTTATGTCTTTTTGGCTGGGCCAACATGCCAGATATTATGTGTGCACAAACTCACACACACACATACACAGACATCTATATCCTGCTGGTTCTGTATTTCTGGAGAACCCTGACTAATATATATCCCATGAAGGAATTGAGAGTGACGCTGTCATTCATCTGCTGTCTCCCCGCAAAATGGAATATTTTGTAATTTATGTATGCTCAGCTAAACGGACTCACAGAATATAATTATTTTAAACTAAAATCACCTTCACAAAATGGACAAATAGCCAAAAGAGATTCTCTCTCTTATAGAAAACTCAAATGGAGATTATATTAGAATCAAGTGCAAATAAAAGTCAATTCTTCATAACTATATTTCAAGGAAAGAAATAATCCTGATCCAATCAGATACAAGATACAAGAAGTCAGTTCAATTATCAGGAAGTCTATTTAAAGCATGGATTTACATTAATGATGGACATTGCCCTAAATATATATAGGCTGGGAAATAATAATGCATGATTTTTAGAAACTACTCATGCAACTTGTAAATAAATAGTGGGGGATACATACAAAATATATTTTAATGAAATCAATGGTTATTCAAAAAAGTCTAGAGATTACTTCCAAATGACTGTCAAACGGAGTTTTGTTTTGTTTTTAATGTTGACGGTAAAACTAAATGTGTAAAAACTAATCTTCTCTCTTTGAAGTCAGAATAGTGGTTACTCTTAGAGGGGGTAGGTAGTGACAGGTGCATGAGGGCCTTCTGGTGCTGGTGAGATTCTGTTTCTTGATATGGATTTGGTTACATGGGTGTGCGCAGTGCATGAAAGTTCATTGAGCTCTATGAATAGGCACTTTTCTTCATGTTTGTCAAACTGCATAAAAAATTTAACAAAAAATGGCCTCAAACCTGGAAAATGTATCCCTTTACAAATTCTAAAGGCACAACGAGGCTGACAGGTATATAAACCAATTTTGACTATAAAAGTGAGAACATAGGGAGCAATTACTTTATAACCATCAAGGAAATAAGCTAGGACTTCAGATTGCTTGGAAATTTTGTATGCACATTCATGAGGGATATTAGTATGTTGTTTTCCTGTAGTGTCTTTTCAGAATTTGGTTTGAGGGTCATGCTAGCGTTATAGAATGAATTGGGAAGTGTTTCTTTCCTTTCAACTTTATCAAAGAAAGACTTTGTTTAGTAGCAGTAGTGTTTCTTCCTTTGATATTTAGGAGAATTCCATTTGGTAGGAATTTCAGTTTTTAACTAAAAATTTAATTTTAAATAGATATTGAGTAATTCCAGTTATTTACTTCTTGAGTGAGGATTGGTAGACATTCCATGATATTTTCCCTTTTATCTAAGTTAAGTTTATTGGCATAAAAGTTGTTCATAATATTCTTTTTTTTAAATCCTTTTAGTGTCTGTAGGATATGTAGTGATGTCACTTCTCATTTCTGATGTTGGCAATTCATGTTTTCACTTTGCTTTTCCTTATCGGTTAGTCTGGCTAGTTTATCAGTTTTGTTGATCGTCATAAAGAACCAGTTTTTTATTTCATTGACTTTCTCTATTTTTTCTGTTGTTTATTTTATTGATGTTTGCTTTGATCATTTCCTTTCTTCTGCTTAAGTTGAGTTACTTTTCTTTTTTCTAGTTTTTTTGTTTGTTTCTTAATGTATAAATTGAAGTTATTAGTTTGAAGCCTTTTTTCTTTTCAAATATAGTTATTGCTGCACTATTTTTCCCCTAAGTACTACTTTCGCTACATCCCATATTTTCATTTATTCAAAATATTTTCTGATTTTTAAAAATTTCTTCTCTGACTTGTGGATTGCCCAGAAGTATATTATTTATTTTCCAAATATTTGGGATTTTTCAGATATCTTTCTAATACTAAGACTAATGCCAATCTAATTTAATCCCACTAAGGTTATCCAACATAGTTTGTATAACATGAATCCTTTCAGGATGAATAAAACTTGCTTTATGGCCTTGAATATAGTTTATTTTGGTAAGTGTTTAATTTGCACTCAAAAAATGTGTATTTTGTTGTTTATAGTGGAATGTTCTGTAATTTCCAATTAGATCAGATTAATTGATAGTGTTGTCTCCTGTATTCTTACTGGCTTTTTGTCTTCTCATTATATCAATTATTGTGGTTGGTATGATGTTATTGCCAATTATAATTGTGGATTTGTCTATTTTTCTTTAGATATTTATCATTTTGTTTCATGTAATTTGAAGCTTTTATGAGATGCAAAAACATTTTGAATCCTAGGTCCTTTGAATGAATCAAGTACCATATCATTTATTAAATAAAACTTTTTATCCCTGGTAATACTTTTGTTCTAAAATCTGTATTATCTGATTTTAATATTAGTGATCAAGGCCAAGATGGCATGTATTTTCCCATTTTTAAATTTTTGGTCTAGTTCTGTTTTTATATTTAAAGTGGGTTTCTTCCAGGCAGCATATATTGGGGTCTAGCTTTTTTTTTTAATCCAATTTCAGCCCTTGGAGGATTTAGATAATTAATAATTAATGTGATTATTGATATAGTTGAGCATAAATCTACCATCTTGTCCTTTGTTTTTTATATTTCCATATGTTCTTTGTTCTTCTTTATTAATTTTTCTCACTTCTTTTGGAGTAATTTTTTTTTATTATTTCATTTAACTTTCTTATTGGTTTGTTAGTTATAACTCTGGGCGTCTGTGTGTGTGTGTGTGTGTGTGTGTACTTAAGGTTGCTTCAGGGCTCAAAGTGTACGTGTTTAATTTATCACAGTTCCCCCTAAATGGTATATAACTTCAGGCATAGTGTAAGAACCTCACAACACTATACTTCCATATCTCCTCCCCTCCTGGCCTTTGTGATACCGTTGTCATACATTTTACTTCTACATATATTATAGACCCCATACTATACTGTTACTATTTTTTCTTTAAACAGCCTATTATGTTTTAAAGACATTTAAATAATAAGATAGAAAATCTTTTCAATTACTTTTTCTATTTTTATTCTTCTAGTATTTTTCATTTCTTTGTATGGACTCATATTTTTATCTGGTGTCATTTTCCTTCTGCTTAAAAGACTTTCCTTAATTAGCTTGAAGAGTCTACTAGAAATAAATTCTTTCATCTTTTTTAAGTCTGAAAAAGGTTTTATTTTACTTTCATTTTGAAAGCTACTTTTCTTGGGTAAAATATTCTAAGTTGATAGGTTTTTAAAAATTTCAATCTCTGCTCTATAGTCTATTGTGTCTTCTTAGTTTCTACCACACCAAATCGAATTTTCCATGCTTAAATTTTAAGGTTCATCTTATGAATTTAATTGAGTCCCACTAGTCCTTAAAAACAATCTTCAAATCCAGGCATGCCGCTTTCTTTCTTTGTCCTATGTTTATTCTCCTTCCTTTATCACATTACCCTAATTTAAGTTCTTATCTTTCTCATCCTTCAAGTTCTATTAAAAGCTTAAAGTGGGGGTATCTGGGTGGATCAGTTGGTTAAGCATCCACTCTTGATTTCAGCTCAGGTCATGATCTCAGGATCATGAGATCAGTCTTGTGTTGGTCTCCATGCTGGGCATGGAACCTATTTAAGATTCTCTCTTTTCCTCTCCACCCCTATCCCCACAACCCTGCTTCTACATGCATGTGCATGTGCATGCCCCCCCCCCCCACACACACACACACTCTCTCTCTCTAAAAAAAAAGAAAGAAAGAAAAAAAAAACCTTAAAATTTACTTTTGTCTTACCTTCTCCAAGACATTTTTCCCCTACTTATTTTGTTTCTCTTTTATCACAATCTTTTTTTAAAAAGATTTTATTTTTATATTTGAGAGAGAGAGAGAGAGAGAGAGAGAGAACAGAGGGGTGCAGAAGGAGAAGAAGAAAGAGAATTTCAAGTGGACTCCCCACTGTGCCTAGAGACTGACTGATCTCAAGACCCCGAAATCATGACCTGAGCCAAAATCAAGAGTTGGATGCTTAACCAACTAAAACCCCCAGCGCCCCTCACAATCTTCTTTTATAGCTCTTGGACTATCAGAGTTTTTGTTCTTAATTATATAATATAGCTTTTTGTCATTGGTGTTCCTGGTCTAATATTGCCTATTTGATGAAAGCTCTTTGAGAAAAATGAGTAATTTATGGTGTTTCTGTCCTCTGTACCAGTCCCTTCCTATGCTTCCTGCCCCTCTCAGTTTTGTAGGTGTTTTTTAAAGACTTGATTAACAAAGGACTAAATAATCCACTGAACTGCATATACATTACCTTTGGGAAAGTGAAAGTAATTTATTAACAGGGTCAGAAGCTATACCAGGAAGTCCAACTTCCCCAGCAAAAGATTTGCATTCCAAATAGCAACATTGAGCTTTAAGGGAGGTTGGGATTGCTATCTCAAAATCTATGGTCTAGGTTTTGGTTTTTACAATTCATCTAATGGTCAGAATGATCAAGTAATGAGACTCATCTTTCCAGCAGAGACTGTGACACTCATTTGGCCAGAACATTCTTTACTTGCAGAAGGAGGTTTGTTAATAGTAACAATATGGGCTATATTTAACTTCCTTGGGTCTCCTACCAAATTAGTTTCATGAGAGGATACAGGGTCTGAAATAATAAGACTTGTATTACATTCTCAATTCCCAGGTTTAGAAATATTCCTTTCTAACTGTGGGTGTCCCAAGTTAGTGTTATGTACACTCATACCAAGGCTTGCCCGACACACACACACATACAAATTGAATAGATAAGAATCGAATTATAATAAAATGATCATTTTGAATTTTCTGGGCATCATTTTAGTTTTCTAGCTATAATGTCCATGAACAAAGACCTCCTAGTAACAATCAAAATATTTTTGCATACACTAAAATTTATCATCAACATCAGGTATATTTAGACAATTTTACTACCAATTTAGCATCAACAACCAGTTCTTCTGCGTTTATATGAACAGTGTTCTGATTCAATTCATGTACCTATTAAACTACTACATTACAATTCCTAACATAATGACTCATTATGTTAAAAAAAATTGGGTTTACGCCAATTTATTTGAGCTATATTTTAATGTATAAATACTGTACTGTATTATAATACGAGACATTTCCCCATCTGCATGTGGCCAGTGGTGTTAAAAATAGAACAACATAAGAACCCAACCCATTTATGTCAAAATAATAGGATTTTATTCGAAGTTGTCGAGGGAGTTATACAATTATGTTTAGATTTTATTTGGAAAATAAAATATGCTATGCAGATAGCATACAGTTAGTGTTCTTAGAGTCTGAAAAATGGTTAAACATATTTGGGAAATCTTTCATACTAAATCCCTTTCCTAGAGATTCTTAGTGAACATTTATACATTAAGAATCTTAAATATTTGAATAAAAGGAAGATTGTATTTAGGGGCACTTGAGTGGCTCAGTTGGGTAGGTGTCTGCCTTTGGCTCAGGTCATGACGCTGGGGCCTGGGAGCTCCCTGCTCAGGGAGTCTGCTTCTCCGTCTCCCTCTGCCTGCCACTCCTCCGACTTGTGTTCAATCTCTCTCACATAAATAAATAAAAGTAAAATAAATAAATAAATAAAGCAAGCCTGTACTTAGCTTGGCATTTTGCAAGTATCTCAGTGAGTATAGATAACAAGTCTGTGTGCCCCAGGTTCAGTATTCTAGAGGGCTAGCTTTGGGAAACTCTGAGCTAGCATATTTATGTGAATATTTATTTCTTATCAGATGAATATAAAAAATTAACTCCCTTTTACCCTGACCTGAACACATGGGAAATATGTGGCTATGAAGGTGCAGGGCTTTACAGTCAATGGCATGTGCTTTACCTGTGTTCTGTCTGTTGCAGTAATTAATCATCCTGTTCAATATGTCAAATGACTCACTCTACTACACATCTCTTGAAGTTTCTGCCTAATCCCTTTCTTCTCAGAACTCATGCTCACCATAGCAGTGGGTGCCCATGAATTATATTTGTCTTACTTGACTGAAATTCCTAGCAGAGTTAATTAGATCAGAAAGAGACATCTGACCCAACCCAAACTTGTCCATTTCTTATGAGAGTTGAGAACTGGGCCCTGGAAGGGACAGTTAGTCTCTGTGTTAGATTGGAACCGTACCATAGTAACAGTCTGCTCTGTGAATTAAGTAGAGAAAGCCAGTTTTGAAAGGGAGCGTGAAAAGAAGGACTCTTACTAGTTTCCTAAAAGTTTTTATTTCCTGATCTCTGACCCGTTCTGTTTTCCAGCCACATAACTGCCCTTAGGTTTTAGAAGACAATATCTCTGTACCCATGTATCTATGCATGCATCTAAATATCTATTATCTATCAAACTTCTGTCTTCCGAGCTATCTTGAAATGCCTACATACAAACTAATGATTCATTCACTCATACATTTTTTTGGTTTTTTGATTAAGCTAACTCAAGTTGTTTAATATTTCTTACTTCTCCCAAACTCAACCCTATTTCTTTTAATCTCAGTTAAGAAATTCAAGTTAATTCAACTTTTCCAAACATTTTCACATTTACTGAATTCTTACTAAATGTTTGAAATGTTTTCTATGCCACTCTTTGGGAAAGATCCTTAACTACTTTTAGCTTCCTGAAAAGAGACCAGAGTAAATACATGTGAGGCTATATTCGTATTTATTCTTGAGATGGAACATAGGGCTGGAGTAGCTATAATGCTTTGCCAGGAGTATTTTTGTGGAGGCAGGTGCAAAAAGACTGAGGTGTCAATAAGAATGAAGGGTCAAAGATTTTACCCTACATACAAACTAAAACATCAGGTCTGAAAGAAAAGATTTTATTTTAGTAGTATCAGAAGGCAGAGTATCAAAATTATTTTGTGCCAGTCCTCCAAGCCCCAACTCCCACAAGACAATATGAAAAAGTTTAGGTGATACTGCACACATAGTGGGTTGCATTGTCAGGGAAAAGTCTTGAGCTTAGAGAAACCTTATATAATGGACAATGAGCACGCCCGCTTTTTACTCTGCTGGGAAATACTATCCCCATCTTCCAAGGCTATTTGCTAAATATCCATGACAGTCCAGAACCAAGGTAATCTTTGCTTATAGGAGTGCAGAATCATGAGAAACCATGAATGTCTTCAATGGGGAATATTGGTTTAGAATTCCTTCTTTGAAATTAAGTCTTGTAGAATAAACAGGCAGATCAATGGGACAAAAATAGATTGTTCTCTGTATAAGGATAGAGTTGAATTTTACTGCCTGAACTGAAAATTTTTTTTCTATTATTTTTGCAAAGCAATTCTGACATTGACTACCTGGAGTTAGTATGGAATTCCCAGGTTAAGGACAGAGTTATCCACAGTTCTCTCCTCACTTCACATATAAGGCACAGCCTCCAGTGCTCTCAGGTTACTCACACTTCTGACCAACTACAAATTAATGGGTTCCCACAACCCCCTCTGTTTCAACAATTTAGTAGAAAGATTCACAGAACTCAGTCAAGCACTCTATTTATGATTACAGTTTTATTATAAAGGATGCATATGAGAACCAGCCAAAGGGAGCAATGCATAGGACAAAGTCTAGCAGAGTCCTCAATGTGAAGCTTACATGTCTTTAGAACACATTACTCTTTTGACACATCAATGCATGATAAACAGCCAGGGAAGTTTACCCAAGCTTCAGGTGTCTAGAGTTTTTACTGGGTTTTCATTAGATAGGAATCGTTGCGTGAATCATTGTCCACTCCTCCCTTTCTCTGAGGTCAGCAGATTGAGTTGGTATCATGTGGCTCAGAGCCTCAACCTTCTAATGATGTGGTTGGTCTTTCTAGCATGACCAACGCCCATCCTGAATCTAAACTAGGGTCCTCCATGAGTCACTTCATTTGCATAATTCAGGTATCATCGTGGGTCCACCTTGAATAACAAAGATATTTTTATGACTCAGGAAATTCCAAGGGATTTACAGCTTCCTCCTAGGAACCAGAGGTAAAGGTCAGATAAATTCTCATTATAAAACAGTTACCTACTTATTTTCCCAGATAGGTACAGCAATAATTTTGTAAAGTAAAAGAAGAAGAAGAGGAAGAGAAAGAAGGAGGAAGAGGAGGAGAAGTAGGAGGAGAAAATAATATAGAAAGGAAGGAAAGGAGGAAGAAAGAAAGGAAGAAAAGACTATAGGTTGGAACTGCAAGACTATAGATTGGAACTCCAATAAATTGCTTGATAAAGAATACATGGCTTTCCGATTATTTTTCCACTTAGAACAATGATGTCTTCCATACCACTCTCTCTGATAGTTTTTCTCTCAGATAGTTTTTTCAAACAGATCCTACTTTTCTAATCAAGGCTATACATAGGCACTTTGTATTTTTATCATTATTGTAAATTGTATCGTCATTTAATTTTCCTATTGTTATTAGTGTATTGGGCTATGATTAGCTGAGTGTAAATCAGTATCTATGCATTTTAATAACTTAATTATTTCTAACAATTTTTAAAAGAATTCTTTTTTTTCTGTTTCCTATCCTTGTGCATAGTCAGAATTTCAGGAACAACATTAAGTGGGTGGCAGCAAACCTCCCGTTCTCTTTGTGATTTTTATGGGCATTCTGCCAAAATTTTGTCATTTCATTGTCACGTGATTTTGATCTTATCCATTTTACATTTTGATCTTCTGTGTAACATTTCAATTAATGTCTTATACTCCATGGCCTAGTCTTGATAGAAGCACTACTGGCATTTTGGGTAGATTATTTTTTATTATGTGCCCTGTTCCACACATAGCAGGACATGTAGCATAGAAGATAACAACAGTGTCCCTCTGGTAATTGGGACAACCTCAAACATTTCCACAGATGTCCCTTTGTCCCCAAAGGGGCAGTAACTACCCCTTTTTGAAAATACCTGCTTTAGAAAATATAAAAAGGCCAACCCATGTTCTAGGCCTATGAGAAAATTCTCCTGCAGTGGCATCACCACATGTTGTAAAGGGCAAATGGATCTTGAATAGGATATATTTGAAGGTTTATTATACCACTTAATAGGATATTGAAAGTTCTGGCATCCAGATTTTTAAAATTTTTGAATTGGAAAGACTGTGTGTGACCCTTTAGGGAATTACCTTTGTTCAGATGCATCGTCTTGTACTGACCAGTGGCTCACCACTGTGAACATTTAGAACACACTCCTTCCTCCTGCTTCTTCTTCTTTTTTTTTTTTTTTAAAGATTTTATTTATTGGGGTGCCTGGGTGGCTCAGTGGGTTAAGCCTCTGCCTTCGGCTCAGGTCATGATCTCAGGGTCCTGGGATCAAGCCCCGCATCGGGCTCTCTGCTCAGCAGGAAGCCTGTTTCCCCCCCCTCTCTCTGCCTGCCTCTGCCTACTTGTGATCTCTCTCTGTCAAATAAATAAATAAAATCTTTAAAAAATATATTTTATATGGATGGCTCAGTTGGGTAGGTGTCTTTTTTTTTAAAATATTAAATTTAAATTAAAAAAATCTTTTTAAAAAATATTTTATTTATTTATTTGACAGACAGACATCACAAGATCTCAACAGGACCCTGGGATCATGACCTGAGCCAGAGGCAGAGGCTTTAATCCACTGAGCCACCCAGACACCCTTTCCTCCTGCTTCTACCCTTTCTTCTCAGCCTCACTTTACTCTCCACTTTGGTAGGAAGGTCTGTGGCTCCAGCCCACTGGAGCCTCATGGTTTCAGTGGCAAAAAGACATTTGAGGAATAAAGTTTTCAACAGTTCCAATTTATCTCCTTCCTCCAAATCAACATGTTTTCACTGTCCTTGAATTGAGGACCATTAGAAGGGTCTTAGCTTGGTTCAAAGATTGAATGGGCCAATGATAGCAATCCATTAGGTCTTTTTGTCTACTCAATTCCTCAACTGAGTAAGAAGCACTGGTTTCTTATAAATGCTTGGCCTTCTTGAATTTTGAATTTAATTTTATTTTATTCTGATTTATTTTCTGGTACTGATGGGATCATCAGTATGCTACACGAATAAAAGCAAGTTATGACAAGCTTTGTGGTTGAAAGTAATAGCACTGAACTTAGGGATACACTGAGTAAACGTAAGAGTTATTATGCTCGTATCATTGCTAACCTAATATATTTTAAAGCATATTATTGTTAAAATGTATATTATGTGTTAGAAAATTATGTCTTTGCTGGGACAGATGTATCTCTAATGACTAAATGTTATTGAGTCTGTGTGCTGAAGGTCTAAGTCAAATATTTAAAATTTATCTTTAAACAAAGCACATCAGTTGGCATCTTCTGCAAATTTATTTTTTGCATGCAGCATAAGGACTCTGACTTCCAAGGCCTTCATTAGAAAGCTAAAACCATGTTTTTTTCTCCAGTGATATTTTCCCTCTAAGAAATACATTTTAATGTCTTGGTGGTATTTTCTCTGGCTCTGTTTAAATGTTTAGTTCCCAATGATACTTTTAAAAATTGTATTTTTATTTTATTTTTTAATTAAAATATAATGTATTATTTGTTTCAGGGGTACAGGTTTGTGATTCATCAGTCTTACACAATTCACAGTGCTCACCATAGCACATATCCTTCCCAATGTCCATCACCCAGCCACCCATCCCTCCCAACCCCTTTCTCTCCAGCAACCTTCAAGTTGTTTCCTGAGATTAGGAGTCTCTTATGGTTTATCTCCCTCTCTGGTTTTGTCTGTTTTCATTTTTTCCTCTCTTCCTCTGTGATCCCTTGTCTTGTTTCTCAGATTCCTCCTATCAGTGAGATTCTATGATAATTGTCTTTCTCTGATTGACTTAATTCACTTAGTGTAATACCCTCTAGTTCCTTCCACGTTTTTGCAAATGGTGAGATTTCTGGTTTTTGATAGCTGCATAATATTCCAATGTGTGTGTGTGTACACCACATCTTCTGTTTCCATTCACGTGTTGATCGACATCTGGGCTCTCATTTTTTTATTTTGATAGTATGTCACGCTTCCTCACTTTTGATTTTTTCCCATCCCAGCACTGCTTATGTGGAAATATTAGACATGATTCTTGTGCTCTTATACACATAGAAGCTCAATGAAGAGAATTAAGAGACAGTGTAGCTTAATGTTTCTGAGTTCAGCTCCAGGGTCAGACTCCTTGAGTTGAAATAATTGTTCTCTGTGACTATAAGCTGGTTTCTGTGTTTGGGTTTCCACATCTGAAAAATGGAATTTATAGTAAACTTAAGCTTACAGTTTTCTTGGGAAGATTATGTGTGTTAGAATACATGAAGTATTGAAAGCAGAGGTTGACTCAGGAAATGCTATGTAAATGTTTATTATTATATAACTTTAAATTCAGTTTTATCTTTTTCCTTACTGAACTTTGAATTATTTCCTTGTATCTTGACTTGCATTTTGCATAGTCATTCTGTGTGCTAGGAGAGTTTAAAAAAAAAAAAATCACAGTTTTGTTAAGAAAAAGCAGCATCCATGGAACTACTATAATACATTTTAAAATTCTGCAATGTTAGGTTCTACCAGACAGACTCTCTTTAAATATCACAAACATTTTTTTTTCTCATCCAAGTTCTAGAATGAAATGTCCAGTTACAGAAATCTAAGTTCCTTACAAAGAGGTGGTGTTTTTTCCTCAAACAGGTTCTTGTGAATGATTGTTATGGGATTTTACCTTTTCTCAGCTCTGAATCAGGTCAGCACCAAGTTTTTGGCTAGATGTCTAGTACCTCCTCTTGATAAACCAGCTGTAAATTTTTCCAACATTGTGTATTCCAGTGATTTCTACAGGGTCATCCTCTGAGGGCACATTTGCTGATGAGGGTTTCTCTGTGTGACCCTATCCTTGCCACACCAATGGACACCTTTAAATACACTTGTCCTATGAAAACATTTTCTGTGCCTCTCTGTCAGAATAGAGGCAAGAATGGGTTTTTGAACTTAGGCAGAAAAAAAATTTAAGGAAGGTTTTCAGGACAAAAATAGGCTCTTAAGGAATACTTGGGGAGAGTTCAATTCCATTACTTTATTATGTTTTTTTGAAGGGCATACCACTGCCAAGATACGAAATGACCAGGAGGAATATTACTGAGGTGATGACAAACTTTTCCAGTAATAGCTACAAATGATATCATTTTCTTCCAAACCAAACTATGCAATATTTTTAAAGGGAGGCCTAGTAACACTGCAATATCTAGAGAAAAATAAAAAGGTAGGGAGGCATCCTCCCTAGTGAGTGATTACACCCCAGAGACTGCAGAAGATTGAAAGCTATCTAGATAAGTGGTTTAAGGTGAGAAGTTTCAGATGTGGAAAGAATGTTGAAGTGCCTGATAAAGAAAACACATGAAAAGAGGATATGTGATAAAGCTTTAAAAATTTAAGTATATCTTCATGTTCATTCAAAACAAGAAACATTTAAAATTATAAGAGAATAAAAAGGCATTAAATCAAAACAATAATTTGGGATTAAAGTTATAAGGTGATGAGACATTTTCAGGGTGGAGAATATGAGCATACTGTTGACTTTATAATAAAACTACAAATACTTGCAATATAATATTGTTAGAACTGTTTTAATCAATAATAACATTGATATTTTTATGTTAATTAATGAGCTACTTGATGCCTATTCTGACTTCCAAAGTATAGTTAAAAAAGCCATATCTGATTCAGCTTTGAACATTTTAACTGTTATCATCAATAACTGTTAGGTAAACATTTTCCCAAAGGCTTTGTATCCACATTATTTGGGGAAAAATACAGCTTTGCCTACGAACAGGCAGAAAAGACTTGTCCAAATCAGGTGCAATAGAATCTCAATAATGAATTTCTTTATCAATGTAATGATTGACATCTGCTGCCAAAATGATGCAAAATCAGTCCCGTTTCATAATAAGCTCGTCCCTGCTGGGTGGAGCTGAAGAAATGGATTTCTTTTCTTTTCTTCTTCTTTTTTTTTTTTTCTTTTTATGGGCTTTTATTTAAATTCCAGGTAGCTAACATACAGGTTTGTATTATTTTCAGGTATACAGTACAGTGTTTCAATACTTGCAAACAACACCCAGCGCTCATCACAAGTGCCTTTCTTTATCCTCTTCACCTATTTCACCCATCTCCCCACCCACGTCCCCTTGGGTGACCCTCAATTCTTTCTCTAGAGTTAGGAGTCTGTTTCTTGGTTTCTCTCTCTCTCTCTCTCTCTTTTTTTTAAACCCCACTTCGTTCATTTGTTTTGTTTTAAAATTCCACATATGAGTGAAATTATATGGTATTTCTCTTTCTCTGATGACTGACTGATTTTGCTTAGCATAATAGTCTCTAGCTCCATCCATGTCCTGAAGCAATGGAATTCTTGGGTCAACATTCTCTGAGGAGTATGTTTTCCCCTGACAAAGGTGTCTCTTGGTCAGAACAGTGACAGGAAACAGTTAAGGGAACAGAGGAGCAACCTGGGTGCCTCCTGGCAGCCCTTCAGGTCTCTGGCCACTGAACCCATAAGCCAGGGGACCCATGAAGCAATCTCATGCACAGAGTGGTGGAAGAGAGGCCAAATGCTGAACTTTGTAGCTTTTTCACTTTGAGAACTGTAACTGACTTTATAGGACTGCAATAAGCTTTTGAATTTGTATCATTTTAATGTTGCCAACATAAAACACACAGACACACATACACATACTTTTATTTGGTTTATATTCTCCTAATATCTATTCTATTAAATTATTGATTGTATCTTAACAATATTAATTTACTTAAACCTTTTAGCCTCCAATGTAATCATTCAAAATCTATTTTGTCTTTTCTTATTAATACATACAATTGGTTGAATCTAATTTTTTCTTATGCAGTTCATTTCATTTTTTTTCATAACTTTTCACTTAATCTTGTTCATTTTTATTCTGGTTTCTTATTTTACCTTTTTATCTGTTAGTATCTTCCTTCATCTTACTTAATTTTTAAAAATACTAGTTAATGGGGCACCTGGGTGGCTCAGTGGGTTAAGGCCTCTGCCTTTGGCTCAGGTCATGATCCCAGGGTTCTGGGATCGAGCCCCACATCAGGGTTCCTGCTCAGTGGGGGGCCTCTTTCTCCCTCTCCCTCTGCTGCTTACCATTGTGCTTTCTCTCACTGTCAAGTGAATATATAAAATCTTTAAAAAATAAATTAATAAAATCGAGATATAGTTGACATGCAATATATGTTAGTTTCAGATGTATACTACAAAATAACATGATATTTGTATATATTGCAAATGATCATAGTAAGTGTAGTTAACATCTGTCACCATACATAGTCACAGAATTTTTTTTTTCTTATAATGAGAATCATGTGTTTATTTTAGAACCAAGGGAACAATGTACAGGAACGTACAGGGTATCCTTTCCAGCTTTCAAAAACCAAATAGTCTCAAACAAATAGGAAAACGGAGAATTTGCGACTGGGTCACACATTTCCTTTTACCTGTAAAGCCATACAATAGTTTTTTCTAATTGAAGTTCTATTTGTCCTTTCATAATTGAGTCTTCATTCTCAATGTAGAACATGAACAAGTTTGTTCATGGGGTCATAAGGAACTCACCAATGTTAACAGAAGAACTGAACAAAGCCCAAAGCAAAAGTACAAAATAAATGTAAAAACTACACATTAAGAACTGGCATATGGTTGAGGAGACCCAATGAGAACTGACACACAATTTTCACCCATTCATATATAATGATTTTTGCAGATGCTAGTTAATGATTTTCACTTCTGCATTTTTCGCAAGCCCTGGAATTCATCAGATCTGGAAGCAAATGTTTCAACAGTTCCCAGAGAATTTCTGGCCTACCCATAGCCAGGAAGTTATGGGAATCTCCTGAGGAATCCTGTTCTTGTAATAGTTACGGTCCGTTGTGCAAATTCTGAGAGTTGAACTAGGGTCAGCAGCAGCCATTTTTATTTGTTGCTCACCAAGTACCAGACACTGTGCTAAGCACTTTATATGCATTGTGTCATTTCTGTCTTACAACAGCCCCATTAAATAGATATTATTTTCTCCGTTTTCTAAGGAGAACTCTGAAGCTCAGTTAACTTACATCAAGGTCACACAGCCAGTCAGTGCAGAGATGGACTAGAATCCAGGTCCTAAAGGCTATATATATATATATATATATATATATATATATATATATATATAATTTATTTATTTATTTGAGAGAGAGAGAAGGGAAGAGAGAGATAGTGCTTGAGAAGGGGCAAAGGGAGAGGGAGAGAGAGAATCTCAAGCAGAATCTGCACTGTGGGGCTTGATTTCATGACCCTCAGATCGTGACCTGAGCCAAAATTAAGAGTCAGCCACTCAACTGACTGAGCCACCCAGGCAATCGAGGCTATATTCTTAACTACCAGTTAATACCGACCTCAATAAATACAGCAAAGTTCTGAATACTTATTTAAACTCCAAGAAGAATCTTTAATGAAGAAAAACTGAGAGCTTTTCCTTTAAGGTCAGGAACAAGACAGGAATGTCTAGTCTCACTGCTTTTATTCAACATAGTACTGGAAGTCCTAGTCACAGCAATTAGACAACAAAAAGAAATAAAAAGCCTCCAAATTGGTAAGGAAGAAATAAAACTTTCACTATTTGCATATGACATGGTACTTTATGTAAAAAAAAAAAAAAAAAAACAAAAAAAACCCAAAGGACTCTACCAAAAAAATTGCTAGAACTGATCAATGAATTTAGCAGTCACAGGATACAAAGTCAATACATAGAAATCTGTTACATTTCTATACATCAATAATGGAGCAACAGAAGAGGAATCAAGGAATCAATCCCATTTACAATTGCACCAAAATAATGAGATACCTAGAAATAAACTTAATTAGCCAAAGAGGTGAAAGATCTGCACTTGGAAAACTATAAAATACTAAAGAAAGAAATTGAAGACAACACAAAGAAATGGAGAGCCATTGCGTATTCATGGATTAGAAGAACACATACTGTTAAACTATCTATACTGCCCAGAGCAATCTGCACACTTAATGTAATCCCTTTCAAAATACAACAGCATTTTTCATAGAACTAGAACAAAGAATCCTAAAATTCGTTGGAATCACTGAAGACCCCAAATAGCCAAAGCAATCTTGAAAAGGAAAAGAAAACCTAGAGGCATCACAATTCTAGACTTCAAGCTTTATTACAAAGCTGTAGTCATCAAGACAGTATGGTACTGGCCTCAAACAGATACATAGAGCAATGGAACAGAATAGAAAACCTAGAAATAAACCCACAACTATATGATCAAGTAATCTTCAACAAAGCAGGAAAGAATATCCAGTAGGAAAAAGGATAATCTCTAACATATGGTGCTAGGAAAACTGGACAACAATATGCTAAAGGAAGAAGCTGGACTCCTTTCTTACACCATACATAAAATTAAATTAAAAAATGGGTTAAAGACTTAAATGTGACACCTGAAACCATAAAAATACTAGGACACAGGCAGTAACTTCTTTGACATTGGCCATAAATACTTTTTCTAGATATGTTTCATCAGGCAAGGGAAACAAAAACAAAAATTAACCATTGAGACTGCATGAACATAAAAAGCTTCTGCACAGTAAAGAAAACAATCAACAAAACTAAAGCCAACCTGTTGGATGGGAGAAGATATTGGCAAATGACATACCAATAAAGGGTTAGTATTCAAAATATATAAAGAACTTATAAAACTTAACATCCAAAGCCCAAATAATCCAATTAAAAATGGGCAGAAGACATGAACAGACATTACTCCAAAGAAGACATACAGATGGCCCATAGACACATGCAAAAGTGCCCAACCTGACTCGGCATCAGGGAAATGCAAAACAAAACTACAATGAGATATCCACAATGGAATGAACACTAGAAACAATGGGTGTTGGCAGGGATGTGGAGAAAAAGGAACTCCCATGCACTGTTGATGGGAATGCAAACTGGTGCAACCACTGTGGAAAACAGTATGGAGTTTTTCTCAAAAAGTTAAAAATAAAGCTGCACTGATCCAGCAATTGAGCTAATGGATATTAGCTCAAAAGAACACAAAAACACTAATTCAAGGGGGTACCTGCACCTCTATGTTTATGGCAGCATTATTTACAATGGCCAAGATATGGAAGCTGCTTAAGGGCCCATAGATTGATGAATGGATAGAAGAAGTGGTGTATATATACAATAGAATATTATTCAACCATAAACAAGAATGAAATCCCACCATTTACAACTACATGGATGGAGTCAGAGTATAATGCTAAGCAAAATAAGTCAGTTTAATGTTTTTATTTGAGAGAAGTTTGAAGAATATATCATATGATTTCAGTCATATGTGGAATTTAAGAAACAAAACAAATGATCAAAGGGAAAAAAAATGAGAAAGAGAAAGAAGGCAAACCAACAAAGGGACTCTTAACTATAGGAAACAAATTGATGGTTACCAGAAGGGTGTGGGGAAATGGATGGAATAACTGAAGGGGACTTACACGTGCTTTTTTTGGTAACAATTTAAAAAAAAAATTAAGTAAATGCTACACCACATATCATCATGATGAACATGGGGTAATGTATAGAATAGCTGAATCACTATATTGTACACCTGAACCTAATTTAACACTGTATGTTAACTAATAGGAATTAAAATAAAAACTTAAAAAAAGAAAAAATAAAACCTGAAAAGAGCAGGCATATAAAATTATCAAACATTTTCAAGCTAACTTTGAATTGATTGGGAGATGAGCAGATGGCTATGGAAAAAGTTCTCCATTATCATAATTGCAGACTTATCAGCATCATTTAAAATTTAGTAACATATGGTACCATATTAAGATTTATGGGCCAAACCAGCATAGAAGCCATAGTTACCAACTGCAAATGATACAAGATATCAAGTGGTAAAGCCAAAAATTTCAATCTGTAAAAATTACATCAAGTGCAATATATTAAAACTGCAAACATCACAAGAAGTTAAATAATCACATGCATAACTTTACTTTAGAACTCCAGGCCTGACCTGGCTTTAGCATCTTTGGGATTCTCTTTCCCTTATCTTGGCCTTTCCCTTACCCCTTTGTTGTCAGTCTCTTCCCTTCTCTTTTAATAACAATTTGCTCAAGAAACTTTTCTTAAATAAAAACTTTGGGGCACCTGTGTGGCTCAGTGGGTTAAGCCGCTGCCTTCGGCTCAGGTCATGATCTCAGGGTCCTGGGATCGAGCCCCGTATCGGGCTCTCTACTCAGTGGGGAGCCTGTTTCCTCCTCTCTCTCTGCCTGCCTCTCTGCCTGCTTGTGATCTCTCTCTGTCAAATAAATAAATAAAATCTTAAAAAAAAAACCATTAAATGTTACTATAATTCTGATTAAAATATGTGAATTCACAAATAGAAACAAAACATTGTTTGTGTTAACATCTTGGATTCAAGGACAGGGAGAAATTCCCTTAGCCTCTGGTTTTCACATTATGATTTACCAAATTCTAACACATTCTTTCTTATATCTCTAAAATAGGAAATTAACTCTTTTATTTAGGTCTCCGTTTCACTAGACTTGCACTCTCTCTTCCACATATCCACTAGCTTTCTACAAACCCATTCCTTTGATTTCATACTGGTCATGTCCAAGTAGGATGGTTTCCCTTTTCTACTATTGGAGGGTTGTCTTTGGAGGCTCTCTGGCAAGTAGCATAGTTTATTTTCATTCAACCATTATTTATTGAGGGCTTTTAAATGCCAGGCCCTGTGTTGAGTGCTGGCTGGGGCATAAACACAGGAAAAGATACATGTTCTTTCCTAGGACACTTACTGTCAATGGATGAGCTTTTCCTACCTGACCAATTCTTTTCTGGTTCCCACAGTCCATCCAAACCAAATTTTCCTCACTGTTGCCCTGTGTGTTCAGTTATCCTTAGTTAAACCTGGAGACATTAGTTGACAGCAAGTCTGAATATCTCAGTGGAGTTTCTACCATACCCTTCTGTAGTTTTCCCTGGAAACTTCCTACTCAGAACATGCACTGCTTTCCACAACATCCTAACTCAGCCTCTCTGGCCAGTGTGCTCCTTGATGGTGTTCATTGTACCTTGCTGGCACCCACGTTAGATCGTTTTCTTTCATGGAAGAAAGCAGATAATAAACAGTAAGTTAACATTCTATTGGGGGAAGATTTGCTACTTCTCTTTTTTCACCTTGAGAGCTGAAGAATTTCTATCTTTTTAGTGGATTGGTAGTAGTGAAACAAACTGAGAGTTGCTGGGGGAAGGGGGGAGGGAGAGGGTGGTGGGGTTATGGACACTGGGGAGGGTCTGTGCTATGATGAGTGCTGTGAAATGTGTAAGCCTGATGATTCACAGACCGGTACCCCGGGGGCAAATAATACATTATATGTTAATTAAAAAAAAAAAAAAAAGGATGAAGGTCCTAGAATCAGGTGGCTTGGGCTTGAACAGCTGACTCTGACCATCCCTTCCCATAACCTTGGGCCACTTATTTAAATTCTCTGGGCCTCACTATCCTGTTCTGTTAAATTGGGTTTTAAATAGTGCCTACCTGTCAGGGTTGTTGGGAGGATTAAACGAGATCCAGCATATAATGGTCTTAGAAGAGCTCAGGTAAAATGTTAAATACATTATCTATTATTGAAAAGGATTCACATCTTTTCATGGCTTCGATGAAGATTGATGTGAAATTGGCTTAGGATTTGTTATAGTCCCTTGTATCAAGATCCCCAAATAATCAAAACACACAAAAAAAATTCTAATGATTTGATCTAATATTTCCACTTGGGAAATATATCCTAAGGAATTAATCCAAGATGCAGACAAACTTAGGCACAGAAATATTCACTACATCAATTATTTAAAAGACCATAAAACCTCCTCTAGATGTACCTATCCCTTATATATTAATATATATTGATGTACTCATAAATATTATATTAAAATATATATTAAATATATATGTATTTAAATATATTAAAACATTATTAAATAGATATATTGAATAAAAATATATTAAATATATTAGCGCATAAATATACTTAAATATGTAATTAACATTTTTTCTTGAATTTCATTTTAATGAATGTTTATTATTTTATTTACTAGTATACCATTAAATATTTTTTATTTAATAGATATTATTAAAACTCTCCACATAAACATTTTCTAATGAATGGAAATGCTCATAATGTAAGTGAAAAAATAGACTAGAAAATTGTATACATAATACAGGCACAATTCTGAAAAATTTATTTGAGCAGTTAACTTTTGGTGGTTAAGACTATGGGTGATCTCTGTATTTATCTGTATTTTAACCAATTTTTTTTCTGCACTGAACTTGTCAATTTATAATCTTAATGAAAAATACTTTTTAAAATGGACAACACAGTTTATAAAATACTCTTTGCAAATTTAAATCCAGTGGGAATTTTAATTTTTGTAAGTCCTTTGGGAATTCTAAAATGTTTGACAAAGGGGACTGCCTGTTTTTAATAATGTTCTTCACTTAGTAGAAGGCTTTGTACTCTGTGAACATTTGTTTTGTGATTTTTGACATACCGACAGACTGGTTGACGAAATCTTAGTAATCAAGCAGAGCAAATGGAAAAATTACAAGCATTCTTTATTATATATATAAATCTTTTTCTAATTCCTTCTTTCTTTTTCTTTTATGAGGTTACTGGGTCTGACAAAAATTAGCACACTATATGTTGTATGTTTTTACAGACCTAGCCGCAGACATAAGGAGATGAAGACAGAAGCCTTGAAGGACAGGAAGGAAAATGTGAAGAAGAGGCCATCAAAAGCTATTGTGAAAGCCCTTTGAGCGATCATTGACAGCACACGGGACACGTGGAAGTTGTGCAATTTCCAAGGCCACAGAACGTGTCCTTGGAGAGTGAGGGGGTGGACCTAGAAAGGGGGTGAGATGAAACTTACTTGGCCTGCCCCTAAAACAGCTTCCTCACAATAAAACTCATTGGGCTTGTCATCACCACTTGTTGAGACAAGGCTCAAAGACAGCACCTGAGTATTCTGGAATAAACCCAAACTGGAGAATCAGAAGACAGTTACAAAGTTGCAGAACCATTCCTGCCTTTAATCTTACTCAGAACCCAGAGCTCTACCTTGGTTTCTCCCCTTCCTTCCAGGAGTAAAGACTGCAGGACTGGTTTCCTTGGACCACCCCAACTGTGATGTGAAACCACAGCACTCTCTCAACATTCTCTTGTCCACCACTCTCATTTCCTGAGCTTGAGCTTCAAACCCTCACTGAGAAGTTATGAAAAGAACTGTTGTTGAAAGAAAAACAGAATAGTAGCAGAAAACCTCCAATTTTGGCAGGAAAAAATACAACAAATATTTTCAGCAAAGATGGCTGAGTTCTCTCGAGACTTTGGTGTCGTTTGAATTCTTTGCCATATTTGTAAATATCAATATCTTTTTCTTTACTGCTTTTTGTTTATCACCACCATCATCACCATCATCTACTGTCTATTACCTTACAGTAGACAAATGCTTTCATGTTTATTACTCCATTTAATCTTCACAGGAACCTTATAAAAATTATTATCTTTTTATAGATGAGGAAACCAAGACTCAGAAATTGAATGATTTTTCCAGATGGTGACTAGAAAGTTACTCAAACTCGTTTTCTGATTCTTGTTCACCCACTTGAAAGGTCTTAAAATCGACATGCACTGTCATATTACTTGTCCCAAATGACAAAACCTTGGGGCTGACTTTATTCACACTCAAGTGTGTCCCAAATTATCGAAAGCTTCCTTTGGGCACCTTGGTATTTTACTTCTCGATGCTTATGACATGTAGGAGTCTGAATTGAACAGGAAGGAATCTGACATAGAGCTGTTGCTTGGGTTTGGTACATTATTTTAATCTATTTGCACTATGCCAAAGTGGCAGACTGCTGGCAATATTCTATCCTTAAGGATTTTTTGATATATTCCCCATAAATACACAGTTTTTCCAATGCTTACCTTTGACTGTAAAAAAAAAAAAAGGGAAAAAATGTTATTTTAGGCCCAGAAGCAAAGACCAAGAAGGTTATGGCAAAAACTACATTGTCACAGTTCTCCAAATCTTACATAGAGCCCATAAACATTTCCAGTTCCCAGAGCCCATGTTGGCTCTCTTCAAAGAGCTCCAAGCCCTGTTTATAACTCAAAAAGAACTCCTTACCCTCATAACACCTTGGTATCAGACTCTGAAAAAACAGAGCTATCAAGTGTCAACATTTTGTGGAGAGGGGTCAAATTAGCATTTCCTCCTGAGAATTTTCTCTAGCTTTTCCTGTGACTGGTTCTGGCACTCAAAGAAAGCCAGGGCTGTTTATTATTCCTTAGACCTGGATGAGAAAGGACTCACCTCTCTTGCTCTCAGAGGACGGTAAAACTACTCAGTGGCAGAAGTGCAAGGGAGATGAAAACTCCCAACTTTGGCAGCCTCTCGTATTTTCCTATGTTGGCTTATTTAGTACAATACAAGTCTTAGAAGGCTGTAAAAAAGGGCTAGTGAAGTTGTATCAGTTTGAGGTTCCCTGGAGCCCGTTTTTATAGGATTTCACGTTTTAACCCACTGAGCCACCCAGGTGCCCTGGATTTCACGTTTTAGAGTGAAATATTTATTGAGCACCTTCTCTGCATTAGGCACAGCAGGAGGTAAAAAAATGACTTATTCCATTGTATTCTTCCTTCCCTAGACCTACCCCAAGAGCAAGTGATCATTCTATATGCTTCAGTGATACTACTACTAAATTTGGTCCTAGAATTTACCAACATTTACCTTGATGATAGCAGTCATTCAAAAACATTTACTGAAGATCATTTAAATGCCAGACAATGTGCTAGATCTTGACATACTCTAGCCCTCCTACTAAGCTGTAATCAGAAGGCTAAGACTTACGTGGAAAGTACGTGAATTAAACTGGTATCATGTAGCTCTATTGAGCTAAAGGGAAGGTGGAGATTCAGGGAAAGACAAAAACGAGGATTCCAGGTGGCAGGAAATGGCGGGCGGTCTCTTCCACCCTAAATTAAACACCTCTCCAGGCTTTAGGTCTTTGCATTTTGACTCATGATTTAAAGTCCTTCAAAGGACAACCCAGTTGGTTTAGCTTGAGTCATGGACCTACCACTTGACCATAGGGCCTTGGATAGATGATCTCAGCACACACATCAGCGAAGTGGGAAGACACGCAGAGGGATGAGAATGCGTCATCAAATCAGACAACCCAAACCCAACAAATAACACTTGCATGGCAACACACAGAAACCTTTTATGTCTAGGTTCTGGAACTTAAGAGAGGGAATCCTTACTTTAGGTTTTCTTCAGAAGGATTAACTCTCTTCTGCTACCTGACTCCTCACATTCGCCCTGGTGTTCACTCAGCAGGAGTTTGGAAATAAATGCCCATAAACGCATTGCTGATGTGTGGTACTAAATTAGGCAGACGAAGAATGGGTGAGCCACGGAGTTCTTAAATAATCAATGCTTTTGACTTTGTGGTCATCTAAGGATTCATTTGTTTTTTATCTGTGTGTCTGTGCTGAATTATGTAATTTCTCCAAGTAAAATTTTTTTTCTTGTATTTCAGAAAAGTTCTTTCACTCACCTCACAGTCCTCATTCTTTGGCACACTACAATAGTGACATCACTCAACAACTTAAAGCCTTAATTTTCCCCACTTATCAAATGGGTGCTAGGCCAATCAAAGTAAAATCTCTTCTGGTTGATATACTTACATAGACATGTAAATCCTTATTTTCCTTCATAAATCTTAGCTTTCAGTCAGATTGCCCAAGGGGAAAAGAAAACTGAAAGTAGATCAAGTTTAACTCTGGTGCTTACCCACTTTTCTTTTTGTTGTTCTGTTTGTTTTTTCCTGTTCTTCATGCCATTTCCATATTAATCTTTTTCCCCTTCGAGAGCTCAAGAGTGTAAGAAATGAACAAACATTTTTTAGGATACTAAGTCTTAGGATTACAGACATTACATCTTGAATCTGACTTTTTGGTTTTTTTTTTAAGATTTTTTTTATTTATTTGAGACAGCGAAAGCATGAGCAGGGTCCGATGCGGGGCTCGATCTTGAGACTCTAGCATTGTGACCTAAGCTAAAGGCAGACATCTTAACCAACTGAGCTACCCAGGTGCCCCCTGAATTCCACTTTTATGTGGGTTCCTCAAATCTCACTGTAAATGTGGCCACATATTCTAGGGCCCATAACTGCGGTTTGGCATTCAACTATGAGGAAGTGGACATCTCCACAGAGCCCGTGAATCTGATGCTTTCATGAATTGTAGAGCCAGCCTCTTCCACGTTCTGGGGATTCAGTCACTTATTCCTCAGCAAGAAGGCGGATTCCAGAGTGCTTCACATCACGTAGTACAAACCACATCTGATTATGTGATACATCATGTGTCATGAATATGACTCCCTGGGCAAATCAAGACTCCATATCGGGTTATATTCATCTTTTTATATGGCTCAAAGAAATTTCTCTTCCTTGTAAATTTAAATACAAATCATTTTTTAAAATCCTTAAGTAAGTCCTGGTGGTCCCTAGACATTTTGTATTCCTTGCCCTTCTGTCTAGAGAAAGATTGACAAACCCCTACTCTTTTACCCGTAGGGTGCCCTCCAGATCTTTTTGCTCACTTACTCTCCTATCACTTGTGTGGCTGGTTAGGTTTCTCTATCTAAGACCAAGAGCCTCATTTTTGGAGTGAAGTCATTTTTCCAAATCATTTGATTTATTTGGAAAAATGATTTCACACCAAAAATTGTGCCTCTGGGTATCTCTGGGGAACAATAGAATTTCCCCAGATGGGTATTCTATAAATATTGATAACAAATTTTGAATGTGACAGTATCTCTACTTTACCTGGCTTCAGTGAACTTAAAAAAAACAAAAACAAACCCCAAAACTACTTAAATATTCTAGCACCCAACATCTGTATTATATGTATTAAATTGCTTTTGTTAATAGTTTAAGATTCTAACACACTTAGGAGGACTAAAAGCAAAGCCTTTTATAAAGATTTCATAACCATGAAGAAATATTAATAATAGTTTTTGAGAAACTACTCTTCAAAAAACTTGTTATATTAAAAAATAAATAAAAATAAAAATTACTATATTGAATTACTATAAGTAAATAATAATTTTAATAAATTTTATAAAATTTATAAAAATAGAGTAATTACTATAAATAAATAAAAATAAAAATTACTATATTGAAACTACTCTTCAAAAAACTTATATTAAAAATATAGAAATAAAACTTACTATATTGAAATAATTTTGAATTTTTTAAAATTTATTTTTATTTTTTACGATTATTTATTTATTTATTTGACAGAGAGAGAAAGAGCAAGCACAAGCAGAGGGAGGGCAGGAGAGGAAGAAGCAGACTTCCCAGTAAGCAGGGAGCCCTACATGGAACTGAATCCTAGGACCCTGAGATCATGACCTGAGCCGAAAGCAGACACTTAATCGACTGAGCCATCCAGACATCCCAATAATTACGAATTTTAAAAAGTATAATGAAATAGTAAAAGGAACACTAACGTTATCTTTTTACCTAGGTTCACCTCTTGCTACTGTCTTATCTCATTTTTACAAGATTAAGTGGACATGTTATTTTTTGCCTCTTCTCCTTTTTGTCCTAATTTTCCTTTGGAGAACTCTTATTTTCCAACCATGTAGTTCAGATGGTTGGCTCCTTCCTTGGCTCTATGGAGATTCCTGTTCTGGGCTTAGCTAATGAGGGCAGAGCATCCTTTTTCCTTCAGCGATTGGTTCAGAGATGGGCATAGGACCCAACTTAGGTAAGTTATAACCAATTGGCATTAGCCTCAGGACATTTTTCTGGAACACATGGGAAAGCAATCCCCACCCCGCCCCCCCACCGCCTTGGAGTTGTTAAACTAGAGAATGCGAATTTGGAGCTGTTAGGAATCCTACCTCGAAGACAGACACCGTGAGTCTGAGAATAAAGCCAACAGAGAGGAAAGGAGGACCGACAGAGAGAGACGTAGATTTCTAGAATCAATATTAACAAGATATTCAGCTTTGGAAGCTAACAATTTCCCTTTTTGCTAAAACCAGGTTGACTTGGGATTGTGTCACGTGCCACTCAGACCATTCTGATGGATCAAGAAGCTATGCCCTTCTCCAAGATTATAAGACTATTAAGTGTTAAAGAGCTCGGATTTGAACTGAGTTCTGTCTTAGTTCAGAATCCTACCTCTTCCAAGTGAAGAATATGCCTTTTGACTACTACCGAGAGCTGAGAATGAGGAGGAAAGAATTGCACACGTGCAACTTTTTAAAGAGTATTATTTCAGTAAACCAGTTTGGTTTTCAGAATGACTGGCACACATGTTCTTGCAGAATACCATGCTCTTTTTCAAATTCACTGAAGAAAGAAGGAAAAATCAAAATAACTTCCTGCATAATAGTTACAAATTAATGGGGGAAGACATGAAAGTCATAAAAAGTAAAACAGGAGAAAAAGACAAATTGAGAAGTTTGAGCATTTTAAAATAATGAAAAAGCACTGAAAATATTCTGTTTGAAGTAAAAAGTTAAAAGCCATGTCATAGAGGCACCTGGGTGGCTCAGTTGGTTGAGGATCTGCATTCAGCTTGGGTTGTGATCCCAAGGTCCTGGGATCAATCCTGCACTGGGAGCCTACTTCTTCTCTCTCTGCCTGCCGCTCCCCCTGCTTGTGCTCTCTCTCTCTCTGTCAAATAAATAGGTAAAATCTTAAAAGATAAATAAATAAAGGCCTTACCCTCAAACCATTGCTCATTTCTGGTGTTTCCAACACTATCTGAAGAGTGACCGGCCTCAGATCCTTTAGGTACCTAACACTAGAGTCATCTTAGCTCTCTCTTTCTTGCCTCCATTAAAATGTCCCTAAATAAGTACCCATGATTCTGTTTCTAGAGACTGCTTTGCCTTTAATATCTCCGTAGGCTTGGGCACTTAAAATCAAGCCAGAACTGCTGCAACAATATTTTTGCTATCCTTCTGCTTTCAGGCAGGGGACTTTGTCACCTAAGAATGTACTAAACCAGTGTTTTTTAAGCTATGGGCTTAAAAGTACATCACAGAATTAATTTAGTAGGACATGACCAGTATTTTGAAATGGAATGGAATAGAACAGAATAAAAGAGAACAGAAAAGAGTGTCGCAAGGGTAGGTATTGCAGTTGGACGATTTCATATAGACATGGGGATGAAGTAGTGATACAGGCATTGAATTAGAGCCAGGTAACAACATGAATGTGTATGTGTACATGTGGGTCCTGAGTTGCCATAGATCCTATTTCTTTCAGTGGTTTATGAATAGAAATGTTTGAAAGCCAATGAACTGGACAGAGAAGTTATCAATCAAATCAATCAAAGAGAATATATTAACAAATTTTGTAGCTTGTGCAAACACTGCTGTAGGAATCATCATTATCAACTACATCATTTTAAAGTACATCATTATAGGGGCGCCTGAGTGGCTCGGTTGTTAAGCGTCTGCCTTTGGCTCAGGTCATGATCCCAGGGTCCTGGGATCCAGCCCTGCATCGGGGTCCCTGCTCTGCTTCCTTTCCCACGCCCCCTGCTTGTGTTCCCTCTCTCACTGTGTTTCTCTCTGTCAAACAAATAAACAAAATCTTTAAAACAAAATAAAAATTAAAAAAATACATTATCATAAAATACAAATTTGCTTTTGCACAATTCTCACTAGGAAAGTCATAGGTGATACAAATTTCCATAAGTTCTAGGGACTTTCACATGTTTCAAGGTTGGTCACCAGATGATACTTTCTGTGAAATGATCTTTATCTGTCATTAGTCTCGGAGCATTGCTTCTCTCCTCTTCTCTGCCAAACAACAACACTTCTTCCCTTCAGAATCTTGTTCAAAACATATCATCTCCACAAGACCGTGGAGATTTTCTCCAAAATATTGGAGAAAGTTAGCTTATACCTCATTTGATCAAATATTTTTACTTATTATTAAAACAGAACATGCTTATGGTAGAAAATTTAGAAAAAAAAAAACAGAAAAAAAGTATAAATAGAGAAAGGGAAAATCATCCATGTTGATCTAGAAGTATCCATTGTTATAATTTTCAGTAGCAAGAAATCGTCTTCAGAGGGTCACAGAAAATTTTTCATTTTAAGGTGTTGAAAGGGGAATCATAATAATCTCTTCAGTTTTTTCCTGTTAAAAGCTTAAATAAAATATAATGTGTGCGCATATCTTTGATAATTAAACAATTAATAATTATCACTTTTGAGACTTAATTACAAGAAGAATAAGGATTTAACCAAGATTACCTGTGATTACCTGTGATTAAAGGACATTTATAAGAATCAATGTGACTTATAATAATGTTTCATTGATTGTCTGAGTTAATTTCACTTTAATTCTGAAAAGAGTGTCACATAATGTTTTGGCTCAGAAAAAAATATGATATGCACAGTGGTTAAACCTGGTGATGTGTTTAAAAATTCGTGAAAACAAAACGTGGGAAAGGCTAGACTAAATCCTTCAGAGAAAAACAGGATTGGATTTATAACTCTAGTTCAGGTTTTCTATAGTCTTCCCCCTCCTCTCCACTACCCATCCTTCCAAATAAATTAATGATAAAGCTAGCAAGAAAAAGAGTTTTTTCTTTAATGTGGATATATTTTCATTCCCTTATTTAAATATCATGGGAAGGAATTCTGAGGTTATGAATATTAAATTTTATGGTTGGTTTATGGTCTCATCCTTGTGTCTTGTCTCTGCATTTTGGGTCACATTTGAGTTCCCATTCACCTCAAATGGTGCTTTGCCCCCAGGCAGGGAACTGATGGGTTTTAGGAACAGAATGAGGGTTTGCCCCACTGGGAATTAGTAAAGGAAAAGAAAGTTAGCTTTTGTTGAAGAAAGCAAAAAATTTTGTCTAGAAGTTGGAGTAAAAAAATAAAACTTTTTCAGAAATCTTTGTTATTTGATGTAGAAACCAAGGCAATGTTTGAAGTGAACAGTTTAGCAGTTTTTATTCAATGCCTTCCAGAAATAGTAGTATCTATCTGTAAGCAGCACTGTCCTGGGGTCTCTGTGGTCTTCTCTGAAAGTCCTTCTTATCACAGGTCATGAAAATTTGTGATGGGAATTTAATAATACACTCAGAGTTTAAGAAATTAAGATTTCATCTTAGGCTTTCCTAGGGGGAAAAAGATTTTTTAAAAATTACTGCATACTTCAGCACATATGACCGTTAGGGAACTGGAAAATCACTAAAGAAGTAGAAAGAAAATCATTTTACAATATCCACCCAGGAAGGTTCTGTAAAAGATAGGGCAGAGCCAGGTTTTGATTGGTTTTCTACCCAAACTAACAAAAACAAGAACTCAGCCACCTTTGATGGGCATGGAGCTTAGTATCCAATGCTTACGGTCCACATTGTTTTCCATGGACTTTGCAAAAGATAACACTGCATTTCATCCCAGGCAAGTCTTTTATCCCCTAAGCCCCTGCCTGACTAGCCTCTTCCAGAGGAAAGGACAGAAGACAGCATCTGTCAAGCTGCACTGTTTGAAATTGCTTGTCGTAGGTAATAGGTATTTTAGATATGTTATTGCTTTACTCCCTACAATTCTGCTTTGAGGTCAACACTACTATCCACAGGAAGCTGATGAGAAAGAAGGTCAGAGAGTAACGTAATTTGCCTAAATGAGGGTCACTTGGCTTGTGTATTGGAGCTGGGGTTCAAATAAGGTCTGACTCTGGGGCGCCTGGGTGGCTCAGTGGGTTAAAGCCTCTGCCTTTGGCTCAGGTCATGGTCCCAGAATCCTGGGATCGAGCCTTGCATCGGGCTCTCTGCTCAGCGGGGAGCCTGCTTCCTCCTCTCTCTCTCTGCCTGCCTCTCTGCCTACTTGTAATCTCTGCCTGTCAAATAAATAAATAAAATCTTTAAAAAAAAATAAATAAGGTCTGACTCTGACAACAGTGGTCAGTTCATCAAAAAACAAAAGTTATAAAGACATTCCTGAAATGTTTCCTAGGAGGTTCAAAATTAAAAGTAATTCACGAAGGGTGTTCAGGTGGAAAAGGGATCCCCTCTTTCTGAAAGGAAGGGGGAAGATGGGGAAAGCTCAATGGAGAAGATCAAAATTAATTACTACAATGAAGACTAGAATCAACTTTGTACAACATACCATCGACCTGGGACAAAATAAAAGCAGTGATTTGCCTCTTAGTGAAGAATAGCAAGATGTAGTGTATAAATGCAATGGTATTTTGGAATAAAAAAGGAAATTTAGAAACTCAAGGGAACATAGACTGTTGATTTTTTAAAAATCTTGGAACTCTTCATTGTAAGCAGTGTTAGAACACTTTAATAGTGTCTAACAAATCAGACCCAAATTATGATTCTGGGACTTTATTTTTGGTTAGCTGTAGGAAATGAATGCATGAAATGAGTTTTCTGAGTTCATTTCCTGATGTGCAGAGGTCCTCAGATCTTACCCTTTCACCTTGAATGTTTGCTCTGCTCTCTAAAGGACTTAGAGGAATTCATTTGGCCAGTTAGTTTATTATCGATAGTTCCTTCTCTCTGAGATTTAGACCAAATACAAGGAAGAAATAATTTTTTCCATCATTGAGTGAGCTTATTATGTATGTAAATAATCAGCATCTTTTTTTTTTTTTTTAAAGCAACATTCACTGAAAGTCAAACCTTCATTAGATCTCTGCATAATTGATCCAGGCCACTTAGTTGAGTAAAATGTGCTCAGTTAGTCACTCCAGAAGCAGTCTCTTTGACTTGGAACAGTCTAGAAGTGAGGTTAACCAGGTTTACTTCATATTACTCCTGGACTCTGCATGTACAGTGATAAAAAGTCACAAAAAACTATTACTGTCTTTTTGTTTTTTAAGGATTCAATACTTTTTCTTTCAAAAATTTTATTTCCTTTAAATCTATAGTAGGGATCTAAAACACACAGCTGTACTTAAATAATACAATTGTTATAAAAGTATCTCTCAAAATATGAAAGAGTTGTAAAGCACTAAGTAGCTAATTCTTAAATGTTGATCAAAGCATGCTTAAACCATTCTCAATGCCACAAGTGAAAAACTGTTAGGGGAAAAAAGTTAACTCTCAAATAGTAATACATTGCCTTTTTATTGTTTTGTTTTGCGTAATTGCTCTTCATTTTTAAAATTCCTTTTCCAGCTATTGTTTCACTTTTTAATCAACTGACTGTTGCCCAAGAAAGGTACCAAAGGCTTGGTTCAGTGAACAGGCTAGATAGGAAAGAAGCTTTGAAACTTTAATCAATCTTAGATTAGTTACAATAATGGATAGGACCGGGCTGGGATTAGTGTCACTTGCCTTGGAGCAAAATTTAGGTGGGCATGAAAAAACTCAATAATGAAAATATTATTTTATTTAATTTAAAACTCTATTTATTTATTTGAGAATGAGAGAGAGAGAGAGAGAGAGAGAGAGCATGAAGTGGGGAGGGTCAGAGGGAAAGCAGGCTCCCTGCTCAGCGGGGGAAGCTCTATCCCAGGACCTTGGGATCATGACCTGAGCGGAAGGCAGACACTTAATGACTGAGTCACCCAAGCACCCCTGAAGTGAGATTTTGGTATTGGTTATACTTACATGCAAACCTCTTATCAGCAGTATGTTATATGGCTTTGAGTTCTGCTCAGTAGAGAAATGTATATATATTTTTCCCAGATCACAATAATAATTCACAATATAAATGATGAATCTCTTCCTATTGTTTTCTTAAGAGATACAAAATCTGAAAGGAAATACTGTCTTTTCTACTTGCAGAAAAAAAAAAAAAAAACAATGTAAACCTTAAACTTGCACAATGTCATATCTGTTATATTTCAATTAAAAAATTAAGTTGTTGAAAAAAAAAATCCAAGAAAGCAAAAACAAAAACAAAAACAAAAAACAAGCCCAGAACACAAAACAAAACAAAAACCAAACTATAAACCTTATAAAATTGTGTTTGTTAAAGAGGATAAAAATCTGGTCATGTATTATTGATTTTACAGAGGTAATTTTGGAGAGTATAAAGCTGGCTTAGCGTGTCCTAAAACATAAAGTTATTAGAGGAAATACTTTTGGTGTCCTGAGCACAGAACAATTTGACCTGGATCTTGAAAGCCACACAGCCTAGTTTAAAAGTGATAGGTAGGGGCAAAGCTGGTATTATTGCTGCTCCAGAGGGAAAGAGAATTTTAGCAGTGTTTTGCACTTGAAGTCCGTTGACTGAAATGGAAGAAGAGTCTGAGAAGGGGACTGTGAAAGCAAAGGCTCAGTCGCATTTTCTTTCAGTCTAGTTGTCTGGCATAATAGTAGGTCAAACGCTTGAATGTACAGCATTTGAAACTAGAAACTTCTAGAACTTCCTGACCCTTTCTGGGCATTCACAATAGAGGTGTCCATGCTGTGATTCTAGTGGAAGAGAGACGGTCCGCCGACTTAGGTCGGTGCGTCGCTTAATGAAAGGAGAGAAATCTCTGGCTTTCCTGTGTTTTTAAAGAAGTCTCTGAAAATACTGAGCTGGACACTGAGAGGTTGTTAACTTCCCAGACCAATCTGCGTCATGTTAAAAATACTCAGGTCTGCGTGGTTGGTTAACTGCAGGTGTTTGGCTGTGAGAGTTGAGGAAGCACAAACATGAGCCTGGAACATTGCAGGGACGTGACTGGTCCGCGATGATTTGAATGGAAGCTCAGAGAAAACATCATTCATGACCAATTTATTTCCTTTTCAGAAGTGTCTCTGGGATGCCAAACATCTGGATGAAAAGCAAGAAGGCTCAGACAGTCCCTGGCAAAGATGATTTTCCTCATTCCTCATTTCCACCCAGTCGTTCACTTATTCAACAAGTATTTATTGGGTATTTATTGTAGACTTTCCTAAGAGCTTCGGCAGGGAGGAAGTTATGCACAGATCCTAATGTTATTACAGACCTTAGAAAGAAACTGGAGAGTGCCACAAGAGACATGTAAATAAAGTATTTCACCTGAGCAAACTACTTATACATAGCTGGGACACTCAGAGCCACCTTCTGGGTAAGACAGCGTTGAGCTGAAATTTGAACGGAATGTTTTTATTCTAACTGGAGTTAGGCTATGTAACAGACACTCTTTCGGTGGCGAAGTGTAGACAACACAAGTACAACCTGATTTAAGACCCTGGGGAGGTCAGAATCCATGAGAGCACGATGGTTCTCATTCAAGCCACACGACTGGAATGCAGTGGGAGCGTTTTCTGTAAGATTGAGAAGGCAAGAGGAGTGGCGTGCTCGCTCCAGAATGTGAGGAGAAATTGGCTTATAAAGTTGGCATTTATTTAAGCAATAGGCTAAGATGTGATGCTGTAAAGGCAGGTGCAACATTGTAAATGTCAGAAGAAAGAAGAAGTAGTGAGTAGGAAGCTCCTGCAGGAGGAGAGGCCAGGGAAGATAAAGGGCTTGGATTTTGATCATGACAGTGAAATTAGAAGGGGTGGGTCTATATTCTGTGTGTGTGTGTGTGTGTGTGTGTGTGTATTCTATTTTAATCTTTGCATTTTCACATGTCTTCTTTTCTGTGTCTCTGTGAACAAAAATTTTAAGGCAAACCGCTTGTGGACTCCCAAGGAATGAACAAACCCAACACATGAATACACGCTCTTACCCTCCTCTGTAAGTAAATCCTGAAGACACACCATAATCACTTTCAGAAAGAACCAACTTTGGTCAAATGTTTTAATTTTTTTCTCCACGCATCTGATCCTTATAAATCCAGAGAACTAATTAAGTGTTTCTCCTCTAATTAAAAAAAAAGGAGATAAAAAAATATATACTTTAAGGACAATTTAATTATTTTTGGATTACCAAAAAAACCCCTACACATGGGTTGTTTTGTAAAAACTGGAAAGAAAAAACTCGGGCCTTTTGTCTTAAGAATAGGAAGTTTTATTTGCCAAGTATAAGGGAGTGTAGATGCCAAAAGTTTCAAGTTTCACTTAAAATTAAGTTACAACTCATATTTGAGGAAATTTGTCAAAAAACTGGCAAAATGTCATCATTTGGGGAGAAAAAAATCAGCTTCTAACTGATGGAATTCTGGTACCTAACAAAATAACCAAAAGGATGGAGACCTGGTCCTTCAAGACTAACAGCTAAGCCATCATGAATTTCTGGAAAAAACAAACAATAAAACACAAAAAAACTACTTCCAAATGGGGGGAAATAATTTTTTAAATATGACCTTTCCTCACAACTATATAATCATAACCACATAGCTTAAATTTCTTAACTGTCAGATGCTTTGGTAAGGGCTTTGTAAACGTAAATCAATGTAATCCTTTCAACAGCAGTAGAAGGTAGGTGTATTGTTACTTAAAATTATTTCACTGATGAGCTCTGAGCAAGAGAGACGTTAAGTAACTTCTCCCGGTTTATATAGCCAGCAAGAAGTGGGTCTGGGATTTGAACCTTGGGATCTAATGACAAGAGCCAGGCTTTCATCTGGTTATTATGACGTGAACCACTAGAATACAAATGTATGTTTTCTGGAAAGAGCATGAGTAGTAATGATCGGTTAACCTATCTCTGATGAAAAGGATTTTTGGCATTCCTTTGGTTCAATGCGGAAAGTTCAGTAGATTAAATTATGGGAAAGTTTCTTAATTCTAATTTATTGCCTTTATACCTATACTACTTAATCTTTTCTACGTCTCCGACTGCTTCAATTAAACAAAAGCTAAGGATAGTCTTTCCACTAAAAAAAAACATATGCACAGAGACCCCTGCTTAGAGCTTCTGAAGATTTATGGGTCCCAATTAACTTAGAAGGTTAAAGCCTCATCTTTCCCTATAACATCACCTTCTTCGAAAATTAAATTTTGGTTAATTACCAGGCTGGAAGAGTCCCCTGACCCTGCCACAAACTTCACTTATTTACTAGATGTGTTACTTATTAGATCAGTAAAACTGTAATGCTTAATTACTCACGCTCTTTTCTAGATACAAAAAGAATTCATTGACTTGAGCAGGTCTTCATGTAGCGAGTTGATGTTTGAATCAAACTGGGTAATTTCATACGCCACTTGAAAAGTTGACCTGAATTTCAGTGATGCATTTGAAATTTAACTGTGTAAATGTCTGAGTCCGAGTAGCCAGGAGCTCTCAAACTCCAAAAGATATTAAACGCACGACTTGAAAAAGGTCTACCTTGTGTCACTAAGCCCTTGCTTAGACTAGTTCTGTCCTGTGAGTTGGCAATGCAATCCAGCACTCCCTTGGCTGTGATGCCAAATCCCAGAATTGAAGAGCTATCAGCTTGACAAGATACTGTTAATTTCCCTTTCTCCATCAAGGGAGGGTAGTTAAGCCTGACTTCTGTATATAGAATTGTGACCTTCCTAAATTGATACTGTCTTTCTGACATCAGGTCTTTCTTTTTTCTTTTTCTTTTTTTTTTTTAAGATTATTTATTTATTTATTTGACAGAGAGAAATCACAAGTAGATGGAGAGGCAGGCAGAGAGAGAGAGAATGGAAACAGGCTCCCTGCTGAGCAGAGAGCCCGATGCAGGACTCGATCCCAGGACCCTGAGATCATGACCTGAGCCAAAGGCAGTGGCTTGACCCACTGAGCCACCCAGGCGCCCAGGTCTTTCTGACACCAGAAAAACCCAGCGTTGTTTTTTATTTTTCTCACTACATCCCAGGAGGATTACCAGTTCCTGCATCTGGCACACTCTCTTTGTTCCTCACCCTCCACTCTTGGTCACCCCTCATAGACGGGTGACCTCTAACTAATCATGAATCCATTCTCTCCATGACATGGTAATTAACAGCCAGGCCTTCCTCAGTGAGAGTCTGGGGGAGGAGCCACCATTAGCTTTGTCTTCACGTATCCCTCACTCCTATTGCTCTATGTCTCAGTTTCATCTTCTGCAAAATGAGGACAATAACCATAGTGACCCATAGGACTAGTAGAGAGGACCAAACGAGTTAATGCCTATGAAAAATGTAGAACTGGGCCTTGCCTCTATCAGAATGTGGGCAGTGGTTGTCGCTAACAGAACTGGTAGTGTTTTTATGGCCCTGGCTTGAGCTCCGTCAAGAATGACGTGTGGCCAGTTTCCAGCTACAGTTAATGGAAGACTATGGTTAATAATAGCCAGTTTGAGAGGAAAGACTGAAACATATTTATTCAATAATTTTTGTGATATCCATGATATGCCGGGCACTCTGTTGGATGATGACAACTCCCGTGACTAATAAAGTCAGAGGAGCTGTGTTTAAAAATAAATAAATAAATAACTGAGAGTGTCACAAAAATATATCCTGAATATAATGTAATGTTTGCCTAGAAACCTGGTCAGTGGAGTGAATCGTATTTTCTTGTCTACCATGTCTGAAGCATCCCCTCCCCAGCAGAGCTCCTGCCCTTGTAACTGACAACACTTCCTCTGCGTTCTCTCCTCTGTTCTTTCTTGTCTGAGTTTCCCATGGATGACCGCAGTGCCTCCCTTGTTCAGAGCCATTTAATCATTTCTCAGACACAGTGAACAGCGACGCTTTGCTCCTCGGACCTTATTCATCACAGTTCTTGACTCTCCTATTGCTTCTATAAGTTGACTCAGTCAACTAATGGATTGGTTTGCTGTCTGAGTTGTGTTGGGTATTGAGGTAAAAAAGTGAATATTAAGCTGTTTTTGTCCTTTGAGGAACTTTATAATTCCATGTGGAGGAGACAGATCCCAAAGCAAGACATCACATTCTGTTACAGGGAGTCTGTGTCCACAGGGTACCGAGCCACCCAGCGACAATACAGCTTTTCCTCCACCCCCCCCCCCCGTTTCTCATTACAGCATGTACCACCCATTATGTGAAAACATGGTGTTCCTGACTCACAGTTTGTAGGAGTTGTACTCTGCGTTTTATATTCTGTTTTTTCCAGTACTGGTAATGGGATTGTACTGAATCATTTATTTACACTTTCTTGGCCAGTTTATTTTGACATATGACATGTATTTACTGATGGAGGAAACACATGTAGTTTGTGAGTGTGGTGCAATGTTTTTCCTTTGGAAATAGAAACGAGAGACATCATGTAAGTTTTACCAGCTGAATAGTTACCTTGATGTCTTTCAGTGGGTCCCAACTAGTTCTGCATTATCCCTTCTGGGTGTGTACATGTGCACACATACATGTCGTGGAGGATGGGAAGAATGTGATAATCGACACAGTGTACCTATTTGAATAGTATTGGGCAAAGGAAAACAAATTGCACATCACTAATTTGGATCCTTTTCAATGTTTATTACCACATTTATTTCTCTGGACTAAGCATCTACATTTTTATCAATCCTTAGTGTTTACTATAAGATAATTTCTTGTTTCAGGCAGTTTTAAATCAATCTGGATCTAGGTTCAGTGACTATTTCATATAGTGCAGGAATTGCTTTCACTTTATTGATTTTGCTCTGCTCACCTAGTTCTGGAAAACCTTTTTTTCTTCTGTATCCGTACTGTGCCCACAATTCTGCCTGAGCAAGCAGCCCCACCGCAAGGCAAGGGTTTCCTCACAGTGCTCCTGATGGGTCCTTCACCCTCCCCCGAACCGTCTCTGCTCTTTTATTCTTGTCCATTTTGTTCACACTGTCTCTTCTGTCTGGAATATCCTCTCTCTTCCCTTTTCTCTGCCTAGAAAACTTCTCATCTTTCAAGGCCCATCTCAGATTTGGCCCACTTGAGAGGTCTTCTCCACCCTTCCCACACAGTGTGGGGGTTCCTGCCTGGGTTTCCGCTGCACTCTATACCAAACTTGGATGTGTGTAACCCCCATATCTCAGTACTTTAATGACTAATTTCTGTTTGATTTATTTTTTAAGTCAAAAAATTTGAACTCCATTTGGGTAGGAAACTTCAAGTCATTGACATTTTCCTTATACCCAATACAGTGCCTGGACATATACAAGACTCTCAGCTATGAACCAAATGAATGAACTTCATAGTAATTTTTAAAGAACTATCAAGAAGAGTATTATGTGGCTCTTTCCTCAAAACTACACTCAACTGTGTCAAACATTGATGAGTCCTTCTTTGGGCTCCCACATTCTTCTGTAATATTGATCTCCATCTTTCTTTCATGTATTTGCTTTTAGTACTGCAAAGCATTAGCACTTGATGTGTTTATAGTTGCCTGGAAGTTTGGTGTATTAATATTTTAAGTACTTTTGTGTTTAATAGCCTCTCTTTCTCTAAACTAGACGCATCAGGGAGATAATGCTGAATGCCTTCTCAGTGCTCCTGTCTCTGAAAGGCTCTAGCTATTCAATCCTTTTTGGAACTCTTTTAAAAGCAGAAGTGGCTTTTTAAATTCTATCTATTAATTTAAGGGATGATTTTGAATCATGTTTTCCTGCCCTAGTGGTTCCACATCTTGATTTTTTTTGTCACCCAAATTCATGAATAAAGATCAGGACACTTAATTTTTCTCAGTCATCTTAACTTGTCATGATCTTCTTTTTCCAGTCAGAGCAAGATTTTTCTCCCAAGTTGTGATTCTCACTCTACCAACTCTCCTCCCTTGTGATGGAAGAAACTTCTATACATTTAAGGGGCTTTATGTATTCTGTTATTATTTTTAAAGCTAGATCTTGTCAGATGCCTGCTTTTTGTTCACAAAGAAGCCCTGCCATTTTCTTCTGACTATAATGGGGGTGCAAAATGATCCTCCAACCAAAAACATAAAAAAAAACCTTTTTTTACATATGCTGATAGAGAATGTGGTCTCAAAAAAGATTTCCTTTTGTGATAGATCAAACTCTAATTCATGAATTTCTAAAATTATTCCTTCTTGCTGTAGACATGAATTTCTAAAGGGAGTATGTGTGTGTGTGTGTGTGTGTGTGTGTAGACATTAATTATTGACAGAGTGGGGAGTAGAGCAAATCATGGAAAAATTCCTTTTAAGAATAATTTATAAACTAGAATTTAAATATTTGGAAGAAAATTAAAAAAAAATTTATATAACCATGTCTTCTTCCTTTTCCTAATCTTGTTTCATTATTATTTTAATGGTTTCTGCTTTTACTACTAATGCATGAATGTGCCTTTACTAAATTATCTTTTCACTTGAAAAATAAAAGCTGTGAAATACAAACACACTTTCAAGTAATAATAATAAGCTAATAATTATTGAACACTTATCATGTAACAGGCACTCTAAGTAGGGATTTTCTCATTTTGGTCATGAATTATAATCAAAATGGAAACACTAGATGAAATAATTAAAAGCAAAGTAGAAGCAATACATTTACAAGGCATAGACATACTCTGAAAATGTCTTTTGTCTTTATATAAGCAAAGCTCTTAGTCTGTATTTGATCTTCAGTCACCACAGACAAATTAATCTACCTCTCTTTTCTTGCCTTCATTTTAGACACAGAACATTAAAAAATATTTAGGATTTTTGGGATACCATGTCAATCAGACTTTCTTGGTACCCCATAGACACTTAGGGAGGTTGTGAATAGTCAAAAGAAATCAGACCTAGAGAAACAAGGACTCATTTACTCACCCTATTTGTTAACTATTTTAACCCTGAAAACAGTATTTTTTAAAATTTTGAGTTTCCTAATTTCTAGTATAGCTAACATACAGTTGTATACTAGTTTTAGGTATATAATACCGTGATTCAATAATTATATTTATTTTTCAGTGCTCATAATGATAAGTATACAATTAATCCCATTCAACTATTTCACCAATTTTCCCACCCATCAGCCCTCTGGTAACCACCAGTTTGTCCACTGTAGTTAAGAGTCTGTTTTTTTTTATTGGTCTCCTTTCCTCTTGTTCATGTGTTTTACTTCTTAAATTCCACACATAAATGAAATCATATGGGTTTTGTCTTTCTGACTGATTTCACTTAGCATTATACCTTCTATATCCAACCATGTTGCTGCAAATGGCAAGATTTTGGTGTTTTTATGGCTGAGTAATATTCCATTGTGTATAAATACCACTTCTTTATCTATTCATCTATCAATGGGACACTGGGATTGCTTCCATGCTTTGGCTATTGTGAATAATGCTGCAATAAACATAGGGGTACTTATATCTTTTTGAATTAGTATTTTTGTATCCTTTGGGTAAATACCAGTAGTGAAATTACTGGATCATACAGTAATTCTTTTTTAATTTTTTGAGGGAACACCATACTGTTTTCCATAGTAGATGCACCAGTTTGCATTCCCACAACAGTTCATGAGGATTCCTTTTTCTCCACATCCTCACCAACACTAACTGTTTCTTGTATTTTTGATTTTAGCCATTCTGACAGTTGTGAGGTGATGCCTCATTTTAGTTTTGATTTGCATATCCCTGATGATGAGTGATGCTGAACATCTTTTCATGTGTCAAAATAGGCAGTATTAAGTTAGTACTTTGCTATTTCAGTCAGTCTAATTAGCAAGTTCATTATTTTTAAGCTTTTGGTGGTAACCAATAGTAAAAGAAGAAACAAAGAGAGGCAAAAATGTCTTCTCTCAAGGAATCTGAGATACTGAAGTGATCTTATACTTCTGAGGCAAAGTGACTTTACAGAGTTGGAAGTGAAACCCAGGAAGAGGCAATATCCTGCCAAAAGTTACAGAACCAGTTAGCAGTGGGTGAGGCTGAAACCCATGTCTTCTGTCTCCTGTGCAACTGTCTGGACCACATACAATATCTTTTTCTAGAATTTCTCTTTTTCCTTTTGACTTCCTTATGACAATTATTTTATTTTATTTTTGCAACAACATGATACATTTTATTATTTTTTCTTCCACTTCAAGTTTGTATTGTTGGTTTCCCTATGCCTTCCCGCCTTTTGCCTTCTCTTGGTTTATAAAAATTCTCATTTTCCCTTAAGAATTTCTTGGTTTTTACTATGTTACTGACTTTGATTTACCTCTTACTTTTTCTATTTTCAATCAGAGACTCTGAGAAGGGGTTAGAAACTTTGAGATGTTGAACGTCAGTTGTCCAAATCAAATTCAGCCAAAATAACAACAGCCAAAAGCCAATAATGAAGAAAAATGCTCTTCAGCCAAGTATGTTCATCTTAGGTTTGTATTTACTATTTTTTTTAGTGGTACAGCTGTTGCAGCTGAATCCTGTATGTTGAAATTTGGATGGTTTTCATTCTGGAAGACAGTGATAAATCTGAGAGTAGAATAGTTATTCCAATAAAAATGTTTTTAAAAAAGTATTATTTACATAGGAGAGAAAATAAATATAATATTATGGGTTATTTATTGCTTTTAATTCACAATTTAGCAGTTAATTCCCACACAATCTTGTATTTATTCGCTGGCTACTTTATGTTGGTTCTGTGTTTTGCAAGTAGAGTGCCATAAGACACTACTGTGCTCAGTTTATATGCTAACTTTAAGGTTTAAAGGTACCGGTATTGTGTGTGGGCATGTAAAAAAAGACATACATCTGTTCAAATAAACTCCACTTTCTGTCTTGTCTAAATCACTTGTCAGGATCAAGTTCAAATAAGAGGGCAGAGACTGACCCATATGCCCCCTTGACTGAAAAAGTAGAAAGTGTTTCTATACACAAGAACTGAGAAATGGTAAGATTCCCTTTATCTTTCTCTGATTTCCCCATGGCGATCTCTTCTGACCTTCACCAGTGACCTGCACACGTGAGGCCCATGATGTAACACAGAGAGGTAGAACTAGGAGAAGGATAAAGGGAGGTTTGGGGGGGACCCGTTATGAGCACTGGCACTCGGTGTTTTAGTACCTATCCCCATCACCATTAAAATGCAACGGTTTGTTCAAGCTGCCTTGGGAAAATTTCAAAAACACAAAAGCATGTAAAAGGCATTTAAAACCCTTCAGCTGGGTATGCATGTGTATTTAGTTAGTTAGGCCCAAAGAGGATTAAAGAAACCCAGGGAATGTTCACTCATCCTATCCAACTTTGCCATTTTGCAGCAAAGTGTCATTTCTGATCACTGGTTTAGTTAAAAATGTGCACAGAACATACAGTTGTTGTCCAGGTTGATCTGAACAACATTTCCCCAAATTTCTGGCAGGAGTTACGACCAGAGAACAACATCCATGAGAAATTATACTTGGCCCACAACATGCTCAGTGCACAAAGGAATCCAGGCAGTGGGTTTAGCGAAAATGAGGGAGTGGCTGTGAAAGAAAGGTCACATAATCACCTCTCCTTTGTATTCCTTTCAATGACGATTTTAACAGGAATTTTTGTTTCCTAACTACCTGCCCTTAATAATGTCTTCTCCCCTCTTAATTGTTCATTCAAACCTATACTACAGCTGAGTTAAAGAATGAATACTGAAGCATCTGAAAATGGATTTTACATGGTAAAGTAAATAAAGAACAGTACATTGCCTATTACTCCAGTCCACATTGGTTTCTCCCTTCCGTGTCCTCTGTAATATTTTAATCTGTCCCACTATATCAATACTGATTGTCTGCTCTATTGTATTTATGCCAGTTCAAAAGAGAGAAGAGTATATAATCAAATAAGGTAGTGTTTATGGTTATGCTTTGTAAAATACCGAGTACTGTGTTGCGTATTTCAACTTATTTCACCTGTTACTTCTGGTTCTCAGTTTATGTCATAATTACTTTGAAATTCCTTCTTATCTAGCACCATGGTAGACAAAAGGAGGGTCTATATTATTGACTCACTTAATAATAATTATAATTTTTGAAAATGATTCTCAACCATTGAAGAGCATACTGACCCAAGGCCAATATTCTTCAAAGATGACTCCATTCAGCCAGATACTGCTTCTGAGACAAACATTCAATTTGAAAGGTAATTCTTTTATTCCTCAATGCATGTTTCTTTTCCCCTTTGAATAAATCAGTTAGATTTTTTCATTTGAAAATGATGATTATTTCTACATTGGTACATAGGTACCAGAGGTACCAAAAGGCTTTAATAAAAAGAAAGCAATTTAAAGATTGACTCTAATGATTAAAAATGATCCCTGAACAGTGATCTCCTTGAAGACAGAGACTCTTGGATATTATTTTTGAATGTTTTTTAGCACATAGCAAATGATGTTATAGAGGCTTAATTAAGGTATGTGGAATAAATGAATAGAGGTCTGATAGTAGGGGAGTACTTCTGTGACCAGGAGACCTTGGCTGTAACTATTGCTACTGGAGGAGAATTAACAGCATGAAAGCTATCTCAGCATCAGATAAAAAATAGTATGAAAATTCCATTTAATTTAGGACTCAGATGCCTGGGCTAATCACTGAGCATAAATTTGCCTATAATAAAAGGACAGTTCCTATGAAAATGATTTGTTAACATTCATTGCATGATGGAGGTTTTATCGCACAATACCTAGGTGTGCTCTGATAACGATATCCATTTGGAATTGCTACCTTATCTATATGTAATCTTAATAATGGAAATGTGTCTAAATTAATTGGGGAAGATAAAGCACACACAGAGTAAAGAATGAAGAAACATCAGTGATGGCAGGAAAAATCTGTAACCCGAGATAAAGGATTTCTTGATAGTAAACCCAATAAAAAAAACACGTAAAAGGAAACACTATTGTGCCACACTCCATCAGTTCTCTTTCTGTCCCCTCTACTAAATCTCTTCCTCCTCTGTAACTGTCTCCTGAGGTTTCTACTCCTCCTTCGATGTGCTCTATTTATCCCATTTCTTACTGAAGCCGCCATGGGAGTTTGAGTCCAAGGGTGTTTGCAGCTCTATACAAGAAATTTCTATTTTAACATCCTATTTTCACTTCAAATTTAAGAACAGAAAATCTGAACGAACTCACTTTTTAAATTTTTATTTTTTAAAATTATTTTTATTAACATAGGATGTATTATTAGCCCCAGGGGTACAGGTCTGTGAATCGCCAGGTTTACACACTTCATAGCACTCACCATAGCACATACCCTCCCCAATGTCCATAACCCCACCCCATCTCTACCCCCGCTTCCCCCAGCAACCCTCAGTTTGTTTTGTGAGATTAAGGGTCTCTTATGTTTTGTCTCCCTCCCGATCCCATCTTGTTTCACCTTTTCCTTCCCTAACCCCCAACCTCCCCTCACGCCTTGCCTCTCAAATTCCTCATATCAGAGAGATCATATGATAATTGTCTTTTTCTGATTGACTTCTTTCGCATAGCATAATACCCTCTAGTTGCATCCACGTCGTTGCAAATGGCAAGATTCTTTTGATGGCTGCATAGTATTCCATATGAACACACTCACTTTAAAATAACTCTTTTACCTAACTTCCTTATTTTCTTCATTTAGTTACCTATTAGGGGAACTTGATCTTGTTCTTCTTTTATTTTCTATAGTCAAATTCTCTCTGAAACATGTATTTTTTTCAAATATGTATGGGAAATTTGTAGGCAAGGGGCACATTTACAAGAGTTCTCCTCCCTCAAAGCAGTAAAGCTAACCAAAAGAACTTAAAAAAAAAAAAGCAACAAAAATGATCTGTATTGGTCTTTACCTCATACTACAATCCTGACAATTATTATCAAGACACAAGTTCAATCTAATGTATAGTTTCACAACACAGTGCAACAAGTGCCATTTCTGCAAGTGTTGCAGAAGTTAAGGTGTAACAGAAATAAGCAAACAAATATGAAAGCACCCAATAATATGCACCAGCTAGAGAGGCATGGGCTATACGCATGAACAAACCATGGAAAAGAACAGAATTAGTTTGTCTTGAGCCAATTCTTCAACTTCACCTCAGCCAGAATTGAAGAAAAAGCTCTAAGCTAAGTGGCTTCTTACTTGGATGGACTAAGATTTAGAAGCAGGTCTGTTGCAAAGCAGACTTCAGACAACAAATGACCAAATACTCAAGGACCTAAGATCAGAAGCATGGAGTGTCAGTTTGGTTGACTTTTCATCCAGGGGTGAACACACGGAAGCAGGAGAACAAACATTTCCCAGAAACACTGTAAGTGCTGTTATGGTACCAGTTGGGCCCTCAACCAGGCTTATTGGATATGAGCCTGAGTTCCAACAATTTGGAGAGAAACAGCAGGAGAAATATCTTCTGACTAAGTCCCTAACTCCCTTTGGTCCTCAGGAAGATGAATGAGCACATACCAATAACACTCAGACTTCCATGTTGTCCATGAAGAGGAAGGTCTGAAGGGAATCAAGGAGATGTCTCCCACACTGTTTTAGGAAAAAGAGCAGAATGTATAGATCTGGCCAGTCAAAGATAAGGAAGTCGTATGAAAGAGAGCATTACGGGGCACTTGAGTGGCTCAGTGGGTTAAGCCTCTGCCTTTGGCTCAGGTTATGATCTCAGGGTCCCCAGATCGAGTCCCACATTGGGCTCTCTGCTCAGCGGGGAGCCTGCTTCCCCCTCTTACTCTGCCTACTTCTGATTTCTCTCTGTCAAATAAATAGAAAAAAAGAAAAAGAAAAGAAAGCATCACGTTGGTTTGCTCATTATTCTTGGTCAATACCTCTACCAGTATCTGCTGTAGAAGGAGCTCAATAAGAATTTGAGAAAAATTACTATTGCAGAAGGTAGGAGTCTGGCCGTGGAAGTCAGAGATGGCTAGGAAGCTGAGATTGAGAACTTTTTAGCTTTGCGTCTCTGGACAAGTTATGTAAAGTTTTGTATCCTTATAGATAAAATTCAATCAAGAGTAATACCTATCTCACTGTGGGGATTATATTTAAGGTGTTCAGCACGTGACTCTGCTGCATATTCTCCCTTTGGTCCCCCAGTGGGATCTCTAATAACACAATTTTCTCCTCTTACCTGTCAGGCCTATGGTGTGGTAAGATTTGCCCAGTGTTGTTGGTCTCTGTAAGGTCTACTTACATGAAAATTTCTTCAGTCTTCTGAATTAAGTTTAGTATCCTCATAGTATTTTGAGTGATACAGAGCCTAGAAAAGAATAATAATGAGATGAGAAAAAATGAACTTCTGGAGGTGGTGCTGGAAGGCATAGACTTGGCAATGGTCATGGCACTGGTAAGCAGAGTAGTGCAGCCGTACGAATAGTGGTGCCTCGTACTGTTACTGCTGAGAGCAGAGAGACTGAAAGTATGACAGAAAATCTGTTACAGAAAAAAAAAAGTGCCTATATCAATATAGTATTCCGTAAGATGAGAGACCTTTTTAGACAATAACAGTTCTGTATTATCAAGAAAATTAAAGGGGAGCCTGGGTGGCTCAGTCAGTTAAGCATCTGACTCTTGATTTCAGCTCCGGTGTTGATATCAGGGTCATGGGATTGAGCCACACACACCGGGTGTGGAGCCTGCTGAGGATTCCCTCTCCTTCTTCCTTGGCCCCTCCCCTACCTCTTTAAAAAAAAGAAAGAAAATGTGAAATTTTTTGATACAAACTATATAAAATGATTAATTGATATATTAACTAAAAATAACAGTACTAAGAATGCAGAAAATCATTGTCACAAAATATGTGAATAAATTTTGAACCAGAACACATATTAGCAATCTAAAAATAGAATCAGTAATAAACCTGAGGACTTAATTTTATTTTTTAATTTTTTTTAAAAGATTTTATTTATTTACTTGACAGAGACAGAGAGATCACAAGTAGTCAGAGAGGCAGGCAGAGAGAGAGGAGGAAGCAGCTTCCCTGCTGAGCAGAGAGCCCGATGCAGGGCTTGATCTCAGGACCCTGGGATCATGACCTGAGCCAAAGGCACAGGCTTTAACCCACTGAGCCACCCAGGCGCCACTGAGAACTTAATTTTTAAAGTTCCAAGGAAAAACTTTTATACTAGAGTGCCTGGATTGTTCAGTCAGTTAAGCATATGACTCTTGATACCTGCTTGGGTCATGATTTCAGGGTCGTGAGATCAAGACCCATGTCAGGATCCCTGCTCAGTGGGGAGTCTGCTTCTTTCCCTCTCCCTGCATCCCTCCCCCTGCTCACTCTGTCTCTCTAAGTAAATTTTTGGGGTGGGGACTTTTTTCTGGGGCTCAGTAAATTACTTGGAAACCATGGATACTTTCATATCTTGCGTTTAAGGTTTTCCAGAGCAGGTTCTGGACAGCCTCTAGTCTAGGACTTACTTGGCCCCACCACTGAGGCAAAGATTTCATGAGGACTGACAAATGCTGTGTGTATTAGGAGCCTTTCTGCTTGGCTGGTGGGAGCACAAACTATATTTGGCCCTGTTTGAGCTCTGGAGATTGCTCTGCTCATTCCTTTCCTGTTGTTCTTTCCGAAGTCTTGGGCTGTTTTCTTATACCCAGGTGCATATCAACACTGAGCCAAAAAGTTGAGGGGACCCTTCAACAAATCTCCCAGACTCTTTCTGTGCATCTTTCTCCATCCTGACTGTCTGCCATGAAAATTCGCTTTTATAAACTGCAAACTCTGTTTCCTCATCTCCACAAGACTGCTGGGCTCTGGCTTTATCTTTTTTCTGGTACTATCCAGAAACTTGCTATAAGCTGGAGCACTCATAGGTCTAAACTCACTTGTTTTCCTTCTCTTACAAATCACTATGCTGGGTTGTTTGTTGTTCAGTGTCTGAAAAATATTGCTTCGCATATTTTTTATGGCTTTCTATTTGAACAGTGTGAGAGATCAGTCCCCATTCCTGTTATTTCATTTGGTACAGAAGAAGATGTCCTCATGCTAAATTCAGACAAACTTGAATTCAAGACAAAAGGCATTAAAATGGACAGAGTTATTTTTATTATCAGTGTAATCTTACAAAAATATATTTGTCTTATGCTTTTTGCACAGAATTAGTTCTTTCAGAGTTCCTGGATGGCTCAGCTGGTTAAGCTTCTGCCTTTGGCTCAGGTCATGATCCCAGGGTCCAGGGATTGAGCTGCACGTGGGGGTCTCTGTTTCTCCCTCTTCCTCTACCACTTTTTCTCTCTCTCTCTTTCCCTTCCCCCCCTCAAATAAATAAATAAAATCTTTTTTAAAAAAAGGAATTAATTCTTTCATCTATTCCACAAATGTTGACTATCTATCACGTGCCAATACTTTTCTGTTACTGGGCAATTAAAAAGAGAGTCAAAAAGCTGCTCTCAAAAAGTTTCTAATGGAATGCAGAAAGATATTAATAAATAAACACCCCCAGATAAAATGATCAACATTGAGTGTTGTAGAGAGAAGTAAAATGGGGTAATAAAATAATAAGCATCCATCAGATCAGAGATTTCTGAGACATTGCTAATTTCAGCTAAGATCTGAGTAACAAGAAGAGGACTGCCATGAGCAAAAGAGGACAAGGAACATTCTGGAAAGTGGAATAGTTAATATACACACTCTAACATGTGAGTGAATTTGTCTTGTCTGAGGACAAAACGGAAGGCCATTGTGGATAGAAGGTGCTGGGATAGGTCAGGTCAAATATATATTCTTTGTGAGCAGAATCAAAAATGTGGATTTACTCTAAGTGAAGTTTGGATGGAAAACTGTTAGGAGGTTTTAAGCAGAGGAACAGGAAGTTCATTCGGACTTTCATGTTAGATCTAATAATGGACTCAGAAGATTACTTGAGGGCTGATTTCAGTAATCCATGCAGAAGATAACTGTCTAGGACTAAAAGAGTGTTAGCAAAGACAGTGGGAAGTGGTAGATTTGAAATTTGTATGGAGGTAGCCTTAGTAAGATTTACAATTGAATTAGATGAGGAAACTCTTTTAATCTTTGGTTTGAGTAACTGGGTAAAGAGGAGAATGGAAGAAAATCTAATTGGGGGGTATAAAATAAAAAATAAGAACATAAAAAATAATGAGAAAGAGAGATACACACCAAAAGAATTTTAAAACACTTTAATTTTTAACTATCAAGAAAGAAAAAGTAAACATATAAAAAAACAGGTTCTGAGTAATATAAATATGTATTTAACTTTATACCATTTCAAAAGAGAATATATCTTCTTTTCAAAGGCTTGTGAGACACATACATAAATTATACGTTAGTCAGGAAAGGAAATGTTAACAAATTCTAACATATAGCTTCAGTAGAGACCAATTTTATTGTAGCACAATAAAATTAAAAATAAACTAAGAAATTAAAATGAGCACTCAAACACTTGGAAATTTAGAAAGTATTTTCTAAATAATTCTTGAGTCAAAAAAGAGTACAAAACCACAATGTAAAAAGAAAAACCTTGTTGAAAATCTATATAATAGATATAATGAATCCAAAGATGTGCTTGGGAAAACCCATAATCTTAAACTTTTTCATTATTAAATAAGAAAAAAATAAATAAATTAGTACTCAACCCCCAAAATAGAAAATCGTCAACAAAATAGATACAAGAGGGCGCCTGCGTGGCTCAGTGGGTTAAGCCGCTGCCTTCGGCTCAGGTCATGATCTCAGGGTCCTGGGATCGAGTCCCGCATCGGGCTCTCTGCTCAGCAGAGGGCCTGCTTCCCTCTCTCTCTCTCTCTGCCTGCCTCTCCATCTACTTGTGATTTCTCTCTGTCAAATAAATAAATAAAATCTTTAAAAAAAAAATAGATACAAGAAAAACACTCTACAGAAGTAACCATACCAAAAAGGAGGACTAAAAATGAATAAAATGATAAATCCAAGAGTAGCTTATTAGAAATGCTAAAAATATGTAAATTATGACCCAAGATAAAAATAAGAAAAAGTCATAGCATATTGGAAAAGATATTAACAAATGAAAATATACCCTATACCCAACATTATAATAAGTTAGAAACGTTGCTCTAAACACATAAATTCCTAGGAAAATATGATATGATACTTGAGTCAAGAAACAAAAGGAAAGGAGGACGTTATAGAATAATTTTCCTAGCCACAGATAACTTCTAGGCGATATAAACTGTTCCAGAGCATAAGGAAAGAAAACAATCTCCAGAATGTTTTATATGCATTCAACAAAACTCAAAAACAGTGTTTTTCAGGGCACCAGGTGGCTCAGCAGGTTAAGTAAGCCTCTGCCTTTGGCTCGGGTCATGATCTCAAGGTCCTGGGAGTGAGCCCCACATCGGGCTATCTGCTCAGCGGGGAGCCTGCTTCCCTCCCCCTCTCTGCCTGCAGCTCTGCCTACTTGTGATCTCTCTCTCTCTCTCTGTCAAATAAATAAATAAAATATTTTTTTAATAAAGGCCGTATTATTCAATGAGAACAAAAAAGAATAAAATTTCAGTCCAGCACCACTTATAAATACTCATGTAAGTATCCTAAATAAAATGTTAGCAATTACAATCCAGGAAAACATGGAAAGTCTCATAAATTCTTGATCATAAATATTCCTTCCAAGAATGCTAGGTGATTTATGCTAGACAATCTATTGCTATAAATGACCATGATTATAATGAGCATGGAAGGGAGGATATTATTGTCCCCAGTAAGATTTCCCCAATAAGTATTTGTAAAAGTCACTATTTATTACTGATTTTTTTTTTAAAAAAAGGTTTATATGGGTCATACCTCACACAACATATTCATGGTATATATATTTTATACATGAAACTATAAGTTATGAAATAAACCCATCTGTATGAGAATTCAGTGTGATAAATAAGACACCTGAAATCATGCTGGGGGGGGAGGATTAATTATGCAAAAAAGATGATGAAATAATAACTGAGGAGCCAGTTAGAAAAATAAAACATCCCCAACAAATTCTAAGTTGATCCAATGTTTGTAGAAAATTAAATCCTAAAATTATTAGATAATGGATAAGTCAAAAATTGTATATATTGTTGAGGAAGTTCCTTCCAAGCTTCCAAGCATATTGCATGCACTTGCACATGAGAGAGAGAGTGAGGGAGACAAAGACAGAGACAGAGAGACAGAGACAGAAAAAAAAAGGAAGAAAAATATAAAAACAAGGATGAATAGATCTTGACAGAATAAGAATAGAGACCTGCAGAAATACATGGATTTGAAAGTAACCTCAGGAGCCAGGAAAAATATTTGTAACATATATAATAAGTGAAGAGTTAATCTCTCTAATTTTAATGAATAGATTAACAATAAATTTAAGAATATACACACCATGATAGGAAAAAGGGAAAAGGTACTGAAAGGCATTCAAAAAGGAAAAGTGTAAATGCCAATGAATATTTGAAAGGATATTCCACCTTATGAGTAATCAAAGAAATGAAACTAGCAATGAGTATTTGAAGAGTGAAACACATAACAAATATCAGAATTTTGGAAACCTGGTGACATTCTTAGTTGAAATACACATTTGAGCAACTTCTGTAACAGCGTTTAAATATTTATCAACTGTAAAACCCATCCTTTTTAGTCTGGCGATCCAACCACTATTCATAAAACCAAGAAAGTAATCCTATAGGTATGTCAACACTCATAAAAGGAGGGTGTGTGGTTTTATTTTGGTGTGCTCTGTCAGTTTTGACATCAGTGTCCCTGTATCTTCCACCAAAGAATTCCAATTTCCTTCCTTCTTTGTGTTCAGAAACATTTCAGTAAAAAAAGTAGAAACAACTGAAATGTTTTATCAAGAAAAGCCAATGAAATAGGTACAGGACTATAAATGGAATGGGTGAAGTCAGTGAAGGGAATGAAGAGTACACTTGTGGGGGCGCCTGGGTGGCTCAGTGAGTTAAGCCTCTGCCTTCAGCTCAGGTCCTGCGATAGAGTTCCACATCTGGCTCTCTGCTCGGCAGGGAGCCTGCTTCCTCTTCTCTCTCTCTGCCTGCCTCTCTCTGTCTACTTGTGATCCTGTCTGTCAAATAAATAAATAAAATCTTAAAAAAAAAAAGAGTACACTTGTGATGAGTACTGAATAATGCACAGAATTGTTGAATTATCATATTGTACACCTGAAACTAATATACCACTGTTAATTATACTTCAATTAAAAAAAGAGAGAAGATCATTACTTCATTAAGATCAAGGATGGAAAACTTCACTGATATTGTTAAATTTTTAAAAAGCAGGTTAGAAGAACAGTATGTACAGTGCATTCACACAAACTGCAAGTTATATCCATGAAGAGGAAAATGTCAGGAAATAGGTTCATCTAATAATTTGTGGGCTTTTTGTCCTGAACTGTGGAATTTGGAGTGATTTGCATTTCTTCCTTGAATTATTTGATTTATTTTTTTATAAATACTATGCATTACGTTTATAATTACTAATGTGAAATATTTAAATTTAGGGGAAAAGAGGTATGTCTATATAACTTAATTTTAATGTGGAACAGAAAGAAAATAATTATGGAAAAGGCCTTCATATTGAGAAAATAGCATGTCACCAAAGTCCACAATTGTTTCAGAATGGAGAGAAGCTAGATTGCAGCCAATCATTTAAGACTGTATTTATTTACTTGAGAGAGAGAGAGAGAGAGCATGAGCAGGGAGGGGGGCAGAGGAAGAGGGAGAGGCAGAATGAGACTTCCCGCTGAGCAAGGACTCAGGATATAGGACTTGATCTCAGGACCCTGAAATCATGACTTGAGCGGAAGGCAGACATTTAACCAACTGAGTCACTCAGGTGCCCTGCTAGACCGTAGGATTTTTTTTTTTTAAGATTTTATTTATTTATTAGAGAAAGAGAGCACACAAGCACAGGAAGACAGAGCGGTAGGCAGAGGCAGAGGGAGAAGCCGGCTCCCTGCCAAGCAAGGAGCCGGATGTGGGACTCTATCCCAGGACACTGGGATCATGACCTGAGCCGAAGGCAGCTGCTTAACCCACTGAGCCACTCAGGCATCCCTAGACTGTAGAATTTTAAGAGAATAAGAGGAGGTAGAAGAGATAAATTTGGAACTTAGATTATTTTTGCTTTCTCCTTATTCCATTACCTCTTTTGTATTGCTCCAGTTTTCCCATCTCTTCTCTGCATTTTCTGCATTTCAATATGAATCTCCTCTCCTTCTTTACCTTAGAAGTGGCCCCTTGGGGTATGATACCTAGCTCCCTACTTCCTTGCTCACACTGCACTAAGTGATCTGTGCTGCTCCTTCGTAAAGAGAAGTGTAAGCACGGGAAATGTTGATGTAGGTTAACAATGCACAAACTGGGGCATCTGTATGCCTCAGACACTTAAGCACCTGACTCGTGATTTCAGCTCAGGTCATGATCTCAGGGTTGCAAGATCAGGCCACAGGTCCAGCTCTGCGCTGGGTGTAGAGCCTACTTAAGATTCTCTCTCTGCCTCTCTAAACAACAACGACAAAAAATAATGCCCAAACAGGGTCTTGGATAGAAATACTATGCATTGGAGCACAAAATATACTGATTTAAATACTACTTTGTTGTTTTATTTTTTAATAGATCCCTACCTTTCTAACACTTTATGTTATCTTTATTTGTTTCTGTCCAGCTCCCGGACTGCTTGCTCTTTTTTCTTTAGCCTGCGGACTTTCATCCAGCTCCTCCACGGAACCCAGCTCTTCTCATTCTTTCTTTCCATCCCGGCTTCCTTCTTTTTTGCACCTATGTGACATAATAAAACTGGAGGCCTAGAGTTGTTCTTCTGAGTATACACTGTACTAGGTAAAATATGGTAATTGATTTTTATTTATAGTATACACTGCACATCAAAAAAGAACAACAAAACGTAAACTAAAGAAACAAGACCACACAGCGTCAATACGACTTCATAAACAAATAGCATGCACTGGAAATTGAACCAAGCAATGAATGAGCTGTTCTTATACTTTCGTCTTTCTTTAACAATGCTGATATAAGAATTACTGTTTTGTGGGGAAGGGAGGCTGGCTCTATTCTTTGGTAGTAGTATAGTTCACCTTTTAACACTGGGGTGGGGATTAGGAGGGTTGACTTTCCCCTCCTCCTGCACAGTCAAAAATCCCTGGGTAACTTTTGAGTCTTCCAAAACTTAACTACTAAGAGCTGTTGTTGACTGGAAGCCTTACTTATGACATAAATGGTTCATTCACACATATTTTGTATGTTACATGTATTTTACACTGTAGCCCTTCAAAAACCTAAGTTAGAGAAAAGAAAATATTACTAAGAAAATCATAAGAGAGGGCACCTGGGTGACTCAGTCGCTAAGCATCTGCTTTTGGCTCAAGGTCAGTATCTCAGGGTCCTGGGATTGAACCCCACACTGGTCTCCCTGCTCAGTGGGGAGCCTGCTTCTCCCTTTCCCTTTGTCTGACCACCCGTGCTCTTTCTCTATTGCTCTGCTCTCTCTCTCTGAAATAAATAAATAAATAAATTTTAAAAAAAGAAAGAAAGAAAATCATAAGGGAGAGAAAATAGATTTCCATAACTGTGCAGTACTTACCAAAAAACAAACAAACAAACAAACAAACAAAAAAACTGTGTGTGAGTGGCTCTAAGCAGTGCAAACCTGTGATGTTTAGGGGTCAGCTATAATTAGTTCTTATTTATAGTAAATCTTAACATTGTCTCTTCCCACCCTTCTTTCCTCCAAGTCCTGTTGATTCTCTCCCTCCAAGTTATGCTTTGAATCAGTTCGCTTCATTCCCTCTCCCATCACCACTCAATGTGTCTAGAGCAGAAGCCTCCCAATGGCCCTCCCCATCTTTAATCTGGATTCCCTTCAAAAGCTATTCTATACACAGTGGCCAGTTACTTTTAACAATATCTATATAATCATAGTAATCCTCACCTTAAAACCCTTAAATGACTTGAATGTTACTGGGAAAAAAATTAAAGTTGTTAAATTTAAAATTTAAATTGTTAGCACCACCCACATGTCACACAAGGTCCTGCATGACCTGGCCTGGGCCAGCTTCCCTGGCTTCCTCTCAACACTATGTGAGTTACTCATCAACCTCCAGGCCCACGGGCCTTCTTTGAAGATCTAGATGTGCCAACTACTTCCTACCTCAGGGTCCACATGTCAGCTGATCTCTCTCTGTGATTCTTGTCTTCCCACTCTTCACCTGGCCAACACTTTTCCCTGAAGTCTTTGTTTCCTTGAGAAGGCCTTCCTTTACACCTGTTGTAGATATGGTGGTTCTCTCATTCATAACTGCCCCCCACCCTCCTTGGGTGTAGCCTCCTGACTGCATTACTCATTTGCTTTGCTGTTTGAAATCTGACTGTGATTTATGTTTCCCAAACAGAAGTGCTCATGGAAGGCTTGAATTCAAAACTGAGATGACTTGAGAGAAAAGCAGGGTTTGAGGTTTTCATTTCTCTGGAGCAGCTCAGGGGGTGTGGTTCTGGAGTCAGCAGCAAGAGCAGCTTCGGATTCTGGCAGAAATAGTAGCTCCTCTCTGGTCCCCCATCTGTGGTGTGGCCTTGGGAACGCTTCATGGCCTCTCATTCTGGGGTCTGAACCACTCATTCTGAAAGCTATCTAATACTGTGCAACAAGTACCTTTGTGTTTAAGCTGCCTAATACAGGTTTTGCTATCGATGGCTGAACCTTGACTGAAGCATAGTCCTTCCTCAGTCTAAATAAGACCTCTCTTGTATCCTTTTATTATATTTGACACTTCTTTCAGAGTACTTGCCTAAGTTGAAATTACATATTTACTCATGTGTTGGTCTGTCTTCGTTGTTAGATCCCCAGCTTCATGAGAATACAGTAGGCACTTAACACAAAATTGTTGGAGAATTAAGAAAGCAAAAATGTATTAAGATTCTTCTTTGCTTACTGCTTGATTATCTGCTTTCCTTAGATTCTAGAACTCTAGATATGTTGGTTTGGATGTAACTACTATTGGCGATTGTCCTTATTGTTTCTTTTGCATCCATCGAAAGTAATCTTATATTATTTTACCTTGGCAATAAAGACTCCACCAGCAGTTGCTTCTTGAATCTAATCTCATTACAATGACTAGGGTTAAACTAAGTTTCCCTAACATCCCCTCTTGGGTATAAAAGAATGTATGTTGCAGAGAAAGTGGGTAAATAGTTGAGCACAAGAAATCTGATACAAAATTTGGACAATTAGATGAATGTGTTCCTGCTATACAAAGTCTTCTTTGGGTTGTTGAAACCCAACTAGAAGAAGAAAAGTTTAGAGACAGGCAGAATTATTATTGAAATGTATTCTCCTCAATTGTATCATATGTCTTTCCTATTAGACAACTTTGTACAGATGTTTTATGTTAAAGGATGAAACATATTTAGATTTAGAAAATCATCCCTTATGCTATATATCATATGAAGGAGATCAGTGGGTAGATATCACAAGATGAAACAAAAGGAAATAAAGCAGCTAAATCATGCAAAGAATGAGCTAGCTGACTCAGAAGGCTCACCTTTCATGACTGGCCTTTATAAGTGTTCTCACATGCAGATCTAAGTCATCTTTTGGTGACTTTCAAAGAGAGCAAGGCTGCTCCTCTTCATGGACTCATATGAGCGAATCCATATGAGCGAATCCATATCCACCTGGAAACCAAGATGTTAACCTTGATTGTTCCTCTTTCTTGTGAATTCATCTGCTGAACCCAATTTGATCAAATTAAAATTTAATTTAAAAAATTAAAAATTAAAATTTCCCTTTTATTAATCCTTTTCTTGTTCTACTTTTATCAGTATTATTAAAACAGCCTCCTAATTGGCTTTTCATCACTAAAATCCAAATATTATCCCATTACTCCCTGCTTGAAATACTTTAGTGGCCTCCCTTTTCAGTCAGGCAAGATACTTTATGACACCTGCTCATGACTTACCACTCCTCCACCCAAGCCCTCTTCCTACTATCTTCACTGAAATATTTTAATTTCCCAGAATGCACTGGATCCTCTCTCTCCTCCCCCTCCCCCAGATTTTTGCACACACTGCTCTGCATCTCTGATACTTGCTTTTCATACTCTTTGCTTGGCTGACTCCATCTCATTTTATAGGATTCAGTATACATATTTATTTTTTAAAAGATCTATTGATATATTTGAGAAAGAGAGAGAGTGTGTAGGGGAGTGGTCGTGGGATGGGAAGCAGAGAGAGAGAGAGAGAGGGAGATGATGTCAAGCTGACTACCACTGAGTGCAGAGCCCCATGCAAGGCTCCATCTCATGACCCTGAGATCATGACCTGAGCCAAAATCAAGAGTCAGATACCGAATGAGCCACCCAGGCACCCTCAGGATTCAGTTTAGACATTACTTCTCTAAGAAACCCTTACCAAACCCTAGTGCCTGGGGGTATATTTGAACCTCATAGTTCTCTAAAAATTCTATCCCCCATATAATTTATTATCCTGCTGAATTTGCCTCTTTACTTGTCTACTTGTCAATTAGGATTAGGTTTGGTCTAATATTAAAAAATAAAAACTGTGACTTATGTTTACTGGAGGCTTATTTTTATTTGTGTAAAGGAAATCCATAAATGGGCAGTCCTGGCTGGTGTGGCAACTTCAAGGCCATCATGTCTCTAGGACCCTTGTATCTTTCTGAACTGACACAGCACATGGTTTCTATCCCTTAGTTGCCACATGTCCAGGAGAATTCCTGCAATTAAATCTGCCTATCAGGCAGCAGGAAGGAAGAGAAAGTAATGGGTAAAAGATGGACTTAGGCTGATTAGTTTCCTTCCACAGAATTTTTCCAAAATTCTCACACAATTGCTTAACTTACTTTTTATTGGCTATCCCTAGCTGCAGGTGGTAACTGGGAAATGTTACATTTTAAGTGGGCACGTTGATGTTTGCCTTTACACTGTAAGGAAGAAAGAAAGGAGGGATATTGAGTAGACAGCCAGCAATCACTGCTACCATGGGTTATCTCCCCTTCACGGACAGGGACTGTCCATTTGTATCATTTTCAAGCTTGAGCACCACACCATACACTGAGTAGATTGGTTCAGTAAGTATTGGCTGAGCCAAATACTTAAGTAGTTTAAAAACAGAAAGTATTGGGCATACTAACAGACTAGATTGTGAAATAGAGAATCTCCAAAGTTTGTTTACATGAAACTTTATATATATATGTATATAAAACAGAGAATCTCCAAAGTTTGTTTTTCAAGCTGTGTAATTACTTTTTATTTTCTAAATAAATCTTATCTAGAATCCAATATGAAGCAATAAAAGTGGAATGCGTGGGCTGGAGTCAAGCAGCTGCATCCTGACTTGCCCTCTCCTCTCCTTCTAGGTTCCCCTGCACTGTCTTTTTGGTACTTCAGGGCTCCACCAATCACAGTTTGAAAGCAACTCGACCCAGGATCACACTAGCACAGGAGTCTCTGAATCAAGGTACTATTGTATCATCAGGAAATGATCAACCCAGATCATCATCAATAACAATTAAGGCAACTCTTTTGTCCCTGACCATGATGTCACCCATTCTTGGAACACTGAAATGCTGTATCAAAATGCTGATGTAAGGGAATATGGAATTATAACAGCAAATGCAAAACAGAACTTGGTGGTCTATGTAGAATACTGGAAAGTAAACATACAGACCTTTTCAATTTCAATTTAGCGTGTCCTCAAGATGTAGCTCATAACCTAGTCCACCCATAAAGTTTTCACAGATATTCCCTGACTACCCACTTCTAAACTAGATGTAGGGGTTGTGTGGAACTTGCTTATTAGATGCGGATCACGGAGCCAAGGGGAGATACAGAACACTGAGGAGTAAAGCTGGGGTGAAAAAATCAAGCAGACGAGGGAGCCCAGTTGTTCTTCAGATGGTCAGAGAGGTACAAATAAGTATGAGGTTAAAAGTTAAATACTAGTACAGAGCCAATGGATTTGAAAGGTAAGACAGGGAACACAAAGCAGCTGGAATATAGGGACTTTTTAGGGGCTACATGTGACCACTACTGTAATAGTTACAATTTATTTTAACTCTAATATATACTAGTACTTTGATATGAATTTTACATAAGCTACTCTCAGTCTCCCTACCAACCTTGAAAGAATGCTATTATTATTCCCATTTTTATCAACAAAGAAGCTGTGTGTTAATAAAGATAAATAAATTCTTCATATCTTTGGTGGGAAACAAAGAGCTACGAAACTGTTGTTCAGTATGACTTATTCCAGTGCTTTTCTGTGTTCTTTTGCACACCAAGATGCTGCTCGATTGCTGAATTACAGTGCTCTCAGATAGGATCTTCCTCTCCAGTCACTTTGGCTAATGGCTCTTCAGAGAAGTGCTTAAGACTGCTTCTGTAAATACAGCCTTTAGGGTGAGGACTGCAAAGCTCCGTGTTTAATGGTAATTACTTCTATTTACTCTCACCTTATGAACTCAGAAGTCTGAAAAAACATTGACTCATAAATTGTGAAGTAATGGGTGCTAAGCAGTATTAGCACTTACTATTTTCATAGTACAGTCTATCTCCTTCCTTGATCATCTCCAAAATATGCCATCACATTCCTATTGGAAGAATTGCCTTTCATTGTTCAGAAAGGGTCTTTTCTCAGTGGGCCAAATGACTTTCTACTGGGACCCCTTATTGGGGATTAAATTATGAATTTAAATAGTAGTTAATCTAAGAAACAAGATGCTAAAAGTAGTCTTTTTCTCCCCAACCCATATAATTACTTCTTTCTCATCTTACCTTTTCCTGTTTTCTGACTGACTGGATCTCCACCCCCATCCATCAGTAGAAACCAGGTTGAATTCAGCAGTGACTAAATGTCTGAACTATCTCATTGCAACTAATTCATTGGTTGCTGATTGACTGAAAGGCCAACTTCTCCCTTTTAGACTATTTCTGTAAAGTTCACCAGTGAGTAATGAGTCTTCAAAAGTCCATTGGGTCTCCTTAAAAGAGAGATAAATGTTACCAACATAGACACAGTTGCGCTGCATTTTCCTGGAAAAGTTAGATAGTTGTACATAGTTTTCCACAGCTCTACAGGACTGCTACTGGAGTGGTTTGAAGTTCTATTAGTTTATCAATTTTCTGAAACAATCTTCTGGTTTGACCTTCCCAGGGAAGGAATGCCTGAGATCCTCCTCTACCCCCTATCTCTTTCCTTCCTCCCAGCCTTCTGGGCTCTGAGACCTTCAAAAGGGAGATGGCATGGGAACTAAGAAATAACTATCTCAAGATTTTTAAATTAAATAATTTGTTCAATTAATCATGTAACTTAAAGGAAATAATTTACCTTAATCTGAATTATTCAAATGTTTTAAACTTGATAGCTTGGGATTTTTTTGTTTTGTTTTTTTTTTGTTGTTTGTTTGTTTGTTTGTTTGTAACTTCAATTATATGAATCATTGGTTCAAGTTATTCTGGGTGAGTAGAAATTGCCTGCATTTTTAAATCTAATAGATCCAACATGTAAGAATTTGATTTTAAAATCCTATACTAAATGAATTTCAAGCTCCTTTCAGGCAAAATGGAACAAGGAGAAAAAAGGACTCATTGTGATTTTGAATAATTCAGCCAAGTCCCCACTGGATTGTAGCTTTTTTGGGGGGCGGGGGGGGATATGATTAGCTAGTATTTTTCCATGTCTGTAATGATCTATGTTTTTAGATGCAATTATTTCTTTGGTTATCCTTAACTTTCAGCAGAGTGTTGGGCACATCCATGGGACTCAGTAAAAATGCACTTTGAAATTGGTTTTTGAAACTAAAATATTCTAGTGGGTGGATTAAATAAATAACATCTTTTACTGACTACTAGTAATAATAGCACGATATATCCTCATGAAACACTTAGAGTGGGTTTTGTTTCACTATGGACATTCTTAAGTGTAAGCAAATAATAGGTTATTTCCCATTAAGCTTCTACCTATGTTAAATACATCTTCAACCTTATGTTAAATACATCTGTTTCTTAATTGCCCTGAAAATCTCTCTCAGTTCGGGTGTTGTAAGTGGGGCTTCCCTAAAAATAAGCAAGAGTTCAAAATTGGCCACAAATAAGTGCAAACAATAAATTTAAAATGTGGCTCCCTGCCACCTTGGAATGTTCTTATAGTAATGGGAAGTGCTCTGTTCCCTCCCTTAACTCTTCTTTGATGGATGGCTTTTCTTGGAATATATTTTCCTAGAGAAATCTTTAGAATGGTTGTTTCCTTGAAAGGATGTGTGCTTTTGCTGGTAAATATTGATACAGGAAGAAGATGAAAGAAAGGTGAAGGACAAGAACGGCCCTGCAGTTAGTGTAGGGAAAGGCAGCAGGCAGAGATTCCTGTTTGCTGAGTCCCTATTTTGGCAAACTGCTACCATTGAACATAATTTTTACTCTGTTAGATGGTATTATTGCCCATTTTGTTGATGAGGGAACCACTGAAAATTAATTAAGTTGCTTCATTTCACCTTTCTTTTAGAGAAAAAGAAAGAGCTTGAAGTTAATAGACTGAAACAGAACAGTAAGTCTGTTGAGAAGGACCTCTGTGGCTTCTCTTCATCAGCCTCTGAGCCCATCTACTCAGAGCTGGATCTCACTGAGGCATGCATGGGCCCTACACTCCAGCTTCATCTCCTTAACAGATGTCTAATTAATAGAGAATTATGTCTTTAGTACCATAATCAGAGAGGAAAGTTTACCTCTAAGAAAGGCAGCACATAGTCTGCGAGTAACACTCAAATGTTAATAACAATTATACTACTATATTTATCAAGCACATGTCAAACATTTTACATATAATTTCTTAAAAGTTATTATTTCCATTTTATATATGAGGAAATTATAACTTAGAGTAAATAATTATCACGTGGAATGAAAGTGTCAGTATTTGATATCAAGTCTGTATTCTTAAACGTAGTAGCAGTCATGTTTTGGTGTCACATGTGAAATTAAAAATAATTATTATTTGGACATTTATTGTTTGTTTTTTGTCTTTGTTTTTGCCTCATGAACCCAAAGGGGTAATGTTTTTTGGTAACCTTACCCTCATTTCCCTACTCTCAGCCCAAGTGCCTTCCAGTGGCTGAATGCTTTTTCAGAAATAAAAGTTGGCCCAGATTAGTCTACCAGTGGTCAGCATGTCCCCCATCTTCTTGGCCATGGTTATGGATTCAAGATAGGTGTGTATAAAAATAAGAACCAATGAAACACAGAGCTAATATTCATTCTGGGAAAGAGAAACTTTCCTGTAGATTTGATAGTAGGAGAGTGAGGTCTGTAGCTGCAGTTATTTTGTGATGATCAACTGAATCCAAAGCTGCCATGCCCATCACCTGCAGTATGAGTATGAAGAATGGCGGCCCCTCTTCTAAGGCAGAATAGAGAGATGAATCTTGATGGTCACTTGTCCCTGAATCAAGCTGTATCAGAAGATATCATTACTGAAAGACCTTGCAATTATGAGACAATACTTTCCTTTTTGTGTTTATGGCAATTTAAGTTGAGTTACCTATTGTTTGGAAGTGGAAAAATCCTAGTATTTTAATTTCACTCAAGAGCACTCACCAAAAAAGCAGTAAGTAAACTAGTTAACTAGGCTACACTAAAATTAAACACTTTTGTTTGTGAAAAGTCATCATAATTTGGAAAATAAAGTCTCACACAGTAAGAAATATATATAACACATAAAATTGAAGCATTAGTATCCAGATGTAAAGAATCTTGCAAATCTGGTGAGTGCTGTGAAGTGTGTAAACCTGGAGATTCACAGACCTGTACTCCTGGGGCTAATAATACATTATATGTTTACAAAAAAAATTAAAAAAAATAAAACATTAAAAAAAATCTTGCAAATCAAAATATGACAGAAAAAACACATTTTCATAATAAAATTGGCATACATACACAAAAAAATTTTAAAGGATTTAAATGAAAAGTGATTTCCTATCAACACTCCAACTCCATTCTCATTACCCAAAGATATACATTTTTAATCTTTTTCTCTTTGTATTATTCTGTATTATTATTATTATATATACACCAAAAATATATACTAACATGTACAGTTTATATTAAAACTGTGTGGGGCGCCTGGGTGGCTCAGTGGGTTAAGCTGCTGCCTTCGGCTCAGGTCATGATCTCAGGGTCCTGGGATTGAGCCCCACATCAGGCTCACTGCTCAGCAGGGAGCCTGCTTCCCCCTCTCTCTCTGCCTGCCTCTCTGCCTGCTTGTGATCTCTGTCAAATAAATAATATAAAATCTTTATATTATGGTATGGGTATGCAAATGAGGCAGGACCCTTCAGCCTGGCTGTTCCATACACAGTACATACCCCTTAGCCCATCTCCCTCTAAATATCTTGACTTAGAGATTATGGGCTTTCCCTCAGCTGCAGGACCCCGGAGTGCTCTCTCTGAGAATAGTCTTCGTGTTCTCGATTCAGTCTCTAGCCTTTCAATATGATCTCCAGAATTTTGAGAAAATGATTAGTGCACTAATTTCATCCCTTCTAGTTTTCAGTGTTGCTATGGATTTAATATCAATGGTACACATTTATTTTTATTAATGGGATCTAGGGTAGTGAGGTAAACATATTTCCTTAGTCTTCAATTTGGAAGCTGTGGTAGGCAGAAATCTCAGATGGCCCCCAAATTCCCATCCCTTGGTGTACACGTTCCTCCTGGTTATCGGTCAACATGAATCTAGGTGGTGTTGGAAGTGATTTTGCAGATGTAAATTCCCAAATCAGCTCACTTAGGATTGTCTGGATGGGCCTCATCTAATCACACCAGCTCTTAAAACTTGAGTCTAGAGTTCAGAGATGGAGGAGGCCAGAGATTTGAAGCACAGGAAGGAGTCTATGCACCATCGCTGGCTTGAAAATGAAGGGGGCCATGTGAGCAGGAGTACAGGCGACCTCCAGGAGCTGAGAGTGGTCCCCAGCTGACAGTCAACAGGGATACAGGATCTTCAGTCCTACAATTACAAGGAATGGAATTCTGCAAACAACCTAAATGAACTAGGAAAGAGATTCTTCCTCAGAGCTTCCAGAGGGCAAGTCATCCCAGCTGATCTTGATGTTGGTTTTTAAACCATCAGCATAAAACCTAGCTACATCATGCCTGGGCTTCAGAACTGTGACGTTAATACATGGGCGTTGTTTTAAGTCACTGAGTTTGTGGCAATTTTTACACAGCATAGAAAATGAATAAAAATGTCAACTTCAAATACTGATCTCAAAACTTCTGTACTTTTAAAAAGTTCCACTGGTATTTCTGATACCTTACCTCTGAGCCTTAAATGCGGGAATTGTACTCTGCTATCTTTTGTGTATGCTTATTTCTTGAAAACAAGTCTTCTGTGGTAGATTGGTTCATGAGGAAGCACCATGGGGACTGGATCAGGGTCATGATCTTTTCTCACAAATGGAAATTTCTCAGTAATCTTAGATGCCTTGAAGGTTGAGAAAAGCTGAGTCCCACCTGGATGATGAACTTCACGTCAGGTTAAGTTTTAGACATTCATTCATTCAATAAGCATTTGTGAGCATTGACAACATGCCAGGCACAATCGTCTATTGGATATAACTTGTGCAAACAAACATCACAGCACCATGCAGTAAATGCTGTAACACCTTGCTCTTTGAAGTGTAATGTACTTGAGAGTATCTTAGGAGTATTGAATCTTAGATCTCACACCAGACCTACTGAATCAGAATCTGCATTTTAACAAGACACCCAGAAGGTGTGGAAGCACATTTAAGTTTGAAGAGTATGTCCATAATACTCTAATGCTGAAATTAAAAGAGCTCAAGTGAACAGTGAGGCTAACTAACTCCACCTGGTAAGGACTCATCTCATCCCCCACAGAGGCACAGGGACAGAATTTGCTTTGTCCTAATGCCTTCCAGAAATTCACAGTGAATGGGAATCTGGGGCAACAGTATTTCAAGCCTAGATTGCTCTGAGAAATAGTGGAATTCAAATTTAGACAAAATAAGATAAATATCCCAAGCAGTTGCTATAATAAACCAAAAATGTATTTAAGAGATTAAAATCAGGATCAGTCTTATTAAGCATAGTCCAAGGAAGAGATATTCTCTGTCTCTTAGAAATCAAAGTGACGGTATTGATGTTATTGATTACTAATAGCATAATAACCATTACCTTTGGCCAGTGGGTTAACTCTGAACTTTATCCACAATTAAAAAAAAAAAAAAATGTTTCTCTTGACATCTCTGTTGTCCTGTCCAGCTTGCAGCACACTGCATCTATTACATTCTTCATAGTGTTCAACTTATCTTGATTTATCCTTAAAAAAAAGAGTAGAGAGAGGGCACCTGGGTGGCTCACTGGGTTAAGCCACTGCCTTCGGCTCGGGTCATGATCTCAGGGTCCTGGGATGGAGTCCCACATCAGGCACTCTGCTCGGCGGGGAGCCTGCTTCCTCCTCTCTCTCTCTCTGCCTGCCTCTATGCCTACTTGTGATCTCTCTCTGTCAAATAAATAAATAAAATCTTAAAAAAAAAAGAGTAGAGAGGAATATTGTGAAGTGAAGAGATGGAAGGGGAAGATAGAGAGGATGTGGGTGATAATAATGGGATGGATCTTCAGAGAGGTAAATCAAGTATGACTAAGGGCATTATTACAATATGATAGATGGACTGGTGTGAGTAATTTATGCATCACTTCTATAGCAAACTTACTAGGAAGTTACTGAGATCAAAGCGGGGTGGGATAAACACTTGTTGAACTTGAACTCTCAAATTAAGTGAGCTCTCATTAATTGCTTCTACCAAAGGTACCTAACTCAGTCTTTCCAGATGCACTTCTCAGATCAAACATAATTATATATAGATGAAAACAATTAACTTAGAATACTGCTAACCTGAAAGATTACTGTTCCACATCAGGGATGATCACAAATTTTGGGGGGATAGATGCTGATATTTCTTTTGTATGCCAAATAACTGTGTACCCTACGAAAAGCATGTTTCCAAAAAATGCTTATGAGCAAATGCTAATGAGCATAACAAAATAATATGGAAAAGTACAAGATAATATGAAAAAGATATAAAGATGACAATTTTAGGTGCTTTTGGCCCTATGTCTTTACAGTCCGACTTGTCCTTGATTCATATCTGCCAACCTGTGATATTAAGCCTTGGTTTTCCAACAGCTTATGATAATTATTTGAAACTCATCTTTTTCCCCCCAATTATTCCCACATTGAGGAAGCTCATTCTCAGAGGTTTCAGAATTGTGCTGCTGGATTTTTGGATAGTTTTGATCAGAACATCCTCCTTCAGGTGGTCCTCAGACACTGAACCTCTTGCCCTGGCTTGCAGTTAACACCTAATTCAACCTGCTAGTTTCATATGTAGGAGGAGGATTGTTTGACTTTGGCAAACTCTTTTCAAGTGTTTTAACTTTAATGTGCTTATCAATGTTGCTTTTATTTTATTTTAAAAATTTATTTATTTACTAATTTGAAAGATTTTATTTATTTATTTCACAGAGAGAGAGAGAGAGAGAGAGCATAAGCAGAGAGAGCTATACACAGAGGGAGAGGTAGAAGCAGGGTCCCCACCGAACAGGAAGCCAGAGGCTCTATCCCACAACTCTGCATTACCTGAGCCAAGAGCAGACACTTAACTGACTAAGCCACATAGGCCTCTTAATGTTGATTAAAAAAAAAAAAAAAAAAAAACATTATTATTAAAAATCAATAGCTTTGGAGGGAAAGGTTATGGGTAAATATTTCCCCTTCTACATTTATCCAGATACATGGATATTGTTAGAAGCTAAAACAAACAAACAAACAAACAAAAAACCCTGCCTTTGTTAGTTTTGTAATATCTTGATTTCATTGCCTATGGAATTTAAAATGGATAGCCTAAGCATACCCTTCCATTTTTTTCTTCGGTAGGTGACATATCAAACTCCACAGCTTCTTTTATTTTGATTTGTGGAAAACTAATGCAGTAGATACATGAAAATGGAAGCCTTCTTTTGAATAGATGGGGATGATTTCTACCAAGCATACAGACATTTTTATCTACTGTGGTGGTTTCCTGCCATTTGTAACTCCAAAGCCTCTGTACCTCACTGAATTTGGTTTGTGTCAACGATTGGATTAAGAGTGTAGTAACTTTGCATTAAACTACCTCTAAGGAAGAATATTGTTTCATGATGTTCTTTGCACATGGGAATGAACTGTTGCTCAGATCGGTAAAGCGGATAATCATATAACAACTTCTTTAAAGTATAATATTGATCCCTTCTATCTCTGCCACCAAGTTTTAATATGAGACACATTTAACTTTGAATTTCACATTAATGAGCCATAAAAGTTACCAACAAAAGTACCTAGCAGAATTAAAAAGTCATTTTGTATTTTACTGCAATATAAGCAAAAGACTCTAATATATCATAAATTCAAGTTGAATCTTTTACTAATATTAGCTGAGTTTTGTGCCTTCTGCTTTACATATTGGCTCCCCTCAGTCTGAAAGAAATGGTTTTATTGTGGGATAATAATGAAGGCAATGACATAATGACTTCATGACTTCCTGGCAAAGACCTTAGTATAGGAGCTTGCTGTAATGAAAATCGGATTTCTATGCAACTTAATTAACTGTTATCTCCCCTTCACTCCACGTAGTAAAATTAAATGAAGTTTCTTCCTTAAATGTTGGAAATACAGTCTCTGTAATGGAATGGTTTGGGACACCCCCTTAATAAATGTAAAACTGCATACCAATTTCTTACACTTTGTCAGCATTTAAAAAGTGTTTATTAGGACCATTTTATAGAGTTATTTGGAAAGATACATTCTATTTAGAAATAAAAAAAGTCTGCCTTTGGATAAATAATTTACTAGTTGATAAAAAATATGGACTATGTGTTTTTCTCTCTAAAAACTAATCTCTCAAACTATATTATCCTCACCTCAGAGTCCAATTGTTTTGTATATTGAATGAATTTATGAAAGAGATGCAAGTTTTCATTAAAAGAATCTTTGACATACCTTAACTCAAGAACAAAATAACTTATTAGTTATAGGCATTGTTTTAGGTAATTGTAATGATTAATAATTGTTCAGGTAAAGGATTCATTTGTCAAATCCTACTACTTCTGCTGGTTTAATAAAACATAAAGAAATTCAGAAGACATCATAGATTTTTTTTAATTTTAGTATCATTAATATAATTTTATTTTAGAAATACCAAAAGAGTTAAATCACATTATCTTTCAGGAAGCCTTGTACTTTGAAGAAGGTTTTTTTTAAATTTTTAATTTTTTTATAAACATATAATGTATTATTAGCCCCAAGGGTACAGGTCTGTGAATTGCCAGGTTTACACACTTCACAGCACTCACCAAAGCACATACCCTCCCCAATGTCCATAACCCCACCCCTCTCTCTCGACTCCCCTCCCCCCAGCAACCCTCAGTTTGTTTTGTGAGATTAAGAGTCACTTATGGTTTGTCTCCCTTCCAATCCCATCTTGTTTCATTTATTCTTTTCCTACCCGCCAAACCCCCCATGTTGCATCTCCATTTCCTTATATCAGGGAGATCATATGATAGTTGTATTTCTCTGATTGACTTATTTCGCTAAGCATAATACCCTCTAGTTCCATCCACGTCATCGCAAATGGCAAGGTTTCATTTCTTTTGATGGCTGCATAGCATTCCATTGTGTGTGTGTGTGTGTGTGTGTGTGTGTGTGTGTGTGTACCACATCTTCTTTATCCATTCATCTGTTAATGGACATCTAGGTTCTTTCCATAGTTTGGCTATTGTGGACATTGCTGCTAGAAACATTTGGGTGCACGTGCCCCTTTGGATCACTACGTTTGTATCTTTAGGGTAAATACCCAGTAGTGCAATAGCTGGGTCATAAGTTAGATCTATTTTTAACTTTTTGAGGAACCTCCATGCTGTTTTCCAGAGTGGTTGCAACAGCTTGCTTTCCCACCAACAGTGTAGGAGGGTTCCCCTTTCTCTGCATCTTCGCCAGCATCTGTCATTTCCTGACTTTTAATTTTAGCTATTCTGACTGGTGTGAGGTGATATCCCATTGTGGTTTTGATTTATATTTCCCTGATGCTGAGTGACGTGGAGCATTTTTTCATGTGTCTGTTGGCCATCTGGGACATTATAGGTTTTAAACAGTATGTTTTAACATCACATATTTTAGGGGTATACTGATAAGCATAATAAGGGACAGAATTAAATAACTAGTGTAAATATTTGAAAAGAAGAAAGGGAATTTTCTCATTTTGCAAATTACATCATTTTTTTTTTTATTTGACAGAGAGATATCACAAGTAGGCAGAGAGGCAGGCAGAGAGAGAGGAAGGGAAGCAGACTCCCTGCTGAGCAGAGAGCCCGATGCGGGACTTGATCCCAGGACCCCGAGATCATGACCTGAGCTGAAGGCAGCAGCTTAACCCACTGAGCCACCCAGGTGCCCCAGCATATTACATCATATTATAATTATAAATCTGAGGGAATGAGGGAATCTAGTAAAACTAACTTACAGAATGGTGAAACTAGATATATTTCTGTATACCAGTTGACTGTATACAATGATTGAGTTTTTCTGTATACTAATAATAAATACATAGAAATCAAAATATAAGGGGGGATTAGGGGAAAAAAAAACCCTTTTGTGTTTAGTTTCTTGGACTGCCATAATATTTCCTAAGCTCATCCATTGCTGTAGCATATATCAAGTCCATTCTTTTTGAGTAAAATTCCATGGTATGACTAGTCCTATAGATACCTTGTTCATCTATTATATTTTGATGGACACTTAGGTTGTTTCTAGAATTCGTTCCTTTTTATGCCTTACTATTTCATTGTATGGATATACCACATTTTGCTTATCTATTTTCGGTTGGTGGACATTTGGGTTGTTTTTACTTTTTGGATATAATGAGTAATGCTTCTATGTACATCTGTAAACTTTTTATGAATATGGTTTCAGCTCTCTTGGGTATATTCTTAGGAGTGGAATTTCTGGCCCATATGGTAAACTGTTTAACTTTTTGAAGAACTGTGAAACTTTTCTATAGGCCACACCATTTTATATCTCCAGCAGCAATATATGACAATTCTAGTTCATCCATCCCTCACCAATACTAGTTTTCTTTCTTTTCTTTTTTTTTTTTTTTTTTAACTACAGCCAACCTAATGGGTACTGAGTGGTATCTCATTGTGGTTTTGATTTGCATTTTCCTGATGATTAGTGTTATTGAACATATTTTCCATGTGCTTATAGGCCATTTGCATATATTCTTTGGAAAAATGTCTATTCAAATTCTTTGTTTTTCTTCAAATTGGGTTCTCTGTCTTTTTATTTTTGAGTTCTAAGTGTTCTTAATATATTTAGATACCAGACCCTTATCAGATACATTATTTACAAATATTTTCTTCCACTGTAGGGGTTGTCCTTTTATGTTCTTGACAGTATCTTTTCATGCATACATATTTTTAATTTTGATGTTTAATCAACCATTTTTTAAAGAAATAAGATAATGAGGAAAAAACATTTTATATTTATCCACATATTAAACATTTTAGTTCTTTCTCATTTCTATGAGTAGAATTCAGTTTCTGTCTGTTAACATTTTCCTCCAGCTCTAAAATCTTCCTAATATTTTTTATTTTGTAGTTCTGCTAGTGACAAGGTCCTTCAGGTTGTATTTATCTGATAATGTAATGGAGGGAGGTGAGATAATTAGTCTTGCTATTTAAAATCTCTGTACTGTAATGTTTTATTTTTTTATTTTTTATTGTTTAAAGATTTTATTTATTTATTTATTTTGACAGAGAGAAACAGCCAGAGAAGGAACACAAGCAGGGGGAGTGGGAAAAGGAGAAGCAGGCTTCCCACCAAGCAGTGAGTCTGATGCTGGGCTCTATCCCAGGACCCTGGGATCATGACCTGAGCTGAAGGCAGACCCTTAATGTCTGAGCGTTAATGTTTTATTTTTTATAACAAGTCTGTTATAGTAGATCAAACAAAAAGAGTTTAAAAAGAGGAAACCATTTTCAATTTCAGCAAGGATTGAATATTTTCTTTAAGGTGATTTTGCTCTTAAATTAGGAGGTTACTTATTACAAAGAAAAGAGATAACAAAATTTTATAATCTTTTAACAAGTTTTTGTATAACAAAATTTTGTAATAACAAAATTAATTTTGTAATAAGAAAATTTTAACATCAAAATTTTTGTTCTTTTAATTTTTTCCAGATTAGAGTTTTGTCCTTCTATGCATTAAATGTTAGCTATTCCTCAGGAACCCACTTACTGAGTATATTCTAAATTAAATCCACTGAGGCATTTCTGAGAGGGGCAGATAAAGTCAAAACAGAGGAAAAATATTTGAAGAAAATTAGGTCAACCAGTTCTGTTATTATGACTTCATGGATAGAAAGGTTTCAGAACAGAACCTATTTTCTAACTTAACTGTTCTTTGTTGTCAAATTTTCTTACATATATTCAATGACAATTATAAAAATATGAAATAATGTTGATGATAGAAAGTTACTTTTCATTCACAATGTGTAACTTTAAAGAGTAAGAGAAATTCTACAGAGAAAAATGTTGAAAGCAATATAAAAATAATACAGGCTCCTCAGATACTTGAGTATTATTCATAATGCTATTTTCATGATACTATCATGATGCTAATTACTCAGGATGCTATCATAGACATTCTCTGTTTCCAGTATGGAGCAAGAAATAGAAAATTTATTCAGTATTTATTATTTGAGCTATTTATGTTTTTGGGTGACCAACTGGTATTTCACAAAGTGAGCTGTGCTTTGACAACTTGAGGCTCTTTATATAGGTGATGAAAAGATAATTAATTTTTTTTTATAAATTTTTATTTTTTATAAACATATATTTTTATCCCCAGGGGTACAGGTCTGTGAATCACCAGGTTTACACACTTCACAGCACTCACCAAAGCACATACCCTCCCCAATGTCCATAATCCCACCTTCTTCTCCCAAACCCCCTCCCCCCAGCAACCCTCAGTTTGTTTTGTGAGATTAAGAGTCACTTATGGTTTGTCTCCCTCCCAATCCCATCTTGTTTCATTTATTCTTCTCCTACCCACTTAAGCCTCCATGTTGCATCACCACTTCCTCATATCAGGGAGATCATATGATAGTTGTCTTTCTCTGCTTGACTTATTTCGCTAAGCATGATTCGCTCTAGTTCCATCCATGTTGTCGCAAATGGCAAGATTTCATTTCTTTTGATGGCTGCATAGTATTCCATTGTGTATATATACCACATCTTCTTGATCCATTCATCTGTTGATGGACATCTAGGTTCTGTCCATAGTTTGGCTATTGTGGACATTGCTGCTATAAACATTCGGGTGCATGTGCCCCTTTGGATCACTACATTTGTATCTTTAGGGTAAATACCCAATAGTGCAATTGCTGGGTCATAGGGCAGTTCTATTTTCAACATTCTGAGGAACCTCCATGCTGTTTTCCAGAGTGGCTGCACCAGCTTGCATTCCCACCAACAATGTAGGAGGGTTCCCCTTTCTCCACATCCTCGCCAGCATCTGTCATTTCCTGACTTGTTGATTTTAGCCATTCTGACTGGTGTGAGGTGATATCTCATTGTGGTTTTGATTTGTATTTCCCTGATGCCGAGTGATATGGAGCACTTTTTCATGTGTCTGTTGGCCATCTGGATGTGTTCTTTACAGAAATGTCTGTTCATGTCCTCTGCCCATTTCTTGATTGGATTATTTGTTCTTTGGGTGTTGAGTTTGCTAAGTTCTTTATATATTCTGGACACTAGTCCTTTATCTGATATGTCGTTTGCAAATATCTTCTCCCATTCTGTCAGTTGTCTTTTGATTTTGTTAACTGTTTCCTTTGCTGTGCAAAAGCTTTTGATCTTGATGAAATCCCAATAGTTCATTTTTGCCCTTGCTTCCCTTGCCTTTTGCGTTGTTCCTAGGAAGATGTTGCTGCGGCAGAGGTCGAAGAGGTTGCTGCCTGTGTTCTCCTCAAGGATTTTGATGGATTCCTTTCGCACATTGAGGTCCTTCATCCATTTTGAGTCTATTTTTGTGTGTGGTGTAAGGAAATGGTCCAATTTCATTTTTCTACATGTGGCTGTCCAGTTTTCCCAGCACCATTTATTGAAGAGGCTGTCTTTTTCCATTGGACATTCTTTCCTGCTTTGTCGAAGATGAGTTGACCATAGAGTTGAGGGTCTATTTCTGGGCTCTCTATTCTGTTCCATTGATCTATGTGTCTGTTTTTGTGCCAGTATCATGCTGTCTTGATGATGACAGCTTTGTAATAGAGCTTGAAGTCCGGAATTGTGATGCCACCAACGTTGGCTTTCTTTTTCAATATCCCTTTGGCTATTCGAGGTCTTTTCTGGTTCCATATAAATTTTAGCATTATTTGTTCCATTTCTTTGAAAAAGAGGATGGTACTTTGATAGGAATTGCATTAAATGTGTAGATTGCTTTAGGTAGCATAGACATTTTCACAATATTTATTCTTCCAATCCAGGAGCATGGAACATTTTTCCATTTCTTTGTGTCTTCCTCAATTTCTTTCATGAGTACTTTATAGTTTTCTGAGTATAGATTCTGTGTCTCTTTGGTTAGGTTTATTCCTAGGTATCTTATGGTTTTGGATGCAATTGTAAATGGGATTGACTCCTTAATATCTCTTTCTTCTGTCTTGCTGTTGGTGTAGAGAAATGCAACTGATTTCTGTGCATTGATTTTATATCCTGACACTTTACTGAATTCCTGTATAAGTTCTAGCAGTTTTGGAGTGGAGTCTTTTGGGTTTTCCACATATAGTATCATATCATCTGCGAAGAGTGATAATTTGACTTCTTCTTTGCCGATTTGGATGCCTTTAATTTCCTTTTGTTGTCTGATTGCTGAGGCTAGGACCTCTAGTACTATGTTGAATAGCAGTGGTGATAATGGACATCCCTGCCGTGTTCCTGACCTTAGCGGAAAAGCTTTCAGTTTTTCTCCATTGAGAATGATATTTGCGGTGGGTTTTTCATAGATGGCTTTGATGATATTGAGGTATGTGCCCTCTATCCCTACACTTTGAAGAGTTTTGATCAGGAAGGGATGCTGTACTTTGTCAAATGCTTTTTCAGCATCTATTGAGAGTATCATATGGTTCTTGTTCTTTCTTTTATTGATGTGTTCTATCACATTGACTGATTTGCGGATGTTGAACCAACCTTGCAGCCCTGGAATAAATCCCACTTGGTCGTGGTGAATAATCTTTTTAATGTACTGTTGAATCCTATTGGCTAGTATTTTGTTGAGTATTTTCGCATCTGTGTTCATCAAGGATATCGGTCTATAGCTCTCTTTTTTGGTGGGATCCTTGTCTGGTTTTGGGATCAAGGTGATGCTGGCCTCATATAATGAGTTTGGAAGTTTTCCTTCCATTTCTATTTTTTGGAACAGTTTCAGGAGAATAGGAATTAGTTCTTCTTTAAATGTTTGGTAGAATTCCCCCGGGAAGCTGCCTGGCCCTGGGCTTTTGTTTGTTTGGAGATTTTTAATGACTGTTTCAATCTCCTTACTGGTTATGGGTCTGTTCAGGCTTTCTATTTCTTCCTGGTTCAGTTGTGGTAGTTTATATGTTTCTAGGAATGCATCCATTTCTTCCAGATTGTCAAATTTATTGGCGTAGAGTTGCTCATAGTATGTTCTTATAATAGTTTGTATTTCTTTGGTGTTAGTTGTGATCTCTCCTCTTTCATTCATGATTTTATTTATTTGGGTCCTTTCTCTTTTCTTTTTGATAAGTCGGGCCAGGGGTTTATCAATTTTATTAATTCTTTCAAAGAACCAGCTCCTAGTTTTGTTGATTTGTTCTATTGTTTTTTTGGTTTCTATTTCATTGATTTCTGCTCTGATCTTTATGATTTCTCTTCTCCTGCTGGGCTTAGGGTTTCTTTCTTGTTCTTTCTCCAGCTCCTTTAGGTGTAGGGTTAGGTTGTGTACCTGAGACCTTTCTTGTTTCTTGAGAAAGGCTTGTACCGCTATATATTTTCCTCTCAGGACTGCCTTTGTTGTGTCCCACAGATTTTGAACCGTTGTATTTTCATTATCATTTGTTTCCATGATTTTTTTCAATTCTTCTTTAATTTCCCGGTTGACCCATTCATTCTTTAGAAGGATACTGTTTAGTCTCCATGTATTTGGGTTCTTTCCAAACTTCCTTTTGTGGTTGAGTTCTAGCTTTAGAGCATTGTGGTCTGAAAATATGCAGGGAATGATCCCAATCTTTTGATACCGGTTGAGTCCTGATTTAGGACCGAGGATGTGATCTATTCTGGAGAATGTTCCATGTGCACTAGAGAAGAATGTGTATTCTGTTGCTTTGGGATGAAATATTCTGAATATATCTGTGATGTCCATCTGGTCCAGTGTGTCGTTTAAGGCCTTTATTTCCTTGCTGATCTTTTGCTTGGATGATCTGTCCATTTCAGTGAGGGGAGTGTTAAAGTCCCCTACTATTATTGTATTATTGTTGATGTGTTTCTTTGATTTTGTTATTAATTGGTTTATATAGTTGGCTGCTCCCACGTTGGGGGCATAGATATTTAAAATTGTTAAATCTTCTTGTTGGACAGACCCTTTGAGTATGATATAGTGTCCTTCATCATCTCTTATTATAGTCTTTGGCTTAAAATCTAATTGATCTGATATAAGGATTGCCACTCCTGCTTTCTTCTGATGTCCATTAGCATGGTAAATTCTTTTCCACCCCCTCACTTTAAATCTGGAGGTGTCTTCGGGCTTAAAATGAGTTTCTTGGAGGCAACATATAGATGGGTTTTGTTTTTTTATCCATTCTGATACCCTGTGTCTTTTGACAGGGGCATTTAGACCATTCACATTCAGGGTAACTATTGAGAGATATGAATTTAGTGCCATTGTATTGCCTGTAAGGTGACTGTTACTGTATATGGTCTCTGTTCCTTTCTGATCTACCACTTGTAGGCTCTCTCTTTGCTTAGAGGACCCCTTTCAATATTTCCTGTAGAGCTGGTTTGGTATTTGCAAATTCTTTCAGTTGTTGTTTGTCCTGGAAGCTTTTAATCTCTCCTTCTATTTTCAATGATAGCCTAGCTGGATATAGTATTCTGGGCTGCATGTTTTTCTCGTTTAGTGCTCTAAAAATATCATGCCAGCTCTTTCTGGCCTGCCAGGTCTCTGTGGATAAGTCAGCTGCCAATCTAATATTTTTACCATTGTATGTTACAGACTTCTTTTCCCGGGCTGCTTTCAGGATTTTCTCTTTGTCACTGAGACTTGTACATTTTACTATTAGGTGACGGGGTGTGGGCCTATTCTTATTGATTTTGAGGGGCGTTCTCTGAAACTCCTGAATTTTGATGCTCATTCCCTTTGCCATATTGGGGAAATTCTCCCCAATAATTCTCTCCAGTATACCTTCTGCTCCCCTCTCTCTTTCTTCTTCTTCTGGAATCCCAATTATTCTAATGTTATTTCGTCTTATGGTGTCACTTATCTCTCGAATTCTCCCCTCGTGGTCCAGTAGCTGTTTGTCCCTCTTTTGCTCAGCTTCTTTATTCTCTGTCATTTGGTCTTCTATATCACTAATTCTTTCTTCTGCCTCATTTATCCTAGCAGTTAGAGCCTCCATTTTTGATTGCACCTCATTAATAGCTTTTTTGATTTCAACTTGGTTAGATTTTAGTTCTTTTATTTCTCCAGAAAGGGCTTTTATATCTCTCGAGAGGGTTTCTCTAATATCTTCCATGCCTTTTTTGAGCCCGGCTAGAACCTTGAGAATTGTCATTCTGAACTCTAGATCTGACATATTACCGATGTCTGTATTGATTAGGTCCCTAGCCTTCGGTACTGCCTCTTGTTCTTTTTTTTGTGTTGAATTTTTACGTCTTGTCATTTTGGCCAGATAAGAGTAAATGAAGGGGCAAGTAAAATACTAAAAGGGTGGCAACAACCCCAGGCAAATATGCTTTAACCAAATTAGAAGAGATCCAAAATCGTGAGTGGGGAGAAAGGGGATAAAAAAAGGTTCAAAAAGGAAGAAAGAAAAAAAAAGAACAAAGAAAAGAAAAAAAAAAAAAAAAAGAAAAGAAAAAAATTTTTAAAAAAGAAAACACCTGAGAAAAATGTAAAAAAGAAAAAATATATATATTAGATAAACTAGTAAAAAATCGTTAAAAAAGAAAAAGGTAACAGTTAAAAAAAAAAAAATTTACCCGAAGGCGAGAAGAAAAAAAAAAAAAATGAAAAAGAAAAAATTAAATTAACTGCAAGACTAAAAAAAATCACAGGAAAAAAGCCATGAGTTCCGTGCTTGGCTTTCTCCTCCTCTGGAATTCTGCTGCTCTCCTTGGTATTGAAACCGCACTCCTTGGTAGGTGAACTTGGTCTTGGCTGGATTTCTTGTTGATCTTCTGGGGGAGGGGCCTGTTGTAGTGATTCTCAAGTGTCTTTGCCCCAGGCGGAATTGCACCGCCCTTATCAGGGGCTGGGGTGAGTAATCTGCTTCGGTTTGCTTTCAGGAGCTTTTGTTCCCTGAGCGCTTTCCGTAGAGTTCCGGAGGACGGGAATACAAATGGCGGCCTCCTGGTCTCCGGCCCGGAGGAGCCGAGAGCCCAGGGCCCCACTCCTCAGTGCGTCCTCAGAGAACAGCGCCCAGTTACTCCCGTCTGCCTGACCTCTGGCCGCGCTCCGAGCTCACCGAGCCTGCGACCGGTTCAAGGTCACCCCGAGCTGCGAGCTTACTGTCGGCTCTGTCTCTGCAGCCGGCTTTCCCGTTCCAATACCCACAAGCTCTGCGACACTCAGACACCCCCAATCCTTCTGTGACCCTGCGGGACCTGAGGCCACGCTGACCCCGCGTGGGCTTCGCCCCGGTTTAGCCTCTGGAGCGATGTCCCTCAGCGGAACAGACTTTTAAAAGTCCTGATTTTGTGCGCGGTTGCTCCGCCGCTTGCCGGGAGCCGGCCCCTCCCCCCGGGGTCTATCTTCCCGTCGCTTTGGATTCACTTCTCCGCCGGTCCTACCTTTCAGAAAGTGGTTGTTTTTCTGTTTCCAGAATTGCTGTTCTTCTTCTCTTCGATCTGCCGATGGATTTTCAGGTGTTTGCAATCTTTAGATAAGCTACCCAGCTGATCTCCGGCTAGCTGAAGCAGTCTCAGCTTGCTACTTCTCCGCCATCTTGACTCCTACTCCGATAATTAATTTTTAAAAGTGAATTCAGTCCATACAGGCAACTCATTTACATGCATTGTAATTTAGAAGAGGGATAGTAATGTGCGATGAAAGATTTGTTATTTCTATCCTCTGTAACAACTGGATGATTTATTTTGTGTGTGTGTGTTACCTACAGCATAGCAGCTAACTTCACCGGACATGAAGTTAGAATACCTAATTTAGAGTCTAGATTTGTCATTAACAGGTAGGATAATGCTAAGTCATTTAAACATTTCTAAGCCTGAAATTACTCACACCTAAAAAGAGAACACAGTTATGCTCTACTGATCACATAAGACTGAGAGATCAAACTAAGATAATGTTCATATTAGCAGTTTATAAATTGTCAGTTCTATACAAATATATCCTTAATCTCCTCAGTCATTATTGTACCATTCCCTACTTGTGGGCTTATTTTTTAATGACTATAATCCTTGTGATTTTTTCTGAATGTGAAAGTCATATTCTCTGTTAGCAAACATACAAATAATTAAATCCCTCCACAAAATAATAAATGTTTCGATATGTTTCTAATTATTACTGGTAATTATAGTTTTAAAAAATTGCTTATTTAATATATGTTCTTCATAGAATTTTTATGTTTTATTTGGCATTATACTGTGAATATTTTCCCATGTCATTAACTATACTTTAAGCACTTTAATGTATAGTATGACATCATACAGTATACAATTTATTTAATTGGTTCTCTTTGGTCAAACATTTATATTTTAAGATTTTTGTGACATATTGCCAAATTATTCTTATTTATTATTTCACAATCTACATTTCACAAAAATAAAAGAGATTTGTTTCCTAATGGAGGCCCCACACCCAAACTGTGTATTATTTATTTTTTTCTTACTACATAGTTATCTTAATTGTTTTTAATAATTTATGTGAACTATTTCAATAGCTTCATGAATTACCTTTCTACACTTACTCTCAATAAATTCTCATAAGAGTAACTTCTAAATTTTAAACTCTGAAATAGTCTAACAGATTTTAATTTAGATAGAACTTACATATAAAAGTTGCAATTTAAAGAATATAATTCAATGGTTTTAGCATATTCACAAGACTGTGTGACCATTATCACTATCGACTTCAAGAAAATTTTCATCGAAAGGGCTTCATACCTATTAGCAGTCACTCCCCATCCTTTTTCTTCCATTCTCTTGTCCATGACTAATCTAATTTTCATCTCTATGGCTTTGCCTGTTCTGAACATTTCATATAAATGGAATCATAGAGAATGTGACTCTGCAGGAAAAATCACATCAGGCTTAAGTTACTCAATCTGAGCACATGACCAGAAAATTCTGTTTTCAGAATTGGCTTTTAGCCAGCTCCTGGGTCCTGAGTTCCAAGCCCTTGAAATGTTCAACCTGACAACCATTTTTGTACACCATGGTCCATTTTTGGACTGTGCTGTATCAACTTGCCCATATACTTGATGTTAACAATGTGGTTAATGTGAACACCTATTTTTTACTTTGCAGGTTTGGAGTCCGAGTAGCTGAACATGAGTAGATGAGCAGTTGAATCTGGGTAGTCTGTGTGACTGATTCCCAGTAAAAATCCTGGATACCAAGACTCACGTCAGCTTCCCTGACTGACAACACTTAGCATCTGTGGGTACCCATTGTTGCTGTGAGAATTAAGTGCATTCCATGTGACTTCATCAGGAGAGTACATCTGGAAACTTTCCACTAGTTTCTTCCAGACTACCTCACATGCACTTTTCCCTTCTGCTTTCAGTCAGCATCCTTTTGCTGTGGCAAATCATAACCATAAATATCACAGCATCTGGTTCCTATGAGTTTTTCTATGAACCATCAAGTCTTAGGGTAGTCTTGGAAATCAACAAAATAGGGACTTGAGTGTTTGACTTCTTTAATTAGCATAATGTTTTCAAGGTTTATCCATGCCATAGCATGTATCAGTACCTCATTTCTTTCTCATTACTGAATAATATGCCATTGTATGGATATACCACATTTTGCTCATGAATTTATCTGTTAATGGACATTTGGGTTATTTCTACTCTGGCGATATTATGAACAATACTGCTATGAAAATACATGCACAATATTTTCAGTTTTCTTTTGTATATAACTAGGAGTAGAATTGCCGGGTTGTCTGCTAACTCTATATTTAACTTTTTGAGGTTGTCTGGTAACTCTATATTTAAACAAAAAATTGTTTTTCAGAGCAATGCATCATTTTACACCCCTACCAGTAAGAGAGTTCCAATTTTCTACATCGTCACCAACACCCATTTTCCATTTTTTTATTATAGTCATCTTAGTGGGTATGAAAAAGTATCTTGTGGTTTTGACTTGCATTTCTCTAAAACACACTGAGCAAATTTTCACATGACTATATATCACATGTGACTGAGCAATTTTTCATGTGTGACTATATATCAAATGTGACTGAACAATTTTTCATGACTATATATCTCCTTTGGTGAAAGCTCTACTCAAACCCATTGTCCATCTTTTAATTGGGTTATTTGTCTTTTTATTGTTGAGTTGTAAGAGTTATTTGTATATTCTGTATTCTAGACCCTTATTTTATATATATATGTATATATACATATATATAATTTACAAATATTATCTTTTTGCAGAAAAAAGTTTTTTTTAAAAGATTTAATTTATTTATTTGACAGACAGAAATCACAAGTAGGCAGAGAGGCAGGCAAGCAGAGAGAGAGGAGGAAGTAGGCTCCCTGCTGAGCCAAGAGCCCAATGCGGGGCTCAATTGCAGAGCCCTAGGATCATGATGTGAGCTGAAGGTAAGGGCTTTAACCCACTGAGCCACCCAGGCTCTCCTCTTTTTGCAGAAAATTGTGCATGGCCTGTCTTTTCACTTACTTGATAGTGTCCTTAGAATCACAAATATTTTTAATCTTGATTAAGTTTAAATGTTAATTTTTTCCTTTGTTTCTTGTGCTTTTGATGTCATATGCAAACTATATTAAACATTCAGAAAATCCCCCAAAATAATTTGGCATACAACTCTGTACAAACAACAGAGATTAAACATATTTACTTATTCTGCAATATTTGTGTATTTTTTAGAAAGTAATATGTGACTTAACATCTGTCTTTTCCTGCTTTTCTTTTCAGTCAGAGTAAACACAGATCTTGAGTCTGGTATGTACCATTTCCACATAAATTATTTTAAGTACTTTTAGGCTATAGGTAAAAATCTTCAGTTAACTATAGCATTATTTTATTATTTAGACACTTACATAAATGGTGTCATGTACCTAGTTTTTTATAATGTTTTTCTCTATGGTAGTGTTTTAAAAATTTATTCATTCTCAATGTTATTCATATTCTCATGTAGATCTAATTATTCTCACCTCTGTATCATGTTCAATTATGTAAATAAGTTCATTTATTTTTTCATTTTCTATAAATGTAAGATTAGGTCACTTGTAACTTTTTTTTGCTTTTATAAATAATATTTTGATGTAGATCTTTGTACATGTCTCTTAGCACACAAGGGGCAATTGTTAACATCATCTACCTAGAAGTAAAATTATTAGATTAAGAAATATAATAATTTTACTATAGGTTCATAGTTATTAACTTTTATTAATTAATTTAATTTAATTAATTGTTAATAATATAATATCTTATATATAAATAATAATTAATTTAATTATTAAGTTAATAATTATTTTGTTGTAATAATTAATATTCAACCAGCAAAGTATGAGGCAAGATATTTCTACTTGTTCATCAACATTTTGTTAGACTTGTAAATATTTGTCAATGAGATAGGTGTAATTTGGTATCTTATCAAATCATAACTGGGATTAATCTGTTTATTAGAAATATTGGTCTTCATATGCACTGGTTATCAGATTTCCTCTCTTGTAAAATATCTGTTCATATTATTTGACCATTCTACTATTGTTTTTTCTCCTGACAGTTTTTTATAGATTTGTTACAGTTTTTAATATATTCTGGATATTAAGGCATTACCAGTTGCATGTATTGTTCATAACTGCATTTTTATTTTTATGCCATCCTTTACAAAGAGAAGTTTTAAACTTTATTAGTCTTTTCCTTTATGCTTTGTTTTCTGTGTCATATTTTGAAACCCTTCCCTACCCCACTTTCATGAAAATATTATCTTTGATTTCTCTGAAACTTTGAAAGATTTCATTTTATCTTGGGTTATTAATCCATCTTGATTTGAATTTACATACAGTATGCATCAGGAAATTAATTTCATTTTTTCATAGAGATAATCAAGTATTCCACCACTGTTAATAAAGTAGTTTATCATTATCCATCTCTGCTGATATTTATTTCTTTTATATAAGAAATTCTTGCATATAAATTATGTTTCTCCATTAAATTCTTGAATAACTTGCACTAAGTCTATCTTTGCATTATCTATTTTATTGCCCTTGTGAATGGCATCTTATTTCTATTTTATATTTAAACGGCTTTGCTATTTATAATTTTGTGCTTAATTTGCATTTAAAAAGCTATTAACAATTTCTTCTTGGAGTATATCCCTTCATAATACTGGCAGTGAGAGTGTAGGAGTGGCAAATACTCTTAATCTTTGACTGAAAATGCCAAATTTCATCCTTATCCTTGCAATATATTTTATCTGTGTATAGAAATCTCGGTTGATAGATTTTTACCTTCAGCACTGTCAGAATATCATTCTATAATCTTTTGGGCTTTGGTGGGCCTATTGAGAGGCTGTTGCCAATCAATTTGATTTTCTTTGTTGGTTATGTGACTTTTCTTTTTGGTAGCATTTATGTTTTTCTATTTACCCTTTATATTCTTGATATATGTATTTTTACTAAAATATGATCAAAGTGAAACTTCCTTTAAATTACTATACCTAGGACTTTTTGGCTCCTTTAATTTTAAGATTCATATCTTTTATTGATTGTGGAAAATCCTCTGCCATTATTTTGAAAATTATGATGTTCACCCATTCTGTCATTTTCTCCTCCTGAAATTTTTATTTTAGTATGTCAGGTCTTTTCATCCTTTCTTCAGTGTTTCTTAATCATTCTTTCATATTTCTCATCTCATCAACTTCCTATATAGCATTTATAATTAATTTTCTCAGATATTTCTTCTAATGAATTATTTCTTCAGCTATGTCTAATCTTCTTTTAAACCAATCCACTGGGAGTGCTAGGTTTTTCTATTTCTGCAACTACTTTTTGGATTTCTGGAAATACTCTTTATATTTTCTCAAAATCTGTTGACTGTTTTAAAAATGTACACTATTTATTTATACAATTTATTTATTATTTGTGATTTGTATAACTTTATTTATCTTCAGTTATTTTAAACATTCTTCCTTTTGAGGGTCTCAGAGTATTGTTTTATGTTCTCAAGTTCAAGAGATGCTAACCCTCTTTTTGTTGTTTCTGCTGACTCTTGCTCATGGGGAATTTTTCTCATTTTTTATTGCATGCTCATCTCAGTAGAGACAGTTTTTCCTTTAGCAAACCCACAATGTTTGAACTGTAAATTTCCCTCCAGAGAATATTTTGCATTTACTTTACTGGGAAATAAACTAAGAAGTTTATATATTGATTTCTTGACTTGAGGACTCCTCAGCCTTCAGCTGATATAAATTTTAACTCCACACCCACTAATGGTTCAGTGATTTTTACTTTCTATTCTACCTAGAACCTTGTAGCTTCCATGTTTCAGCAGTTGGAGGTTTAAAAAATTACCCTTTTGCTGAAAAGTCTTTAGAAAAAAGTCTTAACATTACCACTTCACCACTTAGGAACCCAACGCCATATCTCTTATTCCTACTGGACACTGAAACTCCAGGCCCTGACAATAGGTCTTAACGTCCATGTTCAAGTTTCTCTTAAGTCTACTCTGGTGACAACTCCTGAGCCTCTATTACTGATTTTCAGTTCACTTGACTTCTATCTCTTGAGAATATTTCTTTCTTTCCTTTGGACTGTTCCATTTATTTCAAATTTTGATTTTAGTTCAGTATTTCTATGTGTTGTTAACAGAGAGTTTGGTATTCAGTCAGTGTTAACGCATTTAGTTCTAAAGAGAACAGTACTTGAAGCAAAGCACATATAATTTCTCTATTTATAAAACTATTAACTACTTTGTTGTGGGCTACTATGGTCAATGTTTTTAAGTGATACAGGGACTATTTAAGACAAAGAGATCTCTGTACATTAATATCCATTTATTTAACTAAGTTAGGTATGCTTCCCCAACTCAGTTTTATAACTTTGCACTTGATTTGCTAGGCTGAGAATTCTGTGAAATTCTCTTAACAATATTACTATACCTGTGTTTATACAATATTACTATATCTGTGTTTATTTCTCCTTGTATTTTCAAGTTTTTGTTTTATACTTTATTAATATATTTTATTGAATGTCTTCTTAGTAAAAAGTTACCCCATATGTGCCATTTATGTTTAAAACCTTAAATTCAAATTTGACTCATTCTAATACTCTGAATCCTTCTTTTTTTGCGTTGCATTTGTTTGGTAGATATTTAAATACCTTTAAAGATCCCAAGTCAAAACTAAGTGTGTCTCTTATACACATAATATGGTTCCATCTGTTTCTCAGACTCTAAATGATATGAACATACATGATTTGTGTGTTTGTTATCATTATGGCAGATATTTCAGCCTTTTGTCATCTTATTTTATGTTAACAGGTTGAATTCCAAAATTTTTTATTACTTATTTTAATTTCTTCACTTTGATAATTTGTATGAAATATGTACTGTATTTTATATATTTCAATAATATGTATACCCATATTTCTGAATTTGTAAATTTAAAAAAATCCAAACAATATATAATGCCTCCCTGCACGTCTCTGTAGAGGTTATATTTTAACAACTCTGTATATATCCGTGACTGCTTTTCTAGTCAGATACAAATCTTTTTGAGTTAATGTTGGTAATTTATATTTTCTGCAGTTAAATAATTTATTAAAATTTCCTTCTGCATTTTATGTATTTGTACAGTTTTTTCCCCTTGATTAGTCTTGCATGGGGGTCTATTATACTGCCTTTACTATTGTTTTACCATAAGAATCTGATTCCTAGATTTATTATTAAAGTCTATGGGTTTTCCTTTAAAAATGTATTATAGTATTTACTCCTTTTATTTATAGTATTATAGTATTTTCCCCTCTTGTTTTCCTTACATTTGTATGCTTGTTTTTTCTAACTTCTTCATTTCTATGCCTATTTAATTAAAGGCTATAAATGCACTTCAGAAAAGTTTTGCACTCAATCTCCTGACTTCTGATACATGTTGATCTTACTGTAGGCACTGATATTTACAGTTTAAAATTTCCTCTTTGGCCAAAGAGTTGTCAAAAACAGTATCTTTACCTTTCATTTAATTTGCTTATTAAAAAGATGTTCTTGTTAATTACTAGTTTATTGTGTATGGTTAGAATGTAAAATCTGCTCACAATTTCTGTTTTGTGGAATATATAAAAGTTTGTCAACATTTTAAGATTACCTGAAAATATTGCCTATTCTGTCAGAGTCTTTTTCCTTTCTAACAATTTATTAACCAAGATTGTGTAAATGTTTTAAAAAATCAATAATGGTAGTGACTTCACTGAAATAATATAGTTTATTTCTTGTTCCTGCAACAGTCCAGTATGGCTCTGATTGGTCTGGTAATATGCTCTAATGATTCAGGGATCCAACTTCCTTTCATCTCCTTAGGGCACTACTACTCAAAGGGTAGCAATCTATAAATTATTATCTGTTAGCAACAAAATAAGGAGCTTGTAGCAGAATATAAATGAACTGCATTACTTACCACAGTGTTTAATTCAGTTGACATATCGCTCATAGCCAGGCTTTCTCAATGAAGGAAGCAATGCCCGCTTTAAGGCCTTAGAGTGCTCTATTGTGTTTTCTGTATCTTATTGGTAGACCAGGAATAGGGACTGCACAAAGAATTGTTAGGAGACTGCTTTTAGTAGTAGCCATGCCTAGACATGGCATTTATCATTCTGTCCACATTTCACTAACTCACATGACCTCATGCAACTGCAAGAGAATCTGGAAAAATATGGGTAAGCCGAATGCCCAAGGGGAGAAAAAAAAGGATTTTGTTAACATAGTTGTGTCTGCCACTTTTTCTGTACTTTCCCTATGCTCATCATAGGAACATCTGTAGCACTGTTTCTTCTCAAGCCATTATTAGCACACTACATATATATGCATTTCTTCATTTTCAAGACATAAGGAGGACTTTCAATTAATACTTATTTTAAGACACAATATTGGGCTTTGTTCTTCTGTTTTCTTCATCTGACCTTGTTTTCTCAGTTTATGCGTACTTTTAAAAAGACATCATTAAGTTGTTTCTCTGCCAACAGTAAATAACAGGACTAGCTGTGTCCACCCTGCCTTGAAGACTTTTTCCAGTTCTGATCACATGTCACACTGTTGCTCTTGGTACATTTTAGAAACGGACATGAATCATATGCTTGACCCGTTTTATTTTCTAAAGTCTTCAACTTGTCAGAGGCTTCTGAGTGGCGCAAATAAAAATTTAAAATTCTAATCGCACTCTGATTTGTATCGTTAGTCCCACTTTACATAAATTTGTGTAGTTTCCTCTATATATTTAGAGTTTGGGGGTTACAAAAGGTTTCTTGATCTTTTCTTATAGAGCTGATAATTCTCCGGAATAGAAAATTTCTTTCACTCATTCAAACATATGGTTTATTTTTTCCCCCTTTTAATGGCCCAACATGAACATTCCATAGCAACTTCAAGAATACATTTTCAAACTCCTGACTCTTAAAGAGCCACCCCAAGAATCTCAAAGCAAAAACAAAAACAAAAACAAAAACAAAACAAACAAACAAAAAAACCATTCTATAGAATCCCTATGATAACTCAGCTTAAAGCCAGAAATATAAACATAAAAACTTGTGGGCCATAAAGATTTGAGGAATCAGGCAGGAGTGAGTACTTTATCTCTCAGTTCATTTCAAGCAATTGTATGCTTACTTTATGTTTGGCAGCCTATTTTGAAAAATAACTACAATAATTTGTCTAACTTGCTCTGTTGTAATGTAGTGTGTTTTAAACTGGCTTGCTTTGTTTGAGTAGCTTTATCAGTAAAGCAAACTTTTGATCTGTGGCAGAATGTACCCAGACTTAGCTCCAAAAAAGATGCAGGAACGCTCATATATCTACTTATTTGGGAAAAACATAAACAAGATAAAGTAGTTACTCTGTGGTATCTGAAAGGTTGATACCTGTGTGCTGTATATTGCACATTTTTGAAGGTGTGGATCATTTTGTATTTGCTTTCTGTAAAACTTGACTAGGATATCTATATTTGAGTGCCAATCACTGTTTTTTTGCTGTCATTACTATTAATCTTAACATCACAAATGATGTTCTTAAGTGTCACATTATACCTATCTAGTAATATGTGGGTTTTTTAAGTACTTGGGACTATTCATAGTTATTGCAAGAACTCAGTTTTCACTGGACTGTCACTGTGTCTCTCTTATATGATCAATGAGTGTTTTACTACCTTGTATTTATTTTTTTGCCCATATCACTTTTTAGATGTAGCAGTGAGAGATTATTCAATGTCAAAGAACTTCAGTTCATTTTCTTCGGCAAGAACTGTCCAATTTTTTAGTCCTCTTCTTTAAAAATCAACACCTTCTTGGAATTGGGGGAAATTGGAAGGGGAGGTGAACCATGAGAGACTATGGACTCTGAAAAACAATCTGAGGGGTTTGAAGTGGCGGGGGGGCGTGGGATGTGGGGGTACCAGGTGGTGGGTATTATAGAGGGCACGGATTGCATGGAGCACTGGGTGTGGTAAAAAAATAATGAATATTGTTGTGCTGAAAATAAATAAATTTAATATAAAAAAAAATCAACACCTTCTTTTCTACAAATACCAGCCCTTTGGTAGCCATGTCTTTTCAGGCTCACCTCAGAAACTGGATTGGAAAGCAATTCCCTATAGTTGGTCAAATTTCTGGATCACCAAGGGATGAAGAGAACTTAGTCTTGAACTCCTCCGGTTTAGACTATGATGACAACACATAGGTATCCGTCACATTTGATCTCAGAAATGTTTTCATCTCTTTGTTTACATTTGGTATTGTACATGAGCAGATGTTTTAATTTTTATGATTTTCTCTTTAGATTTTCATAAATCTAAGTTTGAAAAGAGTTGAGAAAAATCTGCAAGACAATTTTGATACTGAAAAACAATGGAATGTTGTAGTATTTTGTCATTGTCATTCCTAGTTTGTTTCATTTATTCTATAGCAAGACCTAGTTAGATTTTACTTTAAGATAGCTTATTTTTTCTATTTATAGCATCCTATAGCAACTAGCATAGCATTTATTATGTAGTAGATATAAAATTAAATATGTTTCTAAACTCATTTGTGAGGGATGGATAGTCTTATTTTACGCAGTAATCAGTAAGTTCTGATGCTTTCATTCAGAGCTGACAACAGGATTTCCTTACTGCATAAGGAAAGCTCAAGAATGCTAGCAGATAGCCTCAAGGGCTTTGGGGTGTGTGTGTGTGTGTGTGTGTGTGTGTGTGCACGCGCGCGCATGTGGTGGGGGTGGGGGGGCCTGTACATCTCAGTGACCACAGGGTATAATAGAAACAATGTTGAGTCAGCAGGACTGGGTGACAATGCTAGGATTCTGTCTCAATCCCTTGAGCTTGGTGTTCAACTATGACCTGGGGAGGCAGGACTAGATTGTAATGGAGAGCACTTTCTATCTCTACAATCATTCAGTTTATGATAGGCTCCTGAAATGTGTCATTTCTGAAGCTCGATATATGTCAGTCCAATTCTAAATTATGACAAATGCTCTAAATTAAAATATTTAATTAACAGCTCATAGGGTGATTCATGTATTCATTATTAATATGTGATCTACCCGTAATCACTGAGTAGTCCCTGTTGAAGACAGTCAGCCTTTCGAAACTGCCTCACTCACGAAGGTTGATGATATTTCCCTTCCCTGTATAGGCAGTTGACATCTTTGGGGACTTTTGATTTTCTATTCTGACTTTACTGCATCCTAATGTGTCTGTGATAGTGATGAACAATCTGGATTTCTATCTCCTTAAAGAGCTACACTGCATATTACATGCATTTTTTCCCGAGACTTGAAGCTTGTTCTTTTATTAAGGCTAATCTTTGGGGTATAAATATGTACATACCTACATCCTTCCTATCTGCCTCTGCAATTTCCATTCCTCCTTTATCTCATTGCTGGCCTCATTCTGATCCATTTCCTGCCTTTCAGAAACGTAAAGTCATGCAGCCATGTGCTAGGTGCCTCTCCTACTCTTAAAACAGAAGTTTGGGGGTACCTGGGTGGCTCAGTCAGTTAAGCCTCTGTCTTTGGCTCAGGTCATGATCCTGGCATCCTGGGATCCAGCCCCATATAAGGCTTCCTGTTCAGAAGAGTGCCTGCTTCTCCCTCTCCCTCTGCAGCTCCCCCTGCTTGTACTCTCTCTGTCAAATAAATAAAATCTTTAAAAAAACATAACTTTGGAATATTTGCCAGTTATACCAAAAAAGGTGACTAATTCATTTCACTGAAAGTTTTTATTTCCTTTTCTTCGACATATCCTTCAACCTCCCCTCCCCCTCCACTGCCCATAAACTTTTAGGTACCAATGTGCCAAAGAACTCTCATGTGTTAACTGATAACTGTGTTTAATTCATAGTGACTGCATCAGTCAGAATGGTTAAAATTAACAAGTCAGGAAATGGCAGGTGTTGGCGAGGATGCGGAGAAAGGGGAACCCTCCTACACTGTTGGTGGGAATGCAAGCTGGTGCAGCCACTCTGGAAAAGAATGAGGAGATTCCTGAAAAAGTTGAAAATAGAGTTACCTTATGACCCAGCAATCACAGTATTGGGTATTTACCCTAAAGATACAAATGTAGTGATCTGAAGGGGTGCTATAAACACCCCAATGTTTAGAGCAGCAATGTCCACAATAGCCATACAATGGAAAGAACCTAGATGTCCATCAACAGATGAATGGATAAAGAAGATCTATCTATCTATCTGTCTGTATAGATAGATAGATATTCCATTGTGTATGTGTATTCCATTGTGTATATATGTGTATGTGTGCATATATATATATATATATACACACACACAAATGGAATACCATGCAGCCATCAAAAGAAATGAAATCTTGCCATTTGTAACGATGTGGATGGAGCTAGAGGGTATATGCTGAGCAAAATAAGTCAATCAGAGAAAGGCAATAATCATATGATCTCACTGATATGAGGAATTTGAGAAACAAGACAGAGGATCATAGGGGAAGCGAGGGGAAAAGGAAACAAGACGAAACCAGGGAGGGAGACAAACCAAAAGTGTGGGAGGCTGCAACAAGGCTTGAGACGAGGACCAAACCAAGCCCTGACTTGTGCCTCCTTTAAAGTCCGAATAACCTAACAAAAGGTTTAGGACAGGAAAAGTTGAGTAGCACTGAGAAAGGGTCTGTGCTATGTGTTGTGCACTCGCCTACGTGACTTCCCACATGCTTGCTAAACAAATGAGAACAATTCGGTTGGGGTCATAAGTTCGTGGCTGGTCCTTGCTGCCCCAGTACTGCTCATAAATTACTTTCAGGTTTGCTGTATCAATACAGAACAATTGTACTAGCATCAGCCATTTAGCGTCAAGAGGTCTGTTTATAGTTAAATGTGAAACTTATTATGGGAATTCGTGGTTGTTTAACTAGACACAGGTGTATTGCTTCTATTATCACTATATATATGGCCTTAATGCTTTGAATAAACTTAACACTGTTGGACATCCTCCTCAGTGCTCCTCCTGCCCCCCACCTCTCCACTTCTCGAGTTCTTTTCTTTATCCTCTTACCCTCACGTTCCTGGTCGATTTGTCGTGCCGGCCGTGACATAAAAGAGACTATTAATCTCAGGAGACAAACTGAGGGCTATTGGAGTGGAGGTGAGAGGGAGGGTTGGGGTGGCTGGATGATGGACATTGGGGAGTATAAGCGCTATGGTGAGTGCTGTGAATTGTGTAAGACTGTTGATTCACAGACCTGTACCCCCAAAACAAATAATACATTATATGTTAATTTTTAAAAAGAGAGAAAAGAAAAGAGATAGAAAAAATAATTCATAGTGAGCAACCTTCAGAAGCGTATGGCAAAAGATGAGAGGCTGCATTCAGGCTCCTGAGAAAGATGTCTAAGGTCGATAGTTATTTGTTGTAGGCATGGCATGGCTAAATGAAGAGAAAGAAGTGTGCGTTCAGACTCTTCTTGTTCTCCTTGAGGACCACTCACTATGGACTGTCCAGTCTGAGTGCCTTAGAAAGAATGAAGTGTTATGTGATATAATATAACATTTTCATTATCGTTTTACCTCCTTTGTAATAGGTAAGGTCTATTTCTTGGTGAACTGAAAGATTTTAGTGATGGTATTTCGTGGTATAGACACTGTACCTTTTACCTTATTTTCAATTATGTAAACAACATAACCAGTAACCTTAATAGAATCTGTCCACTTGTCAGGGGGATGTGTCTGACTAATGAATAAGAGTCAATTACTCTGAAGATATTTCCTCATATTGAGATACTATGAATCTAGGACAAATTTGGAGATATATTTCAACCATTATTCAAAAAGGTACTGCTCTTTGCAGATCAGGGGTCTGCAGACATTCCTTTGTACAGGAGATATTAGTAAATATTTTCAGCTTTGTGGGCCACTTAAGGAATCCGGGTTGCATATTATTCTTTTTTTTTAAAGCCTTCCTTTAAAAATGGAAAAGGTAGGGGCACCTGGGTGGCTCAGTGGGTTAAAGCCTCTGCCATCAGCTCAGGTCATGATTCCGGGGTCCTGGGATCGAGCTCCGCATTGGGCTCTCTGCTAAGCAGGGAGCCTGCTTTCTCCCTTTCTCCTCTCTCTCTGCCTGCCTCTCTGCCTGTTTGTGATCTCTCTCTCTCGAATAAATAAAATCTTTTTAAAAAATGCAAAAGGTATTAGCACATGGTCCTTACAAAGTTTTCCAAGTTCTGCTTTAGATTGCAAACATCAGAGAAACTGCCACACACAGACCTTTATGAGCTCGCTCCCTTAGATAAAAATAGTCTCACTAAAATGGACTAAACTTAAATATTACAATTACAAAATTAAAATATAATCCCAAGACAATGTGATGGAAAATACAGTTATATTATGGTTAATAAAGCTTTGGTTCTTCTCCTCATTGTAAGTGAGATACGAAAAACATATGAAAGTGAAAAGTAAAAAAATGTCATTTAAAAATATTCTTATCTGGACAAGTTCCAGAAGACTGGGGGTTTTAAATCACAGTGGAAAAATGACTATGTTCAATCTAACCCAATTTACTCTTCATTTGAAACTCGTTGTTGTATTCATACTAACACCATCTTACTATACACATCCATTTGCAACAGAAAGAAATTTATTAAAAACTCCACTCTGAGCATAAGAAAACACCTAGCATACATCAAATCAAGATTCAAAATGCTGATCGTCAGTGGTAGGAATCAGATACTATAAAGAACTAGTTCTTTTGTAGATATCAGGGAGAGTCTTTTTATCTAGGGAAGAGAAAACAAGAGATGCTTTCAGAAACACTATGATTAGTTGGTAGAGCCCAGGTATTCATTAGGTATGGCCTAAACAGATAGAAATAAGTTGAGGGGCGCTTGGGTGGCTCAGTGGGTTAAAGCCTTTGCCTTTGGCTCAGGTCATGATCTCGGGGTCCTGGGATGGAACCCTGTATCCGGCTCTCTGCTCCGCAGGGAGTCTGCTTCCTCCTTTCTCTCTCTGCCTGCCTCTCTGCCTACTTGTGATCTCTCTCTGTAAAATAAATAAATAAAATCTTTTAAAAAAATAAATAAGCAGATAGAAATAGGTTGATTTGTAGCCAATTATTTTTAATTTAATTTTATTATATAGTGTTCCAAAATTCTTCGTTTATGCACCACACCCAGTTGTAACTGATTTTTTCATGATGTTCAATCATTCATAATTGTGACTGAAAAGGATGCACTACTTGTAAATTGAAGTTTTACATTAACTGAATGCAGATGACCAATTGGGGAATAATTCACTCCTTGCCTTTTCTGAAACTTTTTCCTCATATGTGGTGCTGATATACTGGTAAATAATTTAGTGATTCTGAAACCAAAAAGAATTATTGGTTTAAGTCTTCTCAATTCTAAGAAGGAAGGTCTTTTTTACATTAACAGAATGTTCATAGTAGGAGAGAAATATAATTTTGTTGTGTAGTGTACGTAAGGCTAAGAAACATTTATCACTGAATTTCTCAAACCATTTGGTGTTGGAAAGCCTCATGAATCATTTGTATATGTGGTTTATTATTTTTGTTTTACTTCTTTTTCCCATGTACAAAAAATAAACAACTTATAAGTAACCTGAGTGAAGATTCAACATCAATCACAAATACACATTCCAGAACAGGAACTGTTCACTTAAAAAAACTTCTGGACAGAAACTTTCTATTACCTTTTTGTGCTCCCAAAGAAACCCGTTGTACTCATATCTCAAAAGTCTTTTGGTGCAAACTTGTGTTTTAAGCAAGTGCAGCAAAATTGATTGCATATTCTTTTTTCTAAGAGAGCTTTGTTTACTTAGTGTTTTCAATATTATTAACTTCTTCTCAATTATGAACTGCTCTGTTTTTGAGAAATTACTCTGGGTCAAATACTAAAGCAAGTGTTTAATATGGACAGGCAAATAAATGGGTTTCAGTCTCATTAATTTTGTTTTCTTTTACTTGGCAAGATGTATTTCCATTCAGTGAATTTTAATTACTCACCAATTGTATGTGAAGTCCTACGTTACAATAGTTATAGTATGGGATACCAAGATGGATCAAGGGTGGTCCTTGTTCTGAAAGTCCTTAGCTCTAGTGAGTATGACAATCAAGATATCCATAACAGTATTAAATTAGGCAGACCTATCATTTGAAATATCACAAACAATATTGTTTCTATCCTTATTGTTCAGGATATCTTGGTCTTGCTGTACAATGATTGAGCAGCTGTTGTCTAAATGTACCCTTCATAGCTTTCTTTTACATATGTGATAAGAAAGTGTACTCTTAAAATTAATTGCTGATACAAAAGAGGCAGTCACACAGATATATACAAAACAAGAAAGTTGAAAATTATAAATAGATTGTCATGGAACTCTGAAGCCAATTATGAAAATGGAAACTTCATAGAAATGTTTTGCAAACACACTTAATTTCTAAGGTAAATCATTCAATCTCTTTAAAGATTTGCTAATGCACTAGTGCTTTTATACAAGTTATTTACATAAAGAAACCTATAATTCTCTTTTATTTAGAAATGATTTTCTGTTCTGTAGAATGTGTAAAGTATGATTATACATTTTGGGAGCAATTAAAGCTCTACCTCTTCATTACAGTGAATCCTTCCAGACAGAACCATAAACAAACAGCCTAGTCCTCTGTGGGAGACAAGGATGTACACGTTTGATTAATGGTTGGCACTGATGACACCTGGAATCCAAACAGTTGGAGTCATACCTCAGGAAATGCTTCAAGGACATGAGGAAGCACCATCTGAAGCAACACAGATGCTGATAACAGAGAAATAGTTATATCCAGGATGAAAACTGTGAATAAAGGAAGCAACTGAATTTAAATAGAAACAAGAGGGCAGAATGCAGAGCAGGAAGGGGGATACGAAAGAACAAAAGCAGTGGGCGTGGCAAGCGGCACCTGCTCTCATGAATCCTGTGCCTCTTTCCTCTCCTTCAGAGTCTCTCCTGAGCTGTCTCCCCTCCTCCAAGTGGGGTGTCCCAGTGATTCTCTCCTTTGGCCTCTGCTCTTCCTTTATTTTTAAAATTGAAATTCAATTAGCCAACATATAATACATCATTAGTCTCAGCTGTCGCTCTTCCTTTAACTCCAAGTCCTGCTCATTTAAACTTTGGTTTTTCCTGCTTGCTTTTTTTTCCCCCCATTCTTTTTTTTTTTTTTTTTTTTTCCCCTGAAGGCTAGGACCCATATTTCTATGACTAAAAAATTAGGGGTTTGTTTTAAAAACTGGATATCTATCTCTGGGATAGTGGTATTTATCCTGATAATATTTTAGTGAGTCAAGACTCATTTATAAAGAGGATCTGTAACTGCAAGTCCCACATGGCCACTGTGGTCACGGTAGGAACTCCAAGGAAATAGAGGTCACGGTGGCTCATCAAGCCTTATGTTCAGGCACCTTTTCTAAGGCTCAGTTTATTTGTATCTAAAGTCAGGCTGATACTGCATTTTTGAGGGTGGAAATTTATTTCACTGAGAGCTGAGATTCTGAAATGACTATTTATGAAGAAATTGCTTTATATTTATGTTTATTTATTTTTATTTTTTTTTTAGATTTTATTTATTTAGTTGATAGAGAGAGATTACAAGTAGGCAGAGAGGCAGGCAGAGAGAGAGGAGGAAGCAGGCTCCCCGCTGAGCAGCGAGCCCGATGCGGGACTCGATCCCAGGACGCTGAGATCATGACCTGAGCCGAAGGCAGCGGCTTAACCCACTGAGCCACCCAGGCACCCTATTTATGTTTCTTTAAAAAGTTTTTGTTCTTTTGGTATGTTTTCAAAATTATGCTCTGATGTAGCTTGGACATATATTTCCTAGTCCACAAGAAAGACCTATATTAAAAGAAAGAAAACCACATGACCTTACTACTGATGGCTACTGAGAAAACAGACAATATGCTTATTTTACATGACTTTCAGCTGAGCTGGTGATTTGACGGTAGGAGAAAAAGCTTGAAGCAATTCCCTTCAGAATGTAAAGACAGAGAAAAGCCCAGATGGGTATAAACTATACTCTTAGTGAAAGATACACAACTACAAATATTCATATTGCTGGTGACTGGATACACAATATAAGTGTGCTCTCTTGTCAATCTCATGAGTAAAAAATGCAGCTGCTCTTTACAAGAAAGTTAGTGAGAGGCCAAGTGTTAGTAAAGTGAAAAAGCCCTTGCCAATCGGAGGCTTTTTGGTAAGAGAGTAAAAGCTCACAATCAATGGAGAATTCTGGAACCAACGAGGTGAACAAGCTTCACGAAGATCCTAATTATTTAGTTTACTCAAGATTAGTCACTCTGTTATTGTACTAATAATAGCAGAATATTTACGATTTTTACAACTCTTTTTTAGAAAGTTATGTTACGTGTATTTTAATACATAAATCATCAAATTTAAGTCATGGTTCATTTTCTTAGTTCACAAATCGGAGGTCACGTTCACTTAGTGAATTATTACCCCTGTGACAACATACTTTAACTATAGTTACTGTACCAAGGGGAAAAAAGATTCATCTTCCAACTTCTAAGCATTGGCTGTGCAAAACACAATTTATTTGTTCAATCTGTTATTAACAAAAATTTGAGTTTAGGCCCTAGGCTCTGGGGATGCAATAACAAACAAAAAGGTAAGTTTCTTCCCTTACAGAAAGGGAAAGAGAAAATTAAATTACAACTGATCCTAAGAAGGGTAATACATAAAGAATACATAATTCTGCTTAGAGTGGCCAGAGAAGGGGTTGGTGTTTTGGCAAAGGGTTATAATAAGATGCAATTAAAACCTTTTAAACAAGGGAGAAGAGTGGTCAGATATGCAGTTTAGAGAGACTAATATAATAGAGGATGACAAGAGTGAAATCAACAGTATCTTCGGTAGCTTTGTACACCTTCGGTGGCAATAACCTGGCCTAGGGTGGTGATAGTAGGTGAGGAGAGAAAAGGAGGGATTCAAGAACATTTGGGAATAAAACAAGAAACTTTGGTAATTTATTAGATGTGAGGGGTGAGGGAAAAGAGAGGACTTCAGAATGACATTCAGCTCTTGAGTCCCTGAGTAGATGATCAATCAAGGATATTCAATAAATAGTTGGATCTATAAACTGAAAGCATAAATACAGATAATGGGGTCACCAGCTTAGAAATAGTGCTATGTAGTTCTGTCTGTGGTGGGGATTAATAGCCTAGAAAGAAGCACTTGTGCTTTTGGGAAGAACATGGTAAATCAATAATTTCTCAGGCTTTAAATCTAGCTTTTCAGTTTTGCAGGTTTTCAAGAAAATCCTTAATAAAAGAATTAATTTTATGAACTTACAAAGTAATTATTTAAAAATAATTATGAAATTACACAAACTATTAACTTGATTGTATGTATTCCCTAAATGGGAATATCAGTCATATTTAAAATGCTCATTTTTCTTATAATTTTTCCACTTTTAAGTTATTTAAACACAACATTTTAAAACAATGCATTTTATCAGCCTTAGATAATTTGTCTATAACAGGAATTCTAAATAGGAAATCACCAAGTATTCATACAAAAAACACGTGTAGCCTTTACTAAATTAGGTTCAAGGGGTGGGGAGGGAAGGGGAGTTTCATAATACCCAACTAAGCAGTTCACTTGATTCACTGAATATCGCCATCCAGCAGTGATAATAACGACCCTCCGTCTGGTTGGGTTTCAAAAAAGCCCTTTATTTCATATGGCCATCGCTTATATAGGGGAGCTAAGTCAATCAGCATAGATAGCGATATGCATCCACCAATCTTAAGCTTGTTACCAAGTTCCCACAGCATAGCAATAGTACAACAGCCAATAGGTAGTACTTCCTGTTTACGATCAGTCACTCTAGACACACCTTCTAGCAAATCGCCAGGCGCCATTTTGCAAAGCTCTGCGGTTGACGGATCTCCGGGACCCTGGAGCATCTGCCCTCGACAACTGAAGACATTTGTGACATAGTTATTTTAATTTGCTTGATTGAAAAGTTTCCTGGGCTATTGATTAGCAAACTATAGTCAATGAACTTTCAGATAAGATGACTTAATTAATTTTAGTTTCTGTTATTTATAATAATCCTTTTCCTAACATTTTACTCTAATTCATCATCAGTTTGCTCATGATTCCCCAATCTTTATCTTTGACCCATATGTATCTTTTGAACTCTAGACAAATTGGGTAAAATAATATTTTGAGATATGATTTAAGCTTTTCTCCTCAACGTTTTCTTAAAATTTTTGCTCTGCCACCAATTCAGTCATAGTAATTCATTACCTCAGGGGAAGGATAATGCAACAGAAAGCAAAAGTAAATTTGGGGGCTTTTTGATTTCAACAGCCTATCTCTCAAGAGAATGTAAAAAAGAAGCCAGAACATAAAAAATGGATTTGGAAGGATATATGATTACTCAAAGGGCACAGGTTTTCCTTTCTGGAGACTAGATTAAGTGTCTTTTGGTGGGGAAAGAAAATGAATCAGAGGAGAAGAAACGAAAGCTGAGATACTGTTGGATCCCTGAGAAAAGTCTTTGTGCAAACCTCTCTCTCATTCACCACACTGCACCCAACCCAGGACCAGGTCCCAGGGCAATGCCCAGAATCCTAGCATAGACAGAACTTGTTTCCCAGACTCTCTGCAGACTTTCACTACTGTACATCAAGACTTGCTAAAAAACAATATTAATTGAAACAACAAAATGCTGACTAGTATACAACAATGATATAGATGGGGAGACAAAAGCACCAATGCAAACACACTTGATAAATGACAACATTGGCACTGTAAACCAACAGAGAAAAGAGAGTCTCTGCAATAAAACTGCTGGGTCAATGAAAACATCAAGATTGTGAAAATTGGGACCTTACACCTACCTCAAACTAAAATATCAAGTCCAGGTGGAGTATTTATCAAGATGTTAAAGTTAAAACAATAAAGTTTTTAGAAGACAATATAGTAGAATATATACACAAACTTGAACTTAGAACAAGGAAAGATTTCTTAAACAACATATAAAGAGCATGAAACAAAGTGAAACAAAGTAAAATGATACAGTTCCAGTCTGAAAACGGTCTTGGCACCCTCGGTGAAGATCCATTGGCTTCTTCACAGGCTTTTTCAATGCACTGAGCACACCAGTGGCAGTCACTGTTGGTAAAAAAAAAAAAAAAAAAAAAAAAAAAAAAAAAATCTTCCAGAAACAACGAAGCAGCAATTATTGATAGAGATTCTTTGAGGATCTCCTTATCTCATCGTTCTCTGTAGTGAAGGCTGACTTTGCAGGCTCAGGGACAAAGGTAACCATTTCAAATCTTTAAGGGGAAAATCTTAAAGCCACATCAAAGGAGAGTTTGGAAAGGGAAGACTAATTTTCTGAGATCCACGAATCTTGTGTTCTATGCTGCCTCTGCTGCTAGATGGGAAAATGTCAGTTTTTCTGGGCTTTATCTTATATTCATTCCCAAGTGGAGGATAATAATGTCAACTTATGCTTGATGATTCAAGGGTGTGATAAAGATAAATGTAGTATTAAAGCTCTGTGAATTCTTCATAGAAAATAAATGCAGTGTAAATCCAGCAGTGCCACGATTAAAACATGCTTTATCCTCTCTATATTTCTAGACAAAGAGGCTACTTATATACTCCTTTCACTACCTAGAAAAGTTTATGCCCACATCTTATCATTTAAATTGATTGCTATACAGAACCACCAGATGCCTGTACTAGGTTTTCTTGAGTAACAGAATCATTGTAGCTCAATTATAATTTTTTGAGAAGGAAAGTTTAAAAACAGTGGCTTTCTTAAGTGGGCAAAATTTAAATTTCAGTGAATGAAAAAAAAATTTTTTTCAGTGAATGAAATTTGACAAAAATCCATTAGGTCAGGATTATTCAATGTTGTAATGGAATACCTCATGGGTATAAGAAAGTAAGAAAAAGAAGTAAAAATGTTCAGAATTTCAGATGGTGGGATATTATCTATGAAAATCCAAACAAATCTATAACTAAATTATTAAAAATGGTAGGTGAGCTTTACAAGGTTGGTAGATACAAAGTCGATATTGGCAAAAATTAATTGTATTTTTAATACTAGCAGCAAACAGTTAAATTTGAAAAACAGCTTTCATAAGAACATAAAAACATGAATATTTAGGAATAAATCTCACAAAAAATGTCCAAGACCTCTATGCAGAAAACTATAATCATTACTGAAGTCCATTAACAAAGGTCAAAGTAAATAAAGTAATATGGAAATTAAATCACTGTCTCAAAAAAATAATCTGCATCTCCATGTTCACTGCAGTATTATTTACAATAACCAAGACATGGATACAACCTGAGTCCAAGGAGAGATAAGTGGGTAAAGAAGTTGTGTTACACACACACACACACACACACTGGAATATTGTTCATCCATAAAAAAGAAGGAAATCCTTCCATTTGTAGAAACACAGATAAAACTTGAGGGTATTAGGGGAAATGAAATAAATGAAACAGAGAAAGACAACGTATGATCCCACTTATATGTGGAAACTAAAGAAATCAAACACAGAGAAATGAAGAGTACATTATTGGTTGTCAGGGCTGGAGTGGGGGAACAGAGCTGCAGGTGGACAAAGAGTTCAAATTTCCATTTATAAGATGAATCAGTTCTGGGAATATATGATGAATAGTTGACAATACTGTATTGCATACTTGAAAATTGCTGAGAGTAGATAAAAGTTCTCACAAGACACATACACACACACACACACACGTAACTATGAGGTGATGGATGTGTTAACTAACCTTATTTTGGTAATGATTTTGCAATGTATATGTGTATAAAAATGTCACCTTGTACACTTTAAACTTTAACGATGCTGTATGTTAAATCATATGTTCATAAACTTAGGGGAAAAAAATCTGTCCCTTAAGACTTTGAAAAAGTTACTTCTGTCCCTGAAACTTCAAAGTCAAACTGATCCAGAGTGTTCCAAGAGTCTGTATCATAGCAGCTACGGTGTTGCTTACCACAAGATGTCCTTCCCCACAGATTGCTTCATGTGGGCACAGAGGAATGGAAAAGCCTGAGAAGCAACTAAAGGCCCTTTGTAGAGGGTGCCAAGGCCATTTTGAGGATTTGTGGCTCTATCATCAGTTCCTAGACATGTTTGAATCTCTATCTCACTCACATTTCTGTATTTCCTCCAGAATGTTCTCCACTGCTGACTGATTTCAAGCACATTTGGCTGTCTGTGTAATATTATTATTTCTTCATTTTTTTTCTGCTCATTTTGTGAAGCTGCTTCAAGATTGCTCTACAATGTTTACTGACACTCCATCCCTGCTCTGGTACTTGATACTTGGTATTGTACTTGATTAAGTACTGCTCTGTACTTGATACTCAGAGTCTATTGTGAAATTTAAAAATATTTGGTATCTGTAAGTTCTGAAGAAGCTTTATGGCAGGGTTAAACTGCCATATGTGAATTTTGAGCCTTATTTGAATTATAAATTTGACATTTTGCTGTTTTTTCCAAACTTCCTTTCTTTGGGTTTTATATTTTCAGATTACCTTTTTTTTTTTTTTTTTTAAATCAAAGCAAACTAGCGCTGTGGTGATGTCTTTCCAGGAAAGAGACAGCCCACAGAATGCATACTACAACATCAAGCAATCAAGCATGGCATGAGAAACCACGGAAGCTAGGGATACTGTTATCAGTCTGGGTGGGAGGTCTGGCTCTAAGAAGCAACAAAGCCTTCTACTCTCACTTACAGTTTTATGTATCAGCATAACGGTTTTATATATCAGCATAAGCCAAGAGCCACAATGATTTGGGTTTCTATTTTCAGTGTATAATTTGGTTCCTTGAGATGATATTGAGCTATCTATATAACAAACATACAGACATTGAATCAATACAACTTTTCTGAAGCTGTTGTTGCTGTGTTGGAAAAAAAAATGTACACTGGAATTTTCAAAATTGTAGTTCTATGTCAAACCAACTAGTGACATCGAACAATATTTCTCCACCTCATATTTTTTATCATTTTGTTATATCAGAATATAGCATGATGTAAACACAAAAGGCTTTTCCTCTGTGGTTTATACCAGACAGTGATTTCTAGGGAAGCCAGCAGGATGGCGTTCTACTGGCCAACTTGCAGGAGAGACCAGAAGACATCTGAGGGAAAGAAGTTTGGAGTACACAAGCTAATTCTTAGATGAGAGATATAGGGAGTATGGCAATTTTCAATATAGTGGAGAGTCTGTCTTGTTGGGTAGGAGTGCGAGAGAGGTGGGAAAAGGGCTGTCAGTGAAAAGGACAGCCAACCATAGAAGAGAAAAATTCCTTTTAAGAAATTTACCTCCTTGGGGGACCTGGGTGGCTCAGTCTGTTAAGCATTGGTTTTGGCTCAGGTCATAATCTCAAGGATGTAGGATCAAGCCCCACATTGGGCTCTGTGCTCAGCATGGAGTCTGTTTCGGATCCTCCTTCCCTCTTCCCTTTGTTCACTCTCTCTCTCTCAAATAAATAAATAAAATATTTAAAAAACAAGGAAAAAAAAAAAAGACATTTGCCTCTTTTCCCCACTAGAATCAATCACCTGGAAGGGTCCTTTCCTCACTTCTGGTCCCTGAGAAGAGCTGACAGGACAGCGCAAAGCAGAACATGGACAAACCTTGTGGGTGGGAGCAGGATCCAAGACCAACAGAGTCTTGGGCGGAGCACTCCCAGGTGTTACCTCAGCAGTTAAAGTAGAAAAAGGAAGAGATTTCCTCCTGTACACCCGTGAAGCGTCTGGTGAATGGTCAAGAAAGTTGACCCAGAAAATCAGTTTGTTTCTCCTCTCCATTCCTATTTTTAGTGCCAGGCCAATATGATCTGGGAAATGCAAATTACATAAAAACTGAAATAGTCTCTTGAGAAAAAGCAAGCACACTTTTCAACTTTCCCTTGGCCCATATTCTTTCATAATTCTCCATCTTCTCAGATAACAGAAACACTTCTCTGCTTCTCAACTGCTCTCAGCCCACTTACTCATGTCAGTCAAGGTGTAGTAGCTATGTAAAACCGAATTCTAAGTCATATCCTTTACCACAGGATGCATGGTTTGAAGGGATTTCTTCTTTTGCTTTCTTACTTGTATTCCTTTTCCTGGTTAATTTCACCCTTCTGTCAAGTCACCTTATGTAAGGTCTTTCTGCTTCACTCTCATCTTGCCCTCTGCACATTTTCTCTGCCCTCCTCCTCTTCAGCCTTCACAGCCAGCCCCATGCAGTTCTGCCCTCAACTGCTGACTCAGCTTCCTGCCTGCAACCACTATGGCATCTTCTGTCCTCTGGAAGTTACCAGAATTCTGTCTGCAGAATGCAAATCAGATTATGTCTTTCCGTAACTTAAAATTGCCTGTGGTTCTACAAAGAACATGCTAGGTTTTTAAATGGGGAGTGGGTGGAATAAAGAGATGCATGATGGCTTTCACAGAGGTCTATGAACCCTCTGATACTGGACTCAAACACTTGTTTTATGAGCATGGAGTCTGTCTTTCATAAGAAGAGTGTCATGGATCTCAAAAGTTTCTCAAAAGAGTCTGTGCTGTGACGTCCTGGGCTCCCCACCTAGTCACTAAGAGAGTAGAGCAAGGGATGCTGGGGTTATCATCCAAGTTTAGAGTCAGGCAGTCCTAGGTTTCAGTTCTAGTTTGGTCTTCTTGCTGGCTGATCCGGCAAATGGGATAATATCCCTCTTCTCACAGGACTATTTCAGATATTAAATTTAATAACTGTGTAAGGCACTGGGAAGTAACAGACACTTGGCATATTGTAGCATCTTCATTGTAAGTCTTTGGACATCCAGTATAAAAACACTACTCTCAACTTCCCTGGTAATTAATAAATAAATAAATAAAATAAAGTCCTCCTTTATCAGTTGGATATTTTTGTTTAAAGTTATAGAAAGTCCATATCAAATGGCTACATCATGTAAGGGAATATATTAGCTCATGCAGCTCAAAAATTTCAGAGATAGAATATGCTTCAGGTGCAATTTGCACAGGACTCCATCTCCAATTTTCTTTTATACTCAGTGTTCTTCACCATGCATCAGCTTCTTCCTGAGACTGGTTTTCCTCATGGTGATAAGGTGACTATAGCAACTCCAGCCCTCACAGCTGCACTTCACCCCATCTAACAGGTAAGAGTTTTTGTGTCCTGGAATGCCCAGTCAATGTCTGATATTCCTTCTGCTTGGACTGAGACCCCCTCTCTAGCTCATCCCTGAACCTACCTCTACTGCTAAGGTCACATCTTTAGTCCTAAGTATCTCTTGAGCCACAAAGGGAATTCAGGCACATTGTGAAGAACAATAACTACAATATTTAATAACTAATATGGGACAGACCACTAATCTGAACATAGAACAGCCCACTCAGAATAGACAGCAGCTGGAACCAACCAGTTTATGGGCTGGTGCTGGGAGCTGAGTCTCAGTCCTGCCTGAGGGAAGGAAGAAGAGGAGCCGGTGCCTCCCAGGGATCCACTGTACATATCTACTCAAGAATGAGCTAATCTTCATCATTCTTTAGGTCATTCTTTGTAGCTGCAAAATCAAGAGTCAGCCTGTGCTACGGCTAACAGGCTTCACTTAGAAAACAAGATACATATACAAAGAGAGAAGAAAAGGCAGTTAATACATCTCCTATTCCTTATAAAGAAAGAAATCCTTTGGGCAGAAGAAATACTTGTTGTGATTCTAAAAAAAATGTTCCTAAAAAAATCCACTTTAAAATTTTGGGTTCGTAATTTATACAACTCTCACACACAGAAACACTTAGAAATGTATTACTTGATCTTAATTATTTTAAGCTGTTTTCAAAAGTTTAGCAAACCTGAATCCCGAATCAGTTTTTAGTCTACAGTAGAAAGACCATTTAACACTGTTTGCTATTGTTTAGTTTCATTTCATATGCAATGATTCACAAAACTGTTCTCAAATCCAACCCAGGAATCCAAACTGTTATCACAAAGCAAAGCCTCACATTATAGAGAAATATAACTGGGCAGCTTTGCTTCTCCTTTGCCTCCAAGTTCTGCTTTTCTCAGCTATGGGTCTGGAAATTTTCCAGATGCCAGCGGGGGACGGGGGGGTGTCATAACACAGCCTTGACATGTGCACCTCACCACGGATTCTTTAACAAAATGTCAAAGCAATAATGTGAGTGGCTGGAATGCAGAGTGAGGGGGAGTGGCAGCTGTTCTTTAATCTTAGGTAGCATTTTTTTTTTTTTTGAAGAATTGAATTAAAAAGAGAATGTGTGTCCAGAGTAGCTGGCTTGCAAACCTTTGGTTCATTTGAAAATCAGAAGGAGCCTTAACTTCTCTCAGAGGCAAGGGTAACTCTGTTACTGTTATGCTTGTTTTGTAGTCAAGGGATGCAGTTACCTTGACAGAGTTCTGCAAGAATAACTTATTTTAGAACTTCATATTAAATATATCAGGGACACATGTCACTGTCTTGTTTCACTCACTCATTTATTCACCATTCATTCCACTCAAGGCATGTCTGCTGAGTACCCCTGGGTGTCAGGCAGTGTTCTAACTCCTGATACAGGATACAACCAAATAGACTAAGTCCTTGCTCCCTTAGAGCCTGTATCCCAAAGAAAGGTGGACAAAAAAACCAAGTTTGAAAATATCAAAAAAATAAACACAAAATATATATCAAATAGTGAAAAGTGATAAGAAAAAAGGTCAATAGAGTTAATGAATACAGGAGGCATTTGGGAGGCTCTCTACCACAAGAAGGAAAACATAAAAGTAGAACCTACATAAATTTGTGTACTCATTGATATGGCTAATCTATGCAATATACTTTTAGTCTTTTTAGTGCATTCATCTTTACACTCATATTCCATCCCTTCATCGTGTTTACCCTTATTTTTGTACATATATAAATTTTTCTTTCTTTAAAATTTTGGGAGGTAATCTCTCCTAAGAGACCAAAATACACCCAAAATCAAGTGGGTGGCTCTGTTAATTTCTTTTTCCCTCTTTCTTCTCCCCCCAGTTTTGGATCTCTTCTGATTTGGTTAGCATACATTTTTCTGGGGTCTTTGCCACCCTTTTAGTATTTTATTCTCTTGTTCACATATTCTTATCTGGATAAAATTACAAGATGGAAAAACTCACCACAAAAAAAAAGACCAAGAGGCAGTATCAAAGGCTAGGGACCTAATAAATATGGATATTGGTAATATGTCAAAATTAGAGTTGAGAATGACAGTTCTCAAGGTACTATATTGGCTTGAAAAAGGCATAGAAGATATTAGAGAAACCTTTCTGGAGAAATAAAATCCCTATCTGGGGAAATAAAAGAACTAAAATCTAACCAAGTTGAAATCAAAAAAGCTGTTAATGAGGTGTCATCAAAAATGGAGGCTCTTACTGCTAGGATAAAAGAGGCAGAAGAGAGAATTAGTGCTATAGAAGACAAAATGATGGAGAATATAGAAGCTGAGCAAAAGAGAGACAAATAACTACTAGACCATGGAGGGAGAATTTGAGAGATAAGTGAAACCATAAGATGAAACAATATTAGAGTAATTGGAATTCCAGAAGGAAAAGAAAGAGAGAGAGGGGCAGAGGGTATATTGGAGCAAATTATAATAGAGAATTTCCCTAATATGGTAAAAGGAACAAGCATCAAAATCTGGAAGGCACAGAGAATCCCCCTCAAAATCAATAAAAATGGGTCCACACCTCATCATCTAATAGTAAAAATTTACAAATCTTAGTGACAAAGAGAAAATCCTCAAAGCAGCTCAGGACAAGAAGACTGTAACATACAATAATAGAAATATTAGACTGGCAGCAGACTTATCTACAGAGACCTGGCAGGCCAGAAAGAACTGCTATGATATATTCAGAGCACTAAATGAGAAAAATATGCAGCCAAAAATACTATATCCAGCTATGCTATCATTGAAAATAGAAGGAGAAATTTAAAAAAGAGAGAGAGATAAAAAGCTACCAGGACAAACAAAAATTAAAGAAATTTGCAAACACCAAACCAGTCTAACAGGAAATATTGAAAGGGGTCCTCTAAGCAAAGAGAGAGCCTAAAAGTAGTAGACCAGAAAGGAACAGAGACAATATACAGTAACAGTCACCTTACAGGCACTAAATTCATACCTTTTGATTGTTACCCTGAATGTAAATGTGCTAAATGCCCCAATCAAAAGTCACAAGGTATCAGAATGGGTAAAAAACAAAACCCATCAACATGCTGTCTACAAAATCTCATTTTAGACCCCAAAACACCTTCAGATTTAAAGTGAGGGGGTGGAAAACAATTTACCATGCTAATGGGCATCAAAAGAAAGCTAGGGTGGCAATCCTCATATCAGATAAATTAGATTTTAAGCCAAAGACTATAATAAGAGATGAGAAAGGACACTATATCAGACTCAAAGGGTCTGTCCAACAAGAATATCTAACAATTTTAAATATTTATGCCCCTAACTGGGAGCAACCAACTATATAAACCAATTAATAACAAAATCAAAGGAACACAATGACAATAATACAATAATAGTACAGGACTTTAACACTCCCCTCACTGAAATGACAGAACATTTTGAACAGGACAGATCATCCAAGCAAAACATCAACAAGGAAATAAAGGTCTTAAAAGACCCACTGGACCAGATGGGCATCACAGATATATTTGCCATCCCAAAGCAACAGAATAAACATTCTTCACTAGTGCACATGGAACATTCTCCAGAATAGATCACATCCTGGGTTATAAATCAGGTCTCATTCGGTACAAAAAGATAGGGATCATTCCCTGCATATTTTCAGACCACAATGCTCTAAAGCTAGAACTCAATCACAAGAGGAAATTTGGGAAGAACCCAAATACATGGAGACTAAACAGCATCCTTCTAAACAATGAATGGATCAACCAGAAAATTAAAGAAGAATTGAAAAAATTTATGGAAACAAATGATAATGAAAACACAACTGTTCAAAATCTGTGGGACACAACAAAGGCAGTCCTGAGAGGAAAATATATAGTGGTACAAGCCTTTCTCAAGAAACAAGAAAAATCTCAAATACGCAACCTAACCTTTCTCCACCTCCTAAAGGAGCTGGAGAAATAACAACAAAGAAAGCCTAAATCCATCAGGAGAAGAGAATCATAAAGATCAGAGCAGAAATCAATGAAATAGAAACAAACAAACAAACAAAAAAAACAAACAACAACAAAAACAACATTGAACAAATCAACGAAACTAGAAACTGGTTCTTTGAAAGAATTAATAAGATTGATAAACCCCTGGCCAGACTTATCAAAAAGAAAAGAGAAAGGACCCAAATAAATAAAATCATAAATGAAAGAAGAGAGATCACAACCAACACCAAAGAAATATAAACAATTATAAGAACATATTATGAGCAACTCTACGCCAGCAAATTTGACAACCTTGAAGAAATGGATGCATTCCTAGAGACATATAAACTACCACAACTGAACCAGGAAGAAATAGTAAACCTAAACAGACCCATAACCAGTAAGGAGATTGAAACAGTCATCAAAAATCTCCCAACAAACAAGAGCCCGGGGCCAGAGGGCTTCCCAGGGGAATTCTACCAAATATTTAAAGAAGAATTAACTTCTATTCTCCTGAAACTGTTCCCCCCCAAAAAAAATGGAAATGGAAGGAAAACGGCCAAACTCATGAGGCCAGCATCACTTTGATTCCAAAACCAGACAAACATCCCATCAAAAAAGAGAATTACATATCCTTGATGAAAACAGATGTGAAAATTCTCACCAAAATACTAGCTAATAGGATCCAACAGTACATTAAAAGGATTATTCGCCACAACCAAGTGGGATTTATTCCAGGGCTGCAAGGTTGGTTCAACATCTGCAAATCAATCAATGTGATACAATACATTAATAAAAGAAAGAACAAGAACCATATGATACTCTCAATAGATGCTGAAAAAGCATTTAACAAAGTACAGCATCCCTTTCTGATCAAAACTCTTCAAAGTGTAGGGATAGAGAGCACATACCTCAATATCATCAAAGCCATCTATGAAAAACCCATCACAAATACCATTCTCAATGGAGAAAAACTGAAAGCTTTCCTGCTAAAGTCAGGAACACAGCAGGGATGTCCATTATCACCACTGCTATTCAACATAGCACTAGAAGTCCTAGCCTCAGCAATCAGACAAAAAAAAAAAAAAAAAAAAAATTAAATGCATCCAAATCTGCAAAGAAGAAGTCAAACTTTCATTCTTTGCAGATGATATGGTATTATATGTGGAAAACCCAAAAGGCTCCACTCCAAAACTTCTAGAACTTGTATAGGAATTCAGTACAATCAATATATAATTATAATCAATGCACAGAAACCAGTTGCATTTCTTTACACCAACAGCAAGACAGAAGAAAGAGAAATTAAGGAGACAATCCTATTTACAGTTGCACCCAAAACCATAAGATACCCAGGAATAACCTAACCAAAGAGACAAAGAATCTGTACTCAGAAAACTATAAAGTCTTCATGAAAGAAATTGAGGAAGACACAAAGAAATGGAAAAATGTTCCATGCCTATGGATTGGAAGAAAAAATATTGCCAAAATATCTATGCTGCCTAAAGCTATCTACACATTTAATGCAATACCTATCAAAATGCCATTCTTTTTTTTTTTTTCAAAGAAATGGAACAAATAATCCTAAAATTTATATGGAACCAGAAAAGACCTCGAATAGCCAGAGGAATATTTAAAAAGAAAGCCAGGGCGTCTGGGTGGCTCAGTGGGTTAAACCTCTGTCTTCAGCTCAGGTCATGTTCTCAGGGTCCTGGGATCGAGCCCCACATTGGGCTCTCTGCTCAGCAGGGAGCCTGCTTCCTCCTCTCTCTCTCTGCCTGCATCTCTGCCTACTTGTGATCTCTGTCTGTCAAATAAATAAAATAAAATCTTTTTAAAAATCCTTAAAAAAAAAAAAAAGAAAAGAAAAGAAAAAGAAAGCCAAAGTGGTGGCATCACAAATGCAGACCTCAAGCTCTATTACAAAGCTGTCATCATTAAGACAGTATGGTACTGGCACAAAAACAGACACATAGATCAATGGAACAGAATAGCGAGCCCAAAAATGGACCCTCAACTCTGTGGTCAACTAATCTTTGACAAAGCAGAAAAGAATGTCCAATGGAAAAAAGACAGCCTCTTCAATAAATGGTGTTGGGAAAATTGGACAGCCACATGCAGAAGAATGAAACTGGGCCATTTCCTTACACCACACATGAAAATAGACTCAAAATGGATGAAGGACCTCAATGTGAGAAAGGAATCCATCAAAATCCTTGAGGAGAACACAGGCAGCAACCTCTTCAACCTCAGCTGCAGCAACTTCTTCCTAGGAACATCGCCAAAGGCAAGGGAAGCAAGGGCAAAAATGAACTTCATCAAGATCAAACACTTTTACACAGCAAAGGAAAGAGTCAACAAAGCCAAAAGATAACTGACAGAATGAGAGAAGATGTTTGCAAATGACTTATCAGATAAAGAGCTAGTATGTAAAATCTATAAAGCTTATCAAACTCAACATCCAAAGAACAAATAGTCCAATCAAGAAATGGGCAGAGGACATGAACAGACATTTCTACAAAGAAGACATCCAGATGGCCAACAGACACATGAAAAAGTGCTCCACATCACTCAGCATCAGGGAAATACAAATCAAAACCACAATGAGATATCACCTCATACCAGTCAGAATGGCTAAAATTAACAAGTCAGGAAATGATAGATGCTAGCAAGGACACAGAGAAAGGGGAACCCTCCTACACTGTTGGTAGGAATGCAAGTTGGTACAGCCATTCTGGAAAACAACATGGTGGTTCCTCAAAAAGTTGAAAATAGAGCTACCCTATGACCCAGCAATTGCACTACTGGGTACTTACCCTAAAGATACAAAGGTACTTACCCAAATGTTTCTAGTAGCAATGTCCACAATAGCCAAACTATGGAAAGAACCTAGATGTCCATCAACAGATGAATGGATCAAGAAGATGTGGTATATATATATTCAATGGAATACTATGTAGCCATCAAAAGAAATGAAATCTTGCCATTTGCAATGACATGGGTGGAACTAGAGGGTATTATGCTGAGCGAAATAAGTCAATCAGAGAAAGGCAATTATCATATGATCTCCATGACATGAGTAATTAGAGAGGCAGAGTGGGGGGTTTGGTGGGTAGAGAAGGAAAAAATGAAACAAGATGGGATCGGGAGGGAGACAAACCTAAGGGACTCTTCATCATACAAAACAAACTAAGGTGGCTGGAGGGAGGGGATTTGTGAAGAGAGTGGTTGGGTTATGGACACTGGGGATGGTATGTGATATGGTGAGTGCTATGAAGTGTGTAAGCCTGACGATTTACAAACCTGTACCCCAGGGCAAATAATGCATTATATGTTAATAAAAATAACTAATTAAAAAAGAATACAAAAAATACAATTTCTTTATCAAAAATCCTATTCAGGATTTTCTTCCTTACATGATTAATTATAATTCTACTTCACTACAGATAGAAACATCAATTATAGATATAATTAAAATCCTTGGCATCTTTTCTAGAAGTACAAGGAAAAACCCAGTAAGTGCCCTCAGAAGTACTCAAAGCAAGTTTTGTGGCAAGATGAAAAATACCCTGGACTATTCCTATGTTTAATAATTTACATTATCTATTAGTCTTCTGAAGTTACCTATAAAATACATTGAAGAAGTTTGTTCACCTGTCTGTATTTGTCATCAAACTGTAAGCTTCTTGAGGGCTGCCCTTGTATACACAGTGCCCAGCACACACAGTGATCTGCAAACACATGCTGAATGAGTAACCAGCAGTGGCTTCAAAGGGAACCACAGGAAAACTCTGCCAAGACAGCCATATCTAATTTAAAAAAAAAATTACTACAGTCTTTATGTGATAACATACTTCAGGGGAGAATTCAAGAGTTTAAGTATCAGGTAACAGTTTAAAAGGATCCTAGACATCAGCTATCAGCTCCTTCAGTAGGTCCAAAAGTACAGGTGAAGGGCTCGGTGAATATAGTCCAGAAGTTACTCTAATGAGTGACATGTACTCTGTGACTTGGCGCTTGAAATAGATTGTGAAGACACCAAGAAGATCGAGTAGAAAGCCTTCCATCCAACTGCAGCAGAAGCATTTGTAAACAATTTTTCTTAGTTTACTGCTCACATTATGGGGATTGAGTGGGATTGCGTGGAGTTCCAAGTTTAGGTTCCATCTAGATAGCAGTGCTTTTAAAATGCTGGAGGAGGGCAAAGAGAAGGAAATCATGAGCAGGGAGATTTAAGGAATTAAAAGAGATGCTAGAGAAAATGTGTCAGTCCAAACAGTACCAATTTTCAGCTCTTCCTCCCCCATCTCCTGGATCATTAGAGAAAGTTGAGGAAGGGAACCATACCTGGCTTTCTGGCTTTTAGCGTCCCTACTCCCAGATCCTATTTATCATCTTGATATGCCATTAGCTCCCCCCAGCCTCTTGCTAGATATTCCTTCCACCTTTATTTTAAATTAAAAGATTGTGAGGGTGTGGATTATAGAGATAGCAGAAATAACCATCAATGGTTAAGCTTGGCCTTGCCCTCCAACAATCACTGACCTCTTTGTTCCTATTGTGACCACCTGCCACACACAGGCACAGTAGTCGCTGACTAGGTTAGGGCTACAGGTTTTTTGTTTTTGTTTTTGTTTTTTAGCAACTATTTTTCACAAAAATATTTTGAAGCAATCAGATTCAACATATTACAATGGCAAGATTTTCCTGACCAACCCCCAATTGATTTAAATTACCTTCCTCTTTTTGTCTTTCCTCCTCTGAGTATCTCTATCCTAGTATTAACCATGCTGCACTGTCCTCCCTGATTTACCTGTTCCTTTCCCCAGTTGGGTGACCATTAGGATCCTGGCATATTATTTTTTTTATTATGTTCAGTTAGTCTGCATACATCATTAGTTTTTGAGGTAATGTTCAACGATTCTTTAGTTGCATATAACACCCAGTGCTCATCACAACACATGCCCTCCTTCATACCCATTATTGGTTACCCCATCCGCACCCTCTCCTTCTGTAACTGAGTTTGTTTCCTGGAGTCCAGAGTCTCTCATGGTTTGTCTCTCTTTCTGATTTCTTCCCGTTTAGTTTTCCCTCCCTTTCCCTGTGGTCTTCTGTGCCATTGCTTATGCTCCACAGATGAGTGAGATCATATAATAATTGTCTTTCTCTGCTTGACTACTTCACTTGGCATAATCCCCTCCAGTTCCATCCATGTCGATGCAAATGGTCAGTATTCATCCTTTCTAAAGGCTGAATAATATTCCATTGTATATCTCTACCACATCTTCTTTATCAATGTCCACAATAGCCAAACCATGGAAGTAGTTGAGATGTCCTTCAACAGATGAATGGATAAAGAGGATCCTGGCATATTAGACATGCTGGGTGCCACAAACACTTAATATTATTTGACTGAAACAGGGAAATGAGTGAATGAAAGAAAGGAGGATTTAATTAGGGGCATAATCCTTTTTCATTCATAACTCTGCACATATACTAAGCTGAGTGGGAAAGAAGTGAATAAGAATTTCTGAATGGTCTCTCTTCAATGTTAAGAAGCAACTTCTTCAAACCCTAAGCACTACTACCACCAGGCAGGTTTTGGAGAGATGCTCACACCTGTTGGTTTGGAAGCTGTGTACTATGCTGAACTGTTATGCAAGGCAGAGACTGAATGCCAACTGACCTCCTTGAGTCAGTATAGCTGTTACTGTTTATTATCTTATACAGGGGATTATATAGTATTTATAATATATTGTATTTATAGTACTATCTTACATTCATAGTATTGACGAAGAGTTTGGTACAAGGCATGGTTTCTCCATTTGGAGTCATATAATCTTGGCTAGACCACTTAACTGTCTGAGTTTCTCCATTTGTACAATAAAGAAGAAGAAGGAGGAGGAGGAGGAAGAGGAGAAGAAGAAGAAGAAGAAGAAGAAGAAGAAGAAGAAGAAGAAGAAGAAGAAGAAGAAGAAGAAGAGGAGGAGGAGGAGGAGGAGAAAGGGGAGATGAAGAAGAAAAAGAAGGATGATGAGGAGGAGGAGGGTGAAGGCAGGAGGAAGTAGAGGGGGAGGAAGAAGATGAAGAGGAAGGGGAGGAGGAGGGGGAGGAGAAATAACATCAACAAACAACCACACTGCTTTCCCCCTGTGATGGAGTTGTTGTGAGGACCAAGGTGATGAAGATTATGCAACTACTTCCTAAGCTATAAAGTACAGTGCCCACCATTTCTGCCAAGAGCCTCTTTGAGAAGCAAACAGAGGAAACAAGAATTGACTGATGGGAATGAGTCCAAGAGGTTAATATTCTTTGTTTTAGGGAGAGGAACTTTCCAAAATCATAATGTCTTTATGAATCAGCAAAGGGGTCAAGTTTGAACTCTCCTTTCACATATGAATATGCTTTATCTTTATTTAATATCTCAAGATGTTGATGTGGAACAAATTCTGAGTAAACACACCAAGTGGAGTCTTATCTCTAGGGCTATTAATGAGTTTTAAGTTCCGAGCACCTCTTAAGATCTTACAAAGACTGAAAGTCCTTGAGTAGAGAGGAAAGTTTTTAAACAAATAATCTAAGATTACTGCTAACATTCTTTTTTAACTGCCAACATTCTTAAGAAAGAAATTGCATATTTCTACATCAGTAGATGTGTCTGCTTTAGCATTCTATATGCTAAACTTCCACGGCAAAATTTCACAACTCAGTATAGATGCATCCGATTGGACCACAAATATCCTCTCTCGCTGGGGCACAATCCATCCCCAAGGTGCCAGGTGTTTCTCAGAAAGGAATCAGAAACTCTGCATTCTTTGTTAGGTCTTTTTCTATTGTTTTACTATAGATTCATTGCAAATAGCTTCTCTAGAAAGAAAAAGTAGAGTGAGATTTCCAGGAGAAGAGAACCTTGTAGATCAAGAGAGGTGATTTATTACACATTTATTACACCATGTGAAGTGTGTCTTGAATATATTTAGGCAATTTAAGTGCCACATTTCTGTAACTTCTCCTCTCTGAAACAAGCAAAACAGGAAGAAATGGCTTTTACTGGGGCACCTGGATGGCTTAGTCAGTCAAGCCCCTGACTCTTGATCTTAGCTCAGGTCTTGATCTCAGCTTAGGTCTTGATCTCAGGGTAATGAATCCAAGCTCCATGTTGGGCTCCATGCTGGGTGTGGAGCCTACTTAAAAAAAAAGAAAGAAAGAAGGAATGAAGGAAAGAAAGAAAGAAAGAAAGAAAGAAAGAAAGAAAGAAAAGAAAAGAAAAGAAAGAAATGGCTTTTATTCATGAGAACTCCACTAATTAGGAGATTTGGCTTTCTTGTGACATAATATTGGGGGCTCTGGGAGCACTTCCTTGAAAATAGTTCTTTTCCCATCTCATTGATGATCCTAACATTTCTATAAAGACAGAAAGTCTACTTATTCAGTGATTGGAATGAAGGCATAATGCAAATATTCGGACTTCCAGTTAATATAAAGTGTTGATGACTGACGCAGCGACTTTCTGAATAGAATTTGATAGGAGACAAAAGAATGGGGAAGTATTTTGGTGCAATAAAATAGACTAAATATTAGAAAGGGGAGGTTGTTGACCTCAAAGGCAAATGTCAACATAACAATTTGGGCCAATAAAACCTCTGATTAAATCTGAAATTAAAGCCATAAATGCTTTCTGAAAATATACTCTCTGTTGGAAAAGATTTTTTTCCCTTGGATTTTCTTAGGGTTTCCTTCTACTTTATTACTTTTAATCTGCATTATGGAAAATAAGACACAATATTGTTATGGCTTGTTAAAGAAAGTTCAGCTCTTTTGCTCCTACTGTTTTTGGCAGAGATGAGAGAACCTCAATAACATAAATATTTTCATTGCATTATTGAAACAACAGACAGAAATGATAGGTCATAAATGTTTATTTACTCAATTAATGAATAAATGAATGGATGGATGAATTAAAGAATGATGAGGGAGGAAGCAGATCTACAGTTTTTTGGAATGGACGCAGATTTACACATAAGCACTCACAGAAGGGTACTAATTTGCAGAGAGGAATTGGCACATAAAGACTGTACGTAAGCATTACTTATTATTACAGAGAGGAATTGGCACGTAAAGACTGTACGTAAGTTTTTTTTGGATCAATGGTGGTTTATACTGGCAAAAAGAGGTTGACTTGTGCTGATATTTTTCCAGTTTACAGGTTAAGTCTAGAAATAATTTTCTATTTAAGCCATTTAATAGTGGATGATTAAGAGGATGTCAAACCTAGACACAGTGCTAAAGCCACATTCTCAAAGGTCACGGATTATTTCCTGACTTACAAGTTAATTCATCTTTTCTTTATTCCTGCCCTCCTTGACCTTTCGCAAGAACTGACATTCTTGACTACCCCATCATTGAAGACATCTCCTGTAGTTTCTGCATCACTTCCCTCTCTTGCTCCTCTTCTACTGATGGCGTCTCTTTCTCAGCTGTCCCATAATGGTAGGTATTGCTTTCAGTATTCCATCCTGCTCTCTTCTAACCCTGGGAGCTCCCACTTAGCTCCAACTCTGTCAGTAAATTCCTCTAGATTAAAACCTGTGTTCCATAGTTTTGATCTGCTTCCTAAATTCCTATTCCACATTTTCAATTTTGGGATGAATATTTCTTCCTGGAGATTGCATTGGTGGTTCACAATAAACGATGAAATTCATTATTCTCTGTGAACTGGCTGCTCCGTTTGACTTCTTTTGTTTTTCGGAATGTTGCTTCCATAAAATATGCTTGTGAGCAAAAGAATAAGCTGCATTGGAAGTGACCAGAAAGTGGAAGCTAACCGTGGTGCTGGGGAGGGGGAAGATAATCCAAAAACAAGTAGAGAAAAGAAGTCTGGCCTTTTTTTGGTCCTGGGCAGATGATCAGATCTAGGGCATAGGCAGTAAGACAAGGATTCTGTCATAAGAACTAATGTAAAAGATCAGGGTCTAAGTCAAGGCAAGTTACTTAGCTTCCTTGAATGCCATTCTTCTCATCACTTAAAAAAATGGGGCAACAGTTAACTTGAAGTTTTTTAATTAGTATTAAAGATAATACACATCAAACATGGCTCACAGTATTTCTCAATATGTACTAGTCATTATTACCACTATTACTTGATTTTCCCAGTTTGAACCTGAGTTGTTTTTAGTTTGTTTCTTTAACCAACAGCCCCATGTCTGAATGAATACTAACTCTGTCAGTTCTATATTCTTCTTTATCATTTTTATTGGCTCCACCTAAAGGTAAGTCCTGAAATGCACCTCCAGGAAACTTCCAGTGGTATCAATATTTTTCTTCCAATGGCACAACTCCTATTACAATAATTCCCTATCCAAACGTATTGCCATGGTCTACCCCTTCTTTCCAGATACACTGTTATTATCAGCACAGCACAAAGAGCCACACACAACGTGGCCACATCCACATCCTCATTTTTCCAGTCTAACATGATTTGTCAACTCACTGTTGTATGAACCCTACTTGATCCTGTCTCTATGCCTTTCATCACATTTCTCCCTTTTCCCAAAACCTTTTCCCTTACACTTTAGCTCTGAATTCCTAGATACTTTTTCCATATTGGCTTCAATTACTCCTTCAAAAGTCTTCACCAGATTACTCTCATTCACTAAACAGTCTGCCACTGAATTTAAAGCTCTTACTGTATAAGCATTTAGTTGGCCATTAGCTATATACATAAGCCTTGTCAGTTTGATGCTCCCACCATCATTTGTGCCTTTTGTGCCAACTATTTTATTTTATTTTATTTTATTTTTTAATTTTTAATTTTTTATAAACATATATTTTTATCCCCAGGGGTACAGGTCTGTGAATCGCCAGGTTTACACACTTCACAACACTCACCAAAGCACATACCCTCCCCAATGTCCATAACCCCACCCCCCTTCACCCCACCCCCCTACCCCCAGCAACCCTCAGTTAGTTTTGTGAGATTAAGAGTCACTTATGTGCCAACTATTTTAAATCACCAACATTGTTGCCTCTTTCTTTGATTTAGGGACCAGTGAAGAACAAGCTCAATAAACTTGGGGTCAATACTAAACTTTTGCATTTGTTATTCATTCAATATATGTCTGTTTTACAACTTAACATGTACAAGGCATACTGTGGCTGCAGGATATAAAATGAATCAGATATAGGCTCAAGATCTCACAGTCTAATGAGAAATATGGACAGATAAATAACTGATTAAAGTGCAACAGAAATCCTATAGAAGACACATGCACAAACCAATGCTATCACAGAGATAGGTTTCTTAACTCTGCTTTGGTAGAAGGGAAGGCCAGAGAAATATTCTCAAAGTAACTAATATTTAAGTTGCAGTGAAATGATGAGCATGGGCATCATGCATTATATAAGTAACAACAACAAAAAAAAAAAACATGCAAAAACATGGATCCCTAAGTACAATTTTGTATGACTGATTCATGCATAAGGTATATAGTAGTGAGGTCTAGAAATAAGATTGAAGAGAAGAACCCTAAAACCAAATCATGAAGAAACTATGTAAAGAGGTTTGGTCATTGGCTAGAAGGCAAGAGTTCAGAGGACTGAAACAAGGAAACAATAAAGGTTTTTCGAAGACCTTCCAGAGCAGGGCGCCTGAATGGCTCAGTCTGTTAAGCAGCTGCCTTCAGCTCAGGTCGTTATCCCATGTTCCTGGGATCGAGTTCTGCATCCAGCTTCCTGCTCAACAGAGTCTGCTTCTCCCGCTCTGCTTGCCACTCTGCCTACCTGTACTCTCTCTCTCTGTGTCTATTAAAAATAAAAAATCTTTAAAAAAAAAAAAAAGACCTTTCAGAGGGAAATTATTAATTTGTGTTTTAGGAAAACCACTTGGAAACGGAATGAGTGAGATCCTGATGCCAAAAAGGCCCAACAGAAATCAATTTCAACAGTCCAAAAAGAGACTACAGATTTGGTTGTGCACAGAAGACATTAGATTCAAGGGAATGTTTTCATGGCAGATTAAATCTGGGAATATTTGGGCACAGGTAAAGTCATGGAATTGGGGAAATTCAGAGTGATCCAAGTTTTCTAAACTGCAGATAAACGATGATGCCATTAGCCAAGAAAGGGAAGAGAATGCTCACAGTCCACTCTTTGTTTTGTAATACTATTCTTTTCCACTTCTTTTAAAAGGCTATAAGCAAACAGAGAAGCCAAAACCATCGGGTGAAAAAGGTAATACTTTATGTTTTATTCACATTAACTCTTGGGAACAACAGAAAGCAATTATTAGTTGGAAAGAATGTATTAAGCATAAAAATTTTATGAGAGTGACTTAGTACATACAGTAATTTATGATAACATTACATGTTGGCAGTTCCAGGTTTCAGTTCTCAATTTTGAATCAAGACCAAAGAACTTTATGGAAAAGAAAGTAAACCTTTGAGCAAACTTCACAAATTGCTTTAATAACATTATATCACATAATTACATATTCTTATACTACTATTTTGAGGTTCCTCCAGTTCTTCTTAGGAAAGGACCATTTAAGCAATAATCTCTGACTAAAGAAGAATCTATCCATGAGTAACTCTTCATGCTAAATAAGAAAAATATGTCAGCCTTAATATTTCAGATACAAAGGAATTGGGAGAATTTTAATTAGTTTGGTATTAGAACTATATAACCAAAATCAACGAAAGTAGGAGCTGATTCTTTGAAAGAATTAATAAAATTGATAAACCCCTGGCCCGACTTATCAAAAAGAAAAGAGAAAGGACCCAAATAAATAAAATCATGAATGAAAGAGGAGAGATCACAACTAACACCAAAGAAATACAAACAATTATCAGAACATACTATGAGCAACTCTACGGCAATAAATTTGACAATCTGGAAGAAATGGATGCATTCCTAGAAACATATAAACTACCACAACTGAACCAGGAAGAAGTAGAAAGCCTGAACAGACCCATAACCAGTAAGGAGATTGAAACAGTCATTAAAAATCTCCAAACAAACAAAAGCCCAGGGCCAGACGGCTTCCCGGGGGAATTCTACCAAACATTTAAAGAAGAACTAATTCCTATTCTCCTGAAACTGTTCCAAAAAATAGAAATGGAAGGAAAACTTCCAAACTCATTTTATGAGGCCAGCATCACCTTGATCCCAAAACCAGGCAAGGATCCCACCAAAAAAGAGAGCTATAGACCAATATCCTTGATGAACACAGATGCGAAAATACTCAACAAAATACTAGCCAATAGGATTCAATAGTACCTTAAAAAGATTATTCACCACGACCAAGTGGGATTTATTCCAGGGCTGCAAGGTTGGTTCAACATCCGCAAATCAGTCAATGTGATACAACACATCAATAAAAGTAAGAACAAGAACCATATGATACTCTCAATAGATGCTGAAAAAGCATTTGACAAAGTACAGCATCCCTTCCTGATCAAAACTCTTCAAAGTGTAGGGATAGAGGGCACATACCTCAATATCATCAAAGCCATCTGTGAAAAAACCCACCGCAAATATCATTCTCAATGGAGAAAAACTGAAAGCTTTTCCTCTAAGGTCAGGAACACGGCAGGGATGTCCATTATCACCACTGCTATTCAACATAGTACTAGAGGTCCTAGCCTCAGCAATCAGACAACAAAAGGAAATTAAAGGCATCCAAATTGGCAAAGAAGAAGTCAAATTATCACTCTTCGCAGATGATATGATACTATATGTGGAAAACCCAAAAGACTCCACTCCAAAACTGCTAGAACTTATACAGGAATTCAGTAAAGTGTCAGGATATAAAATCAATGCACAGAAATCAGTTGCATTTCTCTACACCAACAGCAAGACAGAAGAAAGGGAAATTAAGGAGTCAATCCCATTTACAGTTGCACCCAAAACCATAAGATACCTAGGAATAAACCTAACCAAAGAGACACAGAATCTATACTCAGAAAACTATAAAGTACTCATGAAAGAAATTGAGGAAGACACAAAGAAATGGAAAAATGTTCCATGCTCCTGGATTGGAAGAATAAATATTGTGAAAATGTCTATGTTACCTAAAGCAATCTACACATTTAATGCAATTCCTATCAAAGTACCATCCATCTTTTTCAAAGAAATGGAACAAATAATGCTAAAATTTATATGGAACCAGAAAAGACCTCGAATAGCTAAAGGGATATTGAAAAAGAAAGCCAACGTTGGTGGCATCACAATCCCGGACTTCAAGCTCTATTACAAAGCTGTCATCATCAAGACAGCATGGTACTGGCACAAAAACAGACCCATAGATCAATGGAACAGAATAGAGAGCCCAGAAATAGACCCTCAAATCTATGGTCAACTAATCTTCGACAAAGCAGGAAAGAATGTCCAATGGAAAAAAGACAGCCTCTTCAATAAATGGTGCTGGGAAAATTGGACAGCCACATGCAGAAAAATGAAATTGGACCATTTCCTTACACCACACACGAAAATAGACTCAAAATGGATGAAGGACCTCAATGTGCAAAAGGAATCCATCAAAATCCTTGAGGAGAACACAGGCAGCAACCTCTTCGACCTCAGCCGCAGCAACATCTTCCTAGGAACAACGCAAAAGGCAAGGGAAGCAAGGGCAAAAATGAACTATTGGGATTTCATCAAGATCAAAAGCTTTTGCACAGCAAAGGAAACAGTTAACAAAATCAAAAGACAACTGACAGAATGGGAGAAGATATTTGCAAATGACATATCAGATAAAGGACTAGTGTCCAGAATCTATAAAGAACTTAGCAAACTCAACACCCAAAGAACAAATAATCCAATCAAGAAATGGGCAGAGGACATGAACAGACATTTCTGCAAAGAAGACATCCAGATGGCCAACAGACACATGAAAAAGTGCTCCATATCACTTGGCATCAGGGAAATACAAATCAAAACCACAATGAGATATCACCTCACACCAGTCAGAATGGCTAAAATCAACAAGTCAGGAAATGACAGATGCTGGCGAGGATGCAGAGAAAGGGGAACCCTCCTACACTGTTGGTGGGAATGCAAGCTGGTGCAACCTCTCTGGAAAACAGCATGGAGGTTCCTCAAAATGTTGAAAATAGAACTGCCCTATGACCCAGCAATTGCACTATTGGGTATTTACCCTAAAGATACAAACGTAGTGATCCAAAGGGGCACGTGTACTCGAATGTTTATAGCAGCAATGTCCACAATAGCCAAACTATGGAAAGAACCTAGATGTCCATCAACAGATGAATGGATCAAGAAGATGTGGTATATATACACAATGGAATACTATGCAGCCATCAAAAGAAATGAAATCTTGCCATTTGCGACAACATGGATGGAACTAGAGCGTATCATGCTTAGCGAAATAAGTCAAGCGGAGAAAGACAACTATCATATGATCTCCCTGATATGAGGAAGAGGTGATGCAACATGGGGGCTTAAGTGGGTACGAGAAGAATCAATGAAACAAGATGGGATTGGGAGGGAGACAAACCATAAGTGACTCTTAATCTCACAAAACAAACTGAGGGTTGCTGGGGGGAGGGGGTTTGGGAGAAGGGGGTGGTATTATGGACATTGGGGAGGGTATGTGTTTTGGTGAGTGCTGTGAAGTGTGTAAACCTGGTGATTCACAGACCTGTACCCCTGGGGATAAAAATATATGTTTATAAAAAATAAAAAATTATATTAAAAAAAAAAAAAGAACTATATAACCAAACATTTTAAAGCCTCGAAGGGGGTTAAAGAATTGTCTGGTTCTGCCTTTTTATTTACCAAATGAAGAAACTGAGTACTATTAATGTAAGTGACATAAATAGGGCCAAAACTGGGTTTAAAACCACTCTCTAATCCATTAGAAGTTTTTTAAATGTCAATGTAGTATAGTTGAAAGGGAAAACTATTTCAAATCAAAAGAAATATATTTCAGTTCCAGCTCTGACACCAGCTGTGTGGTCGGCAGCAAACCATTTAATCATTGTGACACCCAGTTTCCTTATCCATAAGACAGGAATCATATTTTTTGTTTCACAGGATCATCATGAGGAACAAATACAATGATGTATATAAAAACCCTTTGTGTAAACTATAAAACACTCAAAACATAACAGATTATATTTGTAGAGTGAATGTTTAGCTACAATTTAATGAAACAACCTAACATTTATTGAGTAGATGCTCTATGCCAGAATCTTTTTTTTTATGCTATTTTATTTCATCCTTACATGTGAAGTAAATGCTATTTTCCAGTTTTATAGATGAAAAAGACAAAGGAAGGATACCTGGGTGGCTCAATTGGTTAAGCGTCTGCCTTTGGCTCAGGTCATGATCCCAGGGTTATAGGATCGAGTCCCACATCAGGCTCCTTGCCCTCCCTCTGCATGCCTCTCCCCCTGCAAGTGCTCTCTCTCTCTTTCTCTGACAAATAAAAACCTCTCTAAATCACACAAGCAGGGAAGTAGGGGAAAAGCTCATCTGCTTGATAATGACTTTACCATTGGACTTTCTACCAGCACATAATTCCAGCAGTCGTGGAGAAGAAAACTGCTTCCAGCATTTGGGAAAGCTGCGATGAGAAAGAATGAGGGCTGGGGGAGAGAGAGAGAGAGCCTGATGGGCATGGATTTTACTATAGGCAATGAGATAATACAGGTGAGGTAGGATTATATAGCAAAAGTTTTTGTAATTCATGATCAGAAGGAGAGCTAGAGGAAGATTCAAGGGCACCTAAGAAGGATGATAAATTGGGCTTGTGGGTGGGCTAATATTTGATATCCCTTCAAACTTTTCTTCTTCAAGTAGGTGTTCAACAGTTTATAGTCCTACAGCTGAGAGTTTTGTGGAGAAGGGAGAAAGAAGACCCCAGGCAGTGGGATCAATCTTCCCTCTCTGGTCAAGAAAAAATGACAGTTTGCCACAAATGAACACATTCTTTTCAGAAAGAAAAACACTGACATTAGCCAGAGCACTTTGTATTGACATGGTTGGAAGGGGGAGGTGTGTGTGTGTATGTGGTGTGGAAGTATGTATGTGAGCAACTATGGGAGGGAACATCTGGACGAAATTCTCTCTTTTTGCCTTATTCTAGAGGTATTTTCAAGGTACCTTATTTTAACTTCCAGGAGAGGAGTTTGGATAAACTTTAGTATGTCATTGATAATCCACCATCTCTCACAAATGAGTATTCCAACAATTCCTTATTTTACCCCAGTCTGGCTCTTGTCAAAAATTTAGTTTAATTCCAAATGAAATAAATGGACTACTGTGTAGGTTTGCAAGCAGAATGGGGTGAAAGGTGGTTTTATTTTAAAAACAAAAAAAAAAAGGGTTGTTTTTTTTTTTTAAGGAAATTCCGTGCTGGACATGGGGCTCAAACTCACAATCCTATGATCAAGAGTCATATGCTCTGCTGACTGAGCCAGCAAAGCTCCTATGGAAGGGGATTTTAAAGTGAAACACTGCGCAGGCTAGAATAGAGATGAATGGAAGCTAAGGGCCATCCATGGAGCCAATAACTAGCAAAACTTAAATTGAAAAAATAAACAACTCTCCCAAAGTTTAGACCTAGTTCTTCTTCTTACAAACAATGTAAACTTAGGTGAAATTCATAAAACAGTTTCATTACCTGAAATCTGAGGTAATTACTTAGTTTGTTTTTTCATACACACACATATATAAACATATGCTTAGTCCTTGCAATACACACACACACACACACACACACGCATAAGTTTTTTATTTTTTTGCGGGGGGTGAGCTTTGAGAACAAAAGACCCTAATCACTGGACAGCAACAGCTAACAGACAAGATGGGTTCCCTCATGTCAAGGGAGAGAAAGTAAATTTTTAATCAGGTCAAATGACCATGAGGCTGAATAACCAGTCAGCACAACCTGGGGGATGAGCTTGCAGAAAATTCCACAAAAGTCACAGAAATACCCTTGCAACACACTCTGCCATGCTCTTTAGACGCTGCCACATCCTCAAGCTGCCACGAGAAAGAGTGAGCCTCATCCTGCTTGTCACTCTGCTCCTAAAGTTGCTTCTTGGAACACAAGCCTGACCAGCCTCAATAGAGACACAAAACTTGAAGGTTTTGCCTGTTTAACCCCAAGCCTAAACCTTCTTTCCCCTTTGGAGCAAACTTTCAGTTTATCACCAAGGGCTGTGTCCTCCTGGTTTGCAAACTGTATGGCAATAAAATTTTCCCTTGCCTCTGACCAAATCTTTGCCTTCCAGGTGTTTTTGTTGACATTCTTTAATGTCAGAAGTGGGATGTAAAGTGACTGCTGGACCCCTCTCCACATCCTCCCTGACTGTCACTTCAGGTACCTGCAAGAGCCCAGTGAGCTCAGCTGCTCCTCATTTGTATTGGGAGATCTCAGGAGAGTCCTCTCACATCCAAGACCACACACATTTTCCTGAGTAGGAGTCCTACCCTCCAGGGAGGTCTTCTCTCACGAAGGTTGTGAGATTTCACAGTCCAGAAGGACTTGTCCCTCATTCAGGTTGACCACTGTGGCACAAAAGGATGTTTTTGTCTGGGACCTGAGCCTGACCAACCTCAATAAGGACACAGAACTTGTGGTTTTTGCCTATTTAGCCTCAAGCCCAAATCCTCCTTTCCCTATGGAGCATACTTTTGGTTTGTTACAAAAGAATGTGTCTTCCTGGTTTGCAAACTGTATGGCAATAAAGCTTTCCCTTGTCTCTAACTAAATATTTGAATTCCAGGAATTTTTATTGATTTTATTGAGCTTTTAATGAATATATTTATCACATAGGAAGGACTAAGCAATTTATAAATATTAACTCATTCATTCCTCACAGCAACCCTATGAGGTGGGTATTGTTATATCACGTTTTGCAGATGAGGAAACTGCAGTAGAGAACATTAGGACATAAAGCTAGCAAGCGGCAGAGATGGGACTAGAACACTGGCTGGCTATTTCCAGAATCTATGTTAATCTTTCCACTTACATTACTTAGTCAATTTACAGAATTACCTAAAGAGAAAAGTGGAAGAGTTTACCTTCCCATAAGATAGTATTTATTTTAATAGCCTTACTTATCACTTTTAACATTTTTAATTTTGTGAACTGCTTTAAGAATCTGGTGAAATGGGGTGCCTGGGTGGTTCAGTGGGTTAAGCCTCTGCCTTCGGTTCAGGTCATGGTCTCAGGGTCCTGGGATCGAGCCCTTCATTGGGCTCTCTGCTCAGTAGGGAGCCTGCTTTCTCCCCCCTCTCTCTCTGCCTGCCTCTCTACCTGCTTGTGATCTCTGTCAAATAAACAAATAAATAAAATCTTTAAAAAAAAAGAAAGAATCTGGTGAAATTCAGGCAACATAATGTCAATAAAAACGTATCTTTCTATAATCACTCTCAATGAGAATGGCCTAAACACTCCCATAAAATGACACAGGGCTGCATATTGGATAAAACGACAGGACCTGTCCATACGCTGTCTACAAGAGACCCACTTGGAACCTAAAGATATATCCAGACTGAAAATGAAGGGATGAAGAAGCACCTTTCATGACAATGGGCCTCAAAAGAAAGCTGGGGTAGAGATTCTCATATCAGATAAATTAGATTTTAAACTAAAGACTATAATCAAAGATAAAGAAGGACACTACATCATTCTTAACGGGTCTATCCACCAAGAAGATCTAACAATTGTAAATATTTATGCCCCCAATATGGGAGCAGCCAACTACATAAGCCAACTGTTAATCAAAATAAAGAGTCATATTGATGTGAACACATATCAATATGTATTAATCAATTAATAGTAGGGGATCTTAACATGCCACTCTCAGTAATAGATCATCCAAACAGAAAATCAATAAAGAAACGAAAGCATTGAATGACACACTGGACCAGATGGACCTCATAGATATATACAGAACATTCCACCCTAAAACAAGAGAATACTCATTCTTCTTGAGTGCACATGGAACTGTCTCCAGAATAGACCACATACTGGGTCACAAGTCAGGGCTCAACAGATACCAAAAGACTGAGATTATTCCCTGTATATTCTCAGGTCACAATGCTTTGAAACTGGAACTCAACCACAAGAAAAAGTTTGGAAGGAATTCAAACACTTGCAAGCTAAAGACCACCCTGCTTAAGAATGTTTGGATCAACCAGGATATCAAAGGACTTAAACAATTCATGGAAATAAATGAGAATGAAGACACATAGGTACAAAGCCTGTGGGATATGGCAAAGGTGGTCCTAAGCGGGGAAATATATGGCCATCCAAGCCTCACTCAAAAAAACTGAAATATCCAGAATACACCAGGAGAACTGAATACACCAGAATACACCATAAAGAACTGGAGCATCAACAACAAATTAAGCCAACCCACACACAAGAAGGGAAATAATCAAGATTAGAGGAGAGATCAATGAGCTAGAAACTAGAGATACAGTAGAACACATAAATGAAACCAGAAGCTTGTTTTTTGAAAGAATCAGTAAGATTGATAAACCACTGGCCAAACTAATCAAAAAGAAAAGAGAGATGACCCAAATTAATAAAATTATGAGTGAAAAGGGAGAGATCATGACTAATACCAAGGAAATAGAAACAATCATCAGAAATTATTATCAACAATTATATGCCAACAGTTATATCCACAGTTATATCAACAGTTATAAGTTAAGCAACCTAAATGAAATGGATGCATTCTTGGAAACCTATAAACTTCCAAAACTGAATCAGGAAGAAACTGACAACCTGAATAGACCAATATCTAGTAACGAGATTGAAGCAGTGATCAAAAACTTCCCAAAAAACAAGAACCCAGGACCTGACAGATTCCCTGGAGAATTCTACCAAACATTCAAAGAAGAAATAATACTTATTCTCCTGAAGATGTTCCAAAAAATAGAAACAGAAGGAAAATTTCCAGACTCTTTTATGAAGCCAGCATTACCCTGATCCCCAGTGAGGCAAAGACCCCACCAAAAAAGAGAATTTCAGACCAATATCCCTGAAGAATATGGATGCCAAGATTCTCAACAAGATCCTAGCTAATAGGATCCAACAGTACATTAAAAAGATTATCCAACATGACCAGGTGGAATTTATCCATGGGAAGCAAGGGTGGTTCAACATTTGCAAATCAAGCAATGTGATAGAACAAATCAATAAGAGAAGAGAAAAGAACCACAAGGTCCTCTTAATTAATGCAGAAAAAGCATTTGACAAGATACAGCATCCATTTGTGATTAAAACGATTCAAGGTATATAGAGGGAACATTCCTCAACTTCATAAAATCTATCTGTGAAAAACTCACAGCAAATGTCATTCTCAATGGAGAAAAGCTGAGAGCCTTCCCTTTGAGATCAGGAACATGACAACGATGTCCACTCTTGCCACTGTTGTTCAACATAATTCTAGAAATCCTAGCAACAGCAATCAGACAACAAAAAGAAATAAAAGGTATTCAAATTGGCAATGAAGAAGTCAACCCCTCTCTCCATAGATGACATGATACTTTATATGGAAAACCCAAAAGACTCCACCCCCAAACTACTAGATCTCATACAGCAATTCAGTAATGTGGCAGGATACAAAATCAGTATACACAAGTAAGTTGCTTTCTTATACACTAACAATGAAAACATAGAAAGGGAAATTAGAGAATCGATTACATTTACTACAGCACCAAGAACCATGAGATATCTTGGAATAAACATAATCAAAGAGGTAAAGGATCTGTACTTGAGGAACTACAGAACATTCATGAAAGAAATTGAAGAAGACACAAAAAGATAGAAGAGCATTCCATGCTCGTGCATTGGAAGAAGAAACATAACTAAAATGTCTATACTGCCTAAAGCAATCTATACTTTCCATGCCACTCCGATCAAAATTCCACCGGCATTTTTCAAAGAGCTGGAACAAACAATCCTAAATTCTGTATGGTACCAGAAAAGGCCCCGAATTGCTAAGAAAATGTTGAAAAAGAAAAACAAAATGGGGGTCATCACGTTGCCTGATTTCAAGTTTTACTACAAAGCTGTGATCACCAAGACAGCATGGTATTGGAACAGAAACAGACACATAGACCAGATGAACAGAGTAGAGAGCCCAGATATGGACCCTCAACTCTATGGTCAAATAATCTTTGACAAAGCAAGAAAAAATATCCAGTGGAAAAAAGTCTCTTCAATAAATGGTGCTGGGAAAATTGGACAGCTATGTATAGAAGAATAAAACTTGACCATTCTCTTACAGCATACACAAAGATAAACTCGAAATGGATAAAGGACCTCAAGGTGAGGAAGGAATCTATCAATATCCTAGAGGAGAACATAGGCAATAGCCTCTACGACATCGGCCACAGCAACTTCTTTCAAGACATGCCCCCAGAGGCAAAGGAACAAAAGTGAAAATGAACTTTTGGGACTTCATCAAGATCAAAAGTTTCTGCACAGCAAAGGAAACAGTCAACAAAACAAAGAGGCAACCCACGGAATGGGAGAAGATATTCGCGAATGACAATACAGACAAAGGGCTGATATCCAAGATCTATGAAGAACTCCTCAAACTTGACACACACAAAACAGATAATCATGTCAAAAAATGGGCAGAAGACATGACAGACACTTCTCCAAAGAAGACATACACATGGCTAACAGACACATGAAAAAATGTTCATCATCATTAGCCATCAGGGAGATTCAAATCAAAACCACACTGAGATACCACCTCACACTAGTTTGAATGGCCAAAATGAACAAGACAGTAAACAACAAGTGTTGGAGAGGATGTAGAGAAAGGGGAAGCCTCTTACACTGTTGGCGCAGCCAATTTGGAAAACAGTGTGGAGATTCCTTAGAAAATTAAAAACAGAGCTTCCCTATGACCCTGCAATTGCACTACTGGGTACTTACCCCAAAGATACAGATGTAGTAAAAAGAAGGGCCATCTGTACCCCAATGTTCATAGCAGCAATGGCCACAGTCACCAAACTGTGGAAAGAGCCAAGATGCCCTTCAACAAATGAATAAGATAAAGAAGATATGGTCCATATATACAAAGGAGTATTGTGCCTCCATCAGAAAGGATGAATACGCAGCTTTTGTATCAACATGGGAGTGGAAGAGACTATGCTGAGTGAAATGAGTCAAGCAGAGAGAGTCAATTATCATATGGTTTCACTTACTTGTGGAGCATAAGGAATAACATGGAGGATGTTGAGAAATGGAGAGGAGAAGTGAGTTGGGGGAAATCGGAAGGGGAGACAAACCATGAAACTCTGAGAAACAGAGGGTTTTGGAGGGGAGGAGTGTTGAGGGGTTGCGTAAGCCTGGTGATGGCTATTATGGAGGGCATGTATTGCATGGAGCACTGGATGAGGTGCATAAACAATGAATTTTGGAACACTACAAAAAATAGAATTTAAAAAATAAAAAAAAAAGAATCTGGTGAAATCATTGATATTTACGAACATAGATATACATAGCATAAAAATTATGGTATCATTTCCAAGATTTTGTAGACCTCAAGTAGTCCGTTTGTGGACATGAGGTTAACAAAAATTCTGACAAGCTTGGTTATGTTCCCTAAACCTCAGTCTCTTCCAGTAAGAAATAAGACAGAAAATACAGTGATCCATTTCTTAGGTACCAGTTTCAGGACTGAGAGATACACATATAATTTAGGGATAAGTTCTATACAGCTTTGGATTACTTGACTGTATTACATAGAAGTTCTGGTTCTAATTTCCTTTAATAGTATATATTCAGAATTAAACATGGAGTAGGGCAAAAAGAGTTTGGCCAAAATACAGTATTTGAAAACTAGTCTGGAGGGGTTGGTGGAATTTAGCCAACATGAGTTCCAAGAATGACATCTTGTCAGCTTTTGCAGATCTACCATTTGACTTCAATGATCTCTACATCCCTTCTTCATTAAAATAGTTTGGGTGGTCAAACAATGGTGCCAATCAAGACCACCATTAAGGAAAACCTTTCAAGCAAGTTGTACATTTCTCTACATTTTCTAACACCTACAAATTCTGAATAAGGTTATTACGTTACTTGAAACCCCATTGTGATTCAAATCAACAAGTTCAATAGAGAAAAGCCAGTGAACAATTAACTGTGGCTTATAATAGCTGTTCATATTCTTACTAGGAGACACAACAGCAAACCCATACTGTTTACCATTGATTGCTAAGACCAGAAAACAAGAAAGAAAAGGCATTGTCAGCTTTGTTTTGGTTTCCAGTTGGTTGTTTCTCTGAAAAAGACACATTTGTCTTTTAAAACAAATCCTTATTTTTTTTTCTATTTCATGTTGATAGGTCCAATTATAATTAATGAATAAGTAAAGTGCAGGTGTGTAACTTAGCAATATTTTACATTTTCTCTAGTTGATTCATGAGCAGCTGCAAAGATACTGACAAGATTACTTTATGATTTTAAAAACTTAAAGTGAAAAGTTCTGGTGTATATAAGAAATGGTAAAAATCTCTGCTTAGTAGCCCGAAAAGACTATCAAAGGAAGTTATAATTCTCATTTTTAAAAAAATGATGTGAGCCACTTAAGTCAGCAAGAGAAAATCTGTGTGTGTGTGTGTGTGTGTGTGTGTGTATTTAAACTGTCAATGAGCCAACAAAGCCAGTTCTTGAGAAAATTTTACCTATTAAACTTTTACTCCCTGGTCAAACATGTTCTCCCAATTTCAATTCTATTTCTAAATAAGGGTTTTGCTCAACTTGAAAAGATATTCATCAAAAATTGGTAAGCCAAGATGCCCTTCAGCAGATGTATGGATAAAGATGTGGTTCATATACACAATAGAATATTACTCAGCCATCAGAAAGAATGAATACCCACCATTTGCATCAGCATGGATGGAATTGGAGAGGATTACGCCAAGTGAAATAAGTCAAGCAGAGAAAGACAATTATCATATGGTTTTACTCATATGTGGAACAGAAGGTATAGCATGGAGGACCACTGAGGAAGGGAGGGAAAACTGAATGGGAAGAAATCAGAGAGGGAGACAAACCATGAGAGACTCTGGACTCTAGGAAACAAACTCAGGATTACAGAAGGGAGGAGTTGGGAGAATAGGGTAACTGGGTAATGGATATGAGGGAGGGCACATGTTGTGATGAGCACTGGGTGTTATACACAACAATGAATCGTTAAACACTACATCAAGAACTAATGATGTGCTGGCTAATTGAACATTAAAAAAAAAAAATAGAATTGTAAGTATGCACCAGGGAAAGTATAGGGAGACAAATTAGCTCAACCAATAGTGGGATTTAACAGGTTTTGTTACAACTAAGAATTCTCAAGGAAACAGTGTGAATTTATTGTTTCATATCATATCTTCTAGTTAGCCAAAACTATTGGCTAATGATAGTCAATGAGATGGTATATAGAAGTAATTGGTCCTTAGAGGGAAAAGTCACCATATAATACTAAGCTGGTGGCATAATTATAATTCTTCCAAAAAAAAATAGGGATTTTTCACATAATCAATATGATAGAAACAAGAATTATAAAAGATTTGCTTGGCTCAAAGTAATGTCTCAGATTCTCTAATATACTACGGCTTTCTCTGCCACACACTAGTGGGAATAACTCAATTTGTTTACTGATTCATTCATACATTCCTTTATTCATCCTTTGTTCCCAAGAGGATATTTTCTCCATCAAATAAATAGGGAATTTAACTAAAATCTTGTTCTGTATTCTGCAACTCTGCTTAGTATACTGTACAAGCTGAACAATGACAGAATTCAGTTTAAAGAAAATGAAGAAAAATTAGAGAACAATTAAAAGCCTATGAACATCAATTCTACTATGTGAAGTTAAATACCCCATAAAAATGTTTATTCCATTACCAAATTTAAAATATCAAGTATCCTCTTGGGAACAGAGGTAACAGTACTTAGAGGAAAACTTTCAATTCATAAATAAAGAAATTACTTGGAAAGTGCAATTTATTGGTAGAAAATGAGAATATTTTGGAAAGGTTTGTGCTTTTTTAATGTGGAAAACAAAGAGGTCTCCTGTTTTTCTACGTTCCTACCATAATTTTATGTAAAACCAGCTCCCTCTAGTGATGACAATCATGCTTTTCACCAAGAAAGCAAGAGGCTTTCTTAACTATGCATTTAGGCCCCTTTGGAATTGAACCTCAAAATATACACCTGAGGAGATCAAGTTTTATTATAAAGAAGCTAAAAATTCTAATAACCTCTGGAGCCAGTTGACAGTCTTTTTTATTTCAACACTATTTCAAAAATATAGTAATATGGGGATGACCTGGTGTTCTCTGATTCAAGTTCTTCTCTTTGCTCCTGGGAAAGACAGACCCAGACAATGGAATCAACTCTTTTACATCCAATCGAAATCAATTTAGTTTTTAAAAAATCCAATGAAGAAGTTAATGATTCACTGTAAAGATACGAATTTTTTAAATGTTGATTTCTACACATAAATATAGTCCTTTAAATCTACATTTTTAACATGAGAACTTAAATGTGTAACTTAGCAATGTAAAACATCAGACAGCTATTGAAAAATGGACTTCTCACCCCAACCCCCGAAGTTTGGCTATGTTTGGTATGATGTATACCAGCAGTTTGTAACTTTTACTGCAAAAGGAAAAAAAAAAAAAGAAGGGGGACAAATCATGCAAGAAAATGAGTTTTAAAAACTAATACATAAAAGAGGAAATATATAAGTAGAAAATACAAGAGGAGGATGATAGAAAGTGGGGAGAGAAACCAGTACTTTGAAAAGGCTAAAAAGGAGTTTCCAGCTCCCTGAGTTTTAAGAAAAAAGAAAGAGGTAAAACATATTCACAATTAAGAAAAAAAAACTAACTATAAAAATACTTAATAGAACTCTACATGCAATTTTATGAGAAAGATTTTAAATTCCAGAAGAAGTGGCTTATTCCTAAAAATATTAATTATAAAAATTGACTTAAGAGTAAGTAGAACTTAGTAGCCCAATTAACACAGAAAAGATTGAAAGAGTAGATCATTTTACCACTAAAAAGACACTATGATTAGATAATTCTACAGGTAGATTCTGATTAACTTTAAAAAGAAAGATTATTTCAAATTAATTTAAACTATTCCAGATTCTAGAAAATAATGTGAAAACATCTTCAATTGATTTTGTGAAGCTAACATAATACCAAAATGTAACAAAAAATA